>NW_020209260.1:213098-809569 GCF_003025095.1 Trichoderma harzianum CBS 226.95
GGGGGGGGGGGGGGGGGGGGGAGGGGGGTGATGTGAAAGAGAGCAAAAAAACAAGGTGAGAATTAAAAGCCATAGGGTAGTATTATTGCCTGGACTATTCATCAGTGGTATCATGATGAGTTTCTGGCCCGGGTCGAGTCACACGGGGGGCTGGAATGGATGAGCCTCCCGTCGCATCGCATCCCGGGAAGCTTTCTGCTTTACGGTCCATTTCGCGCGCTGAAAAAGCAATCAATATATTGGCATTGCGAAAGAGAGCATGCACGAGGCTGATTTCTGAAGTGGAATGAACAGAAACATACAACCCAATGGACCGTTTGGGAATAGACGGGCTGCCAAGGGGGTGGTTTTGCGCTTGCAGCACGTCTTATCACAAAGAGGCCGAGACAAAGTCGTTGCACAGGGCCCTAGGAGGAGAGAAAGAGAAAAAAAGAAAGCTTGGCCTGTTCTCGACAAGGGTAGTGGAGCCAAGCTTTTTTTTTTTTTTTTTTTTCGAACCAAGAATATGCGGCCATTCCGCTTCGGGAGCCTGCGGGAGTTGGGATTGTCGATTCGCGCTTTCCCTAATTAGTCTCGAATTCGCGCCGCATCCCTGCCCTATTCCAGCGTCACGTTTTGCCCCACCCTTCGTTCTTATTTCCTGCTCCTTCTTAGGCGAAAAAAAAAAGAAGATGATGATGGATCAGGGTTAAGAAAGGAAAAAAAAGGCGCTAATTTTGAGCGGGGCAGACGCCATGGAACGAGCGAAACAAATCAAAGACCCTGGTGAAAATCGGGGGCCCTTGTGAGAGACAAGATGAGAACGAGAGTGAGAGAGACGGGGGTTGACGCCAAACGTGGTGCATATTTTGTGGGCCGCAGAGCCTCGTCGATTCCCTCGTGTGTTTTTTGTCTGTGGAGATTCGTGATTGATTGCTGGCTCTCTCTCGCGATCCAGGAGACCGTGGAGCAGCCGGCCAGATCAGATACTACGAGTACAACTGAGCACAACTTAGACACACACCCTGGTAAGCCGGCTTGATTGATGTCTTCTTTCTCCTGCTTCCTTTCAGTTCACCCTGCCAAGGGCCGATGACCTTGTCTGCTGCCTGTTGGATGGGGGCACGGAAGGCAGACAAGAATAGATTTGACGTCCGTCGATAGTTTCGAGGGAGGGGGGAGAGATTGCTGGTGGCAACGGATGCGTTTCTCTCTGGCTCTGTCTGGCTGTTGCTTTTCTTGGAGGGGGTCGCTTTCACGGAGGCTTCTTCTGCTTGCCGGAAAGTATCTTCGGGGCCAAGACGTTGTTTTGTTTTATTAATATGTTGTCAGTTGATACTTGAACTACTGCAGTCAAAATTGAAGTTTGAGATGCATGCGCCCTAAAACCTGAGCGGTAACTGTAGGTACAAGCCCTGGAGGTGTATGAGTACCTGTGCGGCGCATAGCACACAGGTACGGACCGCGTGTACGGAGTACCGGAGCGCTGAGTCGCACCCAAGCCCTTCCCCATCCAACTCAATCGCCTGCCCTATATCCCTGTCCCCTTTAATTTATCCAGTCCATCTACCGTCGATGCTAGTGCGGAAACTTTGCATTGCCTGGAGCGGAATGGCAACCGATGGATCTCGCTCTCTTCCGTTCGCGTCGTATCTCGTCGTATCGATTTCTATGGGGAGGTACTTGGCCATGTACCTTTTTACCCTCTGGGCATAGCACCTGTACTTGGGGAACGCACTCGAACCAACAAACAGGCGAGAGAGAGTCATGAGCACTCTTCGCGCAATCCCATTTTCTTGTTTTATTCCCTGCAAAAAAACAGCATTCATGTATGTCTCGGAAACTGTTGGGTCTACTCGGGTTTGAGGTCGCCGAGCATTTTAATTAATTCCTCCATTTTTATTGCCTCTTCTGCCTCGCGTCATGGTCATGGCTTCCGGTGTTAGTTGACCACCTGTTACTGAAACGGGCCTCACCTGTGGCCTTATGCGAAAGACGAGCCGTTGAATGTCTGACTAAATGAGTAAACCGTTTATTTTGTCTTGCGTCTTTTACTGCGGTGGATGCAAATGTGGAATTGTGGTGCCGGCAACTAAACGAACCGCAGCTTTAACCAGACGAGTTTCGACAATAGGCATTGATGTACACGCGGGTAAACTCCAGTTTGCCTTGCCTGATTGCATGTGTTCGTGTAGTTGATATGTACGGGGTAGAGTGCAGTGTACATGCATGCCCTGCCGGCACCGCGGAATGAGAAAAACCAGGCGAGACCTCTGGACCACGTGTAACTTTTGCTTTGCACGACGCAACGCCTTGTGAGCCCTGGCTGAGATGCGCGGATGCTCATCAAAACATGTCACCGGCTTCCATCGTGCGTTGCGTTGCGTTTGCGTGGTTGTTGGTGTTCCGTCAACATTCCGTGGTAGATTCTATATTCCGCGCTTTCGCACCGGACAAGACGAATTGCCGGATTGGGCCTGCACGTCATTGTCTGGTTGGAAGGTCTATCTGCGGCAGCCTTTGGGAAAAGGGCCCCTCCGTAGTCCCGCATTTCCCACCCCATGGTCCAATATCCCACACAAAGTTCACCCTGTACCACCTAACAGAATCCTTCTTTGCTGCTCTTTTGATATGGTATCCTTCCCTATCCGTTTCTTGGCCGTCTTCTCGTTGGGTCACTTCACCCCCCCGGCACAGCCAAAGGCAGTGAGGAATAACGGCAGAAAGGAATTAAAAAGGGAAATATCGCTGACGGACGATGCGCGCATCCGTCGGAGCCGGGAGCTGCAGCGGCTTTCCTTGTCGGACCCGGCGCTGTCATTGGCCGAATTGCGATGGCGGGCGTGTACATGCAGGGGTGCAGCAGCAAGAAAGAGAACAAACTCTTCTCCCTTCTCTGGTTCATGTCTTGAGTGTTTCTTGGCTGCCTTGTCCATGCTCTGCTCGTATCTCTCGTCCAGAAATAGCAGTGAGTCAATCGGTCACCATTGGATGGGTTTCACAAAATACGGCAACGAAATGCGTGGTGGGCGAGACATGCATAATGTTGGTGCGTGTTCCTTTTCTTTTTTGTTTGGCCCACACTATGTACTCCGTACTCCGTAGTAGGCACCGCAACCCTGGTTGTTTCTTTTACCCACTATCGAACCTGTATTCGTACGAGTTACGTGCAACTATGCTTCAGGACCTGTGTGCGGTCCGGGATAATACCAGGGACAATTACTGGAAGGCGCGCCATCTCAGACCTCTCAAAGTCCGCGGGCCTTGTCCTGACGTTGAAGCGGAGGGTTTTATCCACTTTGTTGTAGGGTGTATAGTGCTCATCCCAAGTGCTAGCTTTTAGGGCGGTACTCGTAACTCGTACGATATAAAGAAAAAGACACAGACTTGTAGGCAGAGTTAGTCATGGGGCTTCGAACCAACTCCACATGTTATGTTATCTGCCTTGCCTTGCTGCTAGCTCTTCATCTATGATTGCCAGCCAGATAATATTACAGGTGCTTGCGACGAGTCAAGGATCGGGGTCGATCCGCTGGGTCAACAAGCTAGATTTCCGCACTTGTCGCCGTGTAATCGATTCCTTCGTCTGTTGTCATAGGTCTGAAATAGGAACCCGTAATTCTCCGTTGCCTCTCTCTGTGAACCCTTCGATCTATCTGTGTAAGATGATGGCCCAGGCCCAGCAACGGTAATGACCGCTTGCACTTGCACCATCTCACTGCGTGGCAATGGCATGCAAAGCAAACTGATAAGTCTCATCGGGCTAGACTATTAGATAGTTCGTATGTATCATACAGGAACCTGCAAGCTCATGTTGGCTTTAGTGAATGCTTCCATCTATCTGTGCTTGTCTCGCCTCCTCCCCTTTGGCAGCACGCGGTTGTAGCCGGGGCCCCGGACCGGAATGGCGTACGAGCCACATGCATCAATGATTGACTCTGCGCGTGCCGCCGAAAAGCCTCAGCACGCAACGAGAAACCATTAGCCATCTCAGATGGGCAATGCAAGCGTAGGCACCACGGGCAGGCACAGCTTCAAGCGCGGACCGCCTTCTTTTCTTTCTTGCTGCTTGCAGGGTCTGTGGGGGCCAAAGGCAGCATTCAGAGCTTGCGTCTTCTCGTCTCTGGACGTCCTCATGGCTATGGCTTCGCTTAGCGAACATCTCCCTTGCTGGCTGGCCTTCGGCACTGCAACACGCGCCCTTGATGGGCTTGCGGCACTCCCCTAGTTCAGCCCGGAAGACGACGTCTATGCAGTCATCTCCCGGTGTTGATAAAGTGATGGGCACTTGGTTCAGCCTCGCACGGAAGCAGAGGCTTCCTCAAACTACCTAGACATTATCATATAGGTCAGGTACTAGATTAATTTCCACGTTTTTCAACTCAGCGCTGCGGTAGCATGTAAACCCTGGTCGCGGGGCCCCTGGAACAGCAACCGTGTACTTGGAACTGAAGCTGACAAGATTAATGCCATGCCAGCTCACAATCAACAACCCAGACACACACACTGACACACTCTCGACGCAATAAGAAAAAGCAAAGAAAAGCGTGTGCGTGATGAAAAAGGCCAACCAGGCCCAGGGGATGACTCCGTCCTTCGCAGTACCCATACCTGCCGCGCCACGCAATCTTGGGGGCACAAAAAGTAGCGCTACCGGGCTCCTTTAGCGCTCTCTTCAAGCTTCTGACAGGACAGGGAAGCGACCCGGAGGACGGTCCAAAGCCCAAGCCGAGGTGTCCGAATGTGTCTGTGGCAGGCCATGGCAGGCCAGGGCTGGAGCTTGGAGGTGATTCCCAGGCCTGAGGAAAGGCGCCATGCCGCTCTGGGCGGGATGCCCCTCACGCCTGCTTGTGTCTTGCAAGGGTATCGGGCTTTGATCTAATTGCACGCCACGGGGGTAGTGCACACTCCCACCGCTCTGGGCTGGGCTACAGCCACTCCCTCTGGTGTCTCTTCATCCTTTCCTCATCACAGCATCCCATCCCCATCCCCATCCCATCCCACCAAGCCGGCATCCACCCCTTTCATTCTTGACCCATGCCATGCCGTTCTGTCTTGGCTTCTGTCTTCACACGCCCCCCCGTTGCCTACTGGAATAATACTCTATACACACTATCCTTCGGAGAGGCGGCTTGGGGGCACTGCTACTTGCTAATGTCCATCGATGATGGTTGTGCCGTATGCTGCCACCCCACCCCGGATGAGGCTGCGCCAGAGCGAGAGCCCTACCTCTAGGTACCATGTAGGAACGGGCGGTACATGTATCTGGTCTTTTACCGCGGCGTGTCGAATCTGTGTTTGATGGGCGATCCAAAGACTGGGTCCCTGTTACCACGATGCATTCGGTGGGCTATATCTTCGTCGGCAGCCCCCAACATGTTCAACCGAACTTCTGGTGACAGACCATCTCCAGCCATACAAGTATAACTTCACCTCCGGCATAACCTCATATCTTGTCTACTCTTATCTACAAGATCCAATTGCCTACCACGACCTTATACACACTTACAACGGACCCTCGTTTGCTGCCTACTTATAACCACCGCCGTCGCCTCTTACCAAACACCATCGCCTCCACCACCTACCTGTCATTCGCCTTTGCGCCAACCTTGAGAGAGACTACAGCAACATCGCAAACCATCTCTCTCAAGCTCCATTGAACCAACCCGCGACTCCAGGTTCCAAGCGCAAGAGATTCACAGCCATCTCTCGCTGAAAGACAAAGAGTCCAGCACTCGCGCCGCGCTTCACCAAGGCTGCGCGCGAAGCAATCAGTCAAAACCAGCTTTCCGCCACGAGTCTAAACAGCCTTTCACAATGGCCTCTCTGGCCGAGCAAAGCTTCAGCATGTTCCCCCAGCAGCAGGATGAATACACCCACTTCGAATCATCCCACGTCCCCGTCTACTCCTCCGCGCCCATGGATCTGAGCATCGCCGCCGATGCCTACGGCTCATATGTCCAGCGCGCGCCCAGCCAAGAGCTCTATACCAGCCCCAGCACCATCAGCTACGAGCCTTCATTATACACTGCCGATAACACCTACATCATGAACGGGCCTACCTCTCCTGGAATGTACGGCGACGATTATCTGCCCTCGTCCGGCCTGTCCACTGCCTCGGCGCCTTCTGCTCCTTCGTCCGCTGTCGGATCTCCCTTGTCAAACCATGGCCAGATCATGGGAGACTGGACTGTGCAAGGCCTCGGTATCCAGCCGGGCATCGCCAACAGCGACTTTGTCGAGTTCTCAGCCTTTGGCCCCAACGGATTGGACGACATGTCGGCCTTTGAGTTTGCCAGCCTGGCGCACCCCAAGGGCTTTGTTGGTAAGTTGTTTTCTCTACTAGGTACTCCCTATTTTCACCTGCTTCACACCCATCGGCTGCTGCCTTCTGCCTTCTGCCTTTGCAATCACCGTTTCTGCGCTTCTGCGCTTCTGCGCTTCCCTCTCACTCACTCAATTTCCCCCTCCAAAACCCAATGGAAAAAATGTCCAAGGTGGCAGCCTGCCCGGGGGCATTTCCTCTTTGGGCGGCCAATAGTTTTTTCCCCCCCTTGTGCCATGGCCACCCCCGCCAGATTGCCCCTCAGGCCCTCTCTGGCTTCTGAGAGGCCCGGAGGGCCCCCCCGAACCAAAGCCGCATCCCTGCTTCAGCGCTGCACTCGCACCGCAAACCCACTGGCATAGCCAGCCAGGCGGTGCCCGAGCCCACTATGCAGATGCACTGCGCGGCGCTGCACGCTGCAATTACAAGCCGGCGGCCTCTGTTCGGCTGGCCCTAGCGGTTGACGGCAATCGACACTGTCGTCATTCCTGTCAACACCACGCTTCGGCATCACCGTCCGCTGCTATTTTTGCCCTTTTTTACCATTACCCTCTTTTTCTTTTTTTTCCTTTTTATCTCCGTTTGTTTCTTATTTATTCCGTCTTGTGTATCTCCACAATCACAACCATCACAATCACAATCGCCGCGCTTTAACCTTCTTCTCTCCTTTTCCCCTTGTCAATCACGCGCATCATTGCTACCGTGCTGGTTGGTTGTCTGGCTGAGACATCTGGTTGGTGGTCCCCATCTCGGCTGGCTGACTTGTCCCCGCTAAGAGCGACGGCAAGTCAGTTTTCAGCTCAGCCAGCCATCTTCAGAAACCCTCAAATTGGCCTGGCCTCCCTTGACTTACTGCAACCGCGCCTGATGAGAGTTCATCAACACCCAAATTCCCCGTTCGTTTTCGCCATTCATTGGACCCTCTGCGGCAGCCTTTCTGCATTTGTTTTCTCGTGCTGCTTATCATGCTGCTTACTGACCACTCGCGCTTACAGATCCTTCTCTGATCCATCCGGAAATCTCCAGCCGGCCAATGGCCATTCCCTCTTATGAGACTCACTACCAGCCTGCCGCCCCTCAGTATCCCACTTCTCCTTCTGCGCTCTCATCCTCTCCTCAACCTCATATGATTCGCACCGGCAGCTCCTCGCCATACCTGCAGAACGGATCCTTTCAGCCAGCCACAACCTACAACACCAGCCCGTATGCGACATCAACCACCATGACTCCCGGAGCCGGTGTTGGACCTCGCCGCCTGAGCATGAGCAAGGCCAGCAACAGCGGCAGCAACTTCATCTCCCCCGTCTCCGCCGACTACCCCAGCGGCGATGAGATCAAGGAGAAGCACATGTGCACCTATCCCGAGTGCGGCAAGACCTTCAAGGATCTCAAGGCGCACATGCTCACTCACCAGACTGAGCGACCCGAGAAGTGCCCCATCATGACGTGTGAATACCACGTCAAGGGGTTTGCTCGCAAGTATGACAAGAACCGCCACACCTTGACCCACTACAAGGGCACCATGGTCTGTGGCTTCTGTCCCGGATCTGGCTCCGCGGCTGAGAAGTCGTTCAACCGCGCAGATGTCTTCAAGAGACACCTGACTGCCGTCCACGGCGTTGAGCAGACTCCCCCCAACAGCCGCAGAAGAGCTTCCGGTGCCGTCGCGCCAAAGACTCTCGCTGGCTATGCCCCCGACGCCACTGGCAAGTGCAGCACCTGCTCGCAGACCTTTACCAATGCTCAAGACTTTTACGAGCACTTGGACGACTGTGTTCTGCGCATTGTTCAGCAGGAGGACCCCGCCGAGGCCATCAACGCAAAGCACCTGTCCAAGGTTGCTGACGATAAGGACGTTCACCAGACTCTGGAGAAGAACAACCTTCCTGCCACCACCCAGACTTCTGTGACCGAGGACGACGAGGATGACGACGACATGGCTGACGACGACGAGGCGGACGATGTTGCCAAGTCGGCCTATTCGTCTTTGAAGAAGAAGAACTCTCTCAACCGCGTCTCCAAGTCTCGCGGCATGACCCACTCCCGAGGTGGTGTTCCCTTGTCTACCAAGTCGCGTGGTCGCAACAAGCGCCGCGACTACCCTTCCTCTTGGGGTTTCAACAAGGGACAGATGACGATGAAGAAGCGCGTCCTGGCTGTCTTTGACGGCCCTCGACGCCTGGCCAAGGATGACATGATGCTCTCCACCGACCACGAGGTCCGCATCAAGCTCTCGGATGGCAAGTCTTATGTGACCGATCTTGATGTCCAGACCTTGAAGCGTGCCGAGGGCTTCCACAACGCTTCCGATGATGAGAAGGGCCCTTGGATCTCCGACGACCCCACGGAGGAGCAGCTCAAGGAGATGCAGCGGATGCTGGACACCGGTGCTTCTGACTTGTAAGTTGGAAGGGCTACTACTCTCGCCCGAGAGAAAAGAAGAAACTCGAATTGAATCAATACTTGATAACATGACTTTTATAAAGCATGGCAGACGGCGCATGGGATCTCTACTGGAACCAGGGTATATTGGGCTATTCTTGGGATGGGAAATATTATAACGCTGGGAAGAAGCGGGTAATTTTGGATTTGATACCCTGTTTTGATATACAACTACTACATGTTGGGCAATGATGGCGCAAGATGGGATGGGATGGGACAAGGAGGACTTACAGCAGGGACTCAAAGGTATATCCATCTTACCTCCCTCGGGCACTTTAAGCATGAAGCTTTGTTTTGTTTTTGCAACACATCTTTAACCGCTTCGGCATGTGGTTCCATGTATAATTATTATTTCATTTGTTTGCACGAACTTGGGAGGGAATATTTCATTTGTATGGATCAAGATGTATGAGGCACGGACATCTCATGACAAGATGGCTTGTTATGTAATATTATTTGATGTCATACGACATGAAGCAAAATATTTTTTACAAAAAAAAATATTAATATGAAAATATCTAAAGATATAAAAAATTACTTGATCAAGATTCTTTTAATTGTGAAGCCCTTTCTGAACATCTTTAGAGTGCTTGTTTGTCACTTGGAGTTTTTGTGTGGGTGGAGGCGGGATTGGCAAATTTCTCTGTCTACCTTGGGTGCTACTAACCTCTGCACCCCCACTTTGATATATCTTTTCCGCCCAACGACCTGGGAATCGCCAACTTCAGAAGCAGCAGCCGTGTTAAACAAAGACGCTCGAGACTAAAAACGGAATTTAAAAAGAAATATAACATCTTTTGGCCTTGCTAGAGCCTTTCATCTTTTCTTATCGCCAAAGAGAGCGGGGTTGTGTGGGGGGATTCGAGAGAATTTGGGGATTTTTCATCTGAGATTTTGAGGCGGCATCTACCTAAGACGAACGTTGGGTCTGGTCTCTCTCATAATTCTCGGGGTAAAAGAAGATTTATTTCGAATTTTCCTCGTCTTTGATTTTGAGGCGGTGAAGATATCTGAGAAGCAGATCGGTCAGATCTTACCTGAAGGAAGAACATTGAGATATCACACATATCAATCACCTTTTCCTCAACCACAACCACATCGATCAGGCTCCTCAAAAACGACACAAAGAAAAGCTCGTAAAGCTTTTCATAAAATCAGCAATGGCAACGCTCACCGCCCGCATCAGCCTCAAAGGAGACGAGCCCGACGGCCCGGAAGACTACCTCTCCACATCCCTCGGCGTCATCTTCCCCGACGACATCGTCAACCAGCACGGCGACGCAGAGCACTCCCTCCTCTACGCCTCGCCAAAACTGCCCAAGACGCTCCTCATAGAACTCGCTGACCCCGAGGGAGAGACTGACAGGCGTCTGTTTAGCCATTACTTGTGGAATGCATCGTTGCTGCTGGCTGAGCTCATTGAGAGGGACTCGCTGGACGATGAGGAGGAGGAGGAGAAGCAGCATAGGGGCCTTGGGGGAGACATCAGTTTTGATACGAGAGGCCTGCACACGCTCGAGCTGGGAGCGGGTACGGCGCTGCCTAGCATCATGGCTGGCCTGCTTGGCGCCGCGGGCGTCGTCGTGACGGACTATCCCGCCCCGGCCGTTATGAAGACGCTCCGCGAAAACGTCGCCCGCAACATCAAGCCGGACCTCGCCCCCGTAGGCAAATCCTCCCTCGTCACAACCTCCATTCTCGTCGAGGGCCACGAATGGGGTGTCTTTGACTCCTCCTCCGCCTCCTCAGCGTTCCCTTCCTCGCACGCTCATCTTTCGGACAGGCTCTTCGTCGCAGACTGTCTCTGGATGCCGTGGCAGCACGAGAACCTTCGCCGGTCCATCGGGTACTTCCTCAAGAAGACAGCGGAGGCGCGAGCATGGGTCGTCGCGGGCTTTCATACGGGGAGGGCCAAGATGGCGCCCTTTTTTGATGCGAAGGCGCTGCGGGAGGAGGGCGGCGTGGAGGTGGAGAGGATGTGGGAGAGGGATTGTGATGGCGTGGAGAGGGAGTGGGATAGTGAGCGTGAAGATGACATTACGGAGAGGAAGAGGTGGCTTGTGGTTTGCGTGTTGAAGAGGTGCGAGGGGATGGTGGATGCGTGAGCGTTTTTGTCTTTGTTAGCCTTTGAAGAAAATATGCAATATTTTTATTTGGTTTTGATGGATAGTGATAATGAGATGATTATCTACTCCTATGCTGGTGATGAGTGATGTATACTACGTATAATGCATTTTTTGTTTTGTTTTCTTCCTCCTCTTTTGGATATATATTCTCTTTGTTGTGTTTTATACAAGATTCCAGTCGCATTTCATCTAAACCCATTACTCTTCAAGCACCCGACCCAGCGCCTGTCCCATCTTCAGCTTCTGTCCCTTTTCAACCGCCCACTCCCATCCCTTCTTCTCCACTCCATCTGCAGTCTTCAAAGTTGCCGGCGCCTCAAACACCAGCACGATCGTGCTGCCGAGCTGGAAACCACCCATCTCTTCACCTCTTCTGAGCGCATGGCCGTGTAACACCGAGCTTGCCCCTTCGTAGGTCGCCTCTGCGAAACCGAGATAAGGCTCGCCGCGTTTTGCAGCTTCCTCGGCGGCAAGGTCGGCGGCAGTGTCCGTCAAGAGGCTGTTGGTGCGGAGCTCGCGGTCGAAGTTGATCTTGATGGAGCCGACGTTGGTGGCGCCCACGGGGACGTAGCTGAAGAAGCCCCAGCGCCAGCGTCCAAGGAGGACGACACGTTCGTTGAGGGTAAAGAGGCCAGGTAGCGTGCGCTGCAGATAGGGTGAAACGCTGAATAGTTCTCCTGCAAAGTGGCGTCTGCTCTCGACGACCCAGTTGGTAGGCGAGTGGAAGCGGTGGTAGTCTCCCGGGGCGAGATAAATGACGGCGTAGTACAAAGAAGTGGTCTTATCGGGAGAGAGCAGATCATACCAAGGCTTCTCGCCAAGAGCAAGCTCAGCGCGAACTTCGGAGACGGCGCGGGGGGATGACTCCTTGAGCGATTCGTCGGTAACAGGATGTTTAGACCGGACGTCTTTAGATCCTGACATGAGATCAGGAAGCGTGTATGAGATGCCATTGACCCTAGCAAATTCCTCTTCCTGCTTGATGATTTCCTCATCGCCAACAGGTCCGCTATGGCTCCGTTGGAGGCGCTCTCGCGCTTGGTCGGACAGTCCACTGTAGATGCTAGATGTAGGTGTGTGCTTGCCCAGCAGCGCGTCGATGCTGTAGGTCATGCCTTTGACTTGTTCGATATCACCGCTTTCAATTTGACCAAATTGGAGAACCTTGCCGTCGGACGGGGAGAGGAGCACATGATTGTCTGGATCCAATGGGCGAGCACCTGGTTTGAGAGTGCGGTAGAAAAAAGCTGCGAGGTTGGGGTAGACATGGAGATCAGGTTCGGATACTTCGTCAAGACTAGAGAGCACCAGAAAGAGTCAGCAAAGGAATCAAAATAATGATAGTTTGTCTCCATATCCCTTTTGGATCTCAGCGGGGGCCAACTCACTTGACTCCAAAGATGAACGAATATAGCTTAAAACCAGGAACACGCAGGTAGTACGGGATTGTCAATTCATTGAACCAGCCCCATACTCGAGAGATGGCCTTGAGAGGAAGAGTGGACATGATCTGGACTTGCCTATAATACACCTCATCAGCTTTGCACAGATCATTTATTCAACAAGGGAAGTATTTACCATGGTCCTTCAGGGCGTACTTTTGGCCGTGGCCTTGGTGTACCGGTTCCCTCTTGCTCCTGTCGTTGCCTCTCCCTTTCCCTAGACGAGACCTTGTAAAACTGAACCAGTCCCAAGAAACCTATGCCCAGTCCCACTGGGATCTGATACCATGTGATTTTGCTGTTGCGAAGGGCTTCGCCGAGCCGCTGGGAGAACTTAGGTCGTTTGCCAGAGTCGTGCGATGAAAACCCGCGCTGTGAAGATGGGATGCGTCGAATAGACCTGGCATTAGCAGCAATTGGGCCTGTCCGTCGGCCAGCAGCAGCTCGTGTAGAGCATCTTGCGCGCAAGGATGCTGAGAACGGATGAGAGCAGGCTCCTCCCCCGCCACCATATAACAGGCGGCCGGAACCAATTCCCAGCGTCGCCATGATGGAATGCGCCTCTGACCAAAGCTGTGCACTCGGCGACGGTGCTCAATTAGGCAATTCGGACAGGCATTGATTGGACGCAGGCGACGGAGATGCGCTTGAGGTTGAATTTGAGGCTTTGCGGGTTGCCAGATGACGTATGGAGGTGCATGGCTTTGTGGGATGGTTGGTGCGTGCGGCGCAAACATCTGCCGAGGCCGAGCAGCTCTTTGACAGCTCGATGTGTACTTGTGCTTTGTACCTCTAGGCATAAACCACATGTTTACGGAATATCACCTGCACGATTACTTAAACTGCCTAAATGGGGCATTGAGTGAATGATGTGATGCCATTGTTCCGATGGTCGGGAGCATGGGTAAAGAAGCCAGATGTCCTTTGCTTTCTGATGCTACCGCCCACTACACAGATGGAATCGTGAGGTTACTTTAGTATTGATGTCGATATTGTGGGAATATCATCCGCCTTTTGGATACATTCATCTGGTATTAGGCAATACGGATACTTATCTTTCTATGCCTATCAGGTAACAGCATCAAACAATCAGTCTTCGGATATGACGAATAAAGGAAGAAAGAAGAAAAAAGGGCATAAATCAGGTGTAAAGCTGTCCCTGTAGGTGCTGTACTGTGCTGTACCTAAAGCAGGTACATATGCGCATGCACAAACTTCCACTATTGGGTCCAATCACCAGCTTCATCCAATCCCTTTGCCCTAAATCCAACGGCAAACGCGCTCCTTGACCTGCAATATCCACCTGCACCCGGAGAGCCGTCAATTAAACCGCCCCTGCATTGTGTCTTGCCCTCTTTTTTCTACTTGAAGTTGGCATCTCGCCATAGCTTTATATAAAGTACTTGTACCAGCAAAGGTACCTGGATGTGTCAGGTCTCGTAATTGATTAAAGAGAAGCAATAAGGTACTTGATCGTTTTGTACTCGGTACTCCCAGTCTCTGGCATCACGCACAAAGCTGCCACTATGCAGAGCTTTCTTGCCAAGTACTCCATACGTGGTAATCAAGAAGACGGTCAGAGAGCGGAATTCGCTTACAAACGTGACACCCTTCGAGTCTGCATGGCGCTAAGCCACATGGGGCCTATCCTCAGGTGTCGCGCAACTGGCAGGTGCGGTACGTACCTGGCCGACTGCAATCTGTCAGCTCAGTCGCTTGAAGCCATCGATTGTCCATCTTCTTGCATCACCTCCCTGGAACTGAAGCGTTTGGCCTTCCACTCCTTTTCCTCGCTCCCCTTGTTTGGCGTGCCTTCCAACAGGCAGCGCCCTTGTTCGACCTGCTATAGGCACTTGGCGCCTCAGCATTAACCGCTGTGCCTCGACTCGAGTGTTGCGTGCGCCTTCTCGCATCCGAAACCGAAAAAGTTGCCATCCCTACCTAGAGCCCTGTCTGACATGACACAAGCGCACGCTTCCTAATATTCGGCACTTTTATTTTTCTCTTCTCTCTGCTACGCGGCAACTAGACAACGTCCTCTACCGAAGCCGGCCATTCATAGCCTGGTAGCATGCAAGCTGTCTCCCGAATATGGCTTCGGAGCTATTCAACCAAGCGGCCCAGGGCGCAGACCCTGCATCGTCCGACCAGCCCGTCGTCAACCTCCAAGTAGTGTCGCCGTCTGTGGGCGTGAATCGCCCTTTGCTCTTCCCTGGACTTGCGGCCGCCACCACCATCAAGCAGCTCAAGGAGAAGATCCGACAGACTCTCCCTTTGCGGCCGTCTGACGAGAACCAACGGCTCATCTACCGTGGCCGAGCGCTTTTGCGCGAGACTGATAGTCTACAAGATGTGTTCGGCGCAGACGCTGTAAGTTGGCTTTTTCTTTGATCTGATATACTTGTTAAGCAAAAAAGCGCTAACACAAACGTCGCCTTACAGCTTCGCAGCCCCGATCAACAGACAATCCATCTTGTCATAAGAGATGCTTCCGATAGCGTATCCCCAACGCCATCTTTCTTGTCTGGAACTCAGAGCCCGGCTTTAGGAAACCAGCCTCCCAACCTCCAGCGACAGACGCCTCCTCATGCTGCTTTTATGGGACCACCTCCTCCGCCTGGAATGGCAAGAAGATCAGTGCTGCAGCCGACTCCGAATCCTGCTCTGTCTCAACCTCGGATGCCATCCCCAGCTCGCTCGCACTCTCCAGCTCATACTCCTGAACAGGCAGCGGCTTTTCAGCAGCAGCATCAAAGTATGACGCAATGGTTGACCCAGACCCAGAGAGAAGCCATGGCTCGCATGGTCAACCAGAACCAGCGTGGCAGAGCTTACATGGGCATGCGCGGCATTGGCGATAACGCTGGTGCGAATCAAGGGGCTTATGGGGGTTATGGTTCAGAGTCGAATAGTGGAAGGGCAAGTCCGGCCCCGACGCATACAATCTACCGCGAGATCATTGGACCCAACGGTCACAGCTATCATGTAGAGACTGTTGTTCGAAATGCAGCGGGCGGCCTGTCAGCGGCTTCGGCGCCACCCCACGGCGCACTGACTCCTACTGACGTTCACGGTATTCTGCGAGGGGCGGATGCGAACCAGACTCCGGTGTCCATGGCAAACGCGCTGCACCAAAGCGGCTTGCGCCGAAGTGCATCTAGTGCCTCGCTTCACAATCGCCCGCTCACGCAACCAAGTATTACTACTTCAGTCTTTGCCAACAATGGCTCTCGAGCTAGCAGCGGTCGAGCCACGCCGGATTTAGGGCTCAGATCGGTTTCTGGCACGTTCAATGCCGTCTCTATGTCGGCACCATCACTTGTCACACCTCAGTCGCGGCAAGGCGTTGAGGTGTACATTCTCTCATCTCCAGAAGGTCCCCGCGCCCTGGTTTTCAACAGTGCCGTGGCTGAAGCCTACTATACGCCTAGGATGTATTTGCCAGCCGGTCACCATCAACAGCTCCGACCCAGGACCAGCTTCCCAAGCTTGATCCACACGATGCAGGCGCAAAGCAGAGATGATGCTTTGCACCAAACATCCCGCTTCGACGTAAGGCAGCCTGCTCAAAACTACCAAGCTCCAACACCGCAGCAACAACAGCAACAGCCACCACGCCAACAGCAGCAGCAGCAGCAACAGCATGATGACCAGCAGCCTCGGATAGTTCCTCTGCATGCTGGCAACCCTCCTGTGGGTTTGCCCAATCTGCTGGTACAGGCGGCTCCTCATATCTGGCTCATAATTCGCCTTGCCTTGTTTGTGTGGTTCTTCATGTCTCCCAACGCCTCCTGGTCGAGATGGTTGACTATAATCGCTCTCGCCTTTTTCGTATTCATTCTCAGCACTGGATTGTTGGCTGGTGTTGCTGAACAGGCTTGGCGCCCACTAGGACGACATCTTGAAAATGTGTTCCCTGCAGTAGACCCTGCTCATGTTGGACAAGGAGGAGCTGCGGGTCGTGATGGCGCCCCTGGAGCAGATCAGAATGGAAGCCCTAACCCAGCCCAGATGGCCGCCAGGCTGGTTGCCGAGCGTCGTGGTCAAGAATCTTGGCTCGCAGGTCAGCTGAGACGGCTAGAGCGAGCTGGCCTCCTGTTCCTTGCTAGTATTGCGCCCGGCGTTGCAGAACGTCACATTGCAAATCTAGAAGCAGAGGCAAGAGCCCAAGAAGCTCGACGCAGAGAGGCCGAGGCGGCAGCGGCAGCGGCAGCAGCTGAAGCGGCCGCCGCAGAGAGCAATGCAAACCACGATGGAGAGACTGCGCCTGAGACGGATGGAGGTGAGACGTCACAGCAAGATGGGCAGAACAGCCGCGAGGAGATGGAGAGAGAGAAAGCCGTTCGAGAAGGAATTACTGCCGTGTAAAGCGTATATGGGTGGCGGGAGCTTAGCAATTGCATAAAAGGGACAGGACATGAACATGATTTAATAATGCGGGTTTAGCGATTGTAGATTCTGTTAGGAGCAGGGGCGTTGAAACTGGTGTTTCTCACATGAAGCCCTTGACTACGAACAAAAGCGGAGAAGAAGAAAAAAAAGAAAATAAAAGAAAACAAAGGCTTGCAGGCTCAGGCCTTTTCATGTACCTATAAAAGACAAGAGCTAGAGCATCACTGAATCTGTGAATATGATGGATGGAGGCATCTCACGAGTTCTGGACTTTATACTATTCTAGACACAAGCAGGCGAAGTGATTTTAGCTGACGGATGTCATACAGGCTTGACAGGTACGTACTCGTGGGGTGCCTGCGGACCTCTTATCTTATCGGCAATTTGACATGCCCAAGTCAAGCTGTCGTCACAAACTGAACTGCCTTGTACCAACGACCACAAACTCCGCCATTACCTGCACAATTTGCTCGAGAAACTCTGGTTTAGCTACGATATTCTGATTCATTGCACATTTTATCCTCCATTTGTTTGGTCGGGCTGTCGTTTGGACGGCGCATAGCGTGACATCATGAGCGGTGGTTGGAACACAAGTAAGCAAGCTCATGGCTTTGAAATCGACATGAAAGGAAGCTTGTTTATAAACTGACGCATTATTTTGCTTTGCACTGTAGTTGAGTCTGATGCAGTATGTTTTTCACTCTATTTCCAGCTCTAATCCAATCTATCTCTATATAGACGGAATGCCCGGCTAACATGTACCAGGGCGTCTTCACATCCCTCATCGAAAACCTCGGCGTCAAAAACGTCCAGTTCGAAGAACTCCTCACCCTCGACCCCTCGGAGCTCCTCGCCCTTCAGCCCCTCTACGGCGTAATCTTCCTCTTCAAATACCCGACCGACCGGCCCTACGCCACGCCCGACGGACCCCTCGACGGCAGCTTCGATCACGATGCCTCCGAGAGCATCTTCTTCGCCGCCCAGACGATCCAGAATGCTTGTGCGACGCAGGCCCTGCTCAGCGTCCTCATGAACAAGACGCAGGACGTCGACATTGGGCCCCAGATGCACGACTTTCGCGACTTCACAATGGTCCTCCCGCCAGAGTTCCGCGGCGAGGCTCTTAGCAACTCGGACCTCATCCGCGAGGTCCACAACAGCTTCGCCCGCAGCAGCCCCTTTGCCGACGAGACCGCCCGCACCGGCGAGCCCTCCGAGGACGTCTTCCACTTCATCGCCTACACCCCCATAAACGGCGTCCTCTACGAGCTCGACGGCCTCCAGCCCGCGCCAATCTCCCACGGCGCCTGCACGTCTGAAGACTTCCCCCTCAAGGTCGTCGACGTGCTGCAGCGCCGTGTCTCGCGCTACGATGCTACGGAGATCCGGTTCAACCTGCTGGCTATGTGCCGCGACCTGCGAATCCGCGCGCAAGAGTTTGGCGACGAGGAGCTGCTGGAGCGCGAGCAGCGTAAGCGCAAGGACTGGCTCTTTGAGAACGCGCTTCGGAGGCACAACTTTGTGGGTTTCGCCGGCGAGGTTCTGAAGAATGTTGTTGAGAAGAAGCTCGATGCGGGCGGCGACGAGGCAGTGCAGAAGTGGGTGGACGAAGGCCTGGAGAGGAGGAAAGCTGCCGAGAGGGCCATGGGGGCGAGGGGAGGAGGCGGAGATTTAGACATGAGCGGGTGAGAAGGAAGCTGTAGATGTTGACGATATGATGAGAATCTGGGCAAGAAAATATACCCTTGAGGCCTTTTTTAAATTACATTGGCATGTCATTCGCTGAAGGAACTATGCGGAAATCGGGAGCAATTGATGAGACGTTTTTGTACACATGATGTTTATGTGGAAAGCTAATACCCATTGCGATTAACAGAGAGTTTACGTGTACAAAGCATTCGGCTTTAAACACCACAATATAACATGAATTCGAATGATATAGATTCCATACCATTTCCCTTCCTCATCATTATTCATGCGTAATAAGCATAAAATCGTAAAAGCTCCCGCACATTATCCCCATTATAACCCTGGTGATTGATTTGCAGAGCGTCCAAGATATTTCTTGCCGTGACTTCTATTCAAAATCAATTTTTTTGTAATTTAGAAGAACAAAGAATGGAGACTTACCATTAATTTCAGACAGTTCTGCCACTGAATTTGGAAAAACCATTAATCTCATTTCCAGTTCTGAGGTCGACTAACGGGACGAGATGTGTCTCTGGAGATTTGAGGAAGTGGTAATGGATGGCATTCTCAGCGCGACGATCTAGATTCTTGAACCTATGGAAGACATATTAGCTTGATGAACCAGGTCGATAGATAGGAGTGAACAAACATTGCCCAGGTGCGGAGCTTAACCGCAGCAATGCGATCGTCATTCGCAGCCATTCGATCGTCATTTGCTATAGATAATAAGGATATAATGATATTGAGGATATAATGAGAATTTAGGTAAGAAAATGTTGTAACACGTAGGGAACGGATTGTTGAATAATCTAGGTTATAATAACCACATAGTACGTCTGTTGTTGTTTACAAAAATAAACTTCCGAACGTCCTTCTACATATACTATACCGTTCTTTCCAACTGAAAATATACCCTTGAGACTTTTTAACTACACTGGCATGTCATTCATTGAGGGAATTCAGAAGAGCGATTGATGAAAAAACTCGTTTTTGTACACAAAGTATTTATGCGGAAAGCTAATTACCCATTCCGGTTCAAAAACAGCGAGCTTTTGCATTCAAATGCCACAATTAAGCAAATCCAGACAAGCGATGCCGTTGACACATTACCCATCATCATATCAGCCCCTATTCATGTCCACGTTACTGCATATTCTTGACCTATCAAACGGAAAGCCATCAAAGCATGCCGCTCCACGAGAATGATCGAGCACATCATTAACGAGCTATACCCCTCAAAGGCGAAGAATGTCCATGATGATAGTCGTAATCTTCGTCATGAGTGAAGTGCACTCTTGAAAGAGTTTCCGTCGCTGCAGAATCGCCCTTAGTGCAAATGTGTTGGACGTTGAATCCCCGCTGGCTCTCCTCTTCGCTAGGAACAGACGAGGTGGCGGTAGTGTCACTGTGATTATTGTGTTCATCATCTGAAGGAGCTGGACCGCGACTGTTGCTCTTTCTCATGGCTCGGACGAACCATGGTGCACGACCCGTACCTCTCCAGGTCCAGTACTCTTTGAGATCGTATTCACGAGGCTCGATACGATGGCCCGAAAGGAGAACGACTAGGCCAATGAGGCCGTTGAGGGTAGTGTAAACAAAAAGACCACTAAACGAGAACATAGATTAGCTTCCAAAAAATGGGAAATGTTATGAAAAGACCGGTTCATGGGGAGAATCTTACGCAATGAGCCCATAAGCAACGCTGTAGCTGAACGGAATAAACGCCATGACAACAAACGAAGGCAAAACATCGCCAATATAACGCCAATTGACTTGCGTAATCTGGCGAGCCATCATGCACCCAACCAAGATGAGGGTACATCCCGTAGCCCACGGAGGAATTGAAGCAAATATAGGAGCAAAGAAGATCGAGATGATAAAGCACAGTCCCGCAACCACCGCCGTGAGGCCGGTACGTCCACCCTCAGCGATACCCGCACCGCTCTCAATGAAGGCCGTGATGGGGGAGCATCCAAACAGAGATCCGATGGATATGAATGCCGCGTCGGTGCAGTAAGCGATGGTTGAGCGAGGGAAGTCGCCATCTTTGGGGTCAACAACGCCGCAGAAACGGACCATGGAGTATAGCGTGGCAGTGGCGTCGATTATGTCGACATAGAGGAACGTAAAGAGGCCAAGAACAAAGTGCGTTGTGCTGGCGGTATCGAAGCCCCAGTCAAGCTGGTTGAGCGTCTTGGATAGAGGGTGCCATGCAACGATTTGTTTGAAAAAGGAGAAGCGAGAGTCACCCTCGGGAGTGTTGGGAAAATAGGTCACAGGAGTATTGCGACTGTGATGAGGTGAATAGATTAGTAAAGGTTTTGAGAGGGCATAGAGAGTAAAACTTACGGCCATGAGATGATGGAGACAAGGGCAATGCCAATGACCAGGGCATACTTGACCCTAAAAGCCATAAGAAAGGCTGTGACGATGCCACCACAAAATATGGCGAGCCACATCTGCATTCACACGGGTCAGCGGTCGCTCTTCTATTGGATAGAGGTAGAGAAGCTCGAGCTACTCACAGTTGGATTCGTCATCTGGCCTCCATTGCATGCTCCTGTCACTGCATTAATCATATCAGGAGGGCAACCGCCCAAGCTAAGAGGGGTCGCTGTGCCGCCACCCGTGATGGCACCAATACCAGACGTGTAAGAAAGTCCAATTTCAGTGAGAAAGAAGCCGATTCCAACTCCAGTGGCAGTCTTGATGGTGGCTGGGACGAGCCTGACGAGCCACTGACGCATGCCCGTCAGGGCGAGAAACATGAAGATAATACCTTCGAAGAAGACGGCAGTTAGGGCGGTACGGTAGGAGATGGCACCGCTGCCGTTGTAGCCAACGACCTTTGCCATACGGTTAGCAACTGGCTATAGACAAAGGGTATTAATGGGTGACTCAGCGCACCTGAAAAGCAAAATAGGCATTAAGCCCCATGCCTGGACTAAAGATCCAGATCAGTAGCCGTGTAAGCATTGGGGATTTATGTCATGACTTACGCAAGAGCGACAGGAAGGTTGGTAAACAAGCCAAAGGACAAAGTCGAGAGACCGGCTAGAGCTGCCGTAGCTGTAATCAAGTCTCTGCGAACCTCTATGATGGGTCAGATAAATGTCACATGAAAGATTAGATTAGATCAAACATACCTTCTTTGCAGTCCACAAAGTCAGAGATAGTATCGCATTGGAATTTGTCTGCCAGATTGCACTCGCAAGTTCCACCAGTTTGGGACAGGACCGAAGCCTTCAGAATTTGTTCACCAGTCAGCCAACTTCAGTCATGCAAGTAATGATTCGACAAACACCACATACATTGACGGCAATAATGTATGCCATTGTCGCAAACGTCGTCAACCCAGCGCGAATCTCCCTGAAAAAGCTTGTCCCTTCAATTGCATCAGGCTATCAACAAAGTCAGTTTCCTCATACAACTCTCATTGCCCACCAAGTTTCCATTTTCTCTTCCATTTCGAAAATAGAGACACTGGATCAAACTTACATGTCCCGAACCAGCAAGATGAAACAGCCGTCCGAGGAGACTGGTGCTTAGCCAATTGTCTATAAGATCGGCAAAGTCTCGAAATCCGCAGAACCTGGATCGACCAACCACTGGAGGTGAAGGAAGCCTAGGAGAGAAGATTCCCGGGTCGGCTGCTTCAGATTCTTGGCCCTCTTTGGGCTGGACGGTGGGAGATTCCATAAGACCGTGCAGTGTAAACAGAGGAAACTGTAACTTTCTTGAAGGAGACAAGTTTCGCCAGAAGAAAAGTGCGAATATAGGAGTCAAAATTGATATGTAGGTAAAGAGAAGATTGTCTCAATTGCAAGCAACGATAACGGAAGAAAAAGGATTGGTTTTTGTAGGAATCTGGATGGAAGAGAGTGGGTAAACAGACGCCGGTGATGAGATTTGCCAAGGCCTAGAATTCGTTAATCTTGAGGAAAAGAAATATCTAAGGACCGCCAACCCCTCTCTCAAGTGAGAATAGAGTGAGAACCAACCGTACGGCCCGTCTGGTGTGGTTGATAATATGCAGCTGGTTGGCGGCTGGCAGCGCTTCGAAACTGAGCCCGAAATTATGGTGGCCTGGTCTATGAAAACAATGCAAGCTGATAAGCCCAATCCAGCTCTACATGGACTCAGACGAACCAACAATTAATTTCCAGCACTTCCGTACGGGCCATCCGCATCTCATGTTACCACAAGAACCTTTCATTAGCGTTTCAAGTCCGCCTATCCGCTCCGTAGTTGTACGATATGGAGAGGAACCTAAAGTCGAGAAGCAACGACTTGCCGTTGCATATCATCTCCTTTCCCGTCGTACAAATATCATCTTGCTGCTTGGTACCGGCCGACCCGTGCTGTTATGTGGCCTTCTCTTGTCTTTGGTTGCACTCGTAGCCACAGGTTCCAGTGAGAGACACAGGCAACCATGGCATGCTGGGGATGGCGAGGGTGTGCCGGCTCGGCATCTTGCGCTTTGGCCAATCCATGTCTGATCTGGCAAGTAGCCGAGAGCACCGGCCGTCGTACGAGAGATGTCTATGCTGATATGGGAATCGTTAAAACTCGTTACACAGTGGATGATAGCGCGTGTTCGTACTCGCACAGATCATGGAGGTGGATCAAAAAGATGAAGCAGACGAGAGAGGCCAAGCGTCAAAATTGTCACCTGCAAGTCAAAGGTTAGAAGTATCAAGATAAGGGCTGGTGATTGACCATACCCAAGGTCGATTCATATCTGCGACAAGTTTGGATGATCTGAGCATGGGCTTAGCCCAGATTGATATACACACAATTGGTACAACAAGGAGGAAGGATTCTTCACCAGCTGACTCGACGGTTGACTCAGATTGCAAAGGAGCGAGTGAAACAAGTGCTGTCGGTAGCTGCTGCCGATGTCTCACCGTTCTTTCAGTGGCAAATATGGAAACAATGGTAAACGGGATGCGCCGGTAGACGTTGGAATGCGCACGTGGACGTTGGAATGCGCTGGTGGTCATTGGACATCGATTGCTGGACAGAAGCACCATGGCTGGCTGATCCTCTTAAATGGCGGAGTGGCCGAGCTTCAAATGCCTAATATAGGGGCATGATTGCACAATCAAGTATCGAGAGGAAGCCAGTGACTATGACACTGCCCTAGGCGACTGAGGCCAAAGTACACGCGCTCCGAGTCAAAAGCAAAAACGCAAGATGACGCTCAACTTGTTCGTATTTCTCAACCTGGTGAGACAACCAGGACATTACCTTGGAGAGCTTCGAAAGGGCCGTAATAGACAAGGAACATTTCACGCAAACAAGTGAGCAAGGCATAATGTCCAACACACGAACCCTCGTCTTCCAATCTCGTGATGGGTCAGATTCTGTTGTAGCGTCGCCGTAGGAGAGTCGCACGAAGCGAAGGATCCTCGATACTGACATCTAAGCACATGGTTAGCAGAAAGTGGTATCGACTGCGGCCCCCTTGTTGGCGAATGAGGTCGTGAGGTCGTGAGGTGGTTCCAAGTGGATGCTCTTCAGTTGAACAATATTTCACCGTTCAAGAGGCATCGTGACTGTTGCGCCCGCAACTCGCTGCTCAGCAAACATATACAGCTGCTGTCCTCTCCCAACCTCGACGCCACGACACGGGAACTTGCATTGCTGTGTTCACAGTTCCTGCAGCTGGCCTTGCTCTCAATCGAGGGTGTCCAGATTGCGGCTGCGAGGCTACGAGACCATTAAGCGCATCTGCTGGCCTGGGTTCTGGTGCTTCTAGCTTCTTTGTCCCAGGTTTGTTTGCTTTGTCCCTCCATACTGCCATCAGCGCCCCCTCGGCGATTTGGCATTGTGCCGATGAGCAGCTATAACTTGATTATTGGTTCTTCTTTTGCTGAGCCCTTTGTGTTCTCTCGCTTGCCTCGGGTTTTGATCTGATCCATAGTGCGGAGATTGTAGTGTCGGATCGCGACTGAATCTGCCATAGCCGCTTACTTTATCTTCTGCTTCATTACCCTTCGCAACTCAAAACCCAAAGTGTTCCAAGCCAATACCACACACATTTCACATACCCAGTCATCTTTCAGCTTCTGTATAGCCATCGATCAGTGTCATTCAAGGGACGTGACTTGACAAGTCAGGCAAGCAGCGCCTTCCATGATCCCCCTTGGGGCTCGTTTGCTGCTGTGACACCAAGACTTATTGGTTACGTTACTACCGCTGCACCAGACCAGGCTGCTTCATCAGCCCATTTGGGCGGAACCCTCTTGAGATAGGTTTGCTGCTTGAACGACAGCGAATAAACTCTCTTCTCCTCTGCTTCTCTTCTCTTTCTTAATTGCGAGGGGCACCGCTGCCATGTGGGATGTCATCTGGACAGATCCTGATATAAAACTGGTGGGAGAGCACAGAGCACGAAAAGAGAAAAAGGGAGCCCACCAGAAAGAAGTCAGGAGTCAGCCGAGACGGCGTTCGGCATCCACAGCCAGCTCACGCTGGTCAACTGACTCTCCGTTTGCCATCTTCCGTAGCAGAGGCGCAAAGAAGGCAAACACATCGTCGTCCAATGCGCAGATGGCGTCGTCTGCGTCGTCAGGAGTCGAGTCTCCCATCATTGCGTCTCCCAATCGGTCGCCCATATCAAACATGTTTGATCAAGGGAGCCGCCGGAGTTCCGGTCGTATATCTACCAGCTTCTTGGAACGGCTCAACGGCATCGACAGCCCTTTGAACACCAGTCCGTTGTTTTCCGAGAGATCTATCGATGACGGGGGAAAGCTGCCGCTGCATCTTGCAACTGAGGGTGAGTTGGAATATGTCAAATCGTGTGTAGTTCATAGTTGACGGCTCACCTCCAACGCAGATTCCCTCTTCTCACCGTTGTCGATCGAACATATATCAATTGGTGGCTCGACATCTGATGACTTGACAGAATCAGAAAAGATGAAGTCTTTGATGCAGATATTTGGGCAAAGTCCAAAAATGACAGAGGCAGCTGACGACGGCTCTTTTCTGCCCCAAAAAGCTCCAGTCGCTCCTGACGCTTCTGCCGATAGGCCACTGACACCGCTTTTGGCCTCTGAGAAACAGAAACAGTCAGTAGCACTTTTTTTCCTTGTCCAACTCTGCGTATTTCACCTCATCTGCAGATGCATCAATAAACATCTTTTCTTGAAACTGATAACAAATCTTCAAGGCCTTTATCACTTTCATCATCACCAATAGCCAGGCCAACACCTCGATCTCCAGCTATTCCCATCCCACTTGTCAACTCCCTCCTCCGTCCGGCAGATTTCAGCGTCGAAATGCCCATCACGCCTAATAATCCCGAAGCATGGACACCCGTTGAGGACTGGGAGCGACCTACTCCTAAGCCAAGTGACGCGTCCAGCCCATGTCCTCTTCTGCGGGAATCACCAGATTCCACCGTCGACGAGATTGACTACAGCCGGCTACCCCAGAATGGCGTTGGTATGAACAAGAGCTTCCGCTGGCTCCGCTTGGCTGTCGTTGAAATGGCAAACACCAGCGTGCCGGATATTCTATTTCGACTGCAGTCATTCTGGAAGGTTGTTGCAAAGAAAGATGTTTCCTTCCTCTTGAGCAATAGCCCTGAGGTTGAGGAACAGCGAAGGTGGATGCTCTCGACCATGATCCATATGGATCAAGTTCCAGCGATTAATGGACCGTTGCAACCACGCCAAGAGACTCCCTTGACGGCTCGCATGATATTGTCCATATACGATTCAGCAGGTAATTGCATCTTTATCCCTAGTTGAACGTCAAGTTACTAATGATCGGCTGTGTTGTTGTAGCTACTGTCGCCTACCTCGCCGCGTTAGAACACACGAAGCAGATATATCACGTCTCGCAGCTCTCCATACCGAAGAGGGAGTTGTTTGCAAATGTTCATGTGATATCTGTTTCCCAAGTCTCACCTACAGACTTTCCAGTAGCACCTCGCGTTTATGAATCAGTTCATTCTCTGACGTTGCCGTCTCTGTGTCCCTCAGCCTATTTACCTGGGATACTCAATAATGTCTACAAATGTCTTAAGAAGAAAGGCTTCCTTCGACTGGTGCTCATCGATCCGCTTCCCCGTGCGGGGACCATGGGTAGGAAATTGAAGACGTGGATAGAAGAGCATCTTCTTCGAAACCTAGCAAAACAAGCCAAGTGTATGAGTCCCAGTACAGCTTTCCCTCCCCTGCTGGCGGAGGCTGGTCTTCGCGGAGATGGAAGCACTCTCACAACAACAAAGTTTTATGCCGTCCCCAGCAGTGCAACGGACACAGATCCGGATATGATCAAGGATGTGATGCAAGCAGAGAACGAAGCAAAGGCCCAGGTTAGAAGTCTGGTTGGACGCATGCTGTGGATCGAAGCATGGGGTTCACATGTCACTGCTTCTAAATGGTGGTGGGATGACCCTGCATGCGTCGCCGAGTGCCTCGAATTGGGCACTTTTTGGGAATATCACACCGTCAAAGGAGTCAAGGAGGACTATAAAGTCAAGACAGTGCAAAAGTCCACCGGCATCGGCGAGTAGCTCAAGATGTTGGTCTCTCCTTCAAGACCAAGATGCTCCTTTGCCTCTTTGGGGAAATGCCTGACTAGCTCGGTGAAGATGGTGTTGACATGATTCGGGTTGCGTTACTTTGGCACGGAACCTCCCCGGTGTCCCCTGATGTCTCACTTTGTTTGATTTTTCTCTTCTTCTCTCTCTTACCCTCCTTCTCACGTTTGGCAGTTGTGGCGCTGAGCTAGTTCTCTATATACAAGGGAGGGCGGTATTGTTTCTGATGGAGGCGTTTCTGCGGCCGGGAATATTACGAATTCACCGGGGGTCAAGTAGGGTAGTCTCGGACTTATCGAATGGACGGCTCAGTTCTGACATGTGTTGTGCAGGATTGGTAACGGACATGCTCGGTGCAATTGCCACCGGCATTACTCCGTACTCCGTACTGCAACGTGTTTGGTAGCATCGCATGACGATCCAGGGTTACATGTGGAGAAGCGGAACAAAGAAGAAGGCTCGTGCGGTGCTGGCGATCAGCTGGCGATGCTGCGAAATTCAAGGTCGAGAAGAAGCGTTGAGCAGGGGGGCTGGATTGCTGGAGTCGCAGCAGGAGGAAAACTTGGATCTGATGCGACGTCAACAAGGGGGTGAACTGGGTCGCCGTATGAACTTTGTTACAAGCATCAATCAAGGCAGCGCAGCAATGGAACACTTTAGACGACATTCACATCACCAACGCCCCGGAGAAGAGCAGCACCGCTTGGGTTGCGTTGCGTTATGCAGCCATGAGGATTTAACCTCCCTCTTTAAGCTGCGAACGGAATCCTGCTGCAACGCAGTCATGCAAGGGGCCACACACGAGTTGTTGTTGGCTGATGGTTTTTCTTCTTCGTCTTTTTCTTCTTCTTGCTGTTTAGTCTTAGCGCCAGTTAGAGACATGTGCTTTCATTTCTCCTCGGAGAATAAAGCCGCAAAAGCAAAGAAAAAACAGCAATTGTCATGCTCACTCATCTTCATCCCACATCGTTAGCCCCAACGCCGGCGACCGTTGAACCCGCGCGTTTCCGGCCCTGGAAGCAAGCAAGGCAAGGATGAGGGAAGAATATCCTTTCTCTCGTCCCATCTTTTTTCTTTCCATTTGTGCCTAAATTGTCAACGCCATTGTTTCGTCTTGCTCGTAAGCTATGCCGCTTTCGAGGCGCTGGCCCGTTTTGTGTTTCCCTGGGGCTTGTCCTGGTTTGGGGTCCTGCCGCTGCGCCGGTTGAACGTGTGAGGGCTTCTCCGTTTTCCCGTGTCTTTTTGTTTTTTGGTGTTGGACGTACGGAGGAGAGTAGCCAAGAAGGTGGTACTGCTTACTCAATGGATGGAGTCGAGTCCAAAACGGCGACTTTTGACCCAACGCCAGGTGTGATTTCTGCGTCCTCCCGTATTTGGAGAGGCAGTGTTGGTAGACCCTTGAGAGAGACGGCCAGCAGCTGCGAGAAGATCCCAAAAGATAACGGCGACCGACAGGATGTAAAATAGGGGAAAACCAACAACTACAGCAACATAACGGGCACTACAGGCTGTATCCGTAGCTTGTGTCCGGATAGGGACACGGGAATGACGGGCTCTAGTCCAGACAAAATAAAAAAAAAAAATGGAAGAGAGAAAAGATAGGATAAACCGGCCGAAAGGCGCTATCAAAAAAAGCTGTCAGCACCAAAAAAAAAAAAAAAAAAACATCCATCCCCCGTCTGGACGGACACCTCAGCCCTATATCGAATAAAGAACAAAACGAACGGGCTTGGTTAGCTCACTCTCACCGCGTCCAGGGGGGCCACTCACTGCTTACATCTGTATGCGTATGCTCTCCCAGGGAACAGTATGACATGTGCGAGTAGATAGATAGGCCTACTCGTACTCTTTTTCCCAGCTGAGTCAAGTAAGCCCGCATTCTCACGCTCTGATGCCTTCTTCTTTTGGTGATGATTCCATGCTTTTTTTTTTCTTTCTTTCTTTGGTGACTGACGTTGGACACGGGAAACAGCGGCCACAGTGGTGGTCCAGTAATGCAGGGGCACACACACAAAAAACGGCAAAGAAAAATAGCTTCAAATATGGACCATACGTGAACTACTTTGCCCTCAATGTTTATTTTTACCTTTCTATTCATCTCTCTCTTGTGGCTTTTCCACCCGTTACGTATGTGCGCCCCATCCTGCGTCTCCCGTCTTCCCCGTTCTTCCCGTCTCTCCCGGCCACCAAAAAAAAAATGGGTCGCCAATCCTATCCCAATGTATTAAACCGAACATCCGGAACTTTCATTCGTTGGGAGAAAAACAGGGTCAATCTACAGTAGAATGACTCTCGCCAGGTTCAATAGGTCGGACCAAACCTTGCCGGCTGACACTACAGCAAAATCCAGCTAAAAAGTATTCAGTGTGATTGTGATCACAAAGTGCATTATCGAACTGGGCAGGATTTCGAAAGGATCTCGCAAGGGTTTGTACCTTGCCCCTCCCTAAAGCATTCCCTGTGGTGCGGAGATTGTTAGGCCCTGGTTCCTGAAAATGTTACCCCGAACTGCCACGCGGTTTTTTGGCTCGCACCCTTGGAGACACTTGTTTTCTTTTCCCAGGGGTTATTAGTGATTCGGGGAAGAGGGGGGGCTCGTAAAAGGGCCTCCATGGATCTAGATTGCAAAACGGCCAAGACAGAAGAGGCAGAACCTCACCGAGAGACGCTAGCTGCTCCGTATAATCGCGGCGCGAAAGGCGCTTCGTAGGTCCTGTACAGTAAGTGCTCGTATGTATGAGAGGCTTCATCACCAGATGGCCAAGCAAATAGTCTGTTGTAAAGACATTTAGCTCTGCCAGCTACCACTAATACATATTAAAACATGGTTCTTGGGATACAATGACTGGGATGACACAAGCCCTGGACGACATAATCACAGTAAGACGAGAAGGGAAAAAAGGCAGCGGTGAATGTAGCGCGGTTCAGCGTCAATATTGTTTTGATAGTCATAGTAAAGTCCTGGGTATCTTCCTGCCCTCTTTTTTTTCCCAAGCGGCGAGAGGCGCCGCTGTCCCTGAATACCCCCAGAACTCATCATCCTTTGCCGTCATAAGCGTTCAGACAAAAAAAAAAAAAATACCAAGAGGAAAGAAAAATGAGAAGATGAAAAGATGCATCGTTGGAAGAAGTGAAGAACAGAAGTCAACCAGAGCAGCACGCTCGCTGGACGATTAAATATTATACTCGAGTAGTAGCAACACATCTCTCCATATCGTCATCAAGTGCTTGAATGTCCATAAGTTGAGTGGTTGTCCGCCGACGCATCTGCTGAATGCGTTCGTGTATTAGCCAGCTCTGTCATACTCTCCGAGTCGAGTCCCTTTGACCGGTTGCCAGGCCTAAACTGGCTGATGCGCCGACTGTGCCGGCTATTTTCATCGGTTGCGCCAATTCCTCCAACTAGCTCCATCACCTCTGGCCGTTTGCCCGTTCGAATGTCCTCCCAGAAGCTCTTGCATGCGCCCCACGATGTGACGGCGTAGATGAGGGCGTTCCAGAATCCCTGAAGCGGCAGCACAAATGCACTCATAATCTCAAGTGGTGCGTTGATTTCCTGGCTCTTGACAACGGAGTAGACTCGGTTAGCGCTCGATGGGATCCATGTAACAAGAAGTGCCGTAAAGAATAGAAGGGAACACTTGGCGTAAGCCCATGCTGCGTTGTTGATTTCGTAGTTTCGTCGTCGGGCCGTCGGCGGTCGTGTTGATCTTCCTAGTCTCGACTTCTTCGTAGTCTCCGTGTTGGCAGGCTTAACAGGTTCAATCTTGTCGTCCGCGGGAGCCTGGGCAGCTGAGATATGCACCGAGTAGTTGGGGTTCTGCCCTTCTGGATCTGTAATAGATGGGTGGCGGCCAGGAGAGGGATGAGTGCGGAAAGCTCCAGGGTCTGCCACGGCTTCCGAAGTAGTGACCGTCACTTCAGTTGTCCTGAGGGTAGTGATGACGTCCACGGATGATAGGCCTTCGGATGAGTGGAAGTCGTTGAGCTGCTTGTGCTTCTCATAGATTGTTCGTCCTGCGCGGATGTAGATGAAAAAGGTGGCAAAGATGACGACCCTAAACTTGTGTCAATAAAACTAATCCTCATTCCCGCCTTCAAAGCTCTTCAAGTCAACTCACCAGACAGGGCCATAAAATGTTGCAATACGGAAAATGTCCCACTCGGTGGTGATCCAGCACCACAGGGTGGCATTGCCATATGCGCGGTAGCCATCCTTGTTCTTGAGGAAGATGTATACAAAAGCAGGAATAAAGGGAATGCCGTAGCAGCATAACAGATAGGGTATCTCCATTCGTCGTAGCTTTCTAGCGTCGTATTTGTGATAAAAAGTAAGATAGACATTAAACGCCATAGCCAGTGTCCAGAATGCATCAGCAGGCATAAACCTAAAAAAATCGTCAGCGGCGTGGTGGCAACAAGGTCAGATGCGAAGACGCATACATCTGAATCAGGAACCCTTGCAGTTGGCAACCGGGAGAGCCCGGTGAACTGAGATAACTTCGAGACATGAGTGTGCCTACGTTGGTCATCATGTTACCAAACGAGGCGTAAAACACAAGTCTGTTGATGGGCTTGTGGAACGAGCTTGAAAAGCAGAATGTGACAATGATGAAAACACATCCCAACAGAGAAATCACTGAACACGCTCGTTCTATGTCGCTGATAATGTTCAGCTGCCGCTGAGTGAGACCGTCAGACATCTTGGGCAATCGTCAACATCCAGCAATCAAGTGTCGAAAAAAGAAAAGAGAGGCGATTCGTGGGCTGTTGTGAGCCTCAAGTCGTTTTGTAAGACGTGCCGGCAGCTCCGGTCCTCGCCGTCGAAGTAAGAGTCTGTTGATTCCCAGTTGGAGAATTTGACCGTCCTTGTGAGATTTCTCCAGAAGGGGAAACCTGGTATTATATGTGCAGTAATGGGGGAGGAGTGAATCAGGGATTGCGCTGATGGTGCGTATACGTCCAACAGCAGATGGCAGGGGGTCGACGAAGAGGGTGCGTGAGTCCAGCAGCACTACCGGTACTGCCAAACATGAAATTTGCAAATCATAGCACGGAAGGGTAGAAGAGGATAGATAAACATGAACATGGAGAACGTGGGAGTGCGCTCCCGTACTAATACTACAAATGGGCTAACCCTCTGAATCCAGTATCTGATCGACGCAGACTCAGTAGTTCGCCTCAAGGCCCACGGACCAGGTGCCGGCGCCAGAAGCACGGGCGAGACTCAACGATGCTTTGGAAGCAAAGTGGACAAACGGTCAGTGGTGGCGCCTGCGTCTCAGAATGCCTGCCGCTGGGTGGGATGAATGTCAGAAGTCGTTAGGGCGTCAAGTATAACGGGGTAAAATCCAAGCGGCAGTCTCTGATTGCGGTAGTAATACGAAGTAACGGCCAAGGCGAACCTGCTTTGAGCGGCCCATGGTGAGAAGGCTAACGACATCGTGGCTGGACTAGGAGCAGGGGAGGCCGAGACGATGGAACCGAATCAACAACAGTTGTATGGGGAATATCATTGAGAGGTCGGAGATTGAGTCCAGTATCATGCATAGTGTGAGTGGATTGGGGCGGCGGACGTAGGTGGAGATGCGATATGTATCCATGCCGAAGCGAGGTACAAGGCTATTGACTGGATCAACAGCTAGGCAAGGTAGTACTCAATTAGCCCGTTGAGCCGTGCTCGCTGGTCGGCGAGCTTGCGAAATATACGTACAAACGCGGCAAAGTGGTTGGCCTGGACTGACATGGAACATTACTAGATAGTCAGTCGTTTGTGTACGCATGAGCATCAAGAAAGCGCCTCCAAGCAGCTGTCAGGGGCAGACAGCTCTTGGCATCAAAGAAAAAAACGGTGGTGTCCCCACACTGGGGCTGTTCTCATGTGCTCGCCATCTGGGGAATTGTATAATCAGATGTCAAGGGCAACCTCGTTGAAGCCCTCATGCATATAAAAAAACATCATAAGCAATCCGAACAGAACAAGTCGATAGGTGCCCCGACGGTGAGGGTAGTGTTCGTTTGATATCCTTTTGTCAAAACAACGAGTTGGCCCAACCGGTTTGCAGGCAATGGATATTTCGTTTGAGCGGCTGCGTACGGAGCGTTACGCTGTAGTAAATAGGCCGGCTTGGCGGAGGTGCCTCCGGGAAGTCCCCCATATTATCCTCATTGGGTCGGGGCTATGGCTAGCGCGAGCGAAGGAGTCATGAACCCTGAAACCTGGAAGAAAAACATGAAGCCTCTGGACAAGCATCTGGTTGTCGACTCCACAGACCCAATGTAGTTTCGCGTAGGGCTACATGGTTGTTGCCTAATTGTCGACGATATCGCATCTTGACGATATTAGATATCCCCCTTTGGTGTCTGATCTGCAAAGCATGGCCGAGCCTAGACGAGGAAGATTTGCTGGAAGATTGCTCTGAGACACGGCCGTTAGGTTCCAGGCTAAAGCCGACAAATCGACAAATCGACAAATCATGGAGCTGTATGTACTTGTACCCAAGTAACATTGGAAAGAGATCGGGTCATATTATGAGGTCAACTGATATATCGACATGGGGATCCGCGATACCAAGGCGCGGGGTATGGCGTGGCCAAGAACACGGAGCATTGGCATCATCTTCAGGCACTCGACCTGATCGAATCTTGCCAAGCGAGCCATATTGGTTCTAGAAGATCAACAGTGTGGCGACTTTGAGGATGGAAACCGTTTGCTTGGGATTCTCGAGAATTGATAGCGGGCCTGTGCCTGCAGACGATTAATCTCCTGTGCGGTCAAGCAAGACCCTGCCCCTCGCTGACTATACGTTGCATCGGCGTGCCTGCTTTGTGCGGTATGTCAGTGGTGCTAACCCCAGATCCGTTTGATTGGAAAGCAAGATTTGCCCGCTTTCTCATCTTCTCCTTTTTTTGGTCCTATTTTCCTCATCGTTGTAAGACATCTGTGGTTGGGTTCCCACGGTGAGCGCAGCCAACAGCCCGCAGCGGGTCATCCAGCGTATTCAGCCTAAGAAACCGAAAACTCCGTTGACATCTCCCGGCGGGAGAGCTAGAGCTGTCACTCAACATGACTAGCGGGATGGAAATTGCATGTCTTATTAGTTGGTTGAAAAGAAGCAAAGGTCGATGATTCTGTTGGTCTAATGTTTAATGACTCTCAGCTCCCGCAATTCATCTGGCTGAAGAATGGAGAATGGAGAATCTCGATTTCCGCAAAAGATGAGCGATTGATGGCTTGATACGCGACCGTTCGTTCCTGCAGCACATCTCTCGGACCGCCTATTAGTCCCGTGCCTTCCTCAACTCTGCCGCCATACAATAGCACATGGAATGGCCGCTGCTAGCCTTAGCCCGGCTCTGTTTGTACCTGTAGTACCTCTATAACACCGCCTATCTACAGTACCTTATTCTCCTTACTCTAGCACCTACTAGGTCAGGTACCTTGGTAGTGCGAAGAATCAATCACGACAAACTCGCCTCTACTACCTGGTGTCTGATAATACAGGCAGCACAAGGAACTGCTGGCCACTAACTCATCCCCTGTACCAGGACGTCATTGCAATCCATGCTGCCACGCCGCCATTGCAATTCCATCCGCTCCAGTCCAACTTCATCCGGGCAAGCCAGTGGCGGACAGAGATAATCAATACCGCAACGGCCATCGACTAATTGCCGACGATCCAAATTCTCCAGCGTCAGCAAGTCGGCTCGAGGATGGGCGCCAGCCGAGGCTTGCTGGGAGATTCGCTGCCCATGATCAGCGCCTCTAAGGGCCGGACTGACTTGGAAGCGTCGTCGTGTTAGCTCGTCGAGATCCTTGTCGCCAGCCCTTCCAGGATCGATAATCTCTTAGATCCGGCGTCTGAAGCGTTTGCACCAGTCGAGCGCCGACCTAGCGCCCCCATCCGCGAATCCCAAACGGCAGCAGCACCGGGAATCTTGAAAAGGGCGAGCAATAAGGGGTCGAGGTTTGATAGAGCTGGTCCAGTCGATATACCGCCAATTCATGCTGCTACTCTATCAAACAAGCCGCTGCAGCCACTGGGAGCGTTTGCCACGTGTTTGCGAGTCTTCTTCCTTTTTGAGTTCCAGCTGCAATTTATAGCTAACACGCCAGCGAGTCATGCCTTTGCTCTCCAACGCAGGAGTCATGGCTGTGGGACCGGGCAGCGCCGCACCTATCACCGGCCGGCGGCCGCACGGCACGGCATCGAAGAAAATTTCAACGGGCTCCTTTCCTCTACCCAATTTTGTCTTACAGGCAGGCTGTGGCGGCTTCACGGAGCAAAGGAAACGAAAGTGTCACGAGGCTAGGGGCCTCATTTCAAAGACAAACGAAGTTTCATGCTCATACTGGTCTCTAGATGGGGGTCAGTCTGCGACGATGCATGATATCTTTTAGTGACGATCAGGTTCGTCTCAGTTCTGCGTCGCCTCCTGCGGCATATCAAGGTCTTCCATGTCAGCCTTGTCCAGCATTCTTGCATATCATAATCGACCACGAATGAGAGCCAGACATCGGTTCCAAGACGGCCTTTTTGCGGAGACAGTATGTCATTCGCGCGGCCAACTCCCTCCTCAGAATATGGAGTATGCTTCTGTGGATACGGTCTTGTTAGCTGAGCAGTCCGGGCCCTGACGGCTCCGTCCCTCCGCAGAGCTATTATGCTATTAGATGCTATTAGATAGCAATAGCTCTAAGTTTCAGACTTAGCCCCGTTTGCGTTTGGTTCGACGACCATCGCTAAGGCGAAGACACGTTTGTGTCTCGCTGATCGCCTCTGAAGCTCAAGCCTTTCGACAATCGCCGTTTTGCAACGCTGGTACGCATTAAGTTTACCCCGGGATTGCTAATCACAAGCACGAGTAAGTACCAGGGAGCACGGATACTTTTTCTTTTTTGAGAAAAGTACTCTCCTAGAGTAGTTAACCCAAACCTGGTTTTCCACGTAGTTGTCTCTTTGCAGGCTGTGCTACGCCCTTTGGAGTTGTAGGTCCGGGTTTTGGAGACAAAAATCGATGTCTTAGTGTTCTAGTGAGATATGCCGGCTCGTGATTTGCTAGCCCTTTCTTCTTTTTTCTTCACCGGTACATTACGGAGTCCTACAAATGCCGGTTTTGTTCTAGAATATCTGGCGCGCGGCTTGAAACGGTGAACCAATGCGCCTCATTAAGATGCTGACACGATTTTATATGTCCGAGGAGGTAGCTTCGGCCAGTTGCTGGACGCTCGCTCCACAGAGAGCAGATATTTTTGGTTGCTACAAACCGAATTCTGGGACTGCCTCTCGTATTCAGCGCCCCCAAACTCATCCACTCGCCCACCCATCAAATTTCTCTTCAGCGATGATGAGGGCATCAGAATGGAAGGGCATGGCACCTTTCATGGAGAAATGCAAGATTGTAAGGTAAACAACGTAGTCTGTGCACCCGTATTATCTCCATCCCTGACTCAGGGGTAAAATTCGACATGTCGCCATGCAAAACTACATCATGGTGGACTGGGCATTTAGGACCGTGAAGCGGCTAAACGGTGTGAAAACGGGAAAATATCCCAGTGTATCAGAGCAGACGTGATAGGCTACATGTCGGCATTAAAGAAAAAAACTTGAATACTGACAGCGCCGAAGTGAGGTGTATCTTTCGGTCAGTGTTCAAGGTTCTGTTGACCAGCATATCGCATGGAAGAGCGACATATCTTTCCTTTTCAAGGACCGGCTTCTCACCTTTGCCAAGAAAAAAAGTGCCGCGAAGCCCGAGGGGATTTGATATCCACCCGGGAGACTCTTCCGCTGCTGGAGTCTCGTGACTTTGTATCCAGAGGTGCCTCTGTCATGAAGAATTTTGTGTGTATGCCCGCTATGACGAGAAGGGGAAGATGATATTGGTCTCTTGGGGTTTTCTTCTTCATAGAAGCAGAGGATAAGCTTTTGGCTGAGTGGTATGAGCTCTTTTAGAGACTTGTACCTAATTTGCCCAGGTTGAGTAGTTACAATTTCTTGATTTGCTTCGTGGATCAACTGCGCTTTTGGAAGTTACCCGTCGGCACGTAACGATGTAGCCTAGTTGATATAGATTTGACTACCAATTGATGGATAATATTTAAATAGCCTACTACTACTTAAGTAACCTTAATCATAGTTTCTAGATAATTATACGATAGTTATTTAGATATGTCGTTCCCCGAGTGATCTGGCGTATTACTCTATTCACGGGTAACCTCCGATCCAAATATCAGAAACCCACTGCACATGATGTCTCCGGAATGAGTTTGGACATATTTTACTTGTTGTAACAACTAATAAACATGACCGCCAAAAGAAACTTATGTCTTATTCGAGTGTATCCTTGTCCCTTATGATAACTCCCGAACCCTGATATGTTAGATCACTAAAAGTAGTCACACACCGTTACTAAACAGCAAAGCAGTATTGTATCGAGTCTTTCTATAAGTTATTTTTACATTCCGTTCGTAGTTCCTCCCAATTGGGCTGACTTTCGTAAATACTCATCGCATAATGAGCCGCGAATTATTGCACCGTCGATGTCAATGCTGTATACATTGCACGTAACGTAGCTCTAGCGAATATCAGTTGCAGTAATATCCATGCTTGGCACAGTTGTAATATCTCATATTCAGATTTAATAAGTATAAGGCAAAGCACAACGGCATCTCCGGCAGTTCATCAATTCAGGTGCGAGCTGCATGTCCTTACCCCAGACCTCATCATGCTCCGCCAACGGTTCATGCCAACCCCTGCTTCTCGTTTACTGCAAAATTCAGGGGAAACATGTCTCCAAGACATGCTCGATACGACATATTCGCACAAAAGCAATGTCTATCTACAAGCGAGAAATCACGTCAAACAGTCTTTAATCTCGTTTCTTGCGGCATAATTATTTCGGGGCTGAAGTCTGTGGGCATGGAAAGATCGGTGTTTTTTTTTTTTTTTTTTGGCGATTCATCCTTATATTTTCGTTCAAAGATGTAGCACTGACGTATAATTTTCTGGAATTGAGTTCTGAGTGACATTATAGATGTCAACCTCTCACTTACTCCTCTTTGTTACCCGTACTCGTATATAGGCAGATAGGTAGGTAGATCAATGAGTGCTATATCTGATGCGTACTCACAGAATATGTTTTCTTTCTAATAAATCGTGATATAAAATAGATATAATTGTGATCATGTTTCCTAACATTACTTTGGATAGAGAGCGACATTGGGAGGCCGGACCATCTTCCACTCATCAAGCGTATCATAGGCAATAACAACATTAATCTCAAGATGGCTCCCATTGTGCGATACAGAAAATTCACCTTGACATAGGTAATTTTCATATCGAACTCGGTATATGTTAACGATCAGACCATTCCAATTCACCTGTTCATATCGAATTCATTATATGTAAACTATCAGACCATTTCAATTCACCATAAGACATCTCCCTCAACCGGACAGCTCTTAGCTAATCTCATCCTTAGCATCACATCACAACATCACCCTCCTCCATCACCAAACTGCAAAAGTGTTCATTAGCGTATGTGTTCATAGTCACATCTTCCACTAAACCACCTCGTTGGGCTCCCGTCATGTCATCAAATCCTCCTCATCCACAAAATAAGCACAGCAACGTACACCGATCCTACGACACTCTCACCCATCATCTTCGAACAGCTGGCAATGGCAACGCAAAGATACTCTGCGACTGCGCTGGCTATCTAGCCAAACAACACGTGTCAATTCACTCATGCAAAACGCCGGACCAAATTCTGACCACCTTCAAAGACTACTGGCTCACCATCCGAGCAATAAGCACCTTTGAAGCTACTGGCTAACATACGAGCAATAAGCCCTCTCATGTACGTCAGCCAGTAAGTAATCCGCACCCATCTCTACTGCAAGTATATAATACGTGTGCGTGTGCGTGTTGCGCGCAATCTGCAGCGTAAGGCAAGGCTACTGTACTGACAGCGCTGACACCGTGAGCCGTGGAGAAAAGTTCCGTCGTCTATTACGGTTTGAACTTTTGGCTGGGTTTCATTCTGGGCGGAATGCGAAATGGTGAGTGCTTACTTGCTTTTTGTGACAGGTCCTTCTGTTTTCACGGGCAATGGGCTCCATTAATGGCATCAATGTGACAGATCGCATCTCGGTTATAAAAACCTCTCGTCTGCCCTTTGATAAGCCGCATCAAACAAAACGATTGTGCCAGCCGTTGCGGGATTGCACGGAGCTCTGACGAGCTGGCCTCGGCGTGAGATGAAGCAGGAATGCATGAATTCAAGGCCGGCGTCTTGGTACTTTGAGCTGAACAAATCTTACTGGGACCAGGCACATGGCGGTATTGGCAGCTGAGAAACAAGCATGAAATCCTCGCAAGCCCCTCTCGCGCTATCATTATTCTTATTATTACCTGTCATCGTAACAGCAGCGGAAAAACAAGACAACATGCCGTCTAAAGCACTCTCGCATGCTGCAGCGCTCATGCATGGCTCAAATGGCACCACGTAGGGTCGCAAAAAAGCATCACATGCATTGTCACTATGCGACTTGCGGATATGAGTGCAGAAGGCCTAAGCTGCATGCGAATTGAATCGTTAGCACCAACAGCCCGAAGCCGAGCATCTGCATATCCCGTGAATAAACGTGATGCGACCTTCTGCGGCCACTCGGACTAGTCAAACCACCATGTTGGTCGTGGTGTACCGGTACTTTGCGCCAGAATCTGCTCCACACTGCCGCTCGACAAAAAGAGAAGCTTGTCTCACCACGGCTTCGCGAGGTGGAGACTGGGCTCCATATTCTTGAGCAGACGAGGATCGGTCCGGTTTGGCTTCACGGGAGCTAGTCATTTGTCAAGGGCGACGAAGGTTATGTATGGAGGATAGAGAAAAGGCAGGACAGACGGAATCGAAGGAAACACCAGCAGGTTCATCATCCTGTAAAAGCACACATCGCCATCCGGTGGTTCGGTTTTATTTGAGTCCCTCCCAAAAGAAAAGAGAGCTGAGAAAAAACAAGAAAAAACGGTGACCTGATGAGATTGGAATAGGTAGAGAGGCTGGGGAATGAAGAAAGGGACAGAGAGTTGATTTCGACAGCTGGGCCTGCCAGACACACAAGGAAGAAAGAAGATGATACTTTGCGAAATACCGCCGAGTGAAAATGTAATACGCTCATAAATCGCTGATCTCAAGTAGAGACAGACAAGAAAACGGAAGATATCCGAACAGATGGAAGACGGAGGGGAAGACGGAGAGAAGAGGAAAGAAGAGTTTTTCGAAAGAGAGAGAAAAGGGGTAAAGGGGGAAGGGGGTATCACTTTTTTTCTGCCTCCGTCTAGAGCTCAAGCTAAATGTGCCTGAGTGTGCAAAAGGCCAACCTAGGGTACGTTTTCCATCTATCCAATCCAAAATTGCTTCACCATGTCTTGAACATCATGCCTAAACACCAACATTCCATAAAGCAAAAAGTCAAAAAGCAAAAAAACAAAAACTGGACCTATCTGGCAAATCAGCTCAAAAATCGCTGTTGATAAAGGAAATAGGAAGAAGAAAGAACAAGGCCTCCGTAAGCACGAGCTAAACAGATATAAAAAGAACAGAAAAAAAGGGCGAAACGAAAGAAAATCATAACAATGAGCTCATTTGGAAGCTTTCGCCATATTCAGTCATGGCATCGCTGTTATCAATTAGCTCATGTTGCTGATAGACATGCCTAGGACCACCGTCAGATGCGGCCCGCGACAGCTGGGGCGATCCCTGGCGAGTTGAGTATTCCGAATTGTCGCTGGTTATGGGTTTGAAGAAGCCATCCGTCAGAGACATGGTGTTATCACGCCACCAATAATGCATTACGTCGCACTGCCAGCGCCACATGTCTCGAATTTTGAGAGAGCGGCTTGCTTGGAAAGTGGACCGCAGAAGCACGGCATTGAGCGGGGACAGTCGCAGTTGATGAAGCAGCCACCGATTCACATAGTCGGCTTTCTTCCCGCCGTCACACTCTCGCATGAGATTGTCAATGGCATACTCCTTGGACGCCAGCCTCTTCTTCACACCCTTCTCGGGATGGTGATTCGGGAGTCGGATGGCTGCTTTGAGAGCTCCCAGTGGGGTGAGTGGCTCATCAGCTAGCACATGGTCTGGCTGAGACAGTAATTCATTGAACTCGGCATGGCCCAATGTCTTGCGACTGCTGAGGATTACCTGTTCGTCGTCGAGATCTAGATCTTCATACTTGATCTGTGGATCTAGTGCGTACTCCATCTTGACGGACATGTGCTTCTTCATGATTCCCCTGTCTTCGCAAATCTTCCTGAGGCGACTCACTTGGGATTCGAGGTTGGTTATTACGCCAACCATCCGCTCCTCTTCGGATGGGAACTCGTCAAAGAATTCCTTCATGTCTAGCTCATCCGGGGTCTTCTGATTGGTCGTCTTTTTCAGCAGCTGCTCTTCCTCGTATTGCTCTTTGGTGGAGAGGAGGTCTGCATATTCATCCCGAGCATTCCCCAGATATCCCACCGTTGATGTTAAATCAACATACAAGGGATGTGGGTCTTCGACGGGGCCGAACGGAGATATGCCTCTGAGCTCATATGGTATTTCCACCTGATCAATGTTGAAGTTGGCAGCACCAGAATCGCTGGAGACGTCGAGCTGACGCTCTTCTTTGGTTTGGCCAGCCGCCAAGATGCTGAAGAAGCGCGTTTCAAGGATGCTGAGATCACGCTCTTCCTCGTCCAACATGGCCTCGAGCGTCTCATAGCTAGATTCCAGAACTTGGTAGTCATCTCTCAACTGCTGCATCTTCTCCAGCCGCGATTCAAAGAGGCTAGAATGGGCCTGAAACAGATCTCCTCGGCTGATCAGCACAGGCCGCACGACACTCATAAAGGCATTGTCGGCTGCATCCTTCTCACGCCTCTTTTGCCGCAGCGCCTTTCTCCTGGACCGCATCTCTGCCCTTGTGCCACTTAGTTTAGCTCTCTTCTCTTTCAATTGCTGCCACAGCATTTCTATTTCACCATGGGATGAATCATTGGAATGCAAAGAGTCATCTAGGTGTGACTCGGTGTCAGTGGGATGTAAAACTGCAGAAATGTCACCCAATCTCGATCGAGATCTGGTTGGACTCCTCGACTTTTCGTATTGTGATACCCATGCCGTGATTTGATTTGCCGCAGAGGATCTGCTCCGAGGGGCAGATGGCCCATAGGACGGGCCAGCGGGAAGCTGGGGAGGGAACTGCCTAGCATTACGATAGGCGATTGGATCTTCATTAGATGAAGATGAAGAGCTCCAAGTCTCATCATCTTCAAGTCTGTTCGATGAAAAAGTTAGTGCTTCATCCTCAGGGCCATTACTCCGCCGACGATAGGACCGTCCCGAGTTCCGTTTACCTCGGGACGGTCGTGGTCGCACATAATTATTGATTGAAAAACCAGGAGCAGACTGGATCAACTGCTGCGTGCTGACGGATGCCTGAGATGAAGGTGGTGGTGCGTAATTGTTGTCGGCCAGGCTAAGGTCCGGCCTGCTCATCGTCGGGAGGTTAGAAAAGTAAGAGGAGGAAGTAAGTGGAGGAGAGTTGAGCGGCGGCGGAGGTGGTGGCGGCGGGTGAGGAGGGACGCCGAGGCGTCGAGCTCTGTGACTATCATCGCTTCTGTCCCGCTCGACAAGTAATGGGAACGGTGACGATGGCTGGGCCATGCCAGTACTGCTGGTAGGCAACGGAGGTCGAATAGGCCCATATCGAGATGATTCTGCCGGGTTGGGCTGATGGGATCGGGTAGCCTCGTTCGGGCTCCTCGGCAGAAGTCGACTGGCTCCCCTTGCTCCGCCACGTCCTCTCCCGCGACCCCGTTCCGTCCCTCGCCGAGGAGGAAATGCGGGAGGTAGAAGAGGAAGAGGAGAGAAGACATTGGAAATCCTGCCGGGAAGAGGCGTCCGACTGCCAGCCGAGGCGAAGGGAGTCAGTGGCGGGCTCGACACGACGGGATCGGGCGTGGTGACCCTGCTGGATATCGTCGACGTGTCGCTATGGAGCCTCCAGCGGTCGCTCTCTTTAAAGTCCTCGTCCTCGTGGGATGATGCGGCGGCAGCAAACGTGACGAGTGACACGTCCGTAGAGCCGTCCATGCTGCCGGTGCTGATGGGATCGCCCAGAGACGTATTGCCTGGGCTGGCTGGTCCCTGTACGGCGGCGTCCATGGAGGCGGCTCGAGTATGCTGGCAGTGGCTCAACGCTCAGCATTGCCCATCGCTGATCATCTTTCCGTCTCGATGACATCCAACGTCGGTGAGGCGTGACAGGATGCGAGAGGTGTCGGATCGCGGCCAGACGAGGCTCTGTGGGCTGGACCTAGAGATGACGAGCAGCGGGACCGACGCGGCTCATCTAGCTGCATCCAATGTGTATCTGCGTGCGAATGAAAATCGGGCGTCCACAGTGGCAAAACACACGTCGCTTCAGACGAGCAGGATGAGCCAGGAAAGCTCTCTGGTTTGCGGCCACATATGAGTGAGCAGGCAAGTGTGTCTTGTCGTGAAACTGCGAGAGTAAACGTGGGCCGTATGTTTGCTTGCATGGAGAGCTCAAGCTGCCCGGCTCAGCATCCATCTGACTGGCAGCGAATAGCGCCAGCCAGAGCATGGCCCAGCGCGCCAGCGGTTGGTCGAATCCCCTGTGGCTCCCCTGTGGCAGCAGGTGCTAGCACTGTCGTCGACGCCTCCCCGGCGCGCTAGCGGTTCTGCAGCGTATCAAGCGTCACCCACAGCGTAGCACCAGCCCGCTAACCCGCTAGCCCTACAGAGCGTCGGCGAGCACAGTCCGGCCACTAGACAGTGGGTTAGCAGCGCTGAAGCTCCACCGCGCGCGGGGCTTTCCGTCCCTAGCGGCGCCCACGGTCTGTGCCAGCCCCAACCGGGCATGTCACTCTACCTCGACATCATCACCATCGACCTTCGACCCGCATGGCAAAATCGACTAGTCTTTTCCACCATACGGCCTGCATCTGCGAGGATACGAGAGCAAAACACCTGGCCGTCGCTCAGCGCTGGGGCTCCTGCGGCCGAGCCACCTGACAGGGCCTTGGACCGAAGGGCTGCAGGCCAAGGTGCATGGCGGAGATGGGCGATCCCCAGCAGTGCTTTGCGTCTATTGAGTGAGTGCTCCATGGTGGGAATGGGGTCTCGTCGTCATTGTCTGCTGGTTTTGTGACGGACGGACTTGACTGGCCGCTGTCTCATCATGTCTCAGTATTGATGTACGAGCAGCCAAGGTACTACGCTCGCTGACACCCAGCGTTGGCTTGGCTTAGCTGGCTGGGGCGAAATCCAGCTGGCAATATGCAGGCAACATTGAAGACCAGACACAAGAGAAACCCAGCTCAGCGAAAACCGCACAAAGCCGCACACCACCTCCGAATCGGGGCCGCCTCCACGGGCCTCAGAGATCGTCCCATAGCGCAATGCGACTGCTGGCCAACGTCAGGATGCATTTTGCGCGCAGAAAAGCTGCCCATTAGCCGGAGAGACCCTTGTCTGCGCTGTCGACCTTATGTGCTCTCTTACGAGTATACATGGACGCCACGCCATGGCCATTGACTTGATCTGCCCAGCAGCGGCGGCGGCAGCTCGAGGTAATGTAGCTAAACAAGCGCCCAGCGATGCATGCCAGATGTCTCCATAATCCTATCCGCCAGCGCCGCAGCTTGCTTTGCTAGCAGCAGCTCGCAGCAATCCACTCACTCAACCTTGCGGCACCACCCAATACAAGCATACCAACAGGCCCGGGGAGCACTCGGGCCAGGAAGCAAGTGGACGACCCACGGAGGCTCGCGCCAATCTGGGCCATAGGAACAGGCCCAAACGTTCCCCTCCCGCCCGTCGCTGTTTATCATCTCGCGCTGGTGCTGGACCTGGAGCTGGAGCTGGTTGCTTTTTTGCTTCTTCTGCGTCTGCTGCCGCTTGCAATCATTCTTAAAAGGCCTTGGATTCCGCATTGCGTCCGGCCTTGCAACCCGTCCCCTCCGTCCGCCTGCCTCGACCAGAGGTGCTTTGCGCCTGTGCCTGTGCTCAGACCATTCGGGCTTCACCCGGTCCTTTGCGCCGTCCAGCACAAAGCGCCGGATGATCTTGTAGCTTTCCCGCGCTGCTCTGGGCGCAAAATGCCACAATGTACCACGGGTCCAAGTCAAAATCCCATCAATGGGGCAGCTGGTCCGACTGGGTTTTGGATGAGAACCACCACCGCTACTATCGTTTTCGCCAGGATTCTGAAGGTGCGAAAGACCCTCCCCGCGCTTGACATTTCTCATCACCGCCAACACCTGTGTGATACTTGTTAGGGAATTACGACTATGACTGGGACCAGCACGACTCGGCCGCCGCCGCTCATGCGCAAACTCCGCGAGACACAACGATCAACGACATAACCGAGGGCCTCAAAGGCCTCACCACCGACTATGATGGCTCAAGTGCGTTTTATCCACTTACCTACCAAGTCGCACTGGTTGCGCCGTGACAAACTCTCTGGAGCTTGTGTGGCGGGCCACGATCGGCATGCGTATACGTGATAATTGGGTGACTGACGTTGGAGAGTGCCTTTGCAGTATCCGAAGATCATTTGTCAAACTCGAAATCCGGCAGGCCCAAGAGCAAGCACCGGCACCGCACAGGCTCCCACGATGAGGACTCGGCTCAAGGCGCCTACAGAACCTCGACGGCAGAGTCGTTACATGTGTCCCAGGCGGGGCAGTACGATTACATGGCAAGCCAATGTAAGTTGTCGCAGCTGCAGCGAAATAATGCTCCAGTCATTCACAGGATATCTCATAACTAGACGTCCACGGATCATCCGATGCGCAGTACTACCAGCCGTCGACATCAGGTATATAGCCAATGGCCAATATCCCACCGCTGTCGGCGATTGACTGACTGACAAGATTTTGTTGGCGGGGTAGACTCTCAATCGGCTCCCGTGTACGGTGCAAGAGAAGACCGATCAGCTGAGAATCACGCAGCTGGTGAGTGCGCCCACAAATGCTCTATCTCAGCCCCTCGTCCTTGGTTCCTTTATTTTTTTTCAATCTTCAATTTTTCCGTCAATTTATTACAATTTTTCCAGTTCTTCATTTCCTTGGTTCAATGCTGAAAATTGTTGCCAGACCGAGACCGACCACTGCATGGGTACGACGAGCGGAACCATTACGACCAGCGAAAGCACAGCCCTGACCAAGATCACGAAGACGACGAGTTGGCAAACACTATAGCGGAGAGCCAGGACTACAATGCGTACGCATATGCGAATGCTGGAGAGTCATCAGCATCGGCTTATGGTATGATGCTCTTCCGCTATTTTTTACATCACGCTGAAGCTAATTGCGCTATGCAGCTCAATATGACGACGACGAAGACGAGGGCCCGCCTACGCCAAAGGCTCAGTCAGGAGCAGGCAGTTATCACATTGCGGCACTCGAGGAGCCATTGGAAGAGCTAGATCCACGTAGGTTTTGGTAATCATTTTTGCATGGCACGCACCAGTAGAGCTGATGCTTAAGACTAGGTTATCGAGTTGAACCGTCCAGCAAGTTTCAACCAGGCGAGGTGTGTACTGCAACCAAGGCCCTGCCCCGACGTCTGGAGATAGAATGAGTCTGCTAACAGTAATTCTGGGAAGATATTTAAAGTCCATTGGTCGGAGCCGCAAGGCGCCAGCTCCGAAGGCGCTCCAAGCGTGTCCGGCAAACATGAAATCCAGAACCGCTTCGGAACAAAGTTTTTTGTTGGTTTCCGGCGCTTTATCGTGATAGCAAACGATCAGGGCCATTGCACCTGCGTGTATGTTCATATCAAGCCCCCTCCCTTCTTGAGTGGTCATTCTAACGGTTGACAGACCTATCCTGACGTACGGTGGCAAAGCCTGCAAAAAGAAAGGTGTCAAGGCTGACAAGCATGGTATCATCCATGAGCGCGGCAGCAAGCCACGACTACTTGATAAGGAGCCAAAGCTAGGCTTTCCCCCCGTTCGGGTCGAGATGAAAGAAGAGGGCGAGAAGCTCTCAAAAGAATCCCGCGTCAACTACTCAAAGCTGGTCACGGTAGAACACAACGTCAAGGTGTTTTTCATCGGATCAATTGTGTACAATGACTGGGAACTTGTTAGCGATGCCGTAAACCACTGCTGGAACAAAAAGAACCACCAGAAGCAGCGGCATCGGTAAGACCCCGGGGGAAAGCTGATGGCTGGCACAGACACGTTTTTATCATCTCAAGCGGTTGCGCACACCTCGAGCGCATCGCATTCGATGGAGCCGCCTCACCAATGGCAGTGTACCCATCCACAAAATACGTTCCTCGGAAACAGATATCCCACGATGTCACAAGATTCCTGCAAAACCTGTGCCTGGCAATCTTAAGCTGGTATTACAGCATGGGTATCCCCCCGGCATCTCGAGATGCCATTTTTTTAAAGCACAGCATTACGGCCACAACCAGCAAGCATATTTTATTTTCTTCTTCGGCGTCTCGTTGCTTTGCAGTGCCTAATCAGTTTTCCGTTTGAAGCCGTGAAGGCTTGACTGGAAGCGTAGAGTTTCAGCCGCGCTTACGGGGGGTAGATTGCATTCGCTTGCTTTGGCCCATGTGGTGGAAACAGGACACACACATTTATTGCTCGGCTAGCCGGGCCGGCTGGATATCATCAGGATGCATGATTTCTCCTTATTATTCTATACATTGGGTATATTGACATGTTTTTATGTGTCCCCTTTTTTTTCCCTTCACGGCATATATTTTGATGTACAGTCTCAATGCATATTGTCGAAAGCTTGATGTTGCTGCTGAGTGCTTTGGAGGAGATGATGTATTTAACTGCTGCTTGACATGAGTCAGAATATGAGATACCAAATCGTTGCTATAGTATGACTTTTTCAGTTGTAAGTGTTGGGATGGCAAGATTACATGTGGTACACTGTGACACAGCTGGAAAGAAATTCGATGCCATTGAAGGCTGCCATCCAACCTGGTGAGCTAGACCAGAGTGAATGGGGATCGGCGTGTCAGCTCAGGCACCATGGAGAAAAAGAGGGTAGCAACATTCCTTCTAGAAAGCTGCCATTTATATGCAGAAATGAATGGCAATAGTAGAGCTTTTTGGCTTGCATTTCGGCTGCGTCGGATTTATTTCACTGGAGCTGATCATCACTACACTTGTGTTGAGTTCATTGTATAGTAACAATCCAAGGGTCGCCCTTAAAGAATAAATTATTGACAGCTTATCGTGATCATTTATAGATGTAGCACAGAGTATTCTGAGCCATATCTCTATTAATAGCCCTATACACCACCTCCCTCACCGGCTGAGCCCTCGCGCGCAATCCAGTCTCAGTTCCCAAGACATCCATCTCTTCCCACCTCTTCCCAGCCGAACAATCTCTCACCAAAACAACACCAAACCTCAAATCAATCCCTCATAAGCATCCCCCGCACATTTCATCACCATACCACTCTCACCCAAAAAAAAGCATACCGCCATCGAAGATTAGTCGTTCGGTAGTGCCAGATCTAAAATACCCCAGAAAAAAAAAAGAAGGGGAAAAAAAAACCAAGCAGATCTTGATATGTCAGCCTCCCCCCCGGGCCGTCTCTTCCTGTGCCTCGGCATCTTCCCCCGCAATTACTGGGCTCACAAGTACCTCTTCCGCGAAATTTGGCGGCAGAGGTACTTGGTGCCGTATCTTTTTTTCTGGTTTTGGGCGGTGTCCACTTGCATCTACACCGAGGATCTAGGGACAAGGGGGGGCAACACCTTTTGACGTTTAAAACCGTCTTGTAGTGGCCATGTTAGAAGAAAGATAAAGTCCTCCGCTTCTTCTTCTTTGCATTCTTCATTTTGAATTATATACCCTGTTTGCCTCTTTTTTTTTTTCCTTCGTGGATATACGCTTTTTGGTTGATCAATTGCATCCCTTTTTTTCCAAATACGCGTCTAACTTGAAGAACCACATCGCTTCACTCTCTTCCTCAACATCAATCTGCCACAATGTCAGCCGCCGTCGAGGCCACTCTGGAGGACTTCCCTTCGCTCTTCTCCCTCAAGGGCAAGGTCGCCGTCGTAACGGGCGGCTCTCGCGGCCTCGGCCTGCACGCAGCATCAGCGTGAGCTTCTCCATGTCTCCTATATAGCAAAAGCCAGCTAACCCGCCAAAAAACAGCTTCATGCAGGCCGGCTGCTCCAAGGTCTTCATCTCCTCCCGCAAAGCCGCCGCCTGCGAAGAGGCATGCAAGGTCCTCAACGCGCTGCCCGGCCGCGCCGCCGACGCCACGGCAATCTCCGTGCCCGCCGACTCGGCCACCATGGACGGCGTCAACAGCCTTCTCGCCGCAGTGAGCAAGCACACCGACCACGTCGACATCCTGTTTGCCAACGCGGGAGCGACCTGGGGCGAGGCCTTTGACACGCACCCCGATCAAGCCTTTGCAAAAGTCATGGACCTCAACGTCAAAGCCGTCTTCAACACGGTCCGCGTCTTCACCCCGCTGCTCCAGAAGCAGGCCTCGCTCGACGACCCCAGCCGCGTGCTCATCACCGCCAGCGTCGCGGGCTTGGGCGTCGGCACCCTCGGCAAGCAGGGCACGTACGGCTACTCGGCCAGCAAGGCCGCCGTGCTGCACCTGGGCCGCAACCTGGCGCTCGAGCTGGGCCCGCGCGGCATCACCGTAAACTCCATCTGCCCGGGCTTCTTCCCTAGCAAGATGGCCAACGGCTTGCTGGCGCTGTCGGGCGGCGCGGACAAGATTGCCAAGGCGAACCCCATGCGCCGGTTGGGACGGCCGGAGGATATCGCGGGTATTGTGGTGTACTTGACGAGTCGGGCTGGGTCGCACGTAAACGGCGAGGCTATTGCCATTGACGGTGGTGCTTTGTGGTCTCGTGGAGAGATGCTGGTTGAAGAACAGTCAAAGTTGTAATTTTGTGGTTTTTCGTTTGAAACTGCTGGAGCTTGAGCGAGAGGATGAGCAAGACAAGGAGTAGGACACGCATGCATGGGGAATATCCAGAAACTTGTATGATATAATGGCTGTACATAGTGCCGCATGAGTACCGCATCAGACCGGTTAAACAATTTACTGTCTTCTTTTTTTCACTTTCTTTTTTCCCTCGTATAATACACATGTAATATTGGCGCGCATTATACGGCATTTGTAGTTCATTTGTTCCTCTATTTGTCATGTCTGTTGTGTGTTCTTGACATCGTTCGTTTCCTTCTCCACGTCTGTCTTCTTCACATCGCTCGTTTCCTTTTCCAGCGGCTTGCGAGCCACCCACGTCGTCACATTGTACACCGTCTGCAGCATGCTATCCGAATCCTGAATGTACGGCGCTCTGAGGCCCATCTCCATCGACTCTACCACAAATCCCAACTTCTCCACCAGCGCCATAACCTCATCGTTGCTCAGTTCAAAGCTCCCAGGATCAGCAATGCCAGACGAGTTGTTAAAGTCGTGCTCGCCATCGCCGTCATCGTCGTGCCCGTGATTGCCCGGCGCGTTGTTCTCAAAGTGCCACAGCAGGGGGCCGACGTTGATGAGGACGCCGCCGGGGCGGAGGCAGTGGTAGATGACCTCGAGGTATCGAATCAGATTGGGCGCCGTGTCGAGGAAGAAGACGCTGGCGACGGCATCGTAGGAAGATTCGTAGTCTTCGTCGCCGTATAGGCACAGGAAATCGGCGGCGCACATGGACATGGAGCCTAGGTTGGGGGCGTTGAGAAGGGTGGTGCCGGGGTGGATGTCGGGTACGGCGTAGCTGCGGAGGTGGTTCTCCCGAGTTTGGTGGTTGGAGAATGTGTGTATCCATGGGTAGATGGTGTGCTCTCCAGCTTTTGCGCATTCGTTGAGAATGTACGATGATGCCAATAGCTGGTGGTAGGATATTTCATTTCCCTCAGCTTCATAGCCATCCCGGCACAGTTCAAACACCAGTCTTCCCAAACCCGCGCCTGGAACTAGTACTTTCAAACGCCTGCCCTCCGACGCCTTGGTCTCTTTTTCAAGAGCTCTCATCACGGGGCCGTATGATGCGGCCCTTTCCTCTGCGCCAGCTTCAGTCCAGTCGCGATAGAACTGGCGGAGAGTGCTTCTCGCCTTGTCAATGTCTGCATGCTTGGCTACTCCAGCCCACTCATGCGGCATGACCGGCGGGTCAGACTCTGATGCACTGGGAGGTAGGGCATTGAATGAAGTCAATCCTGACTTGAGAATGGCCCGAGCCAAAACGGCGTTGGTGTCAATCGCCTCATCGACCTTGTCCAGTGTGTCAAGGAAGTTGAAGGGAGGCCCGGCGAGGAGCTTCCAGTGAGCCTGAGGGAGGGCGTAGAAGGACCGGCGGCGAAGATGAGTGACGTTGAAGTGGGCGACTTTGGCATATTGTCTGGATAAGGTGTCAGGCCATCATTCTTTATGTGAGAACGATTGATGTGAGGTGATTTGACGTGATGTGAGGTTGCAATGAGGATGGATGTGTCGTATGAGATGAAATGCAGCTTATCAACAAGACCCCAATGTACATGTACTCTGTCCATTCCAACAGTCATGAAGCCATTCAGAGAGGTAAATTCAATCCGCATGAAATAAACACAAGACACGCAACTCAATGTACTCACGCAAACGAATCCAGCGCGCAAAAAATGACCCGAATCTCTTCAGGGTCGTCCATGCCGCCATCCACACTGGCCCATGCGCTCTCCTCGGCCACAGCCAAAGTAGCCCCGCCGTCGTGATCCATCTTCAGCCTGCTTCAACGACGATGTCCTGCGATCATGTTGGTGAGAAGGAGTGTTGGTTGGTGAGAGAGATGAGATGAGGCCGGGAAATAACAAGGTTAAGGTCTATCAAACAAGGTTTCTATTTTTGCTTTTACTTTTTTTCCGGGCCGCCGCAATCGGGTGTTTTTCTGGAGCCCTTTTTGAATTTGTAACCGAGTTGCTTAGTGGGGGAATATGGTTTAGGTGGTGTGTTATCTTTTTTTTTAGCAGCGCTAGTAATAGTGAGCTTTGGTTCACTCTCACCAAAGGTGAATCATGTGATTTCATTGAGTCTCTTTCTCATCGCTGCTATTGACTGGAGATACCAGACGCTTCACTCCTCAGTTTCGGGAGAATATACTTCATCTACACAATACATTTCTCAATACTCGTCATGGCCACCGATTCAAACAGGGTCATTGAGGCCTCCATTCCGCTGCCGCGGTCTTTGGATACTCGCATTTTCATCCGCATCACAACCCAGGCCAAGGCCATTCTACTATCCTTGACAACAGTGTCTCAGGAAGATTTTGCTGCCCCTAGGCCAATGGGCTCATTTGTCTATGCGCTCCCCGATGTACGTCTTGAATATTTGTATCGAATATGACAGCTTGAGAGACGTATAAACTAACGCCAATACCAGAGATTCAATCACCAGCAGGCAATCGCCACTACACTCTTCTCCGCAGAGTCATCCCTAGAGTTTACAACACGAGTGGCAAAGCTGGTCGCCCGAAAGACTGAGCTCCCAGTCTACGTGACAAATTCCATCAGCTTAGAGAGCATGGGCATGGGCGGCACAGTCGAGGAGGAAATGGAGGCTTTCAAGAGCGTGGCCGAGGCAATCTTGAGCCTCCTCCCCAAGACAGCACTCCCAAGCTAGAGCGGCAGCCCCCCCGGTGTGTAGATGATAGTTTACGAAGCAATTTCATGGTCGCGACAGAGCAAGGCCTCACGTGCTTGCATGCCTATGATGGGAGGCATGATCTGCCCTGCCTATCAAGGGGAGATGTGCTAATCTTGCAGCACGCTGCACCCTTGCTGACTGGCTCGAGAAGCCTTCCAGAACGAAGGGATCTGCAACAGCATATCAACTAGGCCATATTCGTGAGAGCATCAGTCTGGTCTGTTGGGCGAGTCACATCTGAAATACCACTTCACCCGAGAGTCACTGCTTTCGGCTAGTTCTCGTCGAACGTTATTGTTTAAAAATGCATTGAATAAATGTAGATAGCCTAGTTGGAAGATAACGGGCCGAGAAATCTTCAGTCATGAGATGGGGTTTCCATGTTACATACATTACATATTCTTGCACCATGAGATCAGGCCTCGTGGTGAGGGGGAGAGCCTGTAAGGTACGGGTGCTATCACAATAGTGGCAGGTCGCTAATAAACAGCACGAGTTTGACAATGCTGCAATTGCCTGGCGTCTGATTGATCGAATTATTAGCATGTGAGCTACCCCTCTGTCACGGAGATGCCGGTACGGCCGCCACAAATACCGACATTGCCTGGGACATGCTTTAATCAAATCTTTCGTTGAGTGCTACTAAGGTACGGAGTACGAGTATGTCACAGAGGATAAAGCAATAAGCGCTGGCCAGCCACCTTCTTTTCCACTGCGTGCAACGGGTACCTAGTACTTGCTATGATGGCGTGTAAGGTAACCCTTGGGGTGGTATCGAGACGCACTGGCTACATGCTTGTTCAAAAAGATGTCCCCAAGAGGTCTCTATTTACAGAGGCTAGGTGGTGATAGAGAAAATATAGTTGAATGACAACAGTGGTGATAACAGGAAATATTGCCGTTACTGATACATTCCATGTTATCTATCAGATACCCGTAAACCCACTACGAAAGGTACATTCTGCACTGCAGATACCAAGCCGGAACCACTCCGATTCTTCTTCATCACAGTCACCTGACTTTGCATTGCACATGCACACTGTCAGTGGTTTAGTAGCACGCTAAACACAGCAGAGCATTAGCACAGTTGACTCCATATGTACGATTTTTTTCTCCCCTAAAAATTTGCCCATGGTCCCTCCTATTCCCGTTTCGCCTCGCCCATTGCCCACGGGTTATCGTTATCGCACCCCGCTACGAAATTTGGCCGCCAAAAAAGAGGTGGGTTTGCTCCCCGCCAAATCAAACCAAACCGCTCGAGGGCGCACAAGGTTTGGCGCATCGTCTCTCTTTCGGCCACGAGGAGAATCTGCTCAGTTTGCTTGCTGCAAACATTCGAGCCTCCGCCTTCCACGAAACGACCTCGAGCGCCTGGCTTCTCGATCCCCAGAGTCAGAATCAGAGTCGACACCAAGTGCCGTCTCGGCCAACGCCTTGAATCCTCGGACCCGCCTCCAAAAACCCTCCAACCGCCACCAAGTTCCTCGAACATCAGGGGTCCTTTGAGCCGGTTCCTTGCTCTTGTCTTGTACGCCCTGTTGCTACGCCATGGGAAGCCATGTAGGATGCTAATTCGCCTTGACTCTGAAAAGTCTATAGCTGCCACTTCATGTCCTAGAGCACCGCCAATCAGCAAACCCGCAACCAAGCGCATCGCATTGCTCCTCTAGCGCGCAGCGAACTGCTGCCACCACTACCGCCCATCATGTCGTGGCAACCAGCCCCAGAGTCGTTGAGCCAGCTTGCAGCATGTCTCAAAGACTCCCTCAGCGGCTTTGACAAGAGCGCCCAGAAGCAGGCTGAGCAGGTCAGTGTCAACCCAGAGACGGACTTGCTTGATCGAATGAATGCTGACCGAGTATTGAGCAACCAGATGCTTCAGCAAGCTAAAAACTCGCCTGATATCAACAATTATCTAGCTTACATCCTCTCCAGCCCCCAGACGCCCGAGGGCCTGCAATGCAGCGACCAAGACTATCATCTTGTTCGATCAGCTGCGGGTATCATGCTCAAGAACAATGTCAAGACCGACTGGAAATCAATCCCAGAATCGAGCCTGCAGCTCGTCAAGCTCGCCGTACCCATGAGCTTGCAAGATAAGAACTCTCAGATTCGGAATTTCGGCGGAAACATTGCTACTGAAGTCATCAAGAAGGGTGGTTTGATGGGATGGCCCGAGTTGCTCCCTCAGCTCCTCGAAATGATTGGCAACTCGAACGGCCAATACTCCAACGAAGCTCAGGAGGGTGCCATGTCTGCCTTGTCCAAAATCTGCGAGGACAACTTCAAGATGCTGACCAAGGAGGTCAATGGCCAACGACCACTTAACTATGTTCTTCCACAGCTCATTGCTGCGACCAAGAGCCCCCTCCCGAAAGTACGTGTTGGGGCACTGACGGCTATCAACGTCTTTACCCCGAGGGCATCACAGGCCATGGTCAACAGCATCGATGACCTGCTCCAGCATCTCTTTGTCCTATCAGGGGACGAGAACACCGATGTGCGCCGCCAGGTGTGCAGAGCTTTTGTCCACTTGGTCGAGACAAGGCCGGACAAGCTGCAGCCGCACCTGGGTGGCTTGGTAGATTATCTCATTACCCAACAAAAGGACGAGGACGAAGATCTTGCCTGCGAGGCCGCCGAGTTCTGGCTGGCCATCGGTGAGCACGATGACCTGTGGGCCGGTCTTCGGCCGTATCTCAACAAAATCATTCCCGTTTTGTTGCACTGCATGGTATACAGCGGAGAGGACATTGCCCTTCTCGGTGGGCTTTCGGATGACGAGGATGAAGAGGACCGAGAGGAAGATATCCGACCAGCCTTTGCCAAGAAGTCTCAAGCCAGGACTGCAAACGGAGAAGGCAATCTTTCGGCTGATCCCAACCAGAACGGCGGTGCCTACGAGAAGCTTGCCGCCATGGATGAAGGGCTGGAGGAAGGCGAAGTTGATGATCTCGATGAGGACGGCGATGACGCGAATCCCGACGAGAGATGGACTGTCAGGAAGTGCTCAGCAGCTGCACTCGACGTTTTCGCCCGCGACTTTGGCGGACCTGTCTTCGAAGCCATCTTCCCGTATCTCTCCCAGAACCTTAAGCATGAAGAGTGGCCTCACCGAGAGGCAGCAGTCCTGGCTCTCGGCGCGGTGGCTGACGGTTGTATGGATACCGTCACACCTCACCTCCCCGAATTGGTGCCATACTTGATCTCTCTTCTCGAGGATCAGGAGCCGGTTGTTAGGCAAATTACTTGCTGGGCCTTGGGAAGATACTCTTCCTGGGCGGCTAACCTTGCTGAGCAGTCTCAGCGAGAGCAGTTTTTCCTTCCAATGATGGACGGCATCCTTCGCAAGATGCTGGACAAGAACAAGAAGGTCCAAGAGGCGGGTGCCTCGGCGTTTGCGAATCTGGAGGAGAAGGCTGGAAAGAAATTGGAGCCATACTGCGGACCCATCATCCAACAGTTTGTCCAGTGCTTCGCCAAATACAAGGACCGCAACATGTACATTCTCTACGACTGTGTTCAGACACTGGCTGAGCGCCTGGGCCCCTTTATTGCCCGGCCTGAACTGGTCAACCAGCTGATGCCAGCGCTGATTACGAGATACAATGCTGTCTCGGACCAGTCTCGCGAGCTATTCCCGCTCCTAGAGTGTCTTTCTTATGTTGCTTTGGCCCTTGGTCAATCGTTTACCCCCTATGCGCCCACGATTTTCTTGCGTTGCATCAACATCATCCACACAAACCTTGAACAGGGCATTAACGCAACCACCAACCACACCATCGACCAGCCCGATAAGGATTTCCTCATCACCAGCCTTGACCTTTTGAGTGCCATTATTCAAGCGCTTGAGAACGACAAGTCGGCCGAGCTCGTAAAGAGCTCTCCGCACCCCTTCTTTGAGCTCCTTGGTTTCTGCATGGAAGACCCTACGGATGAAGTACGGCAGTCCGCGTATGCACTGCTCGGCGACTGCGCGAAGTATGTCTTCCCAGAACTCCAGCAGTACATTCCAACTGTTCTGCCAATCTTGTTGAAGCAGCTCGACATGGATAGCATCCTTGATGAGGAAATCGAGAGCGGATTTGGTGTCATTAACAATGCCTGCTGGTCGGCTGGCGAGATTAGCATGCAGCACCTCAAGGGTATGCAGCCTTGGTTGCCAGAGCTCCTTCAACGCTTCGTTGAGATAATGTCCAACCCGGGCGTGCCCAAAGGACTGGTTGAGAATGCCGCAATTGCCCTCGGACGCCTCGGCCTTGGTAATGCAGAGCAGTTGGCGCCGGCACTTCCAAAGTTCGCCGAAGAGTTCCTGGCCGCCATGCAGGAAGTTGATCCTACCGAGGAAAAGGCTACTGCCTTTAAGGGGTTCACATTGATTGTTGGGCAGAACCCACAGGCTCTGGAGAAGGTCTTGCTGGAGTTTTTCGTCGCCATTGCTCGTTATCAAGACATGAACTTGAGGAACCCAATCAAGCAAGAGCTACATGAAGTGTTCCGAAATGTAAGAATATACTCTACCCTCTTCCCCAACACGCGAGAGTACTATTGATTCTGACCATCATAACGCAGGTTCTTAACGTCTACAAGCAAATCATTCCGACGTTTGACGATTTCATCAACCAATTGCAGCCACAAGATCAGCAGGCCCTGAAGACCCTTTACGCGATATGAGAGCGGAGTTCGTTGGGGAAGCACACAGTCGCAACTGGAAAGGACGGAAAGAAAAATGAAAGTTAGCGCTGGACGCAGGAACGTCGGGACGGCCTTGAGACGCTGTTATCTCCGACAAGTCTGATATGCAGAGGTCATGTGTAACCCTGAGGCTTAGTGGGAGGAATGTAATGGGACTGTTTAAAAAGAAAAAAAGAAACCCCCTCATAGCGATACATTTGCTGCCCGTCGATTCCATGGAAGAAAAAAAAGGGTAGGTATGATTGGATTTGACTCGCTCACGGGGTGCATTCATGGGAGGAAGAAAGGAGGGAGAGAAAGCGCCCGCAGAGCAAGATGAGAGATGAGATACCTTGGAACGAAGTGACAATGGGGAAAAAAGAAGAAGAAGAGAAAAAAGCTTCTTAAAATCTGCATGGCGGAGGAAATTACGGGAATCAGGTGTCATGATGTCTATTTTTTTTACTATTTTTGGGAGAAGAGGGTGCCATGGATGGGGGCTGCAAAACCCATACCCTTTATAGATAGATATTTCTTTTTTTTTACTCCTATTTTTTTTGAAACTCTTTCGGCCATGTGTGAGTGGCGAGAGAGAGAGAGAGAGAGAGACGCCGTGTATGCGTTAGCTTTTTTTTGCGTTGCCGGTGGTTATCCCATAGTAGTTACTAAGTATAGGTAGTTTAGAATCAAAACAAACACGATGTTTTTTTATATCTAGATGGTTACGAGTTTCAATATACTTTCTGGTAAGATACCTTTATCTAGCATTGCTTTTACTGTGGTTGTTTTCATTTATTATCACCGGCTTCATCTACTTTGTTTCTGCATCTAGTATTGTCAGCTCCATCTATCCGTGAACGAACGAATACAACTTATATAAATGAGTGTCTTGATTCAACTGCTCTTCATTGCGTATCCTTAGATGCTGAATAGCAACCGGCATTCCTTTCTCTTGTCATAGCTCAAGGCTAGTTAAAACCCCTATTTTCATCTGTTCCCATTGTAGGCAGACACATCTGGGTTCCAAGTAATTGATGTATAAAGACAGATCCTGTAGCCACTCATCCTTCTTTCGACTCTTGCGTTTCTTCCAAAGATGAGCATCATAAAGCCGGATTTAAGTCATAGATGGGATAAAATCTCTGCGGCGCAGGAATGGTCCATCTATCTTGATTGACGAGATAGGGACATTCCATCCCCCTTGATTAGGAGGTTCACGTTGAGCTCAGCACCTCTTTTACTCTTGTATAGCTACAATAGAGACTTTGAAATCCTCACCTTTTCGTAATGAGAAGCCCATATATCCAAGTTCCTCGCTCATCATCTTCAACCAAGCAAAACTACAAAGATACACGACTCTCTTCCTCCTTATATCCATCATATAACATCAAACCCACGCCAATCTCAACCTCCCCGTCCTTCCTCCAACAACAAAACACCTTTCAAACGCCCAGCACAACACAATCCTCATTCACCTACCTATTCCAATAAATCTCTCCTCTACTTCTCAAGTCTCTCCCAAACACACTTCTCATTCATACACTATCCCCTCCCCTAAACGTCCCACTTCACAATCCAACTATACGCACTCTTTCAAAATCCACAATCCGTCACAACAACAATTTGCACATCATCAACTTTACAATTTCACGTCATTTAAATCACTAATACCTGATTACTCTTCTACAGGGACCGGACTTGATTAGCTCCGAAAAATAACCCACAGGTTATCCATCATCTTATAAGCGTCAACTAATCGAACACGCATCACGACAACAATCCGCCCAACATGACGCCGATCATTGCTATATACGAAGTCATTCTTCAACCGATGCCATCAGCATTCATTTAATCGACATAAGTAGCAAACAATCAACGACTCAAGACCCTAAGGATGTAGACAAAACAACGACGCCCGCCAACAATCCACCCATCATAAGCAATACGCGAAATTGCCGGCAACGCAAGCAATACAATACAACTACGATAGCGAATTTATCTCCGCGACATCTGCTCCGGAAAGCCCACGGCATGTTCCGTCAGCGCAAAACACAGATCCCCATCCAAATCTGACTAAAGGACACTTCATCAAACTCTTTTTCAACTACCTAATCCACTTTCGAGGTTTGAGTTGCCCAAAAGAAGAAGAAAAAGCATCGCCCACATAATCTCTCGGGATTTTGTTATCACACAAAGTTTTTTCTTCCCCCTTCCCCTGGCTCATCACACGGGAAGGGCGAAGAAAAAACCTTGTCTTGCCCCGTACCTGTAAGCATTTCAAATCTTCTTACCCATCTCCTTCCGCTCCGTCTCGGAAAGATGTATCACATCATGCAGGGAAGATACCGGGTTGCCAAGAAGAGATGCCGGTGTACAAGGCAAGACGGGGGCAAAAATAGAAATACAAATAATATTAGAAAGCAACGAAAAGAAAGAAGAACAAGAGAGACAAAAAAAAAAGGCCCGTTCTTGAATCGCGCTGCAGCTGACAGCTACGCTTACAACAAGACCCAACTCGCCCGCGAAAAGCCTATCTGCATCACCACATCTAACTTCCGAGTGAACCGCAGGAGCCACTTGCTGCTCACTGATGGTCATCAAGTGGGCGCAACTAGGCGAACCCGAAAGCGAAGAAAACGAGTGCCTGTTTTTGCCCCTTGGCGCAGTCAATCGCAATGAGTTTATTCCAAGTACCGAGTCAGACGTGGTTCGAGATCCGGTACTCGATAGTGCAGATGACTAGCCCGTTGCCTCTTTTCGTATCTTGCCGCCCTAGTTGGAGGCTGTAAACGAAAACGAAACCCAAGTGCTTCATTCCAGCAACCCAATTGACCTTCTTACTATCAGCACATAATACTGTAATAGTAAGCGAGAAACGTGCATACGGACTTACACGGTAGGGGGGTATCGAGTCAAAAATCTACAAGCATGCATATTCTCATGCAATCCAGGGTGGCAAAGCTCAGTGCCTTTCGGAAGACTACCGATAGCAAACGGCCTCTCCTCGAGGGCAACCAACTTTCAATGTACTGTAGTACCTGTAGAGTCCGGAGACATGATCCCATCACCTGTCCACGCGTTCGGGTCGCTGCTGCATGCTCGATGGAGACACGTACAGGCAATGTACGTACTGCCGTACGTACTCATAGGCCTGTAGGGCCCTCTCGGGTGCATAATGTGGTGAGATGGGTAGATGCAGAACGGGCCAAAAAGAGGGTTGCACTGTCGGCTCACGCGCTATCGCATCCCATCGCAGAAGGCCATTCGCTGCACGCAGAAATGCGCCATGGCTATAAACTAGATGGCTCGATGCTATTCTTAGCTCTTGAAGGCGGCAGCCACATGTGCATGATGCAAGCTGAAGGAAACAGGTGACACTGGCACCTTATTGGAATCTTCAATCTCGTCAGGGCGGGCGAAGGAGAGGGCGGCTGCGTTTGGCCAGAAACACAGCCTGGCTGCGGTTGCGGTTCTCACCCAAGGCTTCATAAGCAAACCATATCCATGCCCGTATCAAAAATCCCGACGGGACCTACTGTAAAGGTACAGGTACAGGCACAGGCACAGGCACAAGTACAGGCACAAGTACTGTACAGGCTTGTCCCGGCCACGGCAAAAGGGGGCAGTCAGTCAGTCCCATCTGTTGCTTGGCATGTCGGTATCATGGACTCCGGCTTGTGGGCGGTTAAACCCTCACATAATTTTGAAGCATGTTTGACAAGATTGAAACAGCACCGGCAACTCGATCTCACCTGTCAGCACTTCTTTGCAAGTATATGTTTCAGAGTGCAAGGGAAATGTATTGCCAAATTAGGCAGTTACGCCAATGTCCAGCGTGTAGGGGTCAGATTCAGCCACTGTGCATGCCAGGAGTAACACGGAACGCAGAGGACATCAAGGCGCGGATGACTGCCGCAGAGAAGGGGGCAGATTTTCCAACAGAGACGCCCCCATCATACTAGGGATCAGGGCACCCGGCTGATAGAATCTGCAGGTGATTAGCCCATGGGAAAAACAAAATAAACAAGAGACGCACCTTGACCCCATTCATCGTGGGGGAGGGTTCCAGATTTCATGTACATGCTACGCTCTTGGCGGGTAGATTTTGTGGGCAAATCATTCCGCAAGACATTATTCGCCTATCATGCATCAAAGTAGTCTTTAGACGGTCGACCTCATTTCTTGCCTGTACACGTGCAATGAGTTGAAAGGCTCATATGGAGCTTCGGGGCCTCGCGCTTCGGCACTGTGCTGCTGCCAAGATGCTGTGGGCATACTCCACGTAAATTTTCCATCCTTGTCGTCTTCACTCAGACCTATCTTGGCCTCTTTTCAAGCCCAAAGACCTCGACTAATCGCACTATCATGTGTGTCTTGAGCCGAGTCGTTTGCTTCGTGCATGCAATCGGGGTCTTGTCTGACAGCGACCCCTGCGTAGCTCCGTGCACAAGACGGACCAAATCGGCTTGAACTGACTGACATGCTGCTGCTCATGCTGCTGCGGCTGACGTATTATCACTGCCATGCTCGATTGGGCAGATCAAATGACTAGCTTGACTCTGGCTAATGAGATAGCCGTCTTAGCATGAGGAGATCGCTAACCATCCGTCAAAGGCTCCGGTTTAAGCAAGCCGGCGAGAAACTAGCAACAGAAAAAAAGGGAGAAATCATCAAATGGTAACTTGGCCGTCTTGCCAAGACCAACAAGCAGGTTGCGGCCAGGCACGCCACGTCCGAAACATGGCAGACGGCAAAACCCTGCGGCAACCCATTTGTCAAGCCAAATTTGTGCTTGTGCTTGCTCTGACGCCGTACAAGGATATCATATGGCAGCAAGAGAGGCGTGACGGGGCATTGCTGATAACAAGCCCGGGGATACCCATGATGATACTGGTGACGATGCTAGCCTTGTCTAGAACCAGAGGATGCCCAGGGAATCTAGCCCAGATAGTCAACCGGGGTGCATAAGCGATACCACAAACTCCGGGTAACCTGTACGTTAGTTTGGGCCCCGGATGGGCAAAAAAAAACGCTCCCTTAATCTTGCCATTCACACATGCCCACCACCAGGTCTTCACCTTTTGTCACCCAACCCAACAGCACCAAAGCCATCTATACAGTACGAGTGTTAGGCCCGGTTGCTCTGCTCCGCACTCGCTGCTGAATCATTGCGTCTCGGGACTCTGGTTCTGCCTGACTCTGTATGGGGTGAGATATAGACACGCTCCATCTCATGGCTTGTCCGGCATCTCACCCTTCTCGATTAACTTCACCACCACGTCCTCAGCATCAGCATCAGCAACACAGCAACAGTAAATCGGGCTTGAACCAAAGGGAGACTTGGAGAAAATAGTGCTCTGCGGCCCCGCCCAGTAGTGCCACACCATTGTTGCACTGGCACCACGTTAGGGTTATTTCTATATTTAGGTGCACTACCGAAGGTTTTGTCGAAGCTCTCTCAACCAGTTGCGGAGCAGACACGCCGCTGCGGCAAAAGAACATGCAGGCTGGAAGTGCATACAAGTTGGCCCATTTTCCCTCTGGCAAATCAGCTCATCCCCAGCATTCGGAGGGGTGTTCCGTCAAAATTTGGAATTTGCTAGCCGGTGCATCTCCCCCCGCTTTGCATTTCAGTATTGTTCATGGTGACAGCATTCAATGCACGGCCATCATTTCGATGGACGTCGGCGGCGAAGAAGTTAAGGGAAGAAAGAAAGACGGCCAGGGGGGCTTACAATTCCCCCGCAAAGGGCAATGGATTGCCTGGTGTTGGCCGAAGCTCTCGGCCGATCATAGACGATCTCATCAGGAACCGACATTGACCTTGCAGTGACATAACAGGAACGCGCGGGCGGAATGTTCGGCGCTCTGTGCCTGTATGTGCATGATGCCAAACCCATCGCTGTTAGTACCGGGTCGCTTAGAGGCTTTCATGAGGCTGCCATCATACACAGTGCTTCCAACAGTAAGGGTTTGCTGCAAGGCCTAAAGCAAACAAAGCCGCGTCAGAACCAAAACCAGAGCTATCGGACCGTCTGTGAGTGATCACCTGTTCATTCGTTGGTGCTCTGAACTTCTCGTCGGCTTCCCCCCACTCCAAGGTGTACGTGCATGATAGACGGTGGTTCGCTAAAAGGCTGCATTGGACATCCGGATATATATCATCTCATTGTATATCCGCCCAGCGTACACCAAGTGTATCCAAGCTGGTGGCATAATAGAACAGATGTAAATCGAGCTTTGCTGGGCCGGCGGCGGCGCGGCGGACCCGGGCCAAGGGGCTCGCACATTCTTGCAGCCTCTCGTTATGCGACCTATGACCGGGAGATACCTAAATGATGATGGCTGACGCATTGATATCCCGCACCTTGGCCTCACATCACACAGATCACTGTGCATGCGCATGTAGACCATCATGCATTGCATCGACCTACTTCTTCAACCCTGCAGGGTAGCATAAGCCAACCAGCGTCGACAAAAGCAGTACATGGCCCTCGCGAGAAACCAAACTATCGAAAAGGCTGTGCGAGCACCAGTAACAACTTTGTCGTCTTTTGTGGCGTTCTGTGAGGTTCCCTTCCTATTCTCACCGCTCCATGTCGTGGACCGTTGCCAAGCGAGCTGAAGCATCTTCTGATAGGATTCTCCAAATGCACGCTCCCGCCCAGTCGTCAGACAATGACCGCATCCCCCAAGCCAAATGATTGGGGAGGCGGATCTAGTTGCAGCGGCCACATTCCCATCCTTCCGGCTATCGCACAGGTACGTAATGGGACATCCTTGTCACGGTACAAGTGCTGGCGGGCGGCAACACAATCTGAAATCTCAACATCCACCTCCTCTCTCCAAGTGAACAGTGTGCTCCCTGTGGGGGGGAGGAGAAACGTAGGACAGCGAGGGCACGTGTCCATGTTGCGTTTAATAAGCACTTATGGTTATAGTATCACTTTGAGTCTCATTTCGGAGATCTAGAATCTTGTCCCAGCCTTAGTCGGGTAAATCGTGATGCTGCTAGGTCGAGGGCGAAAATGTGAGCCCCATAGACTTGATTCGAGGGAAGAAAGAGGAAAAGGCCGGCGTGATACCTAGCGAGACTTTTCCATATTCAAACAGCACAAGCCCACGTCCGGATATCGGCTACCCAAAGCTGCAAAACTAGGCTGGGGAGCTTTGCCCATTCTCTCGTCGTCGTTCGGTCGCCCTGTCACTCTGTCGTACCGATTTTGTGAGCGTCGGTACAGCATGCAGCGAGATATCTTTAGCAACAAGCCAATAGGTGTCCCTTCATTGGACATCGCTTTGCCCATTAGCGCACACGTGTCGCTGCAAAGTGAAGGATTGCCGAGACACAATGTGCGAGTCGTTCTCTCGGTGGCGAGCCATGAAACGTTGCAGTTCTCCTCTTTTTCTTTTGACTTCAAACTACTTTGTCCTCTCGCCCTTTGCCCTTAATCCTCCTCCAAATTTCCCTTGCCTCTGCCTCGTTGGGTCGGCTGTGGCTTTGCCTCTTTTTTTCTTCTTTCGGCCCGCTGGCCTTGGCGGAAGTAAGTATGAGGAGCTTTTCGCTAGCCTCTATTAGCCCTTGCCGCGATCCTTCAACAGTCTCAGGGTACAGAGCCCGTACCCCAGTATTACTCCGTTTGCTCACTGCCACCATTCCACGCACAGCGGAGTTTTATCATGGTGCTTAATTGTTCCTCTTAGCAGCTTTATAGTGCGTTCATCATTGAGGGAAAGGGAAAAGTCGCAAACGCTTATTTGGAGCACGACCAGTCGACGTCATTCCAAACTGTCACAAGCCTCGATAGGTTTTGGGAGCCTCGGCGCTTTCTAGCCCCAGTGGTCCTCTTTTTTTCTTCTCTTTTTTCTTCTTTTTCCTCTTCCGCGCGCGAGATGAGTGGCTGATCTCCGGTAGTCAAACTTTATCCCATTGTCTGCATAAAAGACATTGAGTATTACTCCGTAGCCCTCAATCTGACAGTAGTAAACGCCTTCGGTGAAAAGGACTTCTGTAGTGTTTCTGCATAGTGCGGTAGGGCTGTCCCAGTTGTAACGAGTATGGCTTCTCAGTGTCAAAATTCATCCCTATCGTATCGCCTGCCTCCTTCGGGAAATGTTATGCAGCCCGGCAGTCCGGAAATACATCCTGTGGCGCGTCAAAGCTGGTCTTGGCAGCGCTCGCAGTATGTAAAGGTGCAGTCAAAAGTACCTACTTGACTTGCACAGCCTGGTTGCCGTCTGACTCGCTGTGTTGCCATCTGACCCCCAATGCCAATTGAAATTGATGTTTTGCGGTTAATATTGCCGCAAAATACTCGGTGGGCAATGAGCATTGGGAGAGTCTGTTAGTGCCGTGCAAATCTGAGCATCTCCCACTTGGCGGACAAATTACCCTATACATCTGCGAGTAGTGGGCGAAAATGGTAGGATTGACAACATCAAACGGTGGCTCGCATCGTGAGGCTAACGATGGCGAAACATGTTACGCCAAAGACTTGCTCCTAAAAAAAGAATTGCCTGGTACGGCCTCAAGGCGGGTCGCCCAGCGGACCTGGTTGGTGAAGATGACTTGAACATTCGTAATTGTCATGATATCCAATGATACGGGTGAAGCAGCACCTGAGTAGATCGTCACAAATCTCCTGCATTGATTACGGCAGCAGAATTGGGAGATTGTAGATGCCACCATCCCTAATAATGGAAACATCCAATAGGGCAACATGTTTCGAATAACACGAGCCTCTCCCTTCCATCCTTGTGGGCAGTTTGCAGCACAGCTTTCGCCAGTCTGACTAAACTGTGACTGATGAGACTGGTTGAATACACCGAACGGTCGGCCCAAATAGGGGCGGCCATGTTACTGGCGCGGAGAACGGGTTGATGCAGCCCCAGAGGCCATTTTAGGACACGAGGTTTTAGAATCTCCTTCGCGCCCACGATAATCTCGCTATAAATTAGATCTATACCTGTTCCTGAACGTTTTGGCAGCAACCCTGGGTATCCCCTGGGATTTGCTCGGGTCTTTGCTCGGGGACTCGGGTGGACCCATGAAACGTGGTTTTCCCTCTTTCCTTTCTTTCAGCTCGGGGTGGCTTTGAAAGCATGAAGCTCGGATATCCAGTCGTTTCGAGTGTATGTATCATCGTATGACTTGAATGCTGTCTAATAATACTTCAAAGTACGAAATAGTAATAAGAGCCGTGGTGATAATAATAGCAGCCCGTATTAACACTATACACACAACGTTGAGCTCACCACTGCTGCACGGAATAAGGCGCAGCGACGTGCATTCATGAATGTTATGCCTCGTGCTAGATCAAGGAGCGTCTCGCCGTGCACTCCATAGTATGGGCCTGCGGTTGCTCTCACCAACGTACTTGTAGAGTGATTGTACTGCTTTTGGTCTATTGAAGATTGCATGGTACTGTAGCAGCAGACGTCATAGAAGTAGAAAGCAGTGCATAGTACCAGATGGAGTGGTGCATCAGATGCCACGTGCCCCTTTACCAGCAAAGCCATCTGCCGGGATGCCACTTGAGGAATGAGACCAGCCCACAATATTCGTCACAAAAAGCTGAGAAATGCATCATTAACCACTCGACTGGGTTATGAAATGTTGGCCCGGAAATCTTCTTGACCTGATTGTATTCTATCGGTGTCTAAATCGAGACTGATAAAAATGGAGCTCCGGCATTGGGCATATGGCTGGTGCGTTTGCGCCGATGGCTAACACCGTGCCCCGGTAACAGATTCCCTTGGGATATCAATTTGGAATATGAGAGAGATTGGTTGCAGAAAGATTCCAAGGACTAATCGTTGGCTGCCTCCGTCGTGAATCTCTTTTCTGGACCCTTAATGCGTCTGTCTTTGCTCAGCAGGGGCTGCGGATGAAGAGCCGAGCCTCTCAGCCTAGCCTCCATACGGAGCGTGTTTTCAGGGCCCAGGGTTGTTGCTGCTTCTTGGCATGCCGTGACAAGTTTTGCGCGACCAAGCGCGATGCCAAGCTAAGAAGGCATCCTAACTGCTGAAGGAAGAGTGCGGCCTCGTATCTTTGAATAGTGAGACGATTAGACAACGCCCAAGGCTGTCGCTCATTTCCTGCAGATCAGGAACGCGCTCGATCACGGCGGGGCCAGGTGAGGAGCGTGGCTGAGATGTCATGCAATTATGCTAGCAAGGCCAGCCAACCACAATGGCGCTCGTACGGGTAAGTAACCTATTCAGGATGGCAAGCTGGGGGAGTCGCTGAATGACTCGATGCGGCTGTTTTTTGTCATTTATCCTAGGGGCCAGCCTGCCACTCAATGAGAAGCGCGCTCCGCCAGCGCGAATGCCTTCCGCTTTTGTTTGTCCGCTTGCTTGTCTGTCTCTGCTGCCCCGGCATGAATACCGTACAGGCTCAAGCATTCAATGCCGTGGGCATGGGGCGCGCGGAGCTGGGGATCACCCTTTGACAGGACTCGGGACGGAGAGTACTTGTACGGAGTACATGAGCTCCATAGGGCCGCTCCATAGCATCGCTCGGCCGATAGCTGTACCTGTACAAGTGTCAACTGGCGCGGCTGCCGATATCCGCGGTAGGATCTGCATGCAACAGGCCCTGTTCGCATATTGGAGGGGATGTACGGAGTAGCACTGCTCCATTGTTGTATATGCCTGTACAAGTAGCAAGACGGCCGCTAAGTTCTGACTGGCTTCTCGAAGACGAGGATTCGGGGATCAGCAGCGTCAGCCAAAGGACACATGTCGATGCAAGGTTCTGTTCTAATTCTGCTTACTCGTACTGGCTAGTGCTCGTACAGGCAGAAAAACTGATGCAGAGATCCAAGCGGGAGAGTTTTTCCGGCTCAGGGTTCCCGTTTGATTAGGTAGATAGGCGAGGCCGCAGGATAATCACCGCCACTGGACGGTACGGATACAAGTGGGCGCCTGGCAGTTGAGAATACTCCGTAGCACGAGGGCACGAGGGCACTTTCGTAACGTTAACCCGGCAAGGAGCGCACTGACCAGAGGCGTTTGAGATCACCAAGTGTCATGAAGCAGCTGAGCGAGCTTCGCCTCAACGCCTCCAAGCCAAACAGACGCCGGCCGCTTGGGTAAGACCGAGCGTGGCGCGCCGGCGTTCAAGCAGCGGTTGTGGCCGCAGGACGGAGATGTTTGGCGCGAGCAAGCCGCTACCAGCACTTCACTTCATACACAGGACCGGCACCAGCACCATCCCGGACCCAGCTCCCACTCACTCCCTCTCCCACTCCCACTGCCGGGGTCTCCTGGCCAAACAACTGCTGTCCGGTCTTGTCTGCTTGGAACCGGCTGTGGAAACGTGGAGCGCATTGCCCAACTCGGTGTTAACTTGGACGACAGGGAACACTATGCATCAATTGGGAGGCATACGAATAAAGGAGCAGCGAAAGGAGTCTGCAACAGGAATGCAGCCGGATACTCCGTCGCTCGATTCTTGTCTATCAACGTTTGCCCAGCCAAGCCGGTGCCGAAGCCTCCGTGGCGGCCATGCCTGAGCAGCCGGGGCAAAGCGTGGAAGCCAAGGTACTGACGATAAATAATGGAAACTTGACTTTCTGGGATGGCTCCAGTCTTTGGGTGGATACGTCGAGCGCTAATCGCTGGAACATGCCGTTTTCTGCAGCATCTGCCGCGGTGAGGTGAGCAATGCTGAGTACGGTATTGAAGCTGTAGAGTAAGTAGTGGTAGAATGAAATGCCGAGGTCAACGTGGCATGAGATGAGGCTGAAATATGCGGTTGAGACACAGATGCATTGTACTGAAGCCGGTGATATCAATTCCTTTGGGTGGTGATGCTGCTCGCTCCCAAGTTGGCATGCTGGGACCTTATGCGGACTCTTGGCAGCAGCACCGGCGGCACAGTGTGGATGGGCGCTTTCCCAAAATGGCTATTCGAGGCTGCGTGACGTCGTGCCTGCCAGAGCGGCCATAGAAAGAGGCCAGGTCTGGGCGATGCCAAGATTAGTACAGGTACAGCTTGCGCTTGTACATTGAGCATTTCTCTGCAAAGCACTTTGCTGTGATTGCCGCACACAGATGCACACGCACACGTATGAGTACACCGTCCTCCTGCCGAGAACTTGTCCAGGTACAAACGGGTATAGCATTGGGGCCTGGTTCCATGTTCTCTTGCACTTCTCGCGCTTGCAAGGGCCAAAGTGCAGGTGCTATGTAGACTAGAGGCTGCAGGTGCAGGTGCGGGTTCAGGTGCAGGCAGGTGCAGGGCCCGGGACAAGCAACCTCGACCGTGACGACAAATCCACCGCCCAGCACAGTACGGACAGCCCATTGGTGGACGGTGCCCAGCCTCTGGTCTGGCGTCTGGTGGGTGCATCTCATCTTGGAAGCCGCCGACTTAAGCTCCCGAAAACTTTTCGGCTAAGCACTACAAGTACTAGCACCGAGATAATGGCGCCATGTCTGGTAGATGAACTCTGGGCTACGGTTGATGGTGCCTAAGATGCTTTTTTCAGCTCTTTGCCATTGCCCATTCGGCGAAAATCATGGGAGGCGAATATCGTGAAACTCAAATCAACTGCTTGACGTTTGACTCTGTCCTTGCATGTGCTACCTAACCTTATGGTATGTACCGTCTCTGAGTACTGTCTGAGTGTTGCGTCTGTGTTTTGACTTGCTGTCTTGCTTGGTGGCCGTTGATAGTAGAAGACTATTGGCATAGCGCGGCCACTTGCCAGCTCCTTTTCGAAGAGTCTGGGCGCACAAAAACCTTGAGGACCATACAGTAGCCAACTGGTGAACAAGGAAATTCCGTTGCCCCGGCGCCGACTCTTCCCACGATGTGCTGGCACGACCACCGGCCAACCAAGCATCTGACGCTCGCCTGATGGCCTCCGAACCGCGCAGCTGTTTCACCCTGACTAGACAGACATGGGGCCTAAAGCTGTCGGGTGCGGTGCCATAGCCCAGGAGGCAAGGGTCTGGTAAGAAAAAGCGACGACGACGACGGGCAGCAGGCCCTCAGTTCCGGCTGCGAGTCGCTACTGGACTGGCACTGGCAGCAGAACTACTGCGGTAGCACTCGGTAGCCCGAGCTTGTCTGGTCTGGCTTGGTGCCGTCCCCCACACGCAAAAAGCACTTGACCCTTGTCGCAACCAAGCCGACGGCTCGCCCCAGTTGTTATTTTTACTTCCTTCTGGTGCGCGGGCATCGTGCCATGTGCGTCATGCCTCTTGGGAGCTGTGTGTCTGAGCAGCCAAGCCTCAGAGCCGTCACACCCCTAGCGCCGAGATGCTGAGCTATGCTCTGCTGGGCATCATCATCAATCATCCATCACCCGCCCCCCCCTCTCCACCAGCAGCGGTGCCTCTCTCTATGCGGTGCTGTGCTGTGCTGGTGCTGTGCCCAGCCCTCTCTGCCGCCCTCTGCCGCTCGTCTGCTGTCGTCTCGTTTGGTGTGGTTTGGTTTGGTCTCGTCATGGTTCCCTTTGGCATGTTGCCCGTTTGGCTTGGACGCACCGCTGGGCTCGGTCTGGTTTCGGCGCTTTGGTGTGTGTGGGCGAATTTTGCAAGAGGTCAAGGCGAAATTGTATGGATGGAAATATCATGGCGTAGCTGTATCAGGCATGGTGATGTTTTCTTTTGACGAGTGTAACCGGATGAGAGTAGACTGCAATGTTCTTTGATGGCATCAAATTTGTTTCTCTTCACCTCAATGAGATCAATTCAAGGTTATCAAGGTGTAGTAGCTTAGAGTAGGGCGTGAAGGTTCACATCAAGGTTGTGCCGCCAAAACTGACTGACACTTGCAAGACAACCGCAGCACAAACAGCGCCCCCACTGACACTGCTAACTGACCTGAGGGCCGAGTCGCACAGCGCGTGGCACCCCCTTGCACCCCCCAGTCGCGGGACATGGCCGCTGGAGGGGCCCTTTTGCAAAAGTAGCCCCAGGTAGCCGCAGTGGTACCTGCTCTCCTGTCGAGGCTAGGCCGGACCCCTAGCTGCCCCCCTCGGCGGACCAACAGGGCTCCGTTAGCACCCAGACCGGAAGGATCTAGCACCACAGGTTCGGCGAGGGTCAGGGTAAGACTACCTTGGGTGACCGGCAGGTACCTGGAGCGCTGTAAATGCATGGCTGGCTGTGTGGCTGTAGGGGCTTACAGTATGTTCCCTCCAGTCTGTTGGCAACAGCAGCCAGTATTTAAAAATCCCAGTCCCCCATCTGCCTCCCCTCTCCTTCTCCCCTGGTCCACACTCCAAATCATCTACACTCAACGTTCGCTCTCCCACATTCGCTCTCCCAAACAAATCTCCTTAGGAAGTCCTCGTTGACTCCTGTCATTCGCTTTACCGGTGCTCGTTTTCTTTTTGATCCTCCTTCAACCGCCACTCCGTCGCAACCTTCCATCCGCCGACTCCGCCAGAACTCTATTATCCCGAAGTCACAGATCCAACGACAACCACCTTTTGCACGGAACACATCGCCTTGCTATAGCTTTGCTAAGCAAATAACCAAGAGGCTTCGAATCGCGCAAAGGATTCGAAAGGACTAGCAGCTTCGCTACGGTTTCAAGTCTATCCAGGACCGAAATCCAAGTCGCCGTCAATGTCTATCTAAAAGAACATCATCTTCACACCACCACAATCGCTTTCCCACAATCGCTACCAACAAAGAAAATTTATAAAACCATATTACAAAAAAGAAAACGTTTTTTACGACCAAAACTACTTGCTATTTAATTCGAGGGTTAGGGAGAGGTAACTAATACGCCATATTCGATCGCTACGTTTTTTCAAGAGAAGAGGAATATATATATCCACGGGTATATATATCATCAAACCATTTTAGGAAAAAGAGAAACAGAACAAGAGGGACACAGCACAAACGTCTTGTGCATACCAGCTGCATTCGAGCCAACACTTGATTAAAGCATTCGCATTCATCGGGACATCCGTATTAGTCAATAAGCACGACACTCACTCGTCGTCCAAGCACAGCAATTTCCAGCTGTGTTTTGTTTTCATGTATGTGCCTTCATGACGTCTTCCAGTTGATCCATTTACTGACAGCTTCCAGCGGCTCGTCCGCAAATTTCCACGCTTTTTCAATCATCAACAATGGCTGGCCCTGGCGGTGGTCCTCCTCGTCGCAGGTTTGTCTCTCTTCCTCACCCAGCACTTACACACATTCACTCCTTTTCACTCAACAAAACTACACTCACACTCACTTCGTCACATCGAAGCACAAGCTAACTCTCTCATGATAGTCACACCAAGTCTCGCAAAGGCTGTGATACGTGGTACGTAGCAATATTCACGGTTTGCCGAATGGCGACCCTGATCTAGCTCGCAAGCACTGGTCTAACTATGATTCTAGCAAGCGTCGTCACATCCGCTGCGATGAGAGCTTCCCTCAATGGTAAGTTATTGGTGCCGTTTCCCGTTCGGAATTTCTCTTTTTGCTAATACTGGTGTCCTCAGCCGCAACTGCACCAAGCACAAGATCCGTTGTCCGTACAACGATGTGCAGGTTCCTGAGGCTGGTCGCTCAACCACTCCGGACAAGCCCGATCTCATGTGGACTCCCCAGATCGAGGCTGCTATTGCCGAGTGGCAGAGGACTGGCATGTTTCCCTTCCCAACGCTCCGCATCTTCCCAGCGCCCATGCCGCACATGTTCTCCCTTGAGGACCTCCGGTTGATCTACCACGTTGCATCCCTGTACTATCAGCTGGCGGCCTATGAAGCCAACAACTTCACCTTGTGGACCCGTCATATCCCGACGTAAGTTTCCAATGAGAGCGGCTATTCCATCCTTCTCCTTGGATACCACTGCTCTGGCGGCAAGCTTCCGCTGCGAGCGGTAGCACATTGTCCAACACAACGCTAACTTTGGTGTTTCCAGTCTGCTCAAGATCGGCGCGACTACTCCCTATGTGATGCATGCGGTGTTGGCATTCTCTGCCATGCACATCGCCTTTTTGACCGACTGCCCTCTGGTCGGTAGCATGGCGTTTGAGCATAGAGGCAAGGCCTTGAGCGGTTTGCACACCGCGATTGGTTCCTTCTCTCGCGCTACCTCCGACGCCATCCTGGCGGCATCCCTGGTGCTATCGTGGCAGGCCACCGATTGGTAAGCGCTCTTCCCTTGACATCTTTGCCCACCTCACAAGGACGCTCAATGGTTAACTGAATGTCCAAACAGGCGCAGCTGGACCCAGCTCATGCAGGGCACCTCGACGGTAAGTTAGTTGTTGGTTGGTGACGAAGAGCCAAGCATTTCATTGGCTTGCCTTGACTGTTCCCCTCCCTTCTCTTTGGCACGTTGACTGATTTTTTTCTCGGCAGGTGATTGATGCAATGGACGCATGGAAGCACGAGTCTGAGTTCACAGACTTCATCGCGGAGAGCAGCACGTTCCCCACGGCCCCGGCTTCTCCGGATCCTGAACGCCGGGTTCACCAACCCCAGAAGGACGACATTGAGGCCTACCAGCGAACCTTGGAGCAAGTCATCAAGGTTGAGGCTCATCTGAAGCACTACAAGGAAGACACCACTCAGATGCAGCACTTGATCGGCTTCCTCAAGGGCTCTCGCAAGATCAGCCCCACTCTGCCCATCGCCCAACAGTTTGAGCGCCTCCAGCCCCTGAGGACTTGGCTTTTCTGGGTCCCTGTCGGCTACATTCAGACCTACCAGTGCTCCCCCAACTCCCTGGTTGCCATTGCCCACTTGTACACGGCGGCCCTGCTGATGGAGCGGCTCTTCCCCGAGATTGGCGCGGCCTACTTTGGCAGCTTGTCCATGACCCCCATTGAGGAAATCGCCCGGCGGCTCATGTCCATCAATGTCGCGAGCACTGGTGTGAAGAACTCGTACCAGACGCCGCTGACGCTCATGGAGTTTCCCATTGACACCGTCAGTGAGTTCCGGTCCCGCATGGGCTGGATGAGCCCGCAGAGGACCCCTTCGTTCCCTACGTTCCATCCTCCCAATTTCCATATGCGCGAGGAGGTGCCAATGGTCCCTGCCACGGAGTCCTACATGCCATACGGGAACCCTGCCTTTAGCTATAGCGCTGAGAGCATGCCAATGCTCAACAGCCCTACAGCACCTGGTCCGCATGAGTCGCTCAGCCCGCTGGTCATCTCGTCTCCGTATCTGAGCCATCAGTACCTGAACGTGCCGTCTCCGTCCTTTGGGGTTGCCTACAGTCCGGCATCATCAACCTTTGAGGCGTCCCTTGCATACAGCGACTCGGAAGAGTACGGTGGGTATGAAATGCGAGGCTACCATCCCGGCCATTCGCCCACATTCGAGGATGCGCAATGCGCCGGCAGCAGCAGCTACCCCGTCGGGTTCGTTACTCCCCAGCAGTCCGTGTGGATCTAGTTTCCTCTAGATGGACTTCCCACACACTCGACTCTCCAACCCCGGCTCGAGGAAGCACAATCGGATTGACCGTTGCCACCCAGGAATTCCAGAACTCAATCAGCGTACCCGCCTCCGGATGGTTCATTGATGGCGCCACCCTTTCCGCCAGCTCCATCTCAACCTCAATCTCCGTACCACTACCAGGATACGCTCGGCATGCTTCCTCTTCCTGAGTCTCCGGTTCCGCTGTCTAGCACACCGCATCACCGACACCGTCAGACCGTTTCGGTCTCTTCTACGCCGCACCCTCCGTCTCCGCTGTCGCGCGTGCCTTTGACTCCAAGCTCTTCGGGGCTTGATGACAAGGGCAAGCAGCGGGCGACGTGATTGATGGGCGCTCTCTTCCTTCTCTCTCCTCCTCTCCGCGATACACCTCGGCAGCTGGGATCTGCTTTCCTCCTCTTCCTCTTCTCTTGATTTCAACGCAGACGCAAATGTACAACATTCCTTAACACGCTCGCTACTACCATGAACAACAACGATTTAATGGGCCTTGTTTTTGCACCTTCTTTTTTGCTCTTGTCAGCACACTGGCCTGACTGAGCCCAACGCCCGAACGACACTCCTTTAGACTTCTCGAGTTGATCTCGATTGAAACAATCCTTTACGACAACGAATAATTACCAACTAACTATTAATGTATTATCTAATACGCGACACTCCTTTCGAAATGATACCCTCCAGCTTAATCGACAATCCTTTAGACGAAGATACCCCCAAACTACGCACACTCCTTTTATGAAATTACGGTTATGACGAACATCTGGTCGACATAGAGTCACTCCTTTCTGGGTTATACAAAAAATGGTAACTGGGCGAATTGAATATCACACTGCATAGCGACTGTTTTTCTCCGTGCTGCAATAGGCACATTGTTGTGGATAGAAATATGGCGTTTTCCCGGCGTTCAAACGAACAAATAGTAGGGAAGTTTTGGATCTTGGTTATGTTTGAACACTTGGCTTTTGATTTATGTTTTGATTTATTTTTGGGAAAAGGCCGCTCGGTGTGAAGACGAAGGCATAAAGTGCCGACGAAGAAAATGGGGGGAGCGTGCCGGGACTTGTGTGTGTTAATAGCTGTTGTAAGCTGCATTGACAATGCTTCAGCGACGATGCTTGTGGATGATTCAAGCTCTGCCTTTAGCAGGCACCTTGAATTGGGTTTAATACTATTATGTTCGGTGTGCCCCATGAGTCTCAACTATTGGTTCCATCTTGTCCAAAGCATGACGTGCAGATGCGCATCCCTGAATGTGTATGGGTTTTATTTGGCTTGGCCGCTTACGCTGTGTGTCTGCGAAGGAGCCTTTGCTCCTCCCCTGGTTGGCGTTTCTTTTTTCTTTTTCTTTCTTTTTCTTCTTCTTTTTCTTTCTCTTTTCTCTTTCTTTACCTTGCAGGTTTACCACTTCGTTTCAGTCAGATCAAGGACACTCTCAAGTGCGTGGTGCCTTCGATCTCGATGTCAGCGAGGACCATGTGGTCCCAGATACACCCCAGTCTCGAGCGGTTTCACGCGGCCTCAAGCGGCCTCAAAGCGGTCCTAAGACGGTCCCAAGTGGGATTTTGGAACCGGAATCAAGAGTCCCGCAGCTGGGGGTGACTTTTCGGGCTATCTTGGGGCGGCAAAACAACTTCCTCCCCTTGACTCTGCATTATCTCTCTTTCTCTTCCTTTGTTTTTGCCCCGGCTGGTCCCCGTTGCCGCCCCCCATGCTACTTTTTTTTTTCTGTGTGCCCAGCTAACACGCAGGGTCCCCAACTATGACCTTTTGGCGTACATTAGGCGCCCTGGCTTGTGTCCGTTTTTGCGTCTCCTGCAGGTTGCTAGCAAATCGACTTGACACACCCCCTGCGGGAAACGAAACGGTGAGATGGGGGCTGGGCTCTGGGCTGGGCTCTGCTGGGCTGTGTGGTCCTGGGGAAACGGGCACGAGTCGGTTTTCTATTTTGGCTTACGGGAACGTCCGTCTCCTCCTCTGCAGAGACGGGATGAACTGGACTGGACTTGGGATGAGGGAGCCAATACCTGTCTGTATACGGGGATGCTGGAAATGGTTACTCGTACCACGAGGCAAAACGGGGGCCCTGAGAGAGAGAAAAAAGAGACGAGGACGACTGCTCTTTGGTGGCTATGAATTAGGCGATGGCGGATATCCGTCCCGTTCTAGGTCTAGCCCATGGGGTGGACGCTTGTGAATACGAGAAATGGGTGGCAGGGGGGCCAAGAAGAGGAGGGACCCAAACAGGTCTATTTATGTACGAATGTACAAAAGTATGCATGGGGTGGTTCATCTCTGATTGAGTTGTTTTTTTGTAGCATTTCTCTGTTTGGCTGGGGACGGGTGAATGGTCTTTGTCAGGTTGCCGAGTTAGGTAGCCTGCCCTCCCAATATTCGACGATGTTGTTTCTATGCGGCATGATATGAGTGGATGGGGGAAGAGACATAGAGAGACTATTGGAATAGAACGACCATTTTTCTCGTGTTTATAATTAGACTGTTTGGGGAAAGCGTGAAAGATGTGGTGATGGTAACGAGACTGGCGTCTATTTTTCTTTATTTTGGGAGCGTGAGAACACGAGATAGTGAGCCAAATACGAGGTTTTTGCGTGTTTTTTACTTGATCGGGATTTTTGGGCAGTCCTGAAATGAAATGAATGAAAAAGGGGATAGAAGACGCTCTTGTTTTGGTTTTATTTTTCCCTTTGTTTGTTTTGATGAGTTTGTGGCTTGAAGTTGTCGTGGAAGGGGGGTTAGAGAGAATCTTCGATTCTGACCTCTCCTGGTGAGTGAGTTTGTTTCCCTCTTTTCCCTTGTCCTTTTTACAGATGCTGTTTGAATGTACATTGGGCTAACTCTCTCAGACATAGGCCTGTATACGCTACCCTCAGAAAATCAAACCTCGAAAAATCCAAAGCCTGCGTCGGTCTTGTTCACCCTCATCCACGATTTACCCCCTTATATCGTCTTCAACATCGACACACCATCATCGATTGATACAAAAAACACACAGACTAATCTCCCCTTCCAGCTTCAGCTTCTGCACCCGTCGGAATCGCCTAGAGATATTCCCCTTCCGATCCAGCTAAACATGATCCTCGACAAAGTGCCCTCTCCCCTCAAGCCTTGCTCCTTTCGTCGTCGTTGAGGGACTTTGTCTCCCCTGATCTACATTCATAAGTCCGTCTAGACCCAATAGTCTGCATCGACCATTGAGAACAACAGACCATCTTCAGAATCTACGTGTCATTGTGCCCGGCCCTTTATCGTTCCACCAAACCAGCACGACAATGCCGTCTCCCCCAGCGAATATCGAACTCCGTCTCGGCCGAAAGAAAAACCTACAGCCTCAAAGTACCATCTAAACCAAACCCAAAGTCCCACTCCCCCTCCCCCCCGAATCTATACATACACCTTCTAGACTCCCATCCTGTTGCCAAGTTCTACATCTATCCCCGAGGCAATAGTCGCCACCAAGAAGGGGGGCTGATGGTCCATTAAAGGGGCCCAACCACTAAGCCACTCTGGCAAATTCGCCATCGAATATCCCAATTAGCAGATGAGGGATTATGTCCCGGCGCTTATAGATGTGCTTGCCACTGGGGTTTACATGAAACATCCGTCTGAGGACTTTCAAAGGGGGGTGGCTCACTCGTAGGTCGTAAGGGGACTTGGAAGTACATCAGAGTACTTCAGAGTACCTATACTCCGTACGAGAGAGACAACATCTCGTATGGGTCATGACAGTAAACGAATTCGAGTATCAAGCTTGATTGCTCCCTCCCATACAAGAATTTCCCAAACTTCACTGAATAGTATTGTGAGGTCACATAACCTCCTACACCTACCTACCTGCGTAGTAAAGTAAATTCCTCGTGCCTCGTACTAGATAGCTGCAACTCACATCATACATTATTCTTCCTTCCAACCCTTACGTGACCATAAATATAGTGACTACACCACGCCGGACATCTTACGTTGTGACTTGACAAGTATAAGGCACAGTTCAGACAAACATCCCATATTATAAACATCTTCTGTCTTGTAGCATAATTTTAACCTTATTTAAGCCAATCCCCCTTACGCTTAATGCGCTTCCTCGCTACCTATCAAACCAACTTGAGAGCATCTGAAAATAATAATAAAAAAAGAAGCTCCAATATATCTCCTCCATGATCCGCTATCCCGCTGCCCATGCTTTATACTTCCTCCCTTTCTCTAAATACAAAATGTTTTCTCACATGTACAGATATCAAACTCCTCGCTGCGTGGCGAAACAGGGGGGGGATATAATGTAGCCACGGGGTGATACAAATAACTAATACAAAGGCATGTGGTATGTATGTTTCTAACGATATAAATAATAAAGAAAAATGGGAGAAAAGCGAACGACCCGTAAAGATAAATCTGAGAGCGAAAGTTGACATCTCCAAGCTGAAATCTCCAAGCTGAAATCTCCAAGCCGAAATCTCCAAGCCGAAATCTCCAAGCCGAAATCTCCAAGCCGAAATCTCCAAGCTGAAATCTCCAAGCTGAAATCTCCAAGCCGAAATCTCCAAGCCGAAATCTCCAAGCTGAAACCTCTCTGCTTTTACCGCTCAAACATCCTCAAGTCGTTCAGTTGGTAACAACCTCTTGGTGCACCAGCCTCAGAACCCAGCCAGCTTCCGTAACGCTAGCGAACTGGAAGCACCACTTCTTGATGTTTCCTCCCGTGGCTCCGTTTGCCGGAACGCCGCCGACAATACCGTCGCCGTTCTTGACTTCTTCCCAGACACCACAGACGATACCTCTACTGCCCATGGGAGTGAAGCATCCACTTCCCAGAACAGCATCCAGTACAATGATTGGCTTCTCAGAACTCTTCTTGGGTATCGTCGTAACCGTGACGCGTTTCTCGAGGCCGTGATCCGCTCGAAGGGCCTGGCGCCAGCCCGGAGGAGGTCGACGAATTTGTAGACTGCAGTTACCGTAGTCTTCCCACTTGGCGGGCGAAACAAGGAGATGGAGCCGGATGCGAATATTCTCGGTGCCAAGATTTACAGGCGTCTCGCCGCCATTATCCACGCTAACAGAGGGCGATCGAGGTGAGCCATATCCTGACGAAGAGCCCGATGTATACAGGCTGTTGTGGCCGCTTCCACCTCGGCCGCCACGCTGCTTGTCAACAGATGATCGGGCCAGGTTGAAGGAGAGGTTTCCAACCAGAGTGAGCTTCTTAAGGAAACTGGAGGCAGACAGGTTCGACGAGGGTGTAGTGCTGGCGCCATCAAATTGTTGCGACTGCGGTGCCCTCACCGAGCTGCGGTAGCTGTTCTTTCTGCCAAACCAGCTGCGAGCTCGGCTGCTCTTGTCTCCATCATCAGCCGGGGCAGGTCGCTCACCAAAGCTCCTGAAACGGGCTTCATTCTCCAGCTGGATAAACTTCTGGTTGTTGAGGCGAGCGTGGTGGACAGCCGTGTAGAGAGTGTAGCAGTCAGGGCCGTTCAAGCATCTGAAGCGAAAGTTGCCGCCCTGGTAGACCGGCGCCAACTTGCTGTGAGGCTGCATTGATGATCTGATTTCGAGGTCGACCGCAGTGCTCTGTCGGATCAAGACCATCGGCGTAAGATCCAATGCGACAATGGGCTTATCGTCAAGCTGAGTGTAGTTGCTGTCTCTGAAAGCAAACGCCTCAATAAGACCATCTGAAACGACGATTGAAACGTGATCAGGGTGCACATCCTTCCACGCGCCCTTGTCAGACCACCTGGAGATGGTTGCGAGACATCGTCCTGATCTCGCAAGGCTGCCATCTTCCTCCGATGGCTTTCGTCCATGGAGACCGGCTTGGGAGGCAGAGTTGGACGGCGTCAAGCTGACTTCGGATGCGGGGGCATATGAGGGAGCATATGAAGGTGCATACGAGCCTCTTCTCTGGCCTTCGTCCCTGATGCTGTAGCCAAGCTCGGTCTGAGGGATGTCAATGCTCTCCATTTCCTCGTCTGATGACTCGGACTCGCTCTCAGTTCCAGACACATCTTCTCCCTCTGATCCCGATTCTGATGATTCTCCTTCTTCTATTATCGAAGACACTGCAGAAGAAGACAGGCCCGAGGCAGAGGAAACCTCAGAAGGCAGGTACTCGTGTTTGAGAGGAGAAGAGCCTCTTCGCCTTACGGCGTGCATATCAACCGGTGGTTGAAGCAGTGACTGAGACTTTGGTGACTGCTGAGGTGTGGGGCTAAGGGTTCTGTGAACGGGCGGTCGCGGCGGTGGCGTGTCATTGTGGTATATCGTAGGGATCTGCTTCGAAGACTGAGACTTGCTCTTTTCTCTGCCAGGGGGTCCAGGGGCAGCTCGTGTAGGAGTCGGTGGCGTTGAAAGACTGCTATCAGAGTCGTCGCCATCAGTGTTTCGAGACGCCGCGCTCACCATGCTCTGAACTCCCACGGGAACATCAGGTAATCTAGGAGAATCTGATCCCAGCTCAGACTCGTCAAGGACACTCGGTTCAGGCTCCCTGGGCGGTACAGGAGAAGACGGCAGGATATCGAGCCAGTCCAAGATCTGCTCTTCTTCATCGGCCCAGAGATTGAGCAGCTCATGCCATGGCTTCCCATTGTGATTGCCACGGACCATGACCACCATGTCCAACTTTCCATCTCCTGAACGGGCAGAGACGAGAGACATGGAGATGGGCGGAAAGAGGAGGTATGACCGTCGACCGTCTCCCACTTCCCGGATGAGAAGATCTCCTCTGTCTTCAGGGCGGCTTTGGTTGTCTCGGTAAACCAGCTCCACCTGACACTCCAGCCTCTGCCCGTTGGAGTGGGCAAGGTCAAGCGAGAAGATGTCCTTGGCACTAACTTGTCGAGTGAGACCAATATTGATGGACTTGGTTGGGCCGAGCGTTCTGAGGTCTCGCGCTCTAGTAGTATCCGTATTGGCGGCTTCTTCGTCAATAATCCTCGCAATTTCCTCTCTGTGGCGCTGGCGAGCCTTTTCCTGCAAGGCTTCGAAATCTTTGACCAGCTGGTTGGTATCAGGCGATGTAAACATTTGGTCAACACAGACAATCAAACGGGCCATCTGTTTGATGCGAAATAGTGGCCGCTTCAGGAGATAGGCGACGGCCACCCGCTCTCCCTGGGCGTTGATGAGATCGCCATTAGCATTCCTTGGCAACGAATCGAGGAGAGAGTCGTCTTCGTCAGGGGTACCACGTCGCGGTGCGAGGTTGACTATCAAGTCTTGAAAGCCTAGTCTCCAGACACTCAGGTAGTTGTTGTAAATTGGGACAACACCATGGGCCCAGTTGGCCATTCGGCGGATATCTGTCAAGGGAGCCTTGGCATGTGCGTTCTTGAGCTTCTCGAGGGCAACTCCCATGTTGACGACCGACTTGGAAGTAATATCGACCTTGATCTTTGGAGAAGCAGTCCCGACGAAGTCGGAAGAGACAGTAGGGTCGCTCACTACGTGAGAGAGAAGCACGGGTACCACGCCATCGACCAATGTTTTGAGCTCGCTTTGATACAAATGTTCGTCGTCCGCAAACTCTTTTAGCAACTCATCAGCAGTCACATTGGATCCGCCGCGTGCTTTCCGCAGACTCGGCCTCGACCTGCTATTCATCATTCCTTTGGGAACATTCGTGTCGTCCGGCAGCGAGAGGACGGAAACCAGGTCAGAGTGTTTTGTCAGCCTCCTTTTCAGCCCTGAACCCTGTCGTTGTGGGATTTTTGGGTCGCTCGATTTTGTTACCGTCGTTGAGCGAGTGAGAGTAGAGTGGCTCACATCCGACTCAGACTCCGAATGACTGATACTAGAGCCCTCGGAGAGAATTGTCGAAAGCTCATGGTGACCGTTTGTAGGAGGACGGAGACGTGGTCCGGCAATGTGTGGTGTCCCTCTCGACGAGCTGTGGACGGATGAGTCTCGATCAGTGCTTGAGCGAGTGTCTGTCGTGACCCAGCTGCTCAATTGACTGCTCAATTCAGAATTGGACTGCATGTACTGTGAATCGGCCTCACGCTCTGTTTCTGTTTCTGTTTCCGTCTCCGATCCCGTTTCACTGTCTGTTAGATCGTCATCATCTGATTCAAGTCGACGCTCTTCATGGCTCTGGTAGCTCTTTATGGGTTTTGTGAGCCCAGCAGACTCTCCTTGAAAGGCTTCTTTCAGGGCGCCGAAGAATGGTCGTCTTTTACTACCTGATTTGGAATGCAAAGAGTCTCTGGTTGCGCTTCTCCTCTTCAGACTTGAAGAGGATGACGTTTTCTTTCTGAGAGTTTCCTTGGACTTTGACTCTGTTTTTGGGGTTGAACCTGTGGCATCAGATGCGCTCTGAGCTGTCTCATCCGATCGCGTTGTGCTTGTCAGGTAAGACGTGACGTTGGAGGTGACATTGGAGACGACACGAGACTCAGAAACCATTGAGCTCTTTGTCTCTGCCGATGGCTTTCTTTTGTGCGTAGTCTCCTTGGTCATAGCTTCTCTGGGTGCAGTGTCTCTTTGTGCCGTCTCTTTTAATTTAGCCTCTTTTGGTGCAGTCCGTTTTGGCGTCGTCTCCTTTGGCGTTGTGGCCTTCGGTGTCGTTGCCTTTGGTGTCGCCGCCTTTGGTGTTGTCGCTTTTGGCGTCCTTTCTCTAGGCGCCGCCTCTCCAATGGTATCATCGTCATCTTCGCTATCGTCCTCATCAGATAGCGTGGACGTGGGTGAATGTGGCCTTTTATTCTTATCATAAGGCTCGACAGTGTTGTTGAGCCACTTCTCAATGCTGGGGGGGTTGTTGGGCACAGCATGCCTGGGAGCCTCGTTGAGATCATGTATAATCTTCTTACCCTCCTCCACCACCTTCTTTAGTACATTCGGCATGGCCTTGAGGCTCGTTGCCCGGTCAAGCTTGGTACGCTTCTGTTGTTGCTTCGGCTTACTCTTAGGAGGACCCCGCAGAGGCAAATCCAGCTCACTAAAGGCGGAGTGTCCAAACGGGATGTCTCCTGGGATGTCCGCCAGAGATTTGTTTGACAGTGAGGTGCCCAGATCCGAGTCTGGAATATGAGGATGGTGTTTGGCGCGGGAGCCGACGTCTGCCGACTTGGCTCTGGTGTTGGGACGCTTCGTTCCACTTCTTTTTACGCCCCCCGATCGAGGTTTCTGCCGTTGGTTATCGACATAGGAGCCTGCGTCGTCTGACATTGATAATTGAGTCGCCTCCTCAACGGCCTTGATCAAGTCTTGAATCGTGGGGTTTTTGTGGGCAGTACCAAGAGTTTTGCTCCGTTGTCGTGTCGGTCTTGGGGTTCCTGGTTCTGATCTGGAATCGGCCATTGGCTTCACTCTGATGCCATCGTCCTGAGCCGCAGCTGGTGAGGGTTTCATGGGCGTAACGCGGATACCATCGCCTTCGGGTTCCTTTTCCTTTTTAGCCGTAGCTGGTGAGGCCTTCATAGGTGCAACACGGATGCCATCGTCTTCGGGTTCCTTTTTAGCCGCAGCTGGGGCCTTCATAGGCGCAACTCGAATACCGTCATCTTCAGGCTCCTTTTTCCGTACCGGCCGAACACGTATACCATCATTATCGTCCGTGCTAGGTTTGAGAGGCTTTCTCGCAGTGACCTCGGTTGCCGTCTCCTCCTGGTCGCTAACATCCTCATACTCATCCTCAGAACCAGAAAGATCCGAGGACAAAGACCCTTTAAGGCTTTTCGGCGGCGGAGTCACGACCTTTTCAGCCCACGCCTTAACCTTGCTCTGAAAAGTCGGATTAGGTACCGATCGGAAGGCAAAGCCATTAGGAATGCGGGGGGCCGCCGGGGTGGGATTGCTCGCTTTTCTCGGGCGAGGCGAGACCTTTCGAACAGACGCCTTTCTGACTTTGGGCTTGACCCAATTATCGTCGCTCACGATCCTCTTCTTGGGCGGAGGCATAGGCTCCTTTTCCTCTTTCTCGGCCTCCGCATTGCTGTTGTGCACAATGGCCTTTTTGGGCGGTCTCCTCTTCTGCCTCATCTTGATGCGCACCCGGTCCTCCTCTGTCACGTCTTCCAACTCTTCTCCAGCAAAGGCAACATCAGTCGGCTCTGTGGCGGCATCATCCGGATCGGCATCCGCCATAGCAGCTGCATTGGCCTTTTGCCACTTATTCACCCTGTCCTTTACACCACTTGGCGGCTGCAATTTGCGCACCATGGTCTGTCTCATCTCATGGCGAAGCTCAGCCTTACTGGTATCCATGCTCTGCCGCCGCTTGCGCTCTGCCTCTAACCTCGCTGGGGAGGGCCGCCCTAGAAGAAAATCATGGAGGAGAGTAGGGGGCTCTGGCTTCTTGGTGGTGTTGGCCCGCGGGCGGTTTCCCGTCGCCGCAGGCTTGGGGGCCTCTCCGGGGGTGTTTTTGTCGTCCGCCGCGGCGTCATCTTTGGTGGTGTCGGGATTCTTGGTCGGAGTCGTGGGGTTGGCTGGCGCGGTGCTATCGCCGGAGGAACTTTTGGAACTTTTGGACGTGGTCATTGTCTTTTGAGCTGCTAAGCATCGCACTGTTAGCCCGAATGCCGCCACCGAAGCAAGGACAAAGAGACGTAGTACACGCTGCGAGAAAACAATTCACCACAATGCGTGGAGGCTATAGCGCGCGGAGGCAGAGCGGCCCAAGCTGCCCAAGATGCTCGAGCTTATTCGCAATTGCTCCCGTCCCAGGAAGCCGGTCGTGGAGACGAGGGGCAAGCCAGACAAAGCAGACGTGGACTTTCTATTGCGCTACTCACCTCATCTGAGCAGCATGCTGTTCGCATCGAGGATTCGAAGGTGTTTGCTCGCAGTGTCGCGTTGGCCGTTGCACATGACAGAGCTCGAAGCTCCCAGACCAGCCGCCTGGATCCTTGCTCGCTACCAACAACAAAGACGGCCGCCGCAAACGGCTGCAGACGCTGTCGTGTTTATAAAGGTCTCCAGAAGAAGAAAAAAGAGTGAAATGAGCGCGAGCTGGTGGCCAAACGGGGTTGGTAGTTCTGAGTCGAGCTGGAGGATCTTGAGCTGGCAGATTAAGGAGAGTAGGTACTGTAAGATGCAGAGCAAAACGAGCGACAGCGGACGAAACTGGTGACGTCTTTGTAGGTGGTATCGGTAGTGTATGATGACGGGAACGATGCGTGTACAGTACAGTGCAAAACGTCGAGGGTTTCGATTGACTGATTGACTGCCCGCCGCGATTTGATTACAGGCTCCGGATCCCGCTTATGCTTGTGGCGCTGCAGCATGGATGGTCATGGATCAAAGCTTTGAAGCTGCTGTGCTTGTGCTGTGCTGGGTGCCGCAGTAACCAGCGGGGTCGCCTCCAAACCGCTGTAAACGTAAACAATGCAGTGCAATTTGGCACAGCTCGAGCGTCACTGAAAAGCCACTCAAGGCCCGGGCCGCGGCCAATCAGAGACGGACCTTATTATCGTTCTAGTCAGGTTAGTATCACCATGAAGAAAACTTGCTTCATCAATCTTACTTGGTTGTGCTAGTTCCACGGTATCGTGTTGCGGCTAGCCCCAGACGGGCTGGTGGCTGGCTCTTCTACCTTGCTGTGGCTGATGATGGATCCATGGGCCGGATCTCTGCCTTGATTTGTTGTTGTTTTCTTCCTCTGCGCTTGAGTGAAGATGAAATTGTCCTAGCAGGGGCGATCACTAGGATCGTGACACCGCATCGGGCTCATCGATTTTCGCATCCAGATCTAAAGATTATCGATTATCGTCTTGTTTGTTGTTGTTGATCGCTGGCCCTTGCATTGGCTGCATCTGCATGATATCTACACCTATTCGACCTACCCTGCAATAAAATGATTCGATATCTTCAAATGTTTTCCTGCCTTTTGCTTGAACGAGTAATCATGAGCCCTGCCGGTTCTATTATTGTATGCTTACATGTACTTTGCGGGCTGCAACACCTGTTGACCGGATCGATATCGTACGTAACTCATCGCCGATGGATTTCACTTACACACCATCTCACCTACACCAGGCCGTCAACTGACAAAACAACGACATGCATGCTCTCCACCGTCATCAACGGCAAAAACAATTCCTTCTACTATTTGCTAATATAGCTCGCTCATATCTCAGAAATCACGCCCACGTTCTTCTAACCTACTGTCCCAAAGAGACTCGGCCCTCGTTTTGACAGATTGGAGCACCCCATTTATCATGCCGTCATTTTCCCACTTACACACGATGGCCATTATCTCGAGCGAGTCACAAGGTGGCATCGGACTCTCCACCAACTCCGGATGCACTCTTTGTTTCCCCACTCATTGTCTCAACATGCTTTAACATCTCCGTCGTATCCTGCACTCTTATTCACTCCATACTTGTTCAACAAAGAACTTACACACAACATCTTCAGCTTTCTCTCAGCCCCCCCTCCTCAAACAAATAAACACATCTCCCCATCACTTCTCACCGGAACCCCCGAATCCTCTCTCTCTCTCTCTCACCATCATTACCGCCCTCACAGCCTCCTCTTTAGCCCATACACGCGTCTCACCCGCTCAGCTCGCCATGGCCATTGCCTCCATTCTTGTCCCGGTCCAGCTGATCAACCTCACCCACTAGCTCCACAACCAGCACCACCCGCAACCAATAATGGCGCAAAGTGTGCGATCAATTCCCGAATGACAGGTCACGCCAAGGAATGCGATTTCTGGGCAATCTTATGCCCTGCAAGTCATGTCCCAATATGCAAGTCGTCTTGCTAGCTAGGCGCTTATCGGCTGCCCTACGGATGGAGATCAGCGCTTTCGAAAGTTGTGTTTCCATTGTGGCGATAAGGTTTGCGGTGAGGGAGATTGATGGATGGAATTGTCTGCTAACAATAGCATCAAGCATCCGTATCCGATATGGTGTAGTGGCTAACATCGCTCGCTCTCAACTTCTGGTTGAAGCACCGAGCAGCCCTGGGTTCGATTCCCAGTATCGGAGATTTGTTTTTTTGCCCTTTCACTGTTCTGCCATCTACCTACCTGTGTAAACCTCTGAGAGCTTCTTTTTGTTTTCACTGTATTTGATTCAAAAGTAGATGAAAGTGAAGAGTCAATTCAATGATAAATAGTAAGGATATGTAGTAGTACCAAACAGTACTGTTGTCAATCAAAAGTTGCCTCCAACTCCAACAGATGCCCTCCCCGGTTGGTATAATTGCAATAAGCAAAGAACAAACAAATGCACACCGTCCGGTCCTTTATTATGCCTCCTCCCCACCGAAACACCGAAAGTCCCAGCTTGCGATGGCCCAGAAACAAAAACAAAAACTGCAGACGTAGAAGCTGCTACGTATTATAAATGCGTGAAACCACTCCAGCCGCCCCAAACGCCTTGAAATGCTATACCAGATAACACACCACACCAGACCAAAATGATGAAACCAAAAACCCTCCACCACCCCCCAGAAATGAATAGATCCGCCCTTTAACGCCGCCCAATGCAAAAAAATGGTTGATTAAAGATATGCACGACGCTCGTGTTATTACTCCTTATCTGGGAGCACGAAGCGTACCTTCTTCTTCGGCTTTGCAGCCTTGGTGTCTACACCCGCATCGCTCATCAACTCCTCTTCAGTCTCTTCTTCGATGGACCACACGTCGGGACTGGGTTCCCTCCACAGGTGGTCATCTCTCGCGCGGACAGACAGGCTCCGAGTCTGCTGGCGAGTCGACCCGCGGCTGTTTGTGCGGCCTCTGCCCCTGCGGCCCGGAGCCGGCACGGAGTTGGGCGAGAGCAGGGCGTTGGCAGTGAGGCCGAAGACGGGGCTCTTGGCTCGGAAGCGAAGGCCCTCGACGGCGAGGTCTCGCAAGGGTGTGAGCGAGAAGGACGACGACGTGGGGGAGAAGCGAATGTATTCCTCATCGTCGTCGTCGTCGGTGGTGAGAGCGTCCGAGTCAAAGTCTGGCGAGGCCGGGCGAGCGCTGTCGGGCTTGCGGAGACCCTCGAGAGAGGAGGGACTGACGCTGCGGACGGCCTCGCGGGGCTGGCTGGCGTCCTCGATGCCGGCGTCGAAATCCATCATGTCGACGTCCAGGTCCATCTCGTCATCCTCATCCTCTGCTGGGATGGGAGTGAGGAAGTAGGTGAGCGGGTTGTCATCAATATCCTCGAGAAGCGGCCGAGGCTCAAAGCTCTCGATAACGGACCTCTTCTTGAGAGACATGGTGGGAGTCAAGCGGAGCTGGGTAGGTGGCCAGGATTCTCGGCGAGAGGAGAAGACGGATTCCATGGGCATTGTTGGCTCGAGTTGCTTTTCTGTCTGGGGAAGACAGAAAGAGGTGGATGGCAGGGGTTTAAGTAGGATGCAAGGCAAGGCAAGGCAAGGCAGGCAGATTAGCACTAAGTCTAGGTAGATAGGACTCTTTCTGCTGATGCCTTCAAAACGCCACCTTATTGGATGACTCAGACGGGGGAGGGAAATTATGACAGGTCCAATCTCTGAGCGTAAACGAATAGTTCCCTTTGCTGAAGGTTCACGAGTAAGGAGAAAGAGTGAAGAGAGGGAACAAAGAGGCCTGTGGGTTGGCGGCACCTCCGACGGTAAAGGCTGAACAGCCGCTGAGAAAAAAGGGATTCCTGCACGGAGGACCAGAGAAGCTGGTCCAGAATATCAAAAGAAGCCCAAGGGTATGTAGGTAAATGTGGCCAGTCAAGTGAGCCTGGCGAGGCAGCGAGATAAGCCGCAGATATATATGCAGGCAGCGGATATGCCGACTGGACAAGGACAAGACAGAAATTCAATGCAACGCCCCTACCACCCCCCCCTCTTTCTCTGCCGCAAGAGACAATAAACGGGCTCGATAGCCAAGTGCTGGTGCGGTTCTAAAACGTCACCAATGCAGCCCGTGATGGGCAGAGACAAGGGGGGGCGCACGGCTCCGGCTTGGCCTTGTGAGGTGTTTTGATGGTCATCAGCAAGCGGTAGATGAGAGAGCTGCGCCCACGTGAAGGAGGCCTATGGGAGAGGCGTCTGGGGCTGGGTCCACCGAAGTGTGACAGCCGAGAGCCGTTGTGTATCATTTCTCACAAAAGCCGTTTATTGTAGAGGCTCTTGCTCTTCGCCCGGGCCAAGTCATGAGAAGACAATATATTGAGAGAGGGCTGAGATGGGCGTGCAGTAGGCTCGCCTTGTGGTGTGAGCGCGAGATAGAGAGAGAGCCAATATCTGCCGCATCAGGCATTTCCCGCCATGGGCAAATAGTCGCAAGCCATGGTGTGTCCATGAGCATTCCAGGATGGTGGTTAGAAGGCGGCGAATGAGCGGCCCGTGTTCAGAGCCCACACCCGAATGACTGAGAAACAAAGACGCGGGGAGAGAGACTAACGAAAAGCTGCAAGGGTTCGATTCTCGGAGCCTCTTTGGAGCTTTTCTCTGCAGTCTCGTAAGCTGAGACTAGGGCACACCATCTCGAACCAGAAAGATACCAGATGACTCGTCTGCTGGGGCGAGTAAGGTGAATAGGATGAGGATGATGCTATCTCGTCTTGCTCCGTCCCCGCCATCTGGTGGGTTTGGAACCCAGGTCACGCCCACCCCAAGCAGCGTGGAATTCCCATCTGCATGATTTGCATCGATCGAGTTCCTTGTTCCTTGGACGATGCATGCTGGAATGCAAACGATCACTGCATGGTTCCTTGCATGATGGATGCTTGCCCGCGCGTGGCGCCTAAAAAAGGACAGGACGGGCAAGCGTTTGCAGTTTGGCCTCGTCGATCAAGGGCTCTCCATTTTTGGATAGCAGTTTACAGTAGCACCAGCAAAAAAAAAAAAAAACCCCGACCGGGCAAAGGATAAAAATGGAACGCCGCAAAAGCTAGGCTACGGCGCGGCGCGGGAGCTTCGGCTGGGCTCGTCATCGTCGTCATACTGGATATGAAGTTACTGTATCTGTCAGGATACCCTATCCAGCAACTGTACGAGTACGTGTATACGAAGAGGGCACATGTAATTCAAAGATGCCGTCCCGTTAGCACAGACTTGCCATTTCCGGACACATGGATTGACTCTAACAAGACTCTAGGATTCTGAGACACCGCCAGTGCCAAACTATGCTCTCCTTAGCTATGGTGGGCTGGATCGTCTGCGTCTGCTGATTTGCTCCAAGCCTCCCCAGGGCGACGAATGCGGCCGTCGAGCTGAGCACGATGGCGCTCGATGGACTTGCTTCGTTTCCATTATTGGCGCCCCGGCCAGGTCAGCTCAGCTTTCACGAGCAAGTTAGTTAGTGCGGGCAACGGAGAGGCGTAAAAAGCCAGTTTCCCGTGCTGGAGCTATGGGGAAAATGGAATGTTGATTCGAGAAGATTGGCAAAAAAGATGTGCCACATCCCAATATAGAACGGTTGCCCAGCTTCTTTGCGTCTTTGTCAGTGTTTCCGTCTAGATAATGGCTGCGAACCCCCTCCGAGAGGATTGAAGAATTTGATTCTCATGAGACCCTCTGTTCCTGATACGTGATTCCAGGCCGTGCTCGCAGCAGCAAAGCGTGACAGGGACCAGCATGAGAAATTCACTCAAAAAAAGGTCCTCTACGCGTCATAGAAACAGGGCGACAAAGACCACACTTCTTCTGCTTGAGCGGTTTCTGGCATCCTGGCGAACGCACAACATGGGGAAGCATGACCAGAAAAAAAAAATACACCAGTCGAGCCATGAGTCGTCGTGATCAGACTACTAGTACAGTAGACATCTCATATATTCACAAAACTTGGCAGCTCTCGGGCGGCCAGAATTAATATATCGAGCAGGAAACATGCAACCTCCAGGTCCCTTGCTGCATTTCTCCTCTTATTGTATCGAGACTAAATCCCAAGCCGTGACCCAAGCACCTGATGCCCTCGTTTGATTCCCTCATGGGCTCTTATTCATCTTTTCCCCTCTCTCTTTTCTCCATGGAGCTCAAACCCCTGCTCGATTTCCCGCGCTTGCTGCGGTGCTCCCAATTCCGAACTTGCTCCAGCTTTTTCCTGGACCAATGACGCCATGTCGGCCTTTTCAGCTGCCGCTGAGTCGCAGTTGAGCTTGAAAATCTCCGTGGCCCGACGTTTTTTTCTTGCCTTGTATCGCATTGCTCTGATAGCTGTGCAGGATATATACTGGGACGGAATCCCGTCCGATGCACTAGATTGCATGCGGCAAGCAGCTGTCAATGTTTTTTTTCTCATCTCTTTTTGCTTGGGGTCTCGTGGAATTTTCCTGTCTGAGCAGTGAATACGAGTACGTTGCTGCTTTTTCAGTAAATTGGGGCTTGCGCGGCAATTGCGTGTCTACGATGTCGCTTTGTCCATCATCCAGACCGAGCGTCACTTGTCGCATCACTCGCTGTATTACTGTACCGAACATACTAAGTAATACTTCCATTCACATTTTACATCTGCATACCATCACCGTTTGTACAACCACCACAGCCCATGGATTCCTGCTGGCTTACATCATTCATCCTCTCCCTGTGTGTCTCGGCTTGAGGCGTGCCGGACTGAGGAGAATCGCAGCCTATTAGCATCTTGGCCCGCGCAAACGAGAACGATGTGGCCCTGTAAGAATCGACATAGGCATCGCTAGCTGGTCGGTCGTATCGTACATACGCCATACGCGTACCCACGCTTCCTTACCCCAGCTTGCCCAGGTAGCCTATCGGGTGTTCGCTGTCTTAAGCTCCGATAAGGGCATCTCCAGTCTGGCTGGAATCAAGGGCTTAGCATATCATCCTTGCGTCCTACGTAGTCGCTGTCGCAGTCCTAGTCGCCAAACCTGCAAGGCTTTCGGCGCCAAGAGAGACGGCCTTGTGGCCTGTTTTTACTTCGGCCCGCACGGGATTGTGCTATCGTGCATGTCTGCAGCATCAAGTCAGCGGCGGTCCATTACATAAAGCCAAAACAACCCTCCGGATCTCCGGATTATAAACCCAACCGGCTTCCACCTTAAGTAACCAGCCCGCATTTGACCGTCATTTCTATCTCTCTCTCTCTCTCTTTCCTGCTCATCGATATATCCTCAAAGTGCATCGTAGCGCTCAGGTCCTCTCAGCTTCATTCCTCGTCATTGACTCAATTGCGGAGGTTCTCCTCACTTAATTCCGGTGACTCGCCCGCTCGCTTCATCGACTGCCCTTTTCGGCCTTTGTTGCTCCGCGTATTCCGCACATTCAAAGAGCTCGCCCCACGTGACAAACAAGTCAATTCCGATTGATCGCCTCCAACTTCCGGATCCGTTGAGGGCGACGACAATAGTGAAATCCGGACAAGAGCTTTAAAAAGAGGCTCGCCCCGGGCGGTGCAAAATTTCTTTGCCTGCCTCAAGGTTTATGGTGACCTCGAGATTGAAATTCTGCCCTCGAGCAGTGCTGTCATCCAAGATGCTTCGCTCTGCCCTCGTTGGCTTCGTACTGCTTTGCGCTCTCGTCACTTGGAGCACCACGCTCTTCTTCTTGCAGGGCGATTCTTTCGAGGCTTGGTTTGACGCAGCTGCTCGCCGGGACAGCGGCCTCGAGTTCAGCAACAAGGCGCAGGATCTGGATTACGAGCCTACCAGGATGGATGTGACTAACCTAAGCCCTACTATTCCGCTGAGGATGGTGACGTTTAACATCCGATACGCCACTTCAAGTCCGGTCAAGGGCGAGAAGCTGTGGGACGAGCGAGGACCCAGGCTCGTCAACGAAATCAACTTCATCACCGCCGGCCAAGAAAACGCATTTCTCTGTCTCCAGGAGGCCCTCTACAACCAGCTCGAGGACATCCAGGCCGGCCTGGGCCCCCGATGGGCGTACATTGGCCGGGGCCGCGAGGACGGCAAGAAAAAGGGCGAGTTCTCCCCCGTCTTCTACCGGTCCGACGTCTGGTTCCTCGAGCGCTCGCAGACGCGGTGGCTGAGCACGACGCCCGAGAAGCCGTCGTTTGGCTGGGGCGCCCCTCACAAGCGCGTCGTCACCATGGGCGAGTTCTCGCACAAGGTCACCGGCACCCGGGTCGTCGTCATGAGCACGCACTTTGACTACAAGTACGCAAAGGCGCGCAAGCACAGCGCCGAGCAGCTGATGCAGTACGCCCGCGACTGGAGCCAGGGTAACAACAACGCGGCGGTGCTCATCGGCGGCGACTTCAACAGCACGCCCGATGACGTGGCCTACCGCCTCATGACGGCGCCGGGGTCTGGCATGTCCGACCTATCGGATCTGCTGCCTGCGGACAAGCACCACGGCAACAGCCTGACTTACACCAGCTTTGGCGAGCCCAACGAGTGGCCGCAGCGCATCGACTTTTTGTTTATTCAGGAGCCTCGCACCGCAGTCGTCAAGACGTTTAGCGTGCTGGAGAATGCCTATGACGACCAGATCCGCGTGTCGGACCACAGGCCGGTCGTGTCGGACCTTGAGATTGCCGTGGACCCCTCATCATGAGAATTGACGAAACTGGTCCAACTTGGCTAAGGGGAAAAAAAGGGAAAAAAGAAAAAAAATTAGCCGTATTGATATTTTATGATCAACGTCTCTTTCAACACTGGATAAAACCTCGGAGGATAATGATACCCGGAGCGTGCTTCCCGAGTAGCACCGTCTCCAAGCAACTCGTTATGAACAGGGAGTTTCGGATTTGACATTTATCGCTAGCATATCACAAATAAATTAAATAAAAAAAATCAAATCAAAAAACCTATCCTGTTTACTGAAGATTCTACTCAACGAAAAGGCGGAGAGAAATGGGCGCCATGTAGATGCATCCTATCACGGCCACGGGCGCTTGTCTGCATATGAGCACTTGAACGCTCTGCACCTTTGTATCCATCCGATTCCATCGCCATGTTGACGTCCAACTTGAATGTCTCCAGACGGACAGAATAACCATCAGCGATGCAGTTTGCTCATGCCGGTGATAAGCAGCCCGCCTCTCCCACTCGCATCATACCTAGCCAAGGATCCAACCGCGTCTCGTCCCCAACGCATCAAATTTCTCAAGGGAGAGAGGCTCTATGGACCTGCAGCGCATCGACGAACATGACAATTGCAGGATTTATATAATTATTATGGAACGGGACGCGCACAAAAAGGCGGTCAAGAGCTGTCCTGGTTGGCTAGGAGCTGGACTGAACTATGTAATTTATGTATCAACTGCATCTCTTACAGCATCTGGAAGCTTTGCCATCAATCAGCTTTTTGGTTTGTATCGCTCTAGTAGATAGATCGTAAATAGGATACGACCAATATGCATTAACAAGGGTTTTATATCCTACATATACTCGTATTTAATTTTGTACGGCATTGAAACGCTTCGTTTCCTCTCACCTGCATGTGATCATCATCCTTCGCACTCGCGTCGGTGATTGGACTCAATATGTCTCTAGAATGTGATGCTTTTGATAACAACAAAAATACGAATGTGTTTCACTGCCTCCGTTTTGACGGACCAATGAGATGATGCTTGATATGCCTGAGCCAATACGCTTGAGTCTCTGAGATGGAAGTAATGCGGATCAAATGTACTCCGTAATCCATCGTACTCTGACGTTCTTTCGGTAATGAATGGGCTACTCAGATTAGATTCGTCGACATACACCGACTTGCTGCTGTCTTTGGAATAAATTGACGGCATGAGATAAGAGTGACTGCATGCAGATATGCCCCATAGCATCATCACTTTTCCACCTTGTACGCATGTCCGACTGGCTACATGTACGTCTGACAAGAAGCAAGCAGCAGCTTACCTGCTTTAAACATGCGTATATAAGCTCAAATGTGTATTCTTGGATGCACGACCGAACATCAAGACGGCCGCTTATTGAGCTTCTTTCGGCCCCCGACATGTCTGGTGGTGGATATGCGCAAATGGCGGCATACACATACGCCTTTATCAAATTATATGTCATCTGAAACAGCCAAGTTTCCAAACACACTCACCATCCTACCGCTGATAACGTTGAAGAAGGAGAAGAACAAGAAGAAGTTGAGGGGGGGTGTCTAATCTGGTTAGTGGTTGCAACAAGGCCGGCATTCCTTTAACACTGCATCTATACCATTTCAACCACTCACAACCGCTTACTGTGAGACAAGAAAAACAAAAATTCAAGACAAAGCAGGTAGGTAAAGTTGTGCCCAGTCAAACAAGTCATTGCCACTCCCGGCCACGTCGTCGAAGAAAGTCTTGGAATTCGCCTCGCTGTGTAACACCACACACCGAACAAGTGAGAAAAAAAAAAAGAGAAATGTAAAAACTGGAAATCTTGATTGAAGCTACACCACGCCCCAACAATGGAAAAAGAGGCTGTGTGCTGGGGGAAGGGTCCTCCCACCAATCAAGATGACGAGGCCTACCGATTTTGACACGGATTTGATGTTTTTTGATCACGAGATTTTGGGATGTGTGTCACGGGTGGCGCGGTATTATATCTCACGCTACATCGTGGGAAACCTGGCGAGACAGCCGCGGTGGGACGGTGCGATGGTTGTGGGTTTGGTATCCTGGCTTGTGGAGGTGGTGGCCGATATGTAATCTGGCGGAGAAGGGTCGTCCGTGTGTAAATTGTTCGCAACGCCGGTGTTTTCTTTTTAAGAAATGCCATTACTTCTTTTGCTGTATGAGCGGTTTGATGTTCGGTGTTGACTACTGTATCAAGCATCTACAAGTCTACATAGCTACATGTATTACGGATATGAATACGAGCTGAACGAAACAGTACTTCTCTAGAGCAAGATAAACGAGCCGTAAAAGCTAGAGATGCTGTCAATATCCAAAGCATCAAGCACACCAAGCAGACGGTCGGGGTTGGTGTGGAGGTCAAGTAATACGGGAGAGGCCGGGAGCCGAGACAGGCAAAAGACGGGGGCCCGGGGGTGGGGCCGGACCATTAGATACGAGTACGGAGGATGCAAGCAGAGGAACAAGCTCGAGGATGAAGATGAGCACCGCAGGCTGTGCTGACCAGCAGAAGGAGGATCCCGTAGCATTCGGCCGCGGCTGTGAGCTGCGGGACGAGCAGAAAGAACAAGGACAAGGGGAAGGGTCTGCCGGCAGCAGCAGCAGAGTGTGGACTCGGAAGCCTCACAAACTGTGGACGAAGGGGGGGCGTGCACCAGCCGGTCGATCATGCATGAGCTTTTGCAAGCGATGGAGGCATTTCGAGTCATCGGCTGAGCAGGCAGGCAGAGAGGCTGGGACGAGAAGACGCGAAGACTTTGACCCGAGATATTTCTTGAGGCATGACTCGGAGGAGCAGAAGCACGAGAGGAGGGGGAGCTAAGGCATCAGCCTGTCCTATCAACAGCCGATGGCACGTCCAGCCTGCATGACGGCAAACGGCGACGATTGGGCCTCAATGCCAAAACTGGGGCCGGTGTGAGCTGGCAGTTCGAACGGAGCATCCGCATACGCCCCCCGGACGCCTTTTTTGCCTCCCCCATGTTGCTGTTCTTGTCTCTTCTTATCCATATTTTACCGCGCACCAATAGTCCGGGGCCACCAACCTTGGCCTTGAAGAGAAGGAAGTTCACAACCATATACGGTTTTGTTAAGAACTGTCGCTGGATTTTTGCAGATCATCTTGTCTGACTGACGAGGATTTTTTTTTTCGTCTTGCTTTTTTGCCTCAACGGGCGTCGGGAGGCGAAGACGGGAAATTATCGTCAGGTCCTTTGCGGTTGATACCCAATGAAGGCCCTAAGAGGAATTTGTTGGGCAGAAAGACTGACCAAAAAGCAAGAGAAAAAAAAAATGTGGTAGGCAAATGGTAGCAGTTTATGGTGGTGGTAGCAGTCGTAATCAAGCAAATTTCGCAAGAAGTTGGGAGAGGCGTATGTGTATATGGCTCTGCGCACTTTGTACCCCCTGCTCAGGCTCTTATAAGCCCCCAAACATTTTTTTTTCGCTTTCGCTCATTGCCATTGCGACCGTGGTGTGTCATTAGTTTATTCGAGGTTGTCACCAGTTTCGTTGGACTGGGCGAGGCTGGAGAATGTTGAAAATTTTCATCGTTCGCTGGCAAGTTTTTAGACCAGGTTCTGCTGTCCAACGGTGAATGTTGAGCTGTCAAGTCCCCCCACGGTGGCGAGATCCAGGATAAAATGTAAAAAGGTTTGTTGTTGTACACCGAAGAGAAGAAAAAAACAACGCTGGTTGTGCTGTAGAGTTTCAGCGCGTGTTTCACAATCCCGTTGAGAGGCTGACCCGACTCCCAAAAGGTGGCGGGGCGCCAACGACGGGCAGAGACGAGCCGCCAATCTCCACAGTTGGGCGTGAGTGCTTTTCCTGCTAATTTGGATCAATGTTTTTTTTCTGCGATTCTTTGGCTCTCAGCCATTCGCCGCGGCTCTACCCGGCGCGCACTTTGGCACTAGGATTTGCTTGTGTTTCCACACGGGTGGGAAGGGAATTTGGAAATGGAAAATTGGAAGCCCGTGGCCCAGTCTCCCGCGACCCTGGTCCGAACAGGCGGGAATGGTGACGTCGTTGCTTGAACTTGAGCTTGACAACTTTGAACTGTTGGGCTTGGGCTGATTCCCGACAAGGACGGGAGTCTGACAGACGGAACTGACTGACGACGACGAAAAAATGCCAGAGCCAAGGCGGATGGATGAGACGAGCAACGGCGGCGATTCGTCATTGGGAATGCAAGTTTTTATTTTTATCCGTCGAGAATGCGAGGCCCGGCTGTTGTCTTGAAGACGGCTAACGCAGCAGCAGCAGCGCCTAGGATCCCTGCTCGAACGTCTTTGTTTCTATTTTGCATGGATTGCATAAGACACGGAGCCTACAGGTAGGTATGGAGGCTATTACTATTGTTGTCAATGTTGTTGTTGTCGCTGCTGCTGCAGCCTTTGGCGAGCGCTTGTTGTAACACCAGCCCCGGCGCTCTGGCATCACGCATCACCCTACGACATCAACGCAACATCAAATGCAACATACGACATCAACTGTTCGCTTGTTCTTTGTGCTTCGCGCAGATTCCTTTCCTTCCTTCGACTCTCTCTCTCGCAACTCTTCCCCCCTCCTCGAAGCTGCTCACAAGCTCCGTCTCAAACCCAAAATACCCTTGCAAGCTCGTCTTTCCCTCGTCTCGCGGCCCCCATTCGCTGGTTCGCTATCGCAGTCCTTCTCGACGGTGGTGCGGCACCTCCGCCCTCGGCCTGTCGTTGAGACGACCCAAGGAGCAACTAGAGGGTCAGGCGGTCGTTAGCTGCCGATGCACTGTGCAGCTTCGCGGGACTGGGACTGGCTCAATGGGCTGCGAGTGCGAGTGTGTCTGGAGCTTACAGTATTTGATCCACCATGTGGGGGAGAGGGATATCCCGCCGTCTAGACCATTCGGGAGACATCCAGGCCATGTACGGACGGGTATAGCACCAAAGCCAAATAGATGAAGGGACGACGGCTGTCAAGAATGACAAAGGACGGGAGCATCAAGTCAATCTGCTCCATACTCAACTGTGCATGCGGACGGATATCCAGTGATGCCGTCAAATGTCGCGCGATATTGTGTCCCGGTTGTGCTACTCCAAGGCGCCAGAAAACCACACCACCATCTGCCCAGTGCTCATGAACAGCAACTTACGGACATCCATCAAATCTCCTTTCGTCTATCGAGTCCAGCTCTCCCTTGCATCGCGTCGCGTACTTTCGCCTCGCACAGACGCTCGCTGCCCAAAAGCCAAGTGTCTTTTTTTCTCTCTTGGCCTCTTTCCTCCCCCTTTACGGAGTCCGTACATAGTACTCGTAAATTATTGATCTTCCATTCGCATCAATCAATATTGATTCAACGCATCACCAACCCACTTCTTCCACAGTGCTTCGCACACTGACACACAGCGCCAGATCCATTGCAGCGACAGCGCATTAGCCCCTACAGCACCCCCCCTGCTACCCTGCTACCCCTCCCTAGGCCACCCCCCTCTGCCCACCCCCATGCCCACCTCACACAAACCCGAACCTTCGCACCCCTCATTCCCGCCCTTGTACAGTCCTCGTAGCGCTCTGCCTGCCCTCTGCACACACTTTGCGGCCATTGGATCAGCGACGACGGGCGATTAAAACCTCGACGCAGCCGCTACTGCGCTGTCCGTTGGTCTTGCAGTTGACAAAGCTCGTTTTTTTGCGAAGAAGACGAAAAATTTCTGTTGCCGGGTTTCGTTGATCCTTTATTATCCTGGCCCATCGCTGTGAATGAGGGGTTGCGTCTCATCTCATCTCGTCTCATTCACACTCACTGCTCTTCTCACGCCTTACAGACAGCTCTTCGAATTCATTCACGCCTGGCGCTAATCGATCCGACTGTCTCTCGCCCACCGCCTGATTGCCCACTGAGCTAGTCGCTGCCTAGACGCCCGACTTTGGATGCTTACAGCTTCTCACGCAACAGCGACTCGAACGAACTCGAATCCCCCCGCCTTAGTGCGGCTTCTTTTACTTCTTTACAACTTAACTTTCACCATTTAACTGCTCCTCTCGGGGCATTCACACATTTTACTCGTACACAATGCCTACAGACAACATGGTAGGCTACGTGGAGGACGTTGACGAGGACATTGGCAGCACCATCGGCGTGGAGAGCACTCGCCGATACGCCAGATCAGCAGCCGCCAGGAGTCCTGAGCGTGAGCGATCCAACACCGGCAAGCCCAGAATGCCAGAGTCCGACTCCGATGATGAGACGGCCTCGAGCAGCAGCAGCCTCTCCGACTCTGACAGCACGCCCGCACCCACCAGGGACAGGACAAGGCCCGTTCCCGTCGAGCATAGACGCCCACTACACCACAAGGACCGAGACCACCGTCGCCCCCCTCAGGATTCTCGTCCCCCTCGCGACAACAGAGCCTTTGCTCGAGATGATCGCCAGAGACGCGAGAGGAGACCTAGGGAAGACGACGACGACCACAGAAGGCCGCCCCGACCTCAGCCCAAGGATAGAGACCCCAGAGACGCAAGAGATCCCAGAGACCTGAGAGACCCCAGGGGCCCTAAGAAGACCCGACCCGGCCCTCCCAAGCATGCCGCCTCTCAGCCCGTCGTCTCTCAAGGTGCTTACCGAAGAGGCCAGTTCGAAGACCCGGCCGCATATGGAGTTCAGCAGGCTCAGCAGCTCCAGCAGCCCGCTGCCTCTGGCCGGCCTCGTGCCAAATCTCGTCCTGCAAGCTACTACGCCGGACAGCCCCCACGGCCCCCTCTGGACATGGGCTGGCCTGGGCCTCATGCTCCCCTTCCTCCCCCTCCTGGGGCGTTTGGCATGGGCAACTTCCCGCCTCCTCACATGTTTCCTGGCGGTCCCCCAATGCACCCTGGCATGCCGCCGCCTCAGTCTCCCATGGGTATGGGCCCGCCTCCCTTCTTCGATGGTCCCAGCCCAATGGGACCGCCGCCTCCGGGAGAGCATCTCAGACATCGGTTCGATGGTGGCGGCCGGCCTGCTTCTGCTATGGGCTTTGGCTCTCCACCTGAGGCCATAGGCTACTTTAATGAAAAGTATGACGACTACGAGGAAGAGCAGCATCAAAAGGTTGCCCGCCGTTCTTCGCGTGCCAAGAAGGCGCCGCCGCCATTGGAGGAGCGCAAGAAGTTGCCGCCTTCCGAGTTTGCTCTCAAGCGTACTCAATCGGCCAGGCCAACTTCGGCCGCCTACAAGCCTCCTCCGTCTGCCCGCGAGCCGATGCGCGAGCCGATGCGTGAGCCGATGCGTGAGATGCGCGAGCCACTGCGTGAGGCACCACGGGAGCACACGCGAGACCACCAGCTCCGAGAGCGTCCGCTGTCTCGACAGGGCCACCAACGGCCGCCGCCATCGCACCGCCGGTCTGTGGGCTTTGTGGACCAGCAAGCTTTTGACGAGGATGACTTCCTAGGCGGCGAGGTGGACCTCTACCAAGAGGTCTCTCCCAACCAGCGCCGTACTGCCCTCGCCCGACCTCGACGCAGCAGTTCCGTCGCTTATGATCAACACGGCTACGACATTGTTCCCGCTGGCAACCGAGGCCGCCGCTCGTCCATGTACGGACCTCTCCCTGGGGAGTCTGGCGGCGTCAGCCTCGAAGAAGATGGCAGGTACTTTGATGCTCTGCGGTATCAAGAGGATGTGAGCGGAGGTGCGCCAATGCCCTTGACTGCTGAGACTCTGCGCAAGGCATCTAAGCGCGGGGAGCTGGCCAGCAGCCGATCCACCAGGAGCAGCGGCAGCCATGACGAAAGCGACTACAAGCGAAGCAGCCATACCACTGGCCTTACCACGCAGTCCTCGGCAGCCCACAACAATGACGACTTCACCATCAAAGTCTCCGGCCAAGCGGTCGTCAAGCTTCCCGGCGCCCAGATCGAGTGCGACGGAGGCGAGATCACCTTTAGCGGCAACCGAGGAGCCGGGGCCGGACCTGGCTCAGGAATGCACGGCGCTTCTCGCGCTGGCAGCGACAAGGAAAGCACCGTCTACCAGCTTGACGATGCACGCAGCTCTCGCATGGACCGCAAGGCGCTGCCGCATCGTCCTCGCGCAACCAGCCAATCCGATGTTCACAGCCGCATCTACGCTCCGGTCCACGCTCCGATCCACGCTCCGATCCACGCCCCGTACGAACATGCCCCGTATGAGCATGTTCCATATGAGCACGCCCCATACGAGCAAGCCCCATATGAGCATGGCCCATACGATGCTTTTGAGCCATATGAGCCCGTCACTTATGAACATGCTCCCTACGACCCGTCCCTTGCTGCCTCCAACTTTTATTAATGTTGACGACCAAAAACGAAGAACCATTCTCAAAAATTTACGAAGCTAAACTCACGACTTATGCCATGATGAAAAGTGCTTTTTTTTGTCTTTCCTCAATATTGACGACATACAAACGATGTTGAGGTCACTGGTTCTGCTTCTTTTTCGAAGACCGACTGAATGATTTTTTTTTCTCATCTCTGTTTCTCCATTTCTGTTTCCATTTCCATTATTTACGACGTTTCTTCTTCTTCTCTTCTTTTCTCCCTCACATCCAGCGCTTGGCTTGGTGGTTCATATACCCTGCCGCCATTCCATGGCAGCAAAACTTTCTGATACCCCCGAAAAGTTGGCGATGGGAAGGATATTGTGTGCTTTCTACTAGGCGGATCTTGGTACACGTGTATTGGGTTTCATTTCATTTCATTCTTCATCTTTTTCCATTTATTTTCCTTTTGCATACTCAGCTTTGCTTTGAGCGCCGCACAGCCTGCAAAGAAGTGTCGGTGAGATAATCGAGGATGGATTTGGCAGGCAGGGAGAAAGCTGGTCTGACTCCCCCAACCTTGCCGTTTGGGAGATGGCGCCATCTCCAAGGAGGGCTGTGTTTAATTCTTCTCTCGGGCCTGGATTTGACGACGCTCGAATACAGCCGTCTCCCTTCCCATCTACACCCTTTTTCGGAGCTGGCACTTTGTGGCCAATGTCTTTTATTTTACTTTTTGGGTTTGGCAATTTTTCAGTCTACTACTATAGCGGCTCTTTGTGTTAAGAGGAGGATTTTATCGAACTGTCTGATTTATTCATTTTCTCATCAATGTTACGAAAGCGATAGAATGTACGAGCAATGGGGGTTCACACCCCCTTCACTCCCTCTGCCGTACACGAGGGGCTCTTTGATTCTCAACTGGCATGCTATTTACTCCCCGTGCTCCGGCTCCTTTTCCCTCCGAGACAAAAACCTCTTCTGCTTCCTCCCTCCTTGGGGGGAGAGAGAGCTGTGATTTGCGGCCACGTGCACTGGAGCCGGACTCTGATACCCCTCACGGCTTACCCTTGTGGGCTAGCACGCATAATGCGAGGAGGGAGGTGCATGCACGCATGGCTCGAGGAGGACGTGATACAATGGATAGACACGATGCTGCAGGGAAGGACGATGTGGTATGTATGGTGGTTTAGATTACGAAGCGGGGGGGTGTTTGGATAGCATGCGCTGCTGGAGGGATTGGCTTGACGATTCTTTCACGACCTGATGACGAACCAAAAGCGTTGATTTTCTTGTCTTTTTCTCTTTTCTTTTTCTTTAACGATGGACTATGTATTTTTTGTTATCGAAGCATGTATTTGTCTTCATTTCTATATCTAATAAATGGCCTCTGGCGGCCGTCTACCTGAATTGCGTTTGCACCACCAGTGACATTCAAAGGCATGAATCAAGCAATACTCCATACAAGTTTATGCAGGGAGCCAGGCAGGCGGTGAATCAAGCGGAAGAGCTGAGAAGCCTCCACGTAGTCAGTGTGGATCACAGTACGATCCTTTTGTGATGCACGTTTCCATCGAGGCTGAGGCTGGTCTGCAAAGTAGCACGAGCACAAGCACGAGCACAATAACGAGCAAGCAAGAAAGCAGTGAGAAAACCTGCTGTACTGTATCAATACGACGATGAGCTAGTTCTGATGCTTCTTGTGTAATCAATACGATTAGCGTGTTCTGATGCTCTTGTGTAAGGCAAACTGCAGTGACACTTTACAGCTCAGATCTCGAGTCCCACAAGCCCTCCACTGAGAAGCAGCAGGTGGAGCGTGATTGGATCGATCGATGGGGGTGGGGCGTTGCTGGGTTAGGATATTTACTTGCGTGTGCGTCATCCCGATTTGGAACTTGTAAGGAAACACACAAAAGGTACATATCAAGTAAAACAGCTGAGAGATGATGTAAAGGGTGCCAAACAATTTCAATTATTGGTGTAATAGACATTTTAAAAATAAACAATTTACATCAAACCGGCCGCTTACGATGTTAGTGAGAGGCCGTATTGCATGCATCGATCAGCGAAAAAAAGCGAGTTTGATTGGTTCTTAGCGCTGCCAACCCCCCCAGCCACGGTATTTTTTGCGGTTTCTGTAGGAACAAACCGCGCGCCCCCGGTAAGCTTCTTCCGCCGCACCATTCTGCCCATCTGCACTTCTTGTTTTCGCTAGTGTTTTTTCCCGACTCTTCAACCTCAAATCTGGGGGTTGACGATTGTTTCTAGTTGTTTACTGGTTTTTAATCGGTGGGATATAGTTGCACTTTTGTGCACTGATTCGGGATCCCCCTTTTTTGCCTGGATAAGAGCGATATTATCGAGGCTCAACTTGAGCTGCTCGCGTATCTACGAGTGCTCGCCGGAGAGACAATCCGCATTCCAACACTCTCGACTCGGCCAAGGACTTTCCAATCACCATGGCGCCGGCGGTGGTGAGTGCCGGCACAGGCCTTACCGGCACAGCGACCGTCAATGTCATCGACACCGACAAATTCCCGGCAGATGGGCCTCTCCTCCAGGGAGCCCGCGTCTTTGCCCGACTCGCCAAGCGAACCAATGATCCATCCAAGGGCGTTCTCGACCCTCACGACATCAACAACGTCGGCTTCTTCTTCCTCTTCGCGCTCATCGGCATTGCCTTTGTCGCCACTGGCATCTGGTTCTTCTTCTATGCCAAGAACGGCGGCATTGTCTTCAAGGATAACGATTGGGACGACTACAAGTCTACGGTTTTGCGTCGCAGGGGACCCAACGGCACGGTTCTCTCGGGAGCCACCGAGTCGACTGATCTGGGAGGCGGCAGCGTTTACAAGCGATACGACGACCATGACGATGATGACCGGAGAACCGCAATCACGGACAGCACGTACTTGACTGGCATTACTGCGGGCGCGAGTGACATTTTCGCCCGCGAGAAGCGCAAGAAGAAGAAGGAGGCCCGCGAGGCTGAACGCAGAAAGCGACGCGGCGAGAAGGGCAAATCGACTGAGGGTACTGCATTCGAGGGCGTCCAGGATGAAAAGGCGGAGCGCGAGGCCAAGAAGCTTCTGCGCAGCTACCGTCACGAAAAGGCGGCTCGCGTTGGTGGAATCAACAAGGAGGCCGAAGGCTCGGAGTGGGAAGGTTCCACGAACGCGGCTGAGTCTTCCGTCGGAGCCACGTCAGAACTGCTTGCGAACCAGGAACCCACGCCTACCTCGGAGCCTCCCAAGACGTCTGCTCCCCCCAAGTCGACGCCCAAGAGCGGAGGCATTCGAAAGGTGTACTCGACTGCGGACCGGAGAGAGAGCAAGGAGGCGGAGCGGGAGCGTGCCGAGGCCCGAAGACTGCGGGCCGCCAACAGGGTTGCTCAGCGGGACTTTGGATACCAGAGAGCGGCGGGCGCGGTGACGAACAGCCAGCTGAGCGAGAGTCTGCTCTCGGGTAGTGGTACCGGCGATTCGACGACGCTTGGTGAGAGTAGTATTCCTGAGGAGGAGAGCGAGGTTGGCACCAAGAGCTACCACCATCCCATGCCGGAGCTGAAGGAGCAGAGGCGGAGGGAGAGAGAGGAGCGCAGGGCGAGGCGCAGCAAGAGCGGATACCGACGTGGAAATACGGATGAGAATACCGATGTTTAAAGGGGGGCTGGGATTGATGACGGCGGGATGAGATTTACTTGAAGGGCTGACTCGCTTTTTCCTTTTTTGTAAAGCGTTTTGGGTCTTTTGCTGGGTTTTCACGCGGGATATTTGGGTTTTTTGATGAGGGATTGGGATGGAGGCGGTATTAAATGTCTTTTTTTTTTGTTTCTCTTTCTTTTGTTATGCAGGCATGTAGATATGAAGATGAGATGAGATGAGATGCACGGTATGAGGGGAGGGTTTGGGTGCAGAAAGTGAGTAACGCAATGGGACATGAATGAAGTATGCGATAGTCGATAGCCTTTTGCCGTATGAATACATGTATAATGGTATTTGATTATTTTTTCAATATTAAGCCCTTGATTCCTTTGGCAATTTGTTCCCTTCGACTCATTTTGAGATGTGTAGTTATTTGTTCCCTTGACTCATTTGGGAGATGTGCGGCTAGATGTTGGTTTGTTCCCTTCAATTCCTTTTGACAATGGATGCCTCATTGAATTGCGTCGAATGAACACTCTTTGCTTCAATGACTCTTGCTCTCACGCCGGGCTTACAGTAACATTTTGCTTTGATAATCGTCGGTACCTACCTTAGTACCTGAACCGATGGATTCGTATTGTGCTAGTGTTTACGAGTACAACTCCAGTCTTACGTGTACGCGGAGATTTGGTGCTCAGGAACAGGAACAGGAACAGAGGGTGTCCGTCCGATCCCGCCCTTGCGTTCAGGTCGCGTCTGGATTTTTTTATGGACGTGTTGGGCGGCGGCGGTTACATTTTTCGTGTTTGGCTATTTACAGAATTTGGTAGGTGGCGCTTATTTATTTATTTGTTTTCAAAGTTTATTTGGGTTTGTCTTTTCATTGCACGGTTTAGTAATGTTGTTGACGGAGACGCGGCTATGATTGCTATGAATAGCATCAATGGATGTTCCATGGAGCGCGGACCCAATTGAAAAGGTCCAATCCTGGACAGAACCCTGAAAGATTGAAAATAAAGACGGCACGGCAGCGAGAAATGGCACGCATAAGCAACCCGTGGAACCCCCTCTGGGGGAGCAGGAGGTGCATTGACAGGGCGAGACAGCATAAAAGCGGTTTGAAACTCACGGGCTGTGAGGGTGAAACTACAGGGGTTGTTTTGTCTTTTTTTTTTTTTTAGGTGAGGTGGACTTTGGATTAGGCGCCCGGGTCGTCCGAAGGGGTCAATAGGTTTGAAGGTCGGTTTGGATTGAGATGCGGGTGTTTTGGTGTGAGCATTGCGAGATGTTGCGCTTGGGGTTTCAGATGCGGCAATGCAGGATGAGGATGAAGATAAGGGTTTATGAGTTTTTGTATGAGACGACAATGAATGGTGTCCAGTTGATGCACGGCTGTTTTGTTGCTCACGAGGCTGCCTGCTTGTCATCCGCATTGCGTCACACAGGCCGCTAGCACCAATGCTAAAGGTACCGCGGGAGAAAGTACCGAGTACTGAGTCGTCGGGGGTCTGCCGCAACGGAAGGGACTTATGCTTCCCCGCTAAGCCGATAGAAGTGTCCACTATAAATCTATAGAAAATACTATCTGGTGCATTGAAGAGATCTCGTATCTCCCTGCTGCGTGCACATGCATCGCCCGGGTCTCCAGTACCTCCCTCCAGACAATGCCCGCTCTTCTCCATGACCTGACATTCCAGATTCCACAACCTGCACCTGCGGCCCCACAGATTTGCCTCTTCAAACCCAGCCTCTCGTCGTTGCGTTTCTCTTCGATCCCGGCCTAGCTTCAGCTCCTCCAGTGGCCCTTTGCCCAGCTGGGACACATTTCTGCTGTTCTATCCTCTTCTCGTCTCGTCCTTCTACCTGTAGCCTGGGGGATCGTACCAGGGAAGACAAACGTCCAATCCTCAGCATTCTTTTTGTCTTTTTGTCGTGCTTCTCTTTTTTTTCTTCCTTTTTGGATCTCTACTTGACGCAATCTCCTTTGTCTAAACACAATTCCCCCTTTCCGGCATTCTCCTCCATTTGTTTCTGGTCCCTTTTTTCCCCTTCTCTTTCTTTCGTACCTACGCCCGTCTCTCCCACATCGTCATCCATCTCCTCAATTCCCTCACGGGTTCTCACTTTAGCGGTTCTGGGTTCTGGGCCCCTGCGGGAGCCAAGCGCCAGTTGGGCTGTTTAGCTGTGCCACTCGCTGCTCGCTGCCGCTTTAGTCCCTGCTAGCTGCTGTTGGGCTCTACCAGCAGCCTCCAGTCGTGTGTACACTTGCCCGCTAGCACGAGTAATCCGCTACAGTACAGCCTGGCTGCGTTATCTCCCGAGTCGTTCGCCTCTCTCTCCCTCTGTGGCGAGGCACCACCGTCCGTGTCCGCCCAAACGCAATCTTTCCATCAACCCTCCACTACTTTATTTTCGCCCTCTGGCAGCGGCTGCTCCGGAACGGTCCGATCGAGAGAACTTCTTTTTTCTTTTTCTTCTTTCTTTCCTTGCTGGAATCGCACGAGCGACGACTCGAGACTTTTTGGTTGCTGCGTCTACGAAACCTCGACATTCCGCGGAATCGCTCGCCTGCGCACTCGACTGCAGATCCGGCTTTGGAGCAGCATCATCCCCCGCAGCCTCCTCACCACACGCCCGTCGACAACTCGCAGCGCCGCGACCGTCGCGGCGGAGACGCCGTCTCGTCCTTTGGCTCCTCGGAGTCTCTCTTTTTTTCCTCGTTTCGCTGCGAGCGAATGCTAGATTCTTGCTTTGTTCCATCGCTTCGGCTGGCACTTGATTTAAAAAGCACTCCATCACAATGGCGACGTCACCATCTTCGGCCTTGACGGGCGTCATCATCGGCCTGGCGTCTTCCTTTGGCTCCATCGTCCTCATCTTCCTCGTCATCTTCATCTTCTGGGCCTCGGGATGCGCTGGCTCCGGTCGAATCATCCTCGACCGCATCGGCCGACCGGGTGAATACGATGACGAACAGGCGTTTGCGAGGGAAGAGGCCGAGGCCTTGGAGAACATGGACGACATGTCCAGGACGGAATACCTGAGGGCCAAAGGTACACCGAGCCATCCGCGCACCGTAGCCAACATACTGACTGTAGGATTGTAGCATTCGTCACTGCGAACCCCCCAGAGTCTGCGCAAACCGATATTTCGCTCTCACAATACCTTGCTATCCAGGAAAAGGGCGTGTCCGCCTGGGAGTTTGAGCCCGAGCTGGAAATTGCAAATTGCTTCGTCCAGGCCCGAACCGAGATTGAGTTTTTCGATTCCGAGTGCACCGTCATGAGCAACCTGCCCGTGCCCAAGCAAAACGACGTCTACTACTGGGAGGCCAAGGTCTACGAAAAGCCCGAGAACACGCTTGTTGCTATTGGTATGGCCACCAAGCCATACCCTCTCTTTAGACTGCCTGGTGAGTTTTCCCCTTTTGTTCCAATGATAGCGCTGCCTTGCGACACGGAGTGTACTGACAACTACGATAGGCTTCCACAAGTACTCCGTTGCCTACCATTCAAACGGCTCACGACACTACAACCAACCATTCAGCCGAACCCCGTATGGCCCCCAGATTGTTACTGGTGATGTTATCGGTGTTGGCTACAGACCGCGAACGGGCGTCATCTTCTTCACACGAAACGGCAAGAAGCTCGAGGAAGTGGTTCATGGCTTAAAATCTCAAAACTTCTTCCCGGCCATCGGAGCCAACGGGCCCGCGACAGTTCACGTCAACTTTGGTCAGTCTGGTTTCGTCTTCATCGAGGCAAATGTCAAGAAATGGGGCCTGGCCCCTGTCACTGGCAGCCTGGCTCCCCCGCCCCCGTACGGCTCTGAGCAAGGCAGCATTCTTCTGGAAACCGGTACCAAGGATGGCTTTACCTCTGCGCAAGGCCGGGCTCATCGACACTCTGTCAGCGGCACGCCATACAGCGTTAGAGTTGGCGAGAATGATCTCAACGTACAGCACGGACGATCACGCAGCGGAAATTTCAGGGTTCTCCCTCCCACCAGCCCCGGTCCTGTCAGGAGTCCAACCGACATCTCGCTTGCCCAGCTCGTGCCATCCGATGAAGGTGGTGAGGCTAGCAGCAGCACACACCCTGCGCACGAACAGCATTTCGACGGCAACCCGCTTCAGCTCCACCTCGAGGACGCTACCAACCCGCCGCCCGATTATTCAAGTCCAACCTATACCCAGAATCGCAACCGCCGATACAGCACGGACAGCGAGGATGAAAACGCTCCTCTCATCCATGTCGTGACTCGCAGCAGGGGTGAATCTTCGGCAACAATCCGGCCTGCAGGACATGGCCAACCCGCCCCGCCCCAAGATCCTGTCCCGAGTTACAGCGACGCGATACAACAGGGGGCGAGCCCAATTCGACGTGAACGAAGCAATAGCTCTGAGTCCGAAGCCTCGGTCCAAAGTTCGGAGAGCGGGTCCTCATCTAGCTGAAATAGTCTGTTAAGAGACAGCCTACGCAACCCACTTGGCAAACGAATTCACGAAAACAAACCGAACGTCTAGACCCTGCAGAAGAGTCATCAAATCGACCCGGTTCACCAATTTACATCATAAGCAAGGAGTCAAGGGTTGAACTGAACATATGGAGCCAGGCTACTCAACAATGGCACTTGCTATACACACACGCATGCCATCACATTCACAAATACACACTTTTTGCACACTGTTACATATCTCGCACGGGCGCCTTGGAGTTTGAATAGCATTGGGATCTACCGTCACGACGGATACACATCGTTTGGGGCTTTTTTTTTGTCTTGATTGTTTATTTTATATGTGTTAGCAGCCCTCAACCTCTCTCCGCACCTTAGAACAGGTCCGCCCTTTTATATATATCTTTCTGCTATGGACGGAAATACTTTTTCCAAATGGGAGGAAACTATGAAACATGATACCACCTCTTGAAGGCCCTGGCGAAAAACTGCGACTATTTGAATTTTTCTTTTGTTCCTCTGACTTGCTGGTTTTCGCCTTTTTTTTTTTCTCTTTTTTGATTAAAACTGTGGTGGAGGAGGCGGAAGACTGGAAGGACTTGTTTTAGTGCTTTCAGGTGGCATGAAGTGTAGATACAGTAGTTGGTTTAAATAGTAAAAAGGGCTTCAATTTGGCATTGTTTTGTCCGGTTTGTGTGTGTATGTGATTTGTGGTTCGTGGTAATTGTGACGTGTGGGTTGCATTCTTGAGGATTGGCGTTGATTGAATGCGGCAGTGTTTGATCTACTCCGTAGAAGCCAACTTGATCCTAGCTAAGTTGGCCTTAAGCTTTAATGTTAGTGCCATTGACTAAGATCCGTTGCGTGTGGTCTTGAATCCACTGCTTTGCATGGAATTACAGTTGTGATCGACTGTCTGCGACCACCCAACCCAAGTATTGAAACTGCATCAGTTGTATGGGAGCGATATTTCACGACTCCTCACCTTTCCAGTTCCATGAAGAGGAGGATTAGATAGTTCTGATCACTTTGAATCATAAATAATCGCTGCTTGGCATAATTATTTATGTCAATTGAAAGACAGATGTTCTATTCGAAGCATTGAAGTGTCAAGGATGATACTTCTTGAAGCTCCAGGGGCAAGCTTCAGCCGTCACTAGTAGTTGCGAGGCATGCCTGACGATATATTAGTAATTACCTCGAATTAAAGTAGTCATTGGCCAAGTGACTCCTAAAATGCTGTATCCTGACTCTCGATGAAGTTGTGTATTTCCGACAGCAGTGTTAATCTCAAAGAGCTGTCCGAGACATTCGGGAAGAATTCCCGCGAGTATGCCATCTGCTACCTACAAGATTCCAGATAAATCAGACACACACACACACACACACACACACACACACACACACACAAAAAAAAAAGCGTATGAATAATTCCATGACTCTATTCAATCTTTGTCAAGCACTTCTGACCTGGCGACAGTTGAGCGGTATATGGTCGATATGTACCTGGTGTAACTCGTATGCGGCTTGAAGTTATACGAGTAACCGCCCAGTCCCCCTCTTTTCATTTGGTAGCATATGTCTTTATTACAATACTTTTCTCTTCCTCCAAAGAGTATATTCTTTCCTTACTTCTACAGGAAACATACGTCTTTATTAGCAATATTGTTCTTCCTCCAAAGTGTATATTTTCCTTTGCTTCTATTGATATCAACGACATACTCGTTCTACAGCTAGAGGTCCAATACCACAGGTGCTGTTAAGAGCTTCAATCTTCCGTCCTTTCCGAGAGTCGTTTCTGCGGGTATGGTACACTCTGATGAGTTTACAGTAGGCTGGATCTGCGCTATAAGCACGGAATTGACAGCCGCCCAAAGTTTTCTTGATGAGAAATATGACTCAGTCACGAATGTTTCCCAAGGAGATTATAACAACTATACGCTAGGTCAAATTGCATCCCACAACGTTGTTATGACTGTTTTACCCGATGGGGAGCATGGAACAGCAGCTGCAGCAGTCGTTGCTGTGACTATGCTAAACAAGTTTCCCAATATCAGAATCGGCTTGATGGTTGGCATTGCCGGTGGTGCGCCCAGCAAGAACCATGACATTCGGCTGGGCGACGTTGTGGTGAGCTATCCTCTTGATGGAAGAGGTGGTGTGCTGCAATATGACTTTGGGAAAACAATCCAGAATCAGGCATTCCAGATCACACGGTTTCTCGACCCGCCTCCCTTTCTCCTACGTTCGGCCGTAAGCGCCCTCATGGCAAACTATGAGAGCTCGGGTCATGATATTAAAAGGACCATCGAGAAAATTATAGAACAAACTCCTCGACTTCGGGAAAAATACCAGCGACCACCTCTCAGCAGCGATATATTGTATCGATCTGCAATTATTCATCCTACAGATAGTGAAAACCCCTGCTTAGAGCTTTGTGGAGTTGACCCATCACGTACCATCAGGAGAGAGCCCCGGGATAATGACTACGAGGATGATCCTGCTATTCATTACGGAGTGATCGCATCAGCAAAGCGGGTAATGAAAGATGCTCAGATCAGGGACAAGCTTGCTGCAGAAAAAAATGTGCTATGTTTCGAAATGGAAGCGGCAGGGTTGATGAACCTTTTCCCATGTTTGGTTATCCGAGGCATATGCGATTACTCAGATACTCATAAGAACAAGCAGTGGCAGGGATACGCAGCAATGACCGCAGCTGCATACGCAAAAGATCTTCTCTCTCTAATGCCATCCGTACAAATTGCAGCTGTACAACCGAGCAAAGAAGATTTTGCTTCTATGGCGGGGACTAAACCCGGAGAAGCTGCTTCCGGAAGACCAGGAGGAATGCGCTGTTATCTGACTGTCCCACCCACGGTATGTGTGCTACATGTTGTAGAAGTGGAAACTGAACTGATGCCAATGTCGATGTAGAGTGATTTAGTGGGATATCTGAGCAGAGATTCTGTCGACACGTGTATCGCAAGGGACCGTGAGCAATTCATTTCCAAAACGAGAGAGCTGATTCAGAAAATCATCAACGCCAATACCTCCGGGGGCATCTGGCACAATCGTGATGAGGTGTGGGAGTTGTCTCGCCAATGGAGGGAGTATTTCCGTTTGCACAGGACGATTCCGTTTGAAGAGGAGTTGAGTGGCGCTCCGTCTCCTGAGATGACACGATCGTATCTGATGCGTATGATATCTGACACTCGCCTGGGCGGGGATGGCATTTCTCGCCAAACGGCAGATTTGTACGATGTTATCGCCGTTATGGACTATGTTGGTGGATGGCAAAATGCTGATATTGAGGGAGAAGAGGGTTACGAATGGATTTAGAACAGGTAATGGGTTGGTATTGAAGATCAACCCTGAAATCTTTCTTTGTCTGCTAGAGTTTATTACATGCAGTCCTTTAACATATATATTATTAAAGACATTATTACTCCGGAGAAGCAATGGTTTTACCTTCCATGCCCAGCAAACCACCAACATGTCGAGCCATACTTCACTCCTTTTTGACATAGTCACCAAGCTGTAGACCATTGACTGTTTTAAATAGCTCCTCAATGATTGGGCTGGTTTTAGCAGCAAGACTGCAGCGGGGGGGAGGCGGTTTAGTTTTGTCTTCGGGATCGGAGGCGGGTTTACCAAAGAGACCTCCTGATGGAGTAGGTTTGCCAAAGAGACTCCCCGATGGAACAGTTGAACCAAAGAGACCTCCCGACGAAGCGTTTGTGCCAAATCCCCCTGACGGAGCGGTAGTGCCATTGCCAAATAGACCCCCAGTTGGCGCGGGAGTGCCATTGCCAAAGAGGCCGCCCCCAGTCGGAGCAGCATTGGCCTTTTTGCCAAATTGGAAACCTGGACCTCCAGTCGGAGCGGTATTACCACTGCCAAACAGACCTCCAGTCGGAACGGTATTGGCATTGTTGCCAAATAGACCTCCCAATGAAGCATTTGTTCCAAATCCCCCGGTCGGGGCGGAAGTACCACTTCCAAACAGACCCCCAGATGAAGTAGCAGGGAAACCAGATCTTGGAGCGGTGGCGGCTGGAGCGGGAGGAGTCTTGGTATTTGTGGAAGGGGCGCCATCAGAATCATTGCTGGACTTTGTAGTCGTCTTTGTAGATTCCTCTGTAGATTCCTTTGGAGGCGTAGAACTCTCCGGGCAGTTACTTTTCCAGGTTGGTTCCTTGATGTCGCGAATGGCCTGTTCAAGGGTCAACAGGCTGTGGCCAGGCCATGGGCTGACTAAGGTATGATCCATGACGCCCATCTTGGACATGGCCTTGAGGAGAGCGCCCAAGTGTATGGAGGAGCATTCGAACGAGTGCGCTTGATCCTCGCACAAGCGCCGCCTCACTTCAAAAAATTCAGCTACAACGGTCTCAATGGCATCCTCCCGTGACTTGTTGAGCGCGTCTAGAACCAAAGGTCAGCTAATGTCGACTACGATGTCGTAGCATCATGAAATTTTTTGGAACTTTTTTTAATACCTATGATTTTTTGCTGAATTGGTAGGCCAAGCGAATCGATGGGCCCGGTGGCCCCCCATATAATCGTCTTTGTTAATAGCTGAAAGTTGAATACTTCTGAAAACACCAAGCATACGACGAGCCTGAGCATGTAGTCTCTTTCGCCCTTCCTCGGAATAACGATGAATATGGAGCTTAGCCACGTCTGTGAGTAGAAGGCGACAGCTTCATGACATTGGTAGTAGTCGACCAGAACGGCCACCTTGGCAAGCAACTCGAGGTCAATATATCGCGGAACCTTTGAGGTCCGCCCGTGGATGATGTTCATCAAAAGCAGCAGCGCCTTTTCGTCCCAGTCATTTGCGTTGATAACATACGAATAGCCAACGTCAGGCGTGGCCTCCTTGGATTCCTTCCAATTATTGGCCGTCATTTTCTGGAAATACTTGGATGCTAATGTGAGATGCTTTGACGAGAGGCGCATTTGTACTGTCGGTTTGCTGTCTGCATCCTTTGGCTTGCTGCCTTGCTCCTTCGGCTTGCTGTCTGCATCCGGCGCCTTGCCTGCTGTTTTATCATCTGGAGTTGAGTCAGCTGCTTTCTGTTTTGCTTGTGCTCCTGATGATGGAAGAACCGCAAATGGCGCATTTGCATTCTGGAGGATGAGAAGCGTATCCCCGCTGGGGTCGATTTCGTAAAAGGTCAACCCCATTGTACTGGTTCAAAGTGACGGCTATGTAACGACAGGGAAATGGTTAGAATGCCATGAAATGCAGCCTCGAAAAGCAGACATGGCAGCCTTATAAGCGCTGCGTTGAATTGGCTGCATGATGGATGGCTCGATTTAGCTACACGGGCGCTAAATACGCGACCCCAAGGAATATGAACATGAGCATGCAGGAGCTGAAATCATTTATTGCTTCGTTTTGATTAACTGGATGTGACAAACCAATTGGATGGGGGCTATGCAGAAGAGAATGACAGGGGTGAACCAACAGATAAAGGCACAAGGGAGGGGTTGTGAAGTGAATGAGTGTGCGGCTGAACTCGATACAGCATGCATCCATTTCACCCGATCCGAGGACTGCAAAGAGTGAACAAAAGTGTGACGTGACCCGACAGAGTGGGATCATGAAAACGTGGGAAATGGGTCTGGATGGGTCTCACTTCATCTGATCTCTCCAACATCGGACGCTTATCCGCTTGGCGGAATGTAGATAATTAACTTGATATACGGACATTAATTGGCGTCACTGGGTGACATGAAAAGAAGTACCATGCAATGTCTGTGGCTATCATCTACCTAGGATCAAATCCATGTGACCATCGAAGAGGTGTGCTGAATTACAAATAGCGTCTTCCCAGCAACCATCGAGCTCTATGCAGTTCCAGTATTTGTAAAGGCATTCAAATAAAAGACCAAACCACCCAATTGTTTCATCATCATAATCTAGCACTCAAGACCCGGCCTCTCTAATGGACCAGGTTTCTCAAGCAGATATAGTAGATCTGCTATATGTAAATGCAATCACGAGCCCCGTAACGCCAATGCCATGCAAACAACATTAAGATGCAGTTTATCCCACCACCTCAAAGTCAAACCCGAGTTCGTCAACGATCGCTTCAAATTCAATCTCTTCCTCTCCAAGCTCCTTCTTCTCTTCCTTCGGCGTTTCCGCTGACAGGAATGGTTCTGCATTTCCTTCCACAGCCCTTTCTACCAATTCTGGCCAATAGTCGAATCCATCACGCACTGTAAAGCCGGCCTTGGAGCCAAGAAACAGGCGTCCGAGCTTCGCTCTGGTGCCCTCGACCTTCTCAAGCCGCACCAGTCGATAGCCGAGGAAGACAATGGTCTCTTCCTCGTAGTATGCCGAGTAGCCCTTTTCTCTGAGGACTTGGAAACGACCTCCAGCACCGATGTTGACATTTAAGGTAGGCTCCGGAATGGGTACCTTGACTTCGGCGCCGACACCTGACGAGTGACTGGTTGAATCATTAATTTCCATATTTGTCAGGGTGACGATGTCGGTGATAAAGTAACCCTGGTCGTGGTTACTCCGCAGCAACTCGAATAGCTCTTCGAAATATTCCTTGTTCTTGAGAAGCTCCTTGAACTTCTCGCCGGGCGAGTCCATGTGCCATATCCTCGCTACCGTGGCCATCTTCTCGCTGTTGTCCTCCTTGGCCCGGTCCACAAACGCCTCGAGAATCTCATTGAGCGACGCCGAGACGCCGGCATCTTTGATGCGACGGGTCCAGAACTTGACGTTGCGCACCTGGATGGGCTTGGGGTCGAGATCTGGGACAATATCTCGGGGCAGCTTTGCGCCCGTTCGGTAGGGGATGTGGCGTTCGGTGGGAAGGTCTGGGTATTTGACGACGCTGCCGATCAGCTTGTCGCGATAGACGCCGGCGTCGAGGCGTGGCTGGATGAGCCAGAGAGGCTTCGTCTCGTGAGCGTGCGGCATCGTGTCTGCGTCAAGTTTGGTGTTGTTGTTGCTGTCGGTAGTGTTACAGCTGCTGTTGCTGTTGCTGTTGCTGCCGATGTGAAGATGTGTATGTGAAAAGACTGAAGGCAGGTGGCTGCTGTGAGGCTGCGGGCTTATAACGACAGCCGTAGACATTGTAGGAGGAAAAAGAGAAGCAGGAGACTGGAGTATTAAAGCCAATGGATATAGGCAGGTAGAAGCAATAGCGGCAGTGAGATCTGCTAGGGCTATTTCAGCTGTGCTACTTTGTTTACTTTCTCCAGCAGAGCTAGTAATGCAAGTAATTGGTGTAAAAGAAGTCGGTGAATCTCGAGCTGGCGGTGAATAATAAATAGTTATTCGAATATTACAGTTCAAAACATTATTTCTAATTAGACTATGTTTATTGCAATCGCCGAAGTTCTCTTCAGAAAGACTTCGCCGCATCAGTCATATATGGTTGATGGCCTTGAAATGTGGCATGTGACGTCGTTGTTCCTGAGAAGAGGCCGCCACTTTGCTAAGTTTAGGCTGCGCCACAAGGCCTAACATCGCCTTGTGATTCGGTGTGCGCTCGCTGCGCCACATATAGATTGATGCCAGTCATCGAGGCTCTAGAACGAGGCAGCGGCTATTCAAGGGCCGGGGAGGAAGCGTGCTCGTGCCTGATGAGCGGGCATTTTATTGGTATTGGACAATGAATATATTAGGCGAATCCCAATAGTAGGAGCAGCAAAGGTAGCAGAGGTATGTACCTTGACCCAAAGGTCAATACCTGGTTCTCTTTAAGCGCTTAGAAAAGGTATAACTCTGATTCCGCCAGGTACATGCCGCCTCATCGGACAAGCTTCATTCTAGGCTATTCCTTTTCATTTCCAGCAAACTCTCTAATTTACAGTTGGTTTTTCATCGCCACCACCGGCCAACTCTCGCCTGCAAAGGCTTCGGTACTCGTATGTTGACTAACACGGGATGGCTATGGCCGGCATGGAGTCTCGCGCCACTTGGTCCCATGAGCCAAAGCAGCAAAATAGCAACCCAACCAGTTCATCCCAGAGTCTGCCTGGCGATGGCAGGCCATGAACTTTAGGGCTGGCATTAACTTGGATGGTACTGTATGTTGGCTTGGTACCTATGATTCAGAAGTAGAACTGTAAATTGTGTAAGAAACACGGAGGCACATGCTGACTTTTAGCACCCTCAGCCACTATAACCATAAGCTCATACAGGGAATCACCTTCTGTATTCATTGTGCACCAGCCACACTTCTTCCTTCGTTCTTGTCAGGCCGTCATCTCTCCCTTTCAGCTCCTTTGTGCCACTCCCAAACTTGACACTTCCATCATCTTGTCTTTGCATCTCGTGAGCTTCACATTTGCGCATTATAATCCATCAATTGTGAAATGCCCAGTGAAAAGATCAACCATACCACAATATTCTCGACGCCCAATATTTGACTAAATGGACTCGCGAGAGTCGTCGTTCAAGGGCTTGTTCCACCGCGTACGGGGCGCCTTTACACGACAAGGAAGCTCAGAGGGAAGCGGTTTGCAGGTTGTGCAGGACCCCGAAGATGCAGAAATAGAGTATGTTCAGACACCCATGCTCTGATATTTTAGCTAACTGAGTGAATGCAGCATCGTGGCCGTTCATGGCCTTGGGGGACAAGGCTTCAAAGCATGGATCTCGCTGGAAGGCGGCAAGTCCAAATCCTGGTTGGAGGACCTTCTCGCAAAGGATATCCCCAACGCCAGGATCATGACGTATGGCTATATTTCTGATGGAGCCAACTACCGGTATCTCGTACGCAATGTGCTCTATGGCAGGGCCTTGGACCTGGTTAAAGAGCTAGGGAGCCAACGCTGTCGTGATGGGACAAACGAACGACCACTATTCTTCATTGCGCATAGTTTAGGAGGGTGGATCGTCAAACGCGCTCTCATCATCTCCAGCGAGGCTATAGATGCAGAGCTCAAAGACATTGAGCTGTCAACTTGTGGAGTTGCATTTTTGGGGACCTTGTCTCCTGGGAGGCCACTATCGCCAACACCACTTGCACATGTCATTCGAAGGACGACTTCAGGGTTTGATGACCATCCAAGTTCTACTCGCGGACAGTCCATGCAGGCGCATGATATTGAATGGTTGGAAAGTCAGATGGAGGCGTTTAAAGCAATCACAGCGACCCTGCCGCAGCTTTCCTTTCATGAGACGAAGCGGTCAGAGCATGGGTTTGTCGTCGAACAGCGGCATTCCATGTCTGGCTCAGATGGTGTGCAAATCGGCTTGTCCGCTACTCATTCGGGCTTGGTTCAATTTGAGGGTCGCGATGCAAACTACAAGGCGTTTGTAGAAAAGTTCCGCGAAATGATACATAAAGCCAAAGATTCGGGGCTGTTGGAGACGAAGCGAAAAGCATTTGACCATGTGACAGGTGAGCGCGCAGTTTCACTTTCAAGTCGATAATACTAATGTGGATCTAGATCAACACCTGGAGTACCTGTCTGAAGGCTTCGATATTCCATATAGGCTGCCCGGTGACCCGGGCGTCATAATACACAGAAATAGTCTACTTGAACTCGTCGAGGCGAGCTTCAAACCATCCCCAGATCGACAAGCCCTGAATATCAGTATCGCCGGCCTATGGGGAGATGCTGGCGTTGGCAAGACTACTCTTGCTAGAGACTACGCCGAGGTCAACAAGAACGAGCTTTCGTTTGTCTTCTGGATCTGGGCCGAAAGTCGGGAGACAGTCGTTGCGAGCTACCTGGAGTTTGCCAATAACGTAGTCCAGTACTACTCCAAGAACACTGATCGAACTCGAGTTGAAAACGAACTAGGACTCACAGGAGTCGAAGAGATGCTCAAAGTGAAGAGCATTCAACAATTAGATCCGTTAAGAGTCAAGGCTGTTGTCGGAGCCGTCAAAGACTGGTTGATGAGACCTGAAAATGACCGATGGCTCCTCATTTTCGACAATGTTGAATCATCATTCGATATATCCGACTTTATTCCCCTCACGCTCACTGGTAAGATTATCCAGACTTCAAGGGATAGTAGCAACTGTATATGGGGAAAGAAATTGCGTATCGGGCCCATGATAGATGAAGAAGCAGTGCAACTGCTTCGTTCTGCGGCAGGGGTCGAGACTTTGGGGGCCGACTCAGAAGGTATTTTGAACTCTTTCTTTCATATCATCAAGTCAGCTAACGATTCCATATAGGCGAGGCGGCATATAGATTAGTGCGGCAGCTCAAATGTCACCCTCAGAGCATAGCCATTGCTGCCTCTACTATCAGCAAGAAGGGACTCGAAATCTCCCAATACCAGAAGGAGCTCGATTCCAATATGCCGCTTAGGATACTAGGTTCCACGCTGGACCAGTCTTCCGTCACAAGAACAGTACTTCGTGTTAGCGCAATGCTTTCATACACAGTCATTCCTGTTGCCTTGTTCAGTCGGCCCAAAGAGCCAAAGCACACGCCTGCACGCTTTACGGATGCTTTTGCGGAAATTAGAGGTGCGTTCTCCCAAGTATATCCCACCACGAACTCATTTCTAATTGATAAACAGCATTTCAAGATGCAAACCGACTTGATGACGTTTTGCAATACCTTTTTGATCAAAACTTCATACAGACCGCTTCTTCTGATTCACCACCACCGTCAGCAACTTCATCGCCCAGCTCACCCTCAGCATCGCAAGACACAAATTCTTCAACAACATCGTTTGAGACTTTTAGACTAGACCCTGCGGCCCGTGAGTATGTGCGGGCAACACTCAAAGATGGAGAACAAAAGGAAAACGCATGGCTGGCCTGCAACATCTGCGTAGATGGCATTCGGGAAAAGGAGACAGCTTCATCGAGTCTGCCGGAAATCCACGACTTTGGAAGAATCATGGCTCCCCACGCAAAGACTTGTTATGACGATTGGTCTGGGATTCTAGAACACGATGAGGATGACGTCGCATGGCAGGTATTGGGAAATGTATGCATGACACAAGGTGCGATAGACCAAGCTATTGGTTGCTTTGAACTTTCGCTACGACAAAAATCGAATATAGACGCTAAGGAGAGGATCGAAACCTCCCTATCTCTTGCATCGCTGCTTCAACAAGCAGGACAGCACGAAAAGAGCGCAGAAGTCTTGACGAATATTGACTTGGCGTCGATTGACAACGCTCTAGGCTTCCGTGTTGCCCTGGCAAAAGTATCCGCCGCTGCTGCCTTGGGGAATTTTGATTATGTCGAGGACCAATATGGAATTATCGAGCATAGGCAAGAGGCAGAGCTTGGTCCAACAGATGCGGCGACTGTGAGCACGGTGCAAAAGCTCGCCTCTACGCTGGAACAGCTGGGGAAGATGGAGGAGGCGCAAGCGTTATATCGTCGAGTATACATCTCCTACCAAAGCATGTTTGGACAGAGCCACCCCATCACCGTTGAAGCTCTCGATGAGCTTGCCCATGTATCCAAGGAGAGCAACGCGATAGACGAAGCCGAGGCGCTCTACAAAAAGTCGCTTGAGATCAAAACCAGGACCCTTGGAGCCGAGCATCCTAGCACAGCTTACGCGATGCAGAAGCTGGCCGTTATTGATGATATGCGTTGTCGTTACGAAGATGCCAAGACAAAGTATCAAAAAGCCCTGGATATCATGGCCGCTTCACTGGGCAGAGCTCACCCTCTTTATACAGCTACGATGGAGGACCTAGCATTAAGTTCTCGCTGGCGAGCCCACGCATTGGGAGAGGAAGACGAGACGGGTTCGATTATCTCGTCCGGAACAGATACCCCGCCACGAGCTCTTCGTTCGCGAGCCCGACGCCGTTTAACACTCCAATCGATGAATACCATCACTCAGGCAGGTCACTCAAACAGATCCAAGGAAGAAGCCGTGCTTCGGGATGCTTCCCGTCGTCGGGCGTTTGCCGAGGCGGAAAAGCTCTACCTCGATGTGCTTGCTATAAAAAAGTCGGCGACTGAATTGTACCGTGAGGGAGAGGCCCTTGAGACGGGATCCAAGTTGCGAGAGATGTATGAGAGTGAGCCATTTTTCGACGACTGCCGAGATGAAAAAGTCTTGGCCTTGATGGGCCTTTTGAGAGAGATGAGAAGGAGAGGCACATTATAAGCCTCCACTCTTCGACGACATAAACTCTTTGTCTCCAAGGCTCTGAGTTTTGAAATGGGGACGTTGTTGACTCGTTGTGCCGGCTATAATTGAGATTTCGGGAATTGAAATCAATAACAAGAAACAGGCCGTGTGGCTCAATGGCAGAGCGTCTGACTACGATTAGTATATCAGGAGGTTGCAGGTTCGACCCCTGTCTCGGTCAATTTTTTGGTCCCCTTTTGCAGCTTTGTACGCTAGCTGCTCTTATTAGCTTTTCTCTTTTTTTATGCTTTTGTTTGTTCGGGCTTAGTTGGCTGCTAGTTATAATTTTTAACCATGGGTTGAGCGAGGAGTTTTGAGTTTTATTATTTACGATGAGGCCGCGTGGTGTTCGTGTAGCGGGATGGTAAGGTTCGGGAACAAGGTTTGCTCTTCATGTGGTGGTTTACAGTGTCATTTCGTCGTTAGGTTTCAGTGGTGTTTTCGGTACAACAAACGAGCTATGAATTAAGAAGCTTTTCTTTCCCATGAGTAAATACATTCATTCGTTCAGTCATTCACACATACAGCCAGTTGGAGTTGTATTCATTGGTAGTAATAATTGTGTAGAGAGACAATATGTGGATATATCTGGTGTGTGTGTATATAAATGTTTTCCAGTCATGTCCATCCTGACCCGGTCCCAACTCTCCAGCGCCATTCGTATAAAAAATTTCGCATCCATCCAATAAGATTCAGAATCTCTTCATTTGCATAGCTGCCAAAACAATGATAATAATACTCATCATACCCAACGAGTGACAGAGTTACTAAGTAGTAGTCACTTCACTTTCCAGTAATCCCCTTACATCCCCACGATAACATAATATATAATCAGCCGCACTCTCATACTCTTCACTGTTGCTGTTGCTGCTGCTGCTGCTCCTCAGCAGGCGGCGGCGGCGGCGGCGCAAAATACGCCTTCCCAGCCTCCACAAGAACCTGCTGATCAATACGCGACTGGGTATCGCCGTACTCGACCCTCTTCCACGTCGTGATGCGGGCCTCCTCGGTGTCGACCTCGAAGAGGCGCAGGCGGCGGACGTACCCGTCGTACCCTGCGTACCCGCCGAAGCCGATGCCGCCGGAGTAGCACATCCACATGGCGGGCACCTTTTGGACGTCGTCGGGCTTCTTCTCCGACAGGAGGGGCAGTTTCTCCTCCCAGCCGGGGAGGAAGGATTTGGTCTCGTCGCCGTGGGAGGAGAGGGAGCAGTAGTCGTTGACGTGGTCACTAGGGAGATATGGCGTTAGTAAAAACAAGGGAGCCAGTATAAGAGTTTATGTAGTTTAACTTACTGTCCGGCGCTGACCATGACGACGCCCTCGGCAATGAGAGCATCGTGGAATCCAGTGTTAAAGACGGGTGCAGTGACGCCTTCTTTCCATTCTCCCACACGGGGCTTATCCCAATCCGCATACTCGGTAAGGGGAATGTGAATAAAGGCAATGTCCATGTGTCGATGTGTGTATCCATCATGGTTCTTTTTAAGACTTGCGCTCGTTTTCTTGAACCAGTCAATCTGGTTCGGCTTCACCCAGTCATAGCCGGGGTAGTGACGCTCATCCGGGGAGTAAGAGTGAGTGTCGAGGAGATAGATGGTCAAGGCGGAGTGGTCGTTGTGGCCACGGGCCAGGACTTCGATGTAGTAGTTGCCGACGCCGTCGACGTCTACGGGCCCGGCTCGAGATAGGGAGTATGGCAGCGTCTCCATCAGGGCCATTTGGGCTTCGCGCGACATGGACTTTTCGTCGTCATGGTTGCCGAAGATGGCGGCATATGGTATTTTGCGCTCAATTAGGAGAGAGGCGTATTTATATATGGCCTGCGATCTAACGTCAGTATCATATATCATGACAAATTCACAGTTAACTTAAGCAGGGCAACATACCGAAGGTGCATCAGGGGCTGTATCCCCATTAACCTGGTCGCCACTCAAGATGACCAAGTCCGGCTTCTCTTCGTCAAGCATCTTGGTAAGGAAATCGAGGGTCCTGGGGTCAGCCTCGCATTTGCCCCCCTTGTAGCCATCCGGGACAGCATCTCGACACTCTCCAACGCCGGTGCTGAGGTGCAAGTCTCCCACTTGCATGATTTTAAATCGTCCATTATCGGGAATTCTAGGCTTCGGCTTCTTCACCTCATGGGGAGGTCCCCTCCGCACAGTCAGATGTGCGCTGAGGAGATTCCCGCCAGTGCCAAGATGCAAAGGTCTTCCGACAATGCCCCATCCGTTGCGCGCCTCAGTTGCGTCGTCGCCAAAGATGACATCGACATCCGTCACAGCAGCATCCGAGTCGCTAGACTTTTTATTTCTAGAGCGCTTCAGCCATATGCCACCCGGCCGCGGTTCCCAGTGCTCGTTCCCGTCGGAGACGTCCCCGGGATTCAGCGAACCGACAGAGACGCCGACGACAACCTCATCTTCAGCCGTCAACTCCTCTTCGTGCTTGCGACGGACGTGGAGGTATGCGCTCGATGTCCACGTCTTGCCCAGGTATAGTTCCTTTTCGATGCGGTGCCACTCGTTGGGATTCAGTTCGCAGGAGGAAAAGGGCTTAAGGCTGGAGCAGGTCGCAATGGTAATGTCGGTGACTACCAGGCCGGGATGGTGGGAGGGCATGTAGTTGTGGAGAGCATTGGGGAGGACTCTGTAGTTGCGATCGAGGAAGAAGATGATGATTGTGGTGATGAATGCTACGGCGCCCAGCTGCGTGAGCGTGCGAACCTGATGGAAGCAGCTTGTCAGTATTCAATGCTCAAGTCTCCTGCGCAAGTAGAACGGGCCAGCAACATACAATACGTCGCGTCATCTTGACTGCAGGCTGGGTATCAAACAGTAGGATCGGGTCTCGGGGATGCGCCGCGCAGCAAAGATCTGCTTAGTATCGCATCTTCATGCAAACGAGCATCGTGGAGGTGTTCACAGTCGGGATTCGGATATCAGATCAGATGCCACCTCAGCAATTCGCCGCCGCCGCGCGCACACGCCAGCAAGTAACAAGCGGCTATTCGTACAGCAATACAGCAATTCGGAATCTTTAGGGGAGGACGCTGAAGCTCTGGTCTGTTGCCGAATATCTGGTTCGTTGCAGGTGTCGACTTTTCGATGATAAGGCCATAATTCCACAACTCGATAGGATACGCAGTCAAGGGGTCAATACCGGGAACAGCGAGATGAGCCACCGCAATTGGTCCGAAGCCAAGTCGCCAAGCCGCCCCAGCCAGGGTTCTAGACGGCCTGGCTCCAGCGGGGAATACAGGAGCTGTAGGGAGCTCTAGGCCCTGTAAGTTTGCTGGAGGGGCCCCTAAAGCCGGCAGCGCCAGAGGCAACCAGGCACTAATGCAAGATCTAGCAGCTAGCGAGGCATCGTTGCACGGCACGGGATCGAAGAAGCAAAACTGGCCAATTTGCGGTGAAGAAATCCAACGTCATATTCTTATGGCATTGCTGGTGGGATATTACGACGATGTGTAAGTGGACAGTAATGGAATGAGTAGAGCTGCAGTTGCTATTGCTCAGCGGGATGAGTTGGTTGGCACTTGGGGGCTGAAAATTGATGTTATAAGGAAGATCCCGGGTAACATATGGAGAGATGGAAAGGGGAAACATTTGGGGGCAGCAAGTCTAACACGAACGGTGATATTAGTAGGTATTGATGCAAACAATGAATCAAAAATAAAGTAATAACTCATGGGATTCAATAGAAATAAGCATATGTCTCTTAAAAGATGTAAGTCCAAGTTACTTTGGCAGCAGTTCCTGGAGCTTGCAGAGCTCTTTTAAGCTTACTGGTCCGTGCGCATTCCTGGTGCAAATCACGATCCCCAGCCTCGTCCATCCATTCAGTCTCCGTAATAGCGGCCCAGATCGCGTCTCTTCCCATCTCGACTTTCTCTCTCCTCCCTCTTCGCCGTCTCTCCCCATCGCCCTTTTTCTCTTCTTCTCGCGCCGCTTCTCGGCAATTCACCTCGTTTGATTACATTTCGACCACGACCGACTTTTCTTCTTCTTTCGCTCCCTCAGCCTTCAATTCGTTCCGCGACCGCGACCGCGACATTCTTTTCTAACTCTCCGACTTTTTTTTCTCCACAATGGCCGATTACACTGCCCTCAAGGTGCCGGAGCTGAAGAAGCTCCTGGCGGAAAAGAAGCTGCCGCAGACGGGCAATAAGGCCGACCTTATTGCGCGCCTGCAGGAGGACGACAAGAAGAACGCTACCGCGTCAGCACCCAAAGCCGACAAGCCTGGTATGTAGCTGTTGCGCCTATCCATTTCTTTGCCGCAAATCATCACCACAGTCACCATCACGTCGAGCTGGAACGCGCGAAACGGAGAAAAACTACGTTGAGAATTGAATGGAACAGCGAACGCTAACAAAGATCCGCCCCCAGCCGAGTCCAAGGAGGACGAAATCAACTACAGCGACGATGAACCCTCTGCTGCCTCAAAACCTGAAAAGGAACAGGCGGCCAAGCCCTCAGAGAAGCCCGCCGCAGAACCCGCCGCCGCAGAACCCGCCGCCGCAGAACCCGCCGCCGCAGCTGCTGCTCCTGCAGATGAGGACGAGGCCAAGCCCGCCGAGGAAGCCGGCGACGAGCCCGCCGCCGAGCCAGCAGAGGCCAAGGAGCCCGCGCCGTCGTTTGCCATCGGTCTCTCGTCCACCACCGCCGACGAGGAGCTTAGGAAGCGCGTCGAGCGGGCCAAGCGCTTCGGCACCGAGCTCGACGACGAGACTAAGAAACTGGCCGAGCGGGCGAAGCGCTTCGGCGTTGATGATAAGGAGCTGGCCACCGGGCTTGACTCCGCGCTGCCCGAGAGGCCGCTGAAGCGTGGTCGTGACCGCAAAGAGGGCGACGGCAACAGGCCCGGCAAGCGACGCAGCCAGGACCGCAGGGAGCAGCAGCCCTCGGGCAACGAGAGGCGCAGCGGCCGCAACAAGGGCAATCAGAACCAGGGCGGCAAGGGCGCCGGCAAGCCCAAGTTCAGCAGCATCATAGAGGATCCTGCTGAGAAGGCAAAGGCCGAGAAGCGAGCTGCCAGATTTGCTGCGGCGTAAAGAAAAAAAGAGTCAGCCGCAATGTTTTTGCTGTGAGTTTTTGGGAAAAGGGGGGAAAAGAGAAATATCTGGAGATGAAATTCTATCTTTGTAATGAGAAGGTCGTTTTTTGGGAGGGACGAAATGGGAATGTATATCATATGAGAGCGCTTTTTCTAATAAGAGGCTAAAACGGCGTTGTTCGGGTTTGAAAGCTACATTGTAATGTTTGAGAGTAAATTTGCTGTGATGCTGTTGCTGCTTCTGTGATGCTTCTGTTGCTACTTGGACCTCTGTATGGTATGTGGTGATTTATGATGGTTACGTTGGTCGTATTCACAGGATACCTATACTCGTACGCACTTCTGCTTTGGCCCAAGGGCACGCTCCTCAAACGACAAGGAACAAAAATCCCTTGATCCATAAACGGCCCTTCTCCCAAACGAACCCAGCAGTGATAACTTCATCTCATCACCGCAGCATTCACACAACATTCACAAAGGAACCAAGTGCAGAGGGTTTTTCACATGCAGCAAGAAAGAAAAAAGACGCACATCATCAACACTATCCTCCTCCCTTATGCGTAACATAGAGAGATCAAGCTATCACAATCACATATACTAAAACCCGTGATCTCCGCTCCATGCCCACATCCTAGCTCCCATCACACATATCACACTCACTCCCCGCTCGCCGAAAAAGACACGAAAAAAATGGCCTCACGGGAAGATGAGATCCTCCGGGCACCACACTCTCTGGCTTATCTATTTCGCTCCAGTGTGATGTATCGTCTAATCAAAGACTACTCGTAAATACTAGTTATATAACCAAGGGGGGGGGGGAGCAAGGCGGTACTACTGCTACTTTCGTACTTACGTACGGGTACTACGGGTACGGGAAGTCAATCTTAGTCCGTGAAGCTAGCTTGCAGAGATTTTTTGCGAGATATCATATTTCTACTATTCCCACATCCGTTTCAGTTGGACGGTAGTGGGCTTTGGTCTCGCTGAATAAGAGGCCAAGCTTACGCGCCGGGCAATGCAGGCGAGAGGGATGTCGCTAGTCGCCCTGGCAGCTGGAAGTGGGTTTTGACAGAGGACCAATAGTAGCGAGGAATATCTTGGTGAGGCATCTGGTCTAGAAGATGCTAGTCGAGCTATTAGACTAAGAAGGATATTCTCGGGGAGAAGCATCAAAAGTGTTAGGCGCAGCAAACGGAAATATGAAGGAAGAGAAAGGGGGATGACTGCTCGGTTTCTCCTCAGCTGAACCACAGACATGAGGTTGTATCGTCGACATGATCGTGATTCGTCCCCAGACGTCAACACCGCTTTCGACTTAGACCGAGACGAGAGAGAAAGCCCGAGTGCGCCCTTTCTAGCTCTTTCTCGCGCATGCTCCGGCTCATATCAGGTATCTGCAGGCCAAGGGACGGTTGGCCAATATGACAACAGACTAAGCTGATTGTCCGAGACATCCAACATAAAGAAGAGTCGTGCCAGAAATATGCAGCAGGGGGGGCAAAGAATAGGTAGTTTACATGTAGTCAGATATCAGCTGCTGCGTCAATCAGTCAACAGAGGCCAATCACTCGGCATCCGGGCAGCCCTTTCAACTCCGCCACCAACATGATGTGTCATACGGATGGACCAACAGGAACTTCAACAAAAGATCCATCCCAAGTCGCCGTGAGAAGTCGTTTGGGACCAACGCGCTAATCCCGCATTTCGAGCAAGAAAAGCTGCTTCCACTGATAATCAAGCGCCCCAACCACACCAAGGAATCTAGCGGCTCGCTCGGTCGTCGATTTTGGAGGTGAGACGAGCAGAGAGCAGAGATTTCACCTCGGCGAGCCAACGTCCGTGCCTTGTTCCCCACGTGTGTAGACCCAGTCGGCAGCCATGATTCAGTGCAGAAGAGGCAGAAGGCCCAAGGAGTGGTTGGATGGCGTTGGACAGTGAGGCACTTCTCGTCACGTTACTTGGAGACGTCGAAATCCGGGAGCCAATGGCATGCCGGAAACCCTTGTTGAGCTAAAGCGAGATGGGGTCCTCGCCTGGCGTCTTGCGCACTTTGATATTGATCGATGGGCAAATGGGGTGTGAAGGTTTGGAAGGGCAGGGGCCGTGGCCTGATTCGCTAGCCGTGCTGTGAGAGAGTTGTGGTTTCAACAGCAGCATACGATACACGCAAGAACAGGTATATGCCTCTTCGGTAATGTGCCGTGTTAGTAAACAATGCCGACGTTATTATGCCTTGACAAGCCGACACCGGTCAGCCCAAGTCCAGAATGCCTTGTCTCGGTCCCGAGTGACTCTTGCAATGCATTGATCCATGTTTGGGCAACAAAGGCAAAGAAAGACAACGAGACACGTCATGAAGGCCAAAGAATGCAATGGCTGCATACGATGGCAATTCTGTGCCTCCAAAATGTCGTCAGCAAAAGCGCCGGCCTTGGATCTGGCGATTTGACATCAGCCACAGGCCACCAGCCCCACCAGGCCAACTGCGGGAGCGGCCACAGCGGGACGTGCCACGTCACAAGCCTCACTTTGTTCCCAGCTATTGGCCAAGTGTGGCGAAGCACCGTCAATGCGTGTCGATATTATTAGACAGGTTGCCTCCGTCCCATCTTGATGCCGGCTTTGGCATTTCGTTTTCGTTTTCGAGATATGCAAGAGATGCAATGCGATGCCAACAAACAGTCGGTCGGTGACTGATAGACATGGCCAGCTCATCCAGGTCGCCACTAGCTTTCCATGCCCTGGATGCAGCTTTCAGCTCCGTTGTGCACCCCGAGCTGTTGGGCCAAGGCATACACAAAGCACGGCTTTTGGAGAATGACTGTCCCGACATCTGCCGCATGCTTAGCGTTCGGGATCAGGGCGTGCGGCTGCAGGGAGAGCAAAGGAAGACCTGTTGCTATTATTGTCAATCCTGTACCACGCCGTCTTGATTTGCTCATCGTATGGGCCATCATGGATCAAGTGCTCCGTACTCTGCCGGGCTTTGCTCAGCAAGACGGGTGCGGGAAACCATCACGAGACCCAACCCGGCAAGCTGTTCGACTTCTCAAGGATTCCGGTTGAGGTTTTGCAATGGCGATATAATCAATTTGAGTTGCAAAACGGCTGAGGCATGTTGTGTAATTAGCATGCTGGGGTACGTTCCTTGTTTGCTAGTGATGTTGAGAACGAGGCGTTCTGGTTATCGGGGGTATCCTGGCGAGCAGGGGACGGGAAAGCATTCAGTTGGGTCGAGCAAAGTGATTGGAAGAAAATCAAAAATAGTAGCCAATGGCAGCGCAGAAGCAGCCGCCCTTCTCCTCAAATATTGACGAATCGCCTCTTTTGCCAGGTTCAAAAAGTACTTGACAATATGTACACACTCGCTGAGGCCGTGCGTTTGATGAGAGAAAGTGGACAAAGTGAGCCTCCAAAGCCGGATGCCCACTTGGAGTGAAGACCCTGGTCATCCTTGCTTCCGCGGTGTGATAGTGGTGGTGCGACAATTTGCGGCTGGCCTCCGGGATTATCTGTAGTGTAACAACGGTCTAATATGTGACAATATCGGAAATGACAAGGGAAAAAAGAAGAGGAAAAAAAAATTGCACTTCTGCTAGCAATTATTCCCCTTTGCCGAAGGGCTGGTCGAAAAGCACGAAGCAGATAGGGCCGCAAATGCATGGTGATCTGCTAGTAGCCATAGCTTGTAATGCTAATGCTCCCCAGCTGGTTACATGCAGACGGAAGATGCATCAGAGGCCTATGCAGGAGCATCTCTCAAACCTGAATAACGGCCGACATCTGTCCGTCTAGGCGTTCATCTGGAGAGCAATGGATACGGGCGTAGGATTCAGTGCTACCACCGCACAATATCCAGGCCTCGCGGGTTGGTGTCTCTCGGGCAACGGGATGACTGTTGCCCGTGCGTGGATGCAAGAGTGTGTGAGGAGAGGCGTGGAGCGTGGATGCAGGTGTTTTTTGGTTGTTCGCCAATTGAACGAAGGGATTCATCTCCCAGATCCAGACAGACATACGCGCTATTCGTGCCTAGCAGACGGCCAGAGTTAGCATGTATGTAGGTCTACAAGTCTAGTAGTTAGTGTTAGTACGCGGACAGGCCTGAAGCTATTATTACATACCAACCAGCGCATGGAGATGACATGAAGAGGCGAGATGGAGGCAGATGGATCTATGCGGGGCAGATGGAGAGAGACTGAAGCTTGACATGTGCAAGTTGATGTGCGTGTCCTGTAGCGAGAAGGACGAGTCGATGCTATGCTGGTACTAGCAAAAAGTGCGGAGTAATACCTGGGCCAATGTACCTTCTCATCAAATCAATACGATGGATGCAGTGCGAACTAACTTACGCCTTCCTTCGCCAGCTACAGATACCGAGCAAACTAACAAATTAACAGGCAGCACCCTTTGGAGCCTGCACACCACCCCGTTGGCTCTCACCCTCCATGGCCTGCAAAATTTGACGCCCACCGATGCCGTCCAGTAGGAGAAGGTGGATAAGCTAACGGCGCAGATCGTGCGGAATGCTGAGACATGCAGACACCTCGTCCTCTGGATCGACCTGTCGGAGTCGACAGAAATGAGACATACATGGCCAGGCAAGACATGTCTCAGACATGCATACAGCCTCTAGCAGTCTAGCAGACGACACCCGGCTGTGGCTGATGCCCTCTTCCTAAACGGGCGTAAGCTCGGCGACCACGCCCAGCTGCCTCTCAGTCTCGCGTGCCGGGACATGAGGGAGGAGGACATGGGAGATGGCGAGAGCGAGAGGGAGTGAAGGGTGCCATGTGGCCGCCAACAACAATAGCAACAACGCCTCTCGATGTTGATAATGACGGTGACGACGATGATGATGATGGCACGACGACGACAACAACGGCCACGACGACGGCACTTGGCCTTGAGCAAAGCGACCGAGATGGGGGCATGTGGCCGTCTGGCTGCCTACTCCGCCTCAGCCTGGACGTACGTTCAATATGCTGCAATTGCGCGCGACGGCTAGCCTGGCAGCGACGACGACATCGCGCGCCAATGAGTCCCTCGCACGCTGGATTCCCTCGGCCTAGTCCTCGCCGCTGGGCGCCTCCAGGAACCATGGCAGCCTTTCATCTTCAACGGCGAGGCCAAGCGGAGAGCTCAGACCCTCGGCCGCCCCACCGCTTGCTGGGGATTTGTGATGCTTGGACTGCCAGGAACAGACGCTGTGGCCAGCCCTCGTGCCCAATCGCCGCCTCGCCCTGCCCGGCCTGGCTCTGACGAGATTCCATAGGACCACGGCCGTGCTTTTCATGCGCATGGCATGGCGGCGCAGCTGCATCTGCATCTGCAGTAGCAGCAGCGCAGTGCCACTGATCTCCCCAAGCTTCCGGGACCCTAGCATGGCAAGCATGGACACAGACTGGCCATCGCACTGCCTCCGATCGGCCACATTTGACCGCCGCCCAAGGCCGTACAGTGGCCAGGAGGACAGCATGCCATCATCTGCTTTGAGCATCTTTGCCGTCTGTAGTAGACGTGGACAGTGACAGCAGAGCATGCCTCTCCACAGGTACCACTCCCAAGGCTTTCCCAAGCAGTTGTGTCAACCACTCACGATGCCCCAACCGGAGGCCTTCATCGCCTAAAGCAGCATGACACCCACGAGATGCCAATGATCGTGTCTACAAAGGCTGCTGTGCTCTTCCCTCCACTCCAAGCAGCCTCATCCACCTGCTTTCCCCGCCTCTCTCTCAGTCTTGTCAATAACCAAGTCTCGTTGGTTTATTCTCAGTCCCGACCACCGGGCCTCGTTTCGCCACTCCACACCTACTCGTGCTTCTTTGCCACGCTTGTATTCGCAAAGGGACCAATCGATCCCCAGCTGGCAAAATCCTTTCTCAACTCGACAGCCCCCTGTCGTTTGCTCCAAGCCAAGGGCTCTCTCGGCCTGGCTCAGTCAATTTTAACCTACTCACAAGCGCTCTCTCAGCAGCACTAAGCTACTCCGTGCCTAGTTCAGCTTATTCCCGTCTCGGGCTGCATCCCCACTCCTCCGGTCCTCTCAGTCTGCCGGTTCTTTTATACTACCGGCACTCCATCGTTACATTGTTCCCTTTTCGTGCACAATAATTTCTTTTTTCCCTTCCTCGTTTATTTCTTGAAATAGCCACTTACCTTCGCTTTGGACCCCTCGACGGAAGTTTCTTTGCCTGCTCCGGAGCTCTTCGACAAGACTCCCTCGTAATCTGCCTTCATTACCGGATTTGGCTGTACCTTATCGTGTACCAGCAGCTCTGCTAATAGCCAAGCTTTGACCTGAGCTCGCGGCCAACAAGGTGAGCAGGCTCCTTTCTATTAATTAATCACTGATGGGTCGAATTATTACCTGTGCTATTTCCCAGCACCTCAATTACTACATGGTAGTTACGTTGCATCTGCTGACATCTGTTCAAGACCAATTCTTGACGTGAAATACCCTTTGAACAAAGTATGCATCTCTATACATCATAAGAGGCATGTTTGGAATACTACAAACATCCCACGAGGTTGGAACAGTATGGCATCCCCCAAGGCGGGATATGGATTACCAGTCAGGCCATCCGATGGCTTGCGAAGGCGGCCCGAAGACTCGAAGCCATTAAGCGGCATTCCCAAATCTACCTCCCGGACGAGCGAGAGAGAAACGGATATCCCGAGACTGGTAAAACAAGACTCATCACTGCCGCGTGCGGCTAGTCGAGTCCCTCTTCCATCTTCAACACGCCGCCCCTCTGCTACTACACAGCAATCCGTCCCAAAGATTGTTCCAGATCGGCAATCAAAGTCATGGGGCTCTGCCACGAGCTCCTCTGGCTACTCACGATCCCATACACAAACCGAATCAGGTTCCTCCTCTTCTAGCCGGTCATTTGATAGTAGCTCAAAGTTGGGACAAAATGTGCCGAGGCGGAAAAAGCCCTCTCTATCGCCTGAGGTCGGCACTCTGCCTAGTGGCTCTCCTGGTGTAGGCCCTAGTTCCCCCAAGGGTCAACCGCAGGTGATGATGGATTCGGCACTGGGTATTCAGTTCAATCGAAACATAACGGCCAGCCCAAGCACCATTCAAAGAGAAGAGCCAGCTTCGAAGCCGGTCGGCCAGTCTCCTGTCATCTACCCTGAGCTGGATCGCTATCGTCATTACGATCGAGTGCACAATGCTTTGAATAGACAGGCCCCGGACATGCCTTACCGCTTAGCTACACATGACCTTCCGCCGCCAACTCCTGGGAGTCTGCTCTTCTCTGCCAACAGCAGTCAGGTTAGCGCCATCAGTGGTAGCCCTTCTACCAGATTTTCTGCATCGCCTGGTCCGGGGCCATACAGCCGAGACACAACGCCAACCTCAATATCATCTCAGTCCCCTGGCCTCGTTATTCCCAGCCGCGGCTTTCCATTGGCAAAAATTCGACAGCACAGCCCCGCCTTTACTCGCCCACCTGTTACCCGACGAAGGACGGGGAGTATATCAAATGAGGTTGATATTATAAGCGTTGATCCCCACGGCCTTGCTGCGGTCCGAGAGTCGTTGACTTCCTCGTCATCAAGCTCTACTGTCAAGGCCGGCATCAACCCAAAGAAAGAAAGAAGAGGTGGAAAGAATTTCGCCGCACCGCCGCAAAGTCCTCCTCCACGGAAGTCGTCGCAGAAATTCCTCTCAAGCGAAGATGAAGAAGAGCTATCTCCCAGACAAAAACGCAGACCAGAGGCCCAGCCAATGAATATCTCATCCCCGCCAAAATCTGCACTCCCGCTTCGCAACTATCAATCACCTTCGCCGCAGGCTATGCCACCGCGCCGACCCAGTCGAGAGGGCACCTCTGACCTCAAGTCCCAGCTGTATACCATTCCAGTCATCCAGAGTAGCTTGGCACTCAGGGCAATCAATTCAGAAAGACGTGATAGTGAGACTACAATGTCTCCTCCACCTCCGCTTTCAACTATGCAGACCAACAAGAGTGCATCAACATCGAATCTACTCACGTCTGAGCAACCTACCTCATCAGGCAAACTGACGAGCAGGAGAAAGCTTAGCGTGTCTGGCCCACTTGTGTCTGGCCCATCTCGACCGACTGCTAATACGCCGTCCCCAAATATTAAGAGCTCTGGCCCTCGTTTCCCGTTCTTTGGGCGCAGAAAAGCTTCTTCAGAGAACGCGCCCACTGAAAAGGACAAGAAGGATAAGGATAAACAGAAAGTATCTCGAAAGGGTCCGGCAGCTGGCACTGGTCATGAAGGGTACGGACGACTTGGTGCTGTTCGGCGACGAAGCGGAGTCATTGCCAATCCTCAAAAATCCAATGAGAGCCTTGTCAGTGGCGACTCTTTCCTGGCTGATCGCATCAATCCTGTCGTGATTGCTGGAGGAGCTGTTGTTGAGAACCGAAACGCCAGTGCAGAGCTCACTAGGACGGAGAGCAATATGAGCTTCACAACAAACGAACGTCCAAGCATTGATTCAATAGCCAACTCAACTACATCTTCCATTTCAAGGGATGTGCCTGGAACAGGACTTTGGCCCTCGGCTATTCCCCGTGGGCAGAATTACACGAATGCTCGAAGGCCATCTGACAGCGACGCTAGCAGTGTGGCTATGGGTTCTACTCTGGCATTTAGACGATCCGTTCAGCGGTTGAAGTCATTTCCAGATGACCCTCTACAACTGCCACGACCAATCAACACCAGTGGCGTGATTACATCGCCCATGACTAGCTTTGATACAAGCATCATGTCTGATGAATCTTCCATCTTCAATCTTCAGCAACAGCCTTCTCATGAAATTCCCAATCCTCATCCGGCTCCCAAGAAGCTCAAGAAAAAACCTCGGTCTCCAAGGAAATGGAACTTCTTCAGCAGATCGAACAACCAGCCCAAGCCAGACAAGACAAGCGAACCTGTTGCCGTCACTGTACAGCCAGTGGAGAAGAAGCCGGTGGCGTTCTACACCATTATGGATTCACCTGAGCAAGAATCAGCCCAGCCTGTAGACCTCAAGGAGATTTTGCGCGAGGCAGATGCCTACGCGCGCTCACCTGCCAAGATAAATACTCCTGAGTTGCAGGTAGAGGAAGCCCAGTCGTTTGTTACCTCACGAATGCAGCCTTCGGCGAACATTCTACCACAGCCTCTCTCACCAGTACAAGACTACTTTTCTGTGGCCGACGAGCCAGCTGTTTCTCGTATGGAAGGTTTACCTCCTGCAGCAGTAACACTGAGCTCTGGGAGACCTAGTCGCTTGGCACAGGTGGGAAGGATACCGCAGGTGGTGAGCAACCGTCAAGAAGGGCCCTCTCCCCGCAGTTTCTCTCGGCCTTTTATGGGAAATGAGCAACTTTCTTTGCATATACCCAAAACACGCGGTCCAGGCTTGAATACCAGGATGCCCAATTTTTCAAAACCATCTCCCATCCCGGATACCAGTGGTGGTGACGGCTCAACGACGGATGCGGGCACTGAATTTTCCTTCTTCAGTGAACCCAGGTCACGTCTATCTCCCGAGCCTACAACTACACAAGAATTTCTTGCCTTTTCTCCCCCTCGAAAGGATTCTGACTGTACAACGAGCTCGACTGAATCTTGTGTTTCATACAATTATGCAGAGGCAACTGCTGTTATTCCCAAGCCTGACGACCCACCTGCAGATGATGAGGTCTGGGATGAATATGACGATCTTCTGGGAGAAGACACCGTTAAAGCTCGGCAGTCTACCACGTCTTCCAGGGGTATTCCGTTCCATCTCGAAACCTACCAAGTGAGGCTGGCAAGAGAGAAGCCTCTCGAATCTCTCGAATCTCCAACAATCGTCACTGATCACCGTAAGCTGTCAACCATTTCAGATGCGCCGACAGCTTCTACTACCTTCAGTGCCGATATGACAGAGAGAATTCGAAAGGCCTTTCAGCCCCATCCTAGCCCTACGGTGCCGTCACCTGTGCCAGAGGTTGCAGAACAGAGCAATGGCCGGCATTCTAGGAAGCCTAGCGCCGCTGAAACCATGCGTCACAGCATCGCCTCTTCCCGCAAGTCTAGGCAGTCTGGCTCGTCTACCTCTTCTGAAGAATGGACGCCCCTGGCCCAGGTGAACCTTCGTGTAGGTTCCATGACCGTCTCCAAGTGGCTTAGCTTTGGCCAAGTTCTCTTCAGCGACATTCGACATGGACTGGGTCGGGGCCAAGACTCTGTCGAGCGCCCATCAGTTCTCGTCATTGACGGGCTTGGTAATGACGATTGGTCATTTTATGCCGCGGAAACATACTCGGCTGCCCAATTCTTCAACCTCTCTCCGCGAGCCCCTTTGCCTACACCCGATGCAGAAAGCTCGGCATCGCGCTATCCCCTAAGCCCTCCCAACCATCGTCAAGTACAATATCTTTCCCACCTCGATGAGTTTCCCTTTGCTTCGAATACTTTCAACTGTGTTATCTATCGATTCCCGGCGGCTGCTCCGGAATCTCACTATGAGAATATCCTTTCCGAAGCCCGCCGTGTTCTCAAGCCGGGCGGATATCTTGAGTTGTCTATTCTTGATGTTGATCTCAACAATATGGGCAACCGCGGGCGCCGTACCATTCGTCAGCTCAAGGAACGCATACATGAAACGTCACCAGAGACTAATTTGGCGTCTACTGCTGATTTAATCGTGCGCCTCCTGGGCAAGAGCGGCTTTTCAACTATCAAGGCTGCCCGCGTTGGCGTTCCGGTTGCAAGTTCAATCACGTCCTCCGATGACAATTCAAAGGGCAAAGGCTTAGCTGAGAAAAAGGCGAAAAAGTTGTCCAAAGACCAGCCTAGCTTGGCGGAAATGATGCGAGACCAAAGTCCAAACGCAGACGAGGGCATTACCAACATGGTATCCCGAGTTGGGCGTTGGTGGTATTCTCGATGCTATGAAAACACAACCAGCCATTCTTCTGGAAAAGACAGCATCTGGAACAATAAGGCCTTGCTCAGGGAATGCGAAGAACTGGGCACCAGCCTCAAGCTGATGGTCTGCAGTGCCCGTGCGCTTTAGACGATCGACAAACTCTAATCATGCCCCCCTCGGTGCTTTATAACCTGTTTTATATCTATTTCTTACTCTGTTTTTGTTTCATTATATCTTTCATTGACTCATACCTTCCTACTGGTACTTGGAAGCAACGATACTGGAAAAAATTCTCAAGATTGGAAGACATGGCGCAAGCCAATCCTCAAGACTGGATCTTTAACGAGCATGATTCGACCTTCTTTTATCTTCTCTTTCTTTTCATCTTTATTTCCACTTTTTTCTCAGTATCTGAAGGGTTGAATCCTTAATAACGAAAATCCGAGACTGCCACCCTCCCTTCAACGAATGAGTCGCGAACAGCATATATACGATGGCTGTTGAGTCTCTGTTTAGCGTGCGCTGCATTTAAGTCATACTGCTCGTTTCCTCATTTTCTATTCTTTTTCACTTTTGTATCACGCCGCCGGACGGAGGACTAGTTGCCGGACACAAGACCGATTTTACTCTGGAAGATTTTTTTTTCTCGTTTCAAATATGGCATTTGGGGTTAAATATTAATGGAGATGGCTCGCTCCCTTTGGAGGACACCGAAGCAGAACGCAATGGCAGGCCGGCGCGTTCTGCGGATGTGTCCTTTTGGAAGGGTAACTCTCGACATTCTGAGATTGCAAACGAGAGGAAGAGCGCCAGGGGAGGATTTTATACGAAGGAGGGTAAAAAAGTGGGATTTGGGGTTTTTTGCTGCTTTTTTATGAGCGATTATGACGACGATGACGATAAACATGAATACCTTTTTTTCTTTTTCTTGTAAGCGCTGTATATAGAGATACCCGCCAACGATTGGTAGAAATTTGAGAGTGAGAATGTTTTTGGCTGGGACTTTAAACTTTTTTGCACAAATAGCGAGCGGAAGGCTTTTTTGAATTGATATGTTTGTGGTTTAAGATTAGTTTGATGACTGGTATTCGTGATTATGAGGCAGATATGGCTGACTTGTCCCATCTTGTAGAGTGGAAGATTTATTCTTTGCTATCAAGTGTACATGGTTTCTATGATCTAGTCTAGCAATGTCTACACAAAATATCCCTCTAGTAAATATGTAAACGATGCAATATATACAAGAAATTGCCAACACATCATCCTAGGCGAGATGTCGGTTTCACTCTTGGGCCTCTGGTTCTTCAGGGGCTTCTTGGACGGGCACCTCAGAAACAGGCCATCGCCGCAGTACAGCCACAAAGCCTCCACCAGCAACACGCTCGCCTACTCTTGGTCGCATCACCTGTACCGGCTTATTGTTGCCGCCGTCGCCCTGCTGCGCTCTCGGCACTACCGTTTTAACGTCCCAGTGTCTTCCGCCAGAGCTGTCATGTACACCACCGTCTGATGCAGTAGTAGAATACAGTTCAATGACTTTTTCCATGCGCACAGGCTGCTTTGTCTCGTTGGACCAAGCTTGGAAATCGGCGATTTGACTAATGGAGGGCTTGAAGAGGATGAGGAGGCCATTGGGATGCAAGGCCTCGATTACACGTTCGGCGTTTTCGTGCGCTGATGGGAGATCGAGAATGGCGCGAGAAAGGAAAGGTTGTCCACCTGTTTGTTCAAGCCTCTGACTTATAAACTCGTCTACAGAAGTGACGTGGAAATCGACAGAGGGCAAGTACTGCGCACGACGAAAGTTGCGAACGAGCTTATATGCAGCGCGAGCATGCTTCGAGTTGCGATCGAGAGTGTGCAAGACTGCGCGACGGGAAGAAGCATATGCATCGAGAGCAGCTTGTTCCTCGGGAGAGATTTCTAGACAGCCCCTCGAAGTGGCGAAATCGTAACGAGCTTTGAAGGGGGAGGAGATGAGGATTTGTCGGAGAGCAGGTGGTAGAGGCGGATTTGCTGCGTGTAGGGCACGAGCGATGTGGAGGGTGAGGCTGCCCATGCCTGTGCCGGCTTCGAAGATTTCGAAGGGAGGAGCTTCATCGTCTTGGTCGTCTTCGCCGGGACGAGAGGGATTGAGGTCGAGAAGAGAGACGATTGTGTTGGCGTCGTTGGGATAGATCTGCAACTTGTTTAGCTAACTCAAATCTACCAGCGCACTCGAATTTATGAAGAATATTTACCGGTGTGGCAAGACGCTCGCTATTAATGATGTAGCTTGCAAGAGACGGTTCATGCAAAACTACGGAATTGCCAGCGCTATCACGGACCACATCGAGAATGCGACGGCCGATCAGCTCAGACCCCGGGATGGAAGCGCCATACGAAAGCCTCACACGGGAGTCTGGCTTCAAGGGTGCCGAGAGGTGCCATTTTGCGTGCTTGGCTCCATGCTGGCGGAGGAATAGGACGTCGTACTCTGTGAGGAAAAAAAAGAAGAGGTTTGTTTGTCTGTGTCTTATTTTGTTCGGGAAGCTGGTTCGAGAAGCTCCGGAGGCGTACCTTTAATTGTGCGATTCGATGAAGAGTAGAACCGGCGAAGGACTTTGCTACTGCTGCTATTGGTATGGAGTTGTTGGAGATGTTTGGAGCTCAATTGGCCGCGAAACAGCGACATGTCGAACGGTCTTGATGGGTGGTGAGAAAAATGCCGGTAGTGGTGGTGGTAATGAGGTCACTGGAAAGGTTTGCGCCGGTGATACCTCGGAATGGAGTTTCCCGAGATGGATTGTTTCCCTTTTAACTGTTATAATTCTAATAATATATAAATCAATCAACCAATAAGCAATTTTAAATGAATATATTTTATAAGGGCCAGCCGTAAAATAATGTCATCATGTCTTTATTCATTACCAAGATTTTAATACTAACGGCAAGTCAAGTAGAAAAGAAGGTGCGATGAGAAATCAGGGTGCTATCGTGCCTTCCCAGAAGGACGATCTGGTCTACCATCTGCATGACAATTGCCTCGTCCGTTCCTGCCATCCAAACTCCAGCCTGCCGCCTTCCCAGATAGTGCAGGAAATGCTCGATAAGGTATTTTTTCTGCTCAATTTCCAACAACTCCAACGTTTGCCCTTTTCAAAAGTCTGGGGGTTTTGTCTCAGCCATGCCAGACCCTCAACATCGTGTCCTCCCCTTGCGGTCTTCGGAAACACGAAAAAACAACGCAAAAATACAACAAAAAACAACAACTCATTCATACTATTATACACAGATGCACGCGCATCCAGCTAAGAAGCCTCCAAAACGCCGGCTCGAGGTGCAACAACTTGCGCGCAAGGAGACAAATAAACCAAAGGAAAAACGACTTGTCAGCGTGAACTAGACGACAAAGGAAAATTCCACGATGGTGAAAAATATCAGCCGTCCAAAACTCCAGGCTCGATATGAGATGGCAAACGGCACAGAACTGAAATCGTCGCTATGCGCGCCCAAACCCCCTTGATGCTGGGTATCAACCGTCCGCCGAGATTCGACAAAAAGATCCCGACAAGTCATGCTCGCCAAAACGCGTGTTGCCGACTCTTTTCTTTTCTTTTTTCTCGACAAGATAATTCGTCATGAGTAAATGAGAGACAAGGTATCGTGATACCTGCTATCTGCGCTAGTTTGGCTTGGACGAGTCCAAACCTCGAGGATGCTTCGCTAGATGAAGCCCCATGATCTGCTCGACGTGCCCATCTGCATAGCGGCGGCCCATGAATTCTGTGGTTCTTGGGCGTGCTCGGTTGTGTGGAAGTCCTCCTCGAAATAAGGGTGAATTCTCACTCCCACATGCTCTTCTATGATGGTGACGAGCGAGTCGTACCGCCTTCGACATCTCTTTGTCCATGGGTCGACTTTGAGAGGGCTGTGATAACAATAGCTATTCGGGCGGGAGTCGCGCATGAGATGCATGGTTCCCATATTTCGCAACATGTTCCAATAATCGTTTGCAGCTTGTTTCGCGGCATCTGACTGAGGAGACGCCGCATACACAAGGAGCAGTATGGCATATCGAATAGACACAACTTCGACGCTGGAGTGGCCATGACGCTGCTCGAGCTGCCTCTGCAGGACGCGGAGCTCAACAACCAATTTTTCCAACCTCTCAGGGTTCACCTGGTTATAAAAGAGTGCGAGATCGGCCCAGGTTCGAGCCACATACGGATGCTTGCGTCCATAAATGGCTTCAAGTTCCTCTGCAATCGTGGAAATACTGGTCCACAAGAGTTCAGATAGTGTCTGGGCTCCATGTTTTTGCTGCACCTCATACAAACAGGTGAAGATTTGCCGAAGAGGATGTGTGCGCTCCAGATTAGTCGTCGAGTATGCTGCCAGGTATTTGCACAAAGCTGTCATCATGCCGGGATCGCGATTAATCATACCCAAGATGAGTTCCATGATGCCTTGCGGTGAAAGTTTCCTCAGGTCCACCTCGAGCTGTTTGAAAGCCCGCATTAGGTAGTCACCACCTTGGTCTGCGTCGCGAGCTTCGAAATAAAAGTTGGCCTCGACTAATAGTTCGCTTGATCCGGCTCCCCAAACCATGGTCGACGGCCAGCCAATTTGCGTCTCCGTCTCCATTTCAAATTGCCGACAGTGCAAAAATGCTTTGCGCATGTTCCCAACCACAACCTCTTGTGCGCGAAGGAGATCCGGAGACCGAAGCGCTGGAGGTGGTGTTGGCGTTCTGCATCGGATATGAGCTGGGAGATCGGCTGGCAACTCAAAGTCTACCAAGTCATACTCCGTCACTCCTTTTCGTTTCAAGTAAGTACCCAGATTTACCACTCTACCGTTTCGGACAAATTCGGAAACTTTGCCCTCGGCATCGCGCTGGAACTTCATCGACAATAGCCGCTTTACCTCTTCTTCTGTGTTGTTCTTCACGAAACCCCATTGAGAAAATCTAGTCTTGTACATCTTGGGTCTGGGGGAAGGGTCAGATCTGCTTCAGGGAGATTTAAAAACACAAGGGAAAGAAGAATTCCCGACTCACGTTGCTTGAAAGCCATATTTGTCGGCCATGATGCTCATGACTTCTTTCAATGGTTTTCTTTCTTCAAGATAGAGGGTTTTGATGGTGGACTTATATTGCTCCCAAGCCTCTGCAGGAACCTGTTCCCGTGACGGCCTAGTACCTGCCTGGGTACGAAGAGAAATCGAATCCTGCCGTTGTGTCTGAATGAATGAGTTAGTACTGCGGTTAGAGAAAAGCCCCCGAATATCACAAGACAGCTTACAGCGAGAGGTGTCGATGAAGACGATGATTCGGTAGGTCGAGGCGGTTTAGGAGGAGGAGACATTGGGCCTGGAGTTGAGGCAGCGGCGGGAGTGGGTGCTGGTGCGGGTGCTGGTGTTGGTGCTTGAGCGGGTGTCGATGCTCGTGCTGATATTTGTGTTTGCGTGACAGTGGGTTTCCGTGGAGGCAATCGTGGCCTGGGAGGTTTCGCTGGGGCTTTCCCTTTGGCGGCTTTAGCACTGGGGTTGAATTCCAAGATGAACTGATTGCCTGTGTTTACAACCGGCTTTGGTGTTGTTGGCACGGGAGGTCTGAAATAGCCGAGAAAATTGGCTGGGTTGGTGGTTGGTTCAGTTTTGATGATCGGTTCGGTTTTGATGATGGGGGTCGTCATCGAAGGAGGAGGTCGCCATATTTCGAATCCAGGGGTACCAGGAACTCCGGGAGTAGCCATCGGGCTGGACACCATGGGCGTTAATACCATGGGCGTCGATACCATTGGTGTCGACACCATCGGACTATTCACACGAGCAGAGTTCATGAACCCATCCATACCTCCAAATGGCGTGCCAATACCGGGACTATGCACCTGCTGAGTATCATGGAAACTGCCATAGTGCACACTGCCGGAGCGGCCCATGCTGGTGCCGATTGGGCTGGGAGTTGGGGGCGAATGGACACCGAGGGAGCCATATTGGGATTCACCTGAGCTAGCAACTGGGCTCGAGATCCTATGCGTATGGGCTACAGAATTCAGGCTGCCAAACTGCGACGACATTGAAGGGCTGGTACCAAGATGGTGCGGTTGATACGGCTGGTTGTTGATGGGCCGAGGAGGCAATGGCGGGACATAACCTTTGTTCTCGAAATGCGCGACCAAGCGGCCAACCCCTCCCCCTCCTTGAGCCGAACCTAGGCTTTCCATTTCGACATTTTCTACTGGCGACATGGCCACCCCATCGCCGTGGTGGTGAAAGGTCGTGTCGATGTCGGGCGTCCAGTCCATTACCGATGCCGTGGAATAGGCCCGTCCGGTCCTCTGGATGGGCTGCGGAGCCATCGCCGGAGGAGGCGACGAGACGTTGCCGAAGCCATATCTATCCCAACCCTGGTTGGCAAACCCAAACGTATCATCATCGAAGCCAGTCGCGCGAGGCTTATCTGGCGGTTGATGGAACATGTCAACGTGCCCACACCGAGCAGACGGAGCACTGTTGCTCAGTCCGCCGGCAGTCTGTCTGTCAGTCACTGACGGACCTGGGCAAGTCGTGAGACTCGGCTGGAATAATCAGTCTCCAGCGCGATGATTCATCACTCTGTTGGAGTGGCGAGCGTGTTTGCTCAATCAAATCAAGGTCGTCGTGTATGGGAGGCGGGCAGAGGTGCCCATAGTCGCCCGGTGTAGATGAATAGTAAAGAGAAGGGAAATCACAGTGGTAGCGAGGCCTACTAGAACGAGAGCGCTGCGCCCAGTACAAGGGCTTGGCTGGCTGGCTAGGGGCAGATATCGGTATCGTTCCCCAGATATCGGCTGATGTGGGAATCCGCCTTGATAGGGCAACAGCCGTTGTGTGGTTTGGACAAACAACAAGAGCAGCAGCAGAAGCGTGGGAGGAAGACAGCCAAGCCACCCAGTGAAAGAGAGAGCGAGCAAAAGTTCCTTCGTCTAAGTTTCCAAGAAGGGAAATCTCATGTGCCGTCTTTCGAGAAGGGTCAATTTAGAAGGCCCCCGCTGAGATAAGAGAGCGAGATCCCCCAAGTTGGAGCAAGGACAAGAATCGCTCTGGTGTACTCTACTGGACTAATGCCACTGCTACCGCTAGTACGATGGTATTAAACGACGGGACAGCCTAGGCACGAGAGCAGGTGGAGAGGGGCTAGCATGGAAGAGACAACACGAGCCAAACGTTGGATTGGAGGGGATGTAACCTAATGCAGGCTGGTGGCTAACGACTATTGCAACAGCGATGGCGAAGCAAATAATCAGGCCGGGGAAGCAAGTAGGGCTGCCGGCCATTGAGCTGGAGTAGCCAGGGGGGTCGGCGTGTGGGAATGCCACCATCGGCCAGAAAAAGAAGGTGATATGGCCTCAAGCCACCACCCACCAGGGAAAACCACCAATGACAGCGCTCTGATACTGACCCCCTGGTGCCATATTCTCAATGACACTGTGCTCGGACGCAGTCAATGATGGCATTTCGCCTCGCAGCGATGTCTTCAGGCGCACAGCTCGACAGTGCCCGTTGTTAGGCGGTTCCAGAAGGATTCCGCACCCTGTGTAGGCTGTCGTGTGAGAACGAAGAGACGAGAGGCTTGCTGAGAGATTTGCGAACCACTCAAGGCGAGGGACAAGACAACGCCACAGATTGAACCACCACCACTACGATTCGCACCGGTACAACCGACTGCCTCGGGCCACCAATACCAGTTCAAAAGGAGTGACCGAGCCAGCGGGCGGGAAGGCTTAGGGCTCACACCAAAGCCGCCAAGTTCGCTAAATAGATGTTCCTTTCTGGTTCTACTGCAATGGCCTTGTCTTGGTGTACACAGATTGCTGCTTTCAAGATACGGGAGTACGTACTGGGTGCATGTGGCTGTCACCCCGAGTCTCAACTCCGTACGCTAACTATTATAGCACCACTCCGCAAACCCATATGGGCAGCAGAATGGATGAGCGCAGAATGTGGGAGAGCGCCAAACAGGATCCGTACAGCACGTCCAAGCGGAGGGCACACGCTCTTCCAAGATTTGGCAACATGAGCCAGCCATTCGCCAGCGGCGGCGACTCTCTGAACAGTTTATGGTATACTGCTCCGTTGGCGGCACTGCCGCGACCTGCCTTGTGCTGAAAGGATCGCCCAAAGCGTGTCGCAAATCCGTCGGATCGCATTCTTCCTTATCCGTGCGTTCTGTCATGGGCGGTGGGCGTGACCAAGCACTGGAGCCGGGCCGACAATGTCTTGTCCATGATGGCTTGTTGTATGTGACAAAGACGGATCGCAGTCAAGGAACAAGCTGGGGGACGTGGGATGTGAGGAGACGACACTGTGGGGCGCAACACGATTCAGCAGCGGTGGTACAAGCACGGAGTACGGCGCAACATGTTGCTGGCGCCTTCGGCCACCGCCGTGGGTCGAAAACGAAGCCTATCGAGGGTCTGGGGCTGACCCGCGCCGAGACCTTGGTGTCAGCAGCTTCTGCGGGACTAGCAAGGGTTGATTGGTGTCGAGATACAACCTTGAATCCGTTTCCCTGGGCACTGTGGCTTGCTCGTGTGGGTGGCATCTCACGAGATCTCACAGCACCAGCCTGTGCCAAAAAGCGTTCCCGTATCTGCTGCAATTCGCGCCCATGGCCCGTCGTCAAAGAACCTTATCGTCGATAAGCACGCTTGAAATCCTACATCATATATTATAGAGCCCTCTTTTTCAACCTGTCTGGAATGGAGCTAGCAGCGAGGCCGTATCTTCAGTGGCCAACGGTTTGCCCCCAAGTGGGGCAGAGCCTCTCTGACCAAAGCATCGCAGACCCGCTGCCTACGAGGGAAAAACGACTTTGCGGCAAAAAAGGCTTGCGGCAAAAAAATCGCGTGCAATTACGAAGTGCGTGCTACATCCAGCTGGCGTTATCTCTTCTGGCGGCGTCCACCTAGCGCAAGAGCCCCGGCGGTTTACGCCATTTTCGAATTTTTTTTTTTCTCCCTTGATGTCGGTCGCCCTGATGCAGAGGACAGGGCGAAATTCTCGGAGGGAAAATTCCAAATCAGCTAGACCAGCATGATGCTAATATCTGGCGGACGGGGACAATTTCCAGAGCACATACAGTACTGTACTAGCATGCAAAGCATTGACTTTTAATGCGACGTGTTTGGCGTCGATGAGATGGCGGCAGTCGCCGAGCCACATGGTCCAAGTACCTCCAGAGGCGGTACTCGAGCTACTTTCACATGACGGAGAAATACATGTGCCTAGGTAACTCTTTCGTACGAGCAACGGAGCACGAGAATCCTCCCGTGCCTTAGTTTATCACTGACCAGGTTGACCATCAAATATGACTGACCGAGCCTTGTCCGCGGGCGGCTGCTGATAAGGAGCTCATTTAAAGATGATGAGCTAATTTGAGCGACAAAAAAGGATTCATCACTCGCATAACAGTCCTGCAGCAGCAACGTCATGTCTGTCCAGCATTTTCAGCTTGTGAAAATCTGCAAGTCTTTACTCTTGTCTGAGGCAGCGAGCGGGCGGGCAGGGCGCCAGTCAAAGTGGGCGGCAACTGCAAGTACGGAGCAGGCAACGCGACAAATAGCCATTATGAGCAGGTCTGATGAATTTCGTGGCTGATTTCCGAGGCATGCAACACTCCTGGCCCGTACTGCTAGTCCCTCGTACTGTCAGCCGAGTTTGCCAGGGCCCTTTCCAGGCCGAGCCCAATGACGTTGAGTGGTGGGCAAGCGAAGCCAGCTGCTCGAAGTGGCTTGTTTTAGCATTACGAATCGCATGGCCTTGACTGGATGCCGGGATGTTATCCCGATTTGACGGGGGGAGGCGCTCTTATTAAGTTCGGGAGGAAGCCGCATGCATCACATTCCCCTGAAAACCAAGCCAGCTGCTAAAATGGAAAAATTCGACAACTACGTCTAGAATTCAACGCTGAGACAGCCCATGTCTCTTCGTCGCCGTATGATGGAGATGACCCTGGAGATGAGGAGAGCTGTCGAGATTTGGATCTAACCGGAAGGCTGCCGATTTACATAAAAGGAGCGCGTGCTATTCGTGCCCAAATGGCCAATATTGGATGCGGGGACTGACAAGCGGAGCTCAAAGTTGCCGCCGAAAGCTGGAACCTTGCCGAGATGGCCTGGGAGCGATCCACCTGTTGCTTTTTGTTGCGCGAGCGAGCCGACAGCGTGTCAATGCGAGCTGTGTTTCCAGCTCCCTCTTCCGCAAGGTTGTCCGGTTCATCAACCGATGTTGAAACAGCCATGTACCGGCTGTCGGAGACCCTTGCGGCAAGTGTTAGTTTGTGCGTTGCTCATGACTAAAGAGAAATCTGGAGCACTTTGAAGTGCGCGTAACGCCTTTTTTGGAGGCCGAGGCCCAGCGTCCTGCGCAAAAATTTTCGGGGACGGCTCGGGCTTTGTCGGGTTGTTCTGTGGTGCCAGCTTGACTTTGCGCTTGGCCGATAACGACTACTGTTTGGAGCGCGCGGGTGTCAATCTCCTACACTACTTTCTACTCATGCGGCCAACTACGATATCACGATATTCCAAAGGATGAGGCCCAAGACGCATGGCTGCATCGTATCCTAGGCCGCTTTCAATGACACCCGCAGCCAAGAACACGGGGTTTTGATTTCTATTAGTAGTGATTTTCCGGAGAGGCCCTCCGGAGTGGACATTTCCCCAGGAAATGCCATGCCATTAGACGCCAAACAGTGCATGCTGCTTCCCGACGATAGCCGCCGGTCCGCTGTGGCGGTTTCTGGGGATTCTTTCGACCTCCTTTTCTGGGGTAAGGCTGGCCAGCCTCGTTCAAGATCGATGAGATGGGCCGCATCCATCGTTTCTGAAGGATGCGTTAAGCATGGGAGCCAAGGATAACGAGCATGGGAGTGAGAGGAACTATTGTTGCTGTCAAAAAGTCGAATGTCTTTCCCCAAACTTGGCGTCGATATGTTGGGATTTCCATCCCAGAGCCAATCTACCTAACGCGGAAAAAACGTGCGGAGAAGCTCAATGTGCCATCAATGGGCCCAGGTCGAGTCTTTTACCAACAGCGGGCGCTCGCTTAAGTCTGCAATGGCAATAGGAAGCCTCGAAAGTGGGAGAGGCAGTAAAGTTTCCGTCCATCCAGGACCTGTTTCCCGTATGAGCAGCAGACTTTCCTTCTTCTCCGCGTCTGGTGTCGTTCTAATCTCATTCAGGGGGCGAACGGTGACGCTACGGCGCGAGCGGGTGCCACGCCGTCGAACCCAAGTGGCATGCCTTGCTGATCTGGAATGAAGGCGTCATGTGTTACACGGCGGCGACGAACCGAATCTCGTAGAGGGCGGGAAGACTCTTGAGCTGAGGCAAAGACATTTCTCCTAGCACAGCGCTTGTCTCAGAACCGTATTCGCAAGGAAAATTCTGGATGCCACGGCTTCCATCCGCTCTAAAGCATCCGGTTGTTAGCTGCCGCCGCCTGGGCTGCAAATGGCGGCCGTATGCAGGATTCGAGTCAGGAGAAGCAACCTGCTGCTCCTCACGAGAGAAGAAGTCACATGCCCCTGAGCAGAGTCCTCGGCAGGAACATGCAGTTGCCTTGCAGTATGCCTGTGTCACACAATTCTGTTTGTTGTTCAGCCCTGTGTCTCTAAACGCCGGCCTGTGTTACCTTTCCCAATACGCTATCGTGATGTTTGGACGAGCACTATTGCACAAGGCACCTGGTCGGAGTCGCCCGAGTGACTGGTGTATCCCTTGCAACTGCGGGCTCAATCTGGAGGCTCAGTAGATAAAGGAGCAAAGGGGAGAGAAGCTATGTGTCATGCTAAAAGATGGACCACAGCTCACCTGAAAGAAGAGGGAAAAAAGACATACGATGGCGTTGACATGTGATGTTCATTTTATTTCTGCATAGCAAAACGCGCACGGGCTCTGTTAGACTATCGTGGCAAGTGGAAACAGGACGCACAGCTGCATTAATTAGTTTCATCCTTCAATGGGTATTTCGTATATGCCAACCAGCACAGCCTCTTTTTGTTTTGTCTAGGAATTTGGGTCGGTTCGAGTCCCCATCTAGTCCTTTTTGCCTTTTGCCTTTTGGTGGTAGGATGAGACACCTTGCTGACGATAAGCGGCGGATGCAATTCCGCGTTGGGAGTTGCGAGTCATTATGCTGGTGGTTTGAACTATTTTTACTATGAATGGATGACACGGCGTGGCGAATGTGAGGCGTTGTGCGGTATAGTATGATGTATGACTAGCATAATGTTTATTCGAAAGATGTGAAATAGTGAAATTGATTTGTGTTTTTTTTTGAGAGATTTGTGTTTTTGTTGTCATGGGAAGTTGGTTTAGTGGGCCGAGGGATATTTAGTATTGTGTCAATGGTGATAACGATGGCGACATGGAGAGAAATTTTCTGGTGGAATTATCGATGGCTGGTGATGTTTGGGTAGGGTTGATGGGAACTTGGGGGTTGTTTCTGAAGAGGGTCTTGCTGGGATGATAGAGTTGGTTGGAGAGAAGAGTGTTACCTTGGAGTGAGTGACTTCAACATGGCGCGGAGGTGGCCGTGTCGACTGGCGACGTAGTCTATGATTAAGGAGATTTTGGCTCAAGGTAACAGCAGGAGAAATGACTTTGCTAGAGCAATAGATGGATGTGTAGACTTTACCATGTATTTGTAGTTTGTTGGAACATGACTTGACTGGAACAGGGCAAGAAGTGCATGAACAAGGATTCAAGAAATGAGTGAGTAGACGGATGTAAGGTGAGGTTTAGTTTGCAAATATTGATGAAAGATGGGAATAGCAATCGAGGTTTCTTAGTCAAATACAGATGAGCCTCTGCAGAGGCTTGATATGTTGACGACTTCTGAGACTTTTCCGTAGACATTTCAGCGAAGACATCAACTATTACCTTACTAACATTCCAGTTGATTTAATTCATAATTCAAATTGGCGTGTGTTTGATCCCGGAGAAAGAATACCTTTGTAACCAAGAACATGGTGTTTAGAGAAGCAAACGTTTCTTAGTGAAAATTTATATACAGATATACAAAATATGATTACTTGGATCGAGTTTACTATTGTACACGGCTTCAAACTGTAGAAGGAAAATGATCTCAATGAGAGTATATTTAATGTGCATGGCCACACCAATCATCTACATTACGGCGTGTAAAATACTTTCTCATGAGTACTATAGCCCCTCCAACAGGAGACAATAGACTTGTTCCGAAAAATCCCCATGGAAGCCGTCTCATGAAACCTATGATTTTGCGCTTTATATTCGGAGCATTCGGTTCCTGAGGAGTTTCTGCCACAGGATACGCGAGAGCCACATTCCAACCTTCTTGGACGGATATAAAAAGAAGTAGATGTGTATGCAAAACGCCAATTCTGGGAAGAACGGCACCATCTGGACCAATGCGACTGTATGCTTTTGGTGTTGTTATAGGGTAATGCCCGGTGACTGGTACCAGGTCGTCGACGTGCCAATATGTATGTAGCTGGGTGTAACGATCCTGAAATAGGTTTGTGAACTCTGCTGCAACCTTTGTGTCTAGACCAGGAGCGCTGAAGGCATATAACTCGGAGTTTTCCCATCGAGGTCGTTTCTCTTCAGCGTAATGTTTAAGTGCCCGCATAGCTAAACATCCTCCAAGACTGTATCCTACCGCAGTGATATCCCTTCCTTTGGCAGTCTGTTCGTTCATCCAATTGAAGACTCTGTCTTTGATCACCCTGTAGCTAAACGATGCGACGCTTTTAAAGTTTCCATCAGCCCAGGCGCCAGCTGGTTCAACATTCAGACGGCCTTTTCGATCACGGTATTCGGCTGGATGAGTTGCGGTCCCTCGGAAGAGCAGTATTGCTCTGGCGGCGGGATTATTCACGGGCTCGAGGTAGTGCCATACACAACCGGCGGCGAGGACAGATACGCGCGTGTCTGTGATTCTATACGTGGTGTCGTATTCGGGATGTTGTGGGTTGAGATTTAGGTTGATGTCTGCGTGTTGGGTGCCGTTTGTTCCGGGGAGATGAATCGCTGCTAGGATATTTGCCCAGATTTGAAAGTTGCCTTCGAGTGTATGGAGTCTCGGGGCAATATAGGTATTATAGTTTTCTAAATATTGGCGTTTGTTATGAGACGTAGCTGTTCGCATCCTCCCGGAGTCTTCGAGGAAGTTGTTGTGATTATTCCAACGATCCATCGTATGAGCCTCGACTATAACGGCGTGTTAGAGGAGAGTTTCAAAAGTAGTCTCATGGTGAGTAACTATTACAACAAGCCTTTTGGCAGAATATATAGACTTTTAATGTATTTTATAGTTATATGCATCTTTGTTGATGTTGGCGCATCGGACAGTATATACAAAATTCAAGTTTTGGAGCATTCCAGAGATATGTCTGTATTGGAAGCGTAATGGGTAAAGTAGTGGTAATAGATAACTAGCTAGAGCCACAATTCTTGGGCAATGATGCCAAACACAGATGGCAATTGTTATGGTTTATTGCCTTTAGTTGCTAAAGCGTGGAAATTACTTCTTTTCGTGGTAAATAAAGGTATGCCACCCTGAGTTATAACATAAATCTTGGCAAAACGATAGCCTCGCGTTGGGGGGCTCCCTTTCCTCAGCTTCACAAGTTGGCGACAATTGGCTTAAACTTAGTTGAAACATCCTTCAGCTGTTTCAGCTGCATAGACAGTATAGTTGTCTCATTGAAAGAATTATATAATGAGTTGTATTAAGCTTTCCAATAAGAACTGAAAGCTAGTCGAGCTGACAGCTTCTTTGGAATGTGGCTGTCACTTGATGCAGCAATTGGCCAGAGAAACCACAAGTGAATAAGCTGAACATATGTAAGGTAAGTAAAGAAAATATTGTCTAGATAAAATCGAAAGATCGAAATACGTATAGCTAATTGACATGGTTTGGCGATAGAAGTGTAGATTATATGGCACAAGTGGGCTGCATTACCTTGTCTATTTGCCGATGATTCGTCGGCCTGAATGGTTCCACGGCATCGAGGAATTGTGCATCAAGTCTAACAAATGATTTGAACCACCCTTCGAAAGGGCACAATTATCATGGCTCTAATTCAAGTTTGTCCGAATTTCGTCCCCTGCTTAGATAAACAAATCGAATGGAGGCAACCGTCCATGCCTAAAAACATTACGTTAAACCCATATTAAGCAGCAACAGGCACAGTTAAAATTCAGCAATTAAATATATTATATTAAAAAGTAAAAAGTAATGCAAACTACCAGCATCCCCCATTACATATACACCTCGTCCCTAATTAAAAATCCTACTATACAAGAAAAAAAGCTACTAATACAACCAACCTACCAAACCCTCCGGCCAGGTCGAAGCAGAACTACCAAACGACAAGCGACACGTCACGTAATGTTTATTGTCAACAGCAAAAAAAGAGTCCGAAATACATAAAAAGACAACCATAATTCCAACCAAACACCCCAATCTGCTCCCCCTTTGTTGTTTAAAAGAGTCATACGTGATGTGATACATGTCCCGCATAGTCTCTTCTACTTGAAACTCGTTCCGTCCTCCCATCCAAAGTGCTCCATTGCCTAGAGCTTCAAAAGTGTGTTTCATGCGATAGTGTTTTTCTTCCTTCTACCGCCCCTATAACTCCTGATCATATGGGCTTTCTGTCCATTTCCGTGGTTGATTTTGCAATAGCGCGTAAATTGAATGTTAGCGCCAGTTTAGTCCTGATGTTTTGAAAAGAAAAAATAAAGAAAGAAAGGTTGAAAATTTGGTGAGAAGAATAAAACGAAAGGCCGACGGGTGGTTGAGCCCAAAAGAAAAGTATCACGCCCAGCAAGCGAACAGAAGGCGGTTGTTCATCTCGCTGCGTCGTGCCGGGATGGAAATAAGAGAAAAGGTCCTCAGCAAACATGAGGACATGAAAGCAGCCACTGGTATGGTCTACACTCAGCACACTTCAGCCCCTCCAGCTTCTTCTCTGAAGCGGATGCCACCATCAACGGCAATGCCGCCTTGCACCCACGGCGTGGCCAATACTTGCTGTAATGTCCAGCGGCTTCGTGCACGCTTGAGAAGACCCTCTGTGATGTTCATGGCGTCCAGTAGACCTCTCTCCTTGAAACGGGCTTCGTTAGCCTCATGATCGCCGTCATCACCGCCATACTCGATCCAACGCCATTCGCCTCTTGCAATCCGGTGGCTCTTTCGACTACGCATTCTATGAGAGTCGTTCATCCCCGGAGGAGGATCAAACGGGAGTCGAGATTCGAGGAGGGCATAGAGCAGCACACCAAGCGACCATGCGTCGGTAGCACGACCGTCGTAAGGTTGGCCCATGATAACCTCTGGAGCAGCGTAATCTTCAGATCCGCAGCGTGTCTCGAGCTTCTCGTCCTCTGCAATCCGTCTTGATAGGCCTAGGTCGGCCAATGCTATTACTGAATGTGGGTATGTGGTCCAGTCGACTGATGGATCTGCGAGTTCGCTGGGCGTAAGATTGACAAGAACGTCTGAAAAGATTGTTAGCAAGGTTTACCGTTCCCCCTCATCGATTCAAAGAGCTTACTCTCTAGCTTGATATCGCGATGAACAATCATTTGCTCATGGAGATATTTCACAGCACCGACCAATTCGGCAAAGATTCGTCTCATCAAAGGCGGTGTCAAGAGCTTTCGGTGGGCAGTAGCAACGTCAAACAGGTCTCCTCCAGGGCAGTAGGTCAGGACAAGAATGGCCCTCGTGGGTTCTATGCTCCATGCCATGAGGTTGACCAGGCTAGGATGTCGAATGCTCTGCATGATTTCCAGCTCTCGCTTGAGACTCATCTCAACACGCTCTTCACTGGCTCCCCCCTGAGGACCATGCTCGCACACCTTGATGGCAACCAATGTCTTTCGATCAAGTGGGGGGTCGGTCATGGTTGTACTTCCTAAATCGGCAGAGAGATGCTTAGGCTGATCCATCTGACTGGTAGCCAATACGACTCTGCTAAATGTGCCTTGACCCACAGTTCGCACTGAGCGCCAGCGCCTTCGTTTTCGATCATGCCGGTCAAAGGCTTCAAAATACTCGTATCGTGAGGTTGCGGCGGCGTCGGTAGAGTCTCTCGAGCTCTCGCTGGGAGGGGGCGTCGGCGGCTTCGCAACGTTGGGAGACAGGCCGCGGGACTCTGCCAGATTTTGTTCTCTCCTCATCTGGGGACCTTGAGAATCAGGCTTGGCATGAGGCCCAGACACGGAGACAATTCTCTTTGGAATGGCTGTGGGATCCGGCTGGGTATATTCGCTGAGGCTCCGGTTTCTTGTGTGAGGTTGAGATTCAGATTGAGACTGATGTTGTTGAGCAGGTTTAGGTAAAGTTTGGCTAGCCTCGTTGCTTTCTGTTAGGCTGGCATATGCCTTGCGCCTTGAGGAAGAGGCTGAGGCATTCTGGTTCTTCATTGGGCCCACTGGAGCTCCCATTGTAGGTAAATCCTCTCCAACACTGCTCAATAGACTTCGGTGTTGAGGCGGGGACACAGAGCCCACCGCCAGCCTCCTCCACGGTCCAGGGGATTCTCCTGATAAGAGTGGACTCGGCAATGGCGTCACGTCGCCCATTGCCGTAATCATGGGACTTGAAATAACACTGCTAGTACCGCTAGCAGATCCAATTGAATGCGCGAGAGCGGCTTTGAGACTCGGGGTTCGCGTCAGAAGGCGTATGCTGTTGGAAGACGATTTGTGATTCAAGGGAGTGGGGATGCGAATGGGCGAGAGACTAGTATGTCCAGTGGGAGACTCGCGGTGGTAGATAGAAGGAGAAGCTGTAGAGGAAGAAGAAGAAGGTGCAACGTTTGTGGAAATGCGGAGGGATGAAGTTGCATCGTGACAAGAGTTGCTAGAGTCTAGAAACGATCTACCTCGATGGCCGGCATCTTCAAATGGAGTAGACTGAATTGGAGGCGATGGAGCAATGGTTGTAGCCTGGAAGCTGACAGGAGGCGGCGGAGGATTGGCTGCCAAGGCTAACTCGTCATCTGGAACAAAAGCGCGTTGGGCGTCAGGTCGAATCTCGGACAGACAGCTTGAGCTTGGGGTAAAGTTCAGATTCTCAGATCTTGCCGTCGAGGGGGGATTGAAGCCATCGTGGGGTATCGAGGTTGGCGGGTGAAAAGGAGAATTGCTCATGGCTGGACAAGAAGCGTCCCGGTCAGAAGCCTGTCGAACATGAGCATCCATCAATGCGACTCATAGCCACCGGCATGGCCAGGGCTGTCACGTACGGCTAGGCGGCTGCGGACGCCGCGTCGATGGTCAATGTCGCCCCGAAGGCTCCGGTATCGACGGCTGGAGGCGGCGAGGCGTTGAGTTGTGCAGGGAGCAGCGTCAGAAGGACGAAAAAGAGGCACGCGGTCGTTCCAAACAAGGGCGTTGCGAGGGAGGGACCGTCGCGGAGGGAACAAGTCGAGAAGTGAGGGGTTTGGCAGGGCAAAACCAAAACCAGAGCGGCGCTCTCCTATAACGGTGACATCTAGGGCTTCTGCGCGGTGCCTCTGTGGCGGAGGATTGGCGGATGACGGGCCGAGAGAGCGAAAAGGGCAGAAGACAGAGCGTTTTGCGAGTCGAGATTTGTCTTGTCGCGAAGGAGTCAGTGCAACGAAACGACGTTGGTGGTGTCCGATCCAAAGGACGACGTTCCGGGTACAAGCGAAGCGCATGACATGCCTGCGGGTCTACTCCCTGTTCATGTACAGAAGCGTGTAGCAGGTACAACAGCGACTCGGGCCCCACCCACAGCCGTAGGGCGACCACCAGGTGGGAGATACCGGGGGCTACAAGGCCCGCGCTAGCCCGAATCAGGCCGGGCGGTACGTTACATAAAGTACTGGGCACGACTAGAGAGGGACTACGGCGTTGCTAAGAGGCCTAACAGGCAGAGTTGCTGCAACCTGAAGGCCCATTCCACGAAATTTGGTTCCATTTGATGTTTGTGTCCAGTCTGTGTCCAGTGTGGTAGGTGCTTTTCTCGGGAGGTACTCGGTACCGTACTCGGTATTGTACCACTAGCGGGTACTTCCATGCCACAGCCGGGACAACTGAAAACTCAGATCGGCGGGCAAACAATGCCCAGAAAGATTAAAAAAGAAAAAGAAACACCGCTGTCGAATCATGGGGCATGTGATGCTCCGATACAAATCCCCAGCTTATCACCATAACGTCATCCGCTCCGAAGGGCCGCAACGTGCATCGGCTTTGGCGAACAAGTGGACTCGTTGGAAAAGCGGGGGCTGAATTATAACGTACAAATTGGCTGAGCTAGCGCCAATAACTTTCAACACTTTGCTGGTATCCTTGAAGTTAGTCGCTCATCTCATCTCATCTCAGTTCATGGGTCGCTTTAGCAGGCTATCTCCACGTGACAAGATCCCGGCCGTGTGGCTCAATGGCAGAGCGTCTGACTACGATTAAGTACATCAGGAGGTTGCAGGTTCGACCCCTGTCTCGGTCAATGATATAAGTTCACATCCTGTTTCAATTCGCCATTGGATTGGAACGGGAATTTCTTTTTGAGACTGTCGAGTTTTTGTTTTATTTTTCTCAGTTTCGTCGCTCGAAGCATTCTTGAACCACTTACCCCTGCTCCTCAGCCACAGTTCAATGGCCGTGTGGCTCAATGGCAGAGCGTCTGACTACGATCAAGTATATCAGGAGGTTGCAGGTTCGACCCCTGTCTCGGTCACGAGATCGATTTCAATTCCACGCAAGGGGAATCAATTTCTTTTTTGTTTCGTCTTCTTTTGCCTCTGTGGAATTTCCATCCGGCTTCCCTCTTTGGGTAAGCGAATGCGTGCCCGTGACTCTGCGTTGATGCTTTTTGGTCATTCGATCAAAAGGTCAATGCCAAATTGCCAAGTTGTGATAGCCAAGCGATATTACCGTCAAGGTGAAGGTGCTTCGGGGTCCAATTAGCGAGCTGCCAGCATCCATGTTATCAGCAGCTGTCTGTGCTATCCTAACACTTGATTGTGACGAACAAGGGCTTGAACGTGAGATTCGGTATGAGAAAGTATTGGGAACTTGATCCTGTACATGTGACGCATGACCTTGCGAAAGAGATTTGGCAGAGTTAATGGTCTTCAAGTATCCCAAGCACACGCAATTTTACAATATGTAAGCATCCGAATGTGTACTAGGACAGACAATGCTGGTGTATATTGAATTATACTCCTTGGCAATTCAATTTTTTAATGGGCTGCATCGACGAGTTAGAGGTAGCTGAGCTCTGAGCTATTGACAAGATGGAGATGCCCAACCTGGAAACTTTTGGTGTTGCTGATGCAAGGTACCGGTACCTAGGCCGTAGCGTCAATCGTAGTGCCAGACAAGTACCGGGCACCATGTGTTTTAATTGATTCGAGCCGTGCCCCACGTCGAGACGCGTCAAGTCGCGTCCCTCCACACTTCTGCCACTCTCAACCACCAAAAATCCACCTCGACAGCATCAGGTTCAGCTTTAGCTTCACACGTAGCTAGCAATCATGATGCGACAGGATTACAACAGAATCGACCCCAAGAGGCGGAATGTCGTCGATTACCGAAAGAAGCAGTTTGCCACGCCGCAATTCCAGGACACGCAGTACCCCCACCGCTTGAACTTTTACGCAGATGCCCCAACAGCAGACATCACGCTCGAGCAGTTTGAGCAATGGGCCATTGACAGACTACGAGGTAATTCAAGGCTACTCACTACTATAATGCAATATTCAGAGTCTGACACTGCACAGTCCTCGCCGAGCTTGAGGCATGCTCTTTTCGCAACAGATCGCCTGCCGAGACGGCAACCCACATGAAGCCCATCCTCGACAAATACCTCCCTCTCGATTCCAACAGCTCTAGCAACACGAAGCTGCTCTCACAACGACAAAAGGATCACTACAGCCATTTCATCTTGAGGCTCGCCTTCTCTTCCACCGAAGACCTGCGCCGGAGATTTGCTCGTGTTGAGACGATGCTGTTCCGAATGCGATTCAACAGTGACGATTTGAGCGAGCGATCTACATTCGTATCCAGCTTAGATCTCGACTGGTGGGAGCCCGTAACAGAGGATGAGAAGATACGGTATGGTGCCGAGCTGGCAGCCATGGTCAGCGGAAAGAAGGGTAGCAGCGAGGATGGGACATGGTTCAAAGTGGACTGGGAGCGAGTGCCCGACTTGGTGGAGAGTCGACGTGTGTTCCTGAAAGCTGGAAAGGCATATGTGCCTGGGAGAGAGCAATCGAGCATGGTTGTAGCAGAATTCACGAGCCGGCTTGAGAGACAACTAGAGGTGAGTCGCACGGCCTTGTCCATCACAATTTTTCAGTCGACTGACACGACATCTTCAATGACTAGCTCACAGCTCGGGCTCTGCCACGGCTTGACGAAGATGACCGGTTGACGCCCATCCTTAACCACCTCTCCAAAAACTTCATTACTCCCGACTCGGCTTACATGTCTGGGTCGACGGCGCCCACTGGCGCGCAAATCTCGGCTGCCAACGTCGACAATCTTTCGCAGCATTTCCCTGCATGCATGTCCAACCTGCATCGGTCGTTGCGTCGCGATGCTCACCTTAAACACTACGGTCGTCTTCAGTACACGCTGTTCCTCAAGGGTATCGGCTTGAACCTGGAAGAGTGTCTCGCGTTTTGGCGGGGCGCCTTTCACAAGGTGACAGATGACACATTCAACAAGGAATACCGGTACAACATTCGCCACGCTTACGGAGACGTTGGTGGCGACACGAATCGACGAGGCGGCGGCTATAGCCCGTTTAGCTGTCAGAAGATTCTCACTGAGCATCCTCCGGGACCTGGCGAGGCTCACGGCTGCCCGTACCGGCACTTTAATCTGGAGAACTTGACTTCTTTGGTACAATCCATGGGGGTATCTGACAGATCAGTGTTGCAGGGTGTCAAAGAAGACAAGGATAATCAAAAGTTTCACATGGCATGTAATCGGTAAGTTGCCTGCCCCTGTTCCTGTCTTTGGGATTTACATTTCAAGAGCACGATCTGCAATTATTACGGCGAGGCTAATTCAACTACACAGCGTGTTTGAACATTTACACAAGGCCGAGATTAAAAAGGCAAAGGATGAGGGTGTCATGACATCTAATCAGCTCGAGACAATTGTACATCCCAACGAGTACTTTAAACGAAGCTACCTGCTGAAAAACCTCGGCAAGGAGACTGATGTCAAGATGGAGGGCTAAACATTATTTACACATTGTCTACACGTTGGCTACGCGTTTTACATAAGGGAGTGACACAGATGGCAGCGCCATGCTGTCATGGGCTACAAGATAGAGGGAAGCATTTGGGAGGGATGAAGCAACTGGGCGTTTTTGTCAAACTGTATTAGGATATGAGATATTAGGCAACATTTGCGTCAAGACTGTATGTATCATGATGAGGTGGTATCTCTCAACACCATTAATGCCAACCAAGCCGGGTTACATCAAACACGGCATTTCACCAGCGTCATCAAGATCATCGCACCATTCTCATCTTGAGCCTGTCCAACACAAAACCCACCTGGGCTTTCATAGCCCAACGCCCCTCCCCTTGACGTCCGTCTCTCGTCTGGCTCAGACCCCTACGCGAGCTAAGGCAAGTGACCCGGTTGCCAATGATGCTAATGATGTAGGTACCGAGGGCGTTTGGTTCATGCACCTTGTTTTTTTGCTGAAATGATGTAGTGCATACATACAGAAGCCATGCATCATCTCATCATGACTGAACGAGGAGGGACCCTTTGGGGTTTTCGGGATAAAGGTGCCTTTAGGCATACGCCCAGATGTGTTACGATTCACGAGCCCCGGTTTTTAAGAAGACAGTCGAGGGGATGTGTGGGTTCTTGGTGGTATTGCTGGATAGTTGTATAAACTGGGGGTGGAGGGAGAAAAGCGTATCTAAGTCGGGGATATTTCGTGGTGTTGGAGATTGTTTTGTTTGTCTTTGTTTATCTAAATACAGACAGACACGTGGGAACATTGAAGTAAGGCATTGAGGTATTTCGATTGCGAAAGACGCCCGAATATGCCGAGGCAATCACAATGAGCTGATGGATGGAATCATGCAATGGGCTCATCTTTGAAAAGGGATCCATCAAAAAAACGCAAAATTTTAAGCCGTGCCGTGAGATTCCCGAGAGTCCTCCATTCCCGGTATCAATAGTCGCAATGTTCATGCGCGCTATATCGTCAACCTCTTCCGTTTTGCTGTCAAACGGTCCAAAACGGGCTTAAAAATAGACTTATCGTCAACACACACGGAAGTGGGTGTCCTCCTCCCCCCATGTAAAAAAAAAAAATTCGATACGTGTACTAAAAAGCGTCCGTCTCTTTTTGCGATACGGAGATTCTTTCCTTCTTTTTTTTCACGGTATGGGAGGAGACAAGGGTGTAGTAGCATCCGAGCTAAAACAATCTGCTGCACGATGATATCAGAAATACGGAGGAGGGCGTGTGCGGGCGAGCAGAAATGAGACCAAAGCAAACAAGGGTCGTTTTTTTCTCTCTCTCTCGCTCTTTTAGTTTGGGAGCACGATGACGACACGGGGCATGTTGCTAGTTTGGGGGACAGGGGGTCTCAGATTGTGCTGGATAAGTGAATGTCTTTTTGATTCCCTGGATTCGTGAATATCGTGAGTGCTGCATCCGACGCTTGAATTGGGGGAGATTTGCGGTTGCATCTGTTTTTCAAGCGAGGGGGCTAGAAATGGGCCAGGGTGAGTGTGTGTGTGTGTAAATGCTTATGTCGCGTAGGTATTTAACCAAGGAAAGCGAATAGCTTGCTGCAATGTTTTATTTTTGAACAAGGCTTGCATATAGATGATGGCTATGTCTACAGATTAGATGTTAGTGAAGAGCAGGTTTGGGAGGGGGTGAGACAGGCTGTGTGCGAGGATGTTGCCGATGCATCGATCGACTAGGGCCAAAGTGCATCTTCTTCTTGGGCGTGTGCTCGATATCGCGATGATGATGACGACTGGGGGGGGGCCGTTGAATGTGGATTAAAAGAAAGAGGGGAACAAAAGGAGAGTTTCTTTTTGAACATTGCTGTCCCAATTACGGATACATGGGTATCTAGCTGAAGAAAGAGAGTGTGTGATGTTGACAGGCACGCATTGCATCATTGCGCGGCGATGACGGCAAATTCTGGGGTCGAAATGATGGAGACGGACGGCAACAGGGCAAGGCTTGGGAAGCATGGACAAGGCTGGCCGGCTTATCAACCAATGAGCGGGATGCCCTGTATCTTTTGGAATACAGAGCCCAGGGACAGTGTGTACGTGTACGCGTAGCTTCGCCAGCATCGTGGAATTAACTATCAGGGGGGCTAGGAGAGCGAGCGGCTTTGTGAGGGCATCTACGGACGGCAGAGATAGAGAGCTGTGTCAGCGGCGAATGCAGCGTGCGGAGTAGCGTCTGACAGGAGGCATCAGCCTTGTCTGTAATAATCGGTACTCCTGCTCGGTATAAGTGAGTGACATCCAATGACAAATAACGGGATAATGTATTAGAAAACGAGAATACTACTGGGATTCTCAGCGAAGAGTACAGTACGGGATAGAAACAGGCATTACATGTAGCTACAGCACGTCTATTTGCGCTCACTCAGGTGCGGAGTAGCGCGCCAAAATGGAGAATCCATGGATGCCATTGATCCCACGGCCCCCTCCCCCCAAAAACCCACGGCGAACGAGAGGCCATCGTGAGAAGAACAGGTTCGTCGCGACTGGCCGACGCGATGTGACGCGGATTTGGACCGCCAAGATGCGGGGAGGGGGAGGGACGTGCTAAGCTGCAACACAGGCAAATGAGCTATCAGGTATAATGCAGTGCATTGCCTACGAGTACTATATTTCTTCATGCTCATAAATGAAGTTGTATGTACATTGCATCTAATGCTAATGCTCGTGCGTGCAGGTATGTAGGATCGAAATGCTGTGCTATGCTATGCTGCGCTGTGCTGCTATTATTAAACGCCAATGCCACCACGCCCAGTCCCCTTCTCTTACACCAGCGCCCGCATCTCTCCTCATCCCATGTCCCAATACCAGGATCCCCGATTTCCCTTACTCGCGAAACTCGCCCAGTCAGCGGAAATAGCCGTCGTGGGAGGCTCCGTAATGGGATCTAAAAGGCGGTAGCGGACGATCCCCTAGTCCCTCTCCCGTGTCTCTTGCGCTGCCTCAGCTCTTCTGGGTTCCCCTTTTATTATCACATGTACGAAGCGTCTGTGTAATCATGAACCCGAACAAAAAAGATGACAGAAAAGGCGTGCAGTAGAGTAAAATACGAAGCCCAGCCAATCTTTGTTCCCCCTTGGCGGTGCTATTTGATGATTGCATACATGTACATTACATGCACATGTGCCCATCCATGCCTTATCTTGTCCTTCCAATCCTCGCCAGTCGTCCAAGAGCGGTATCAATCTGCTTCGCCTGTCTGTATCTTTCTCTCTATTTCATCCTATCCTGTCCAAGTTTGCTTCCTTCAGCTGCTGCTGTCCAGCCAATAGAATCAGTGATCCTTCGGCCAATAGAAACAATAAATCCGTCTTCCGAGTCCCTTCCCCCTCTCCCCCAGGCACGGATTTACTCCCTGCAGTTTGGCAAGTTTGATTTGCCGCGCAAAGCGCAGCGAAAATACCTGTACATTGCCCATACCGTCCTATGTAATACAATCCCATGGCTCTTACTGGCCGCTAAATCCAGAAAAGCAAATATCGATTCGTCCAATCTGGATGCTTCTCCATATGGAACAGTCGCATGCAAGATGTACACGCGCGCATGTTGTATACGCAGCTTTCTCAGCGCTTTTGCCCTGCGTCTAGACTCGAGAAGGGAGGCTGGGCTCGCGCGATAGTGCCACTCTGCAGAGGTCATGTGAACCATAACTCCGAATCCTCTTTGGCCTCGTCCTTTCTCCAACCCGCGCTTCTGCACGGAACGGCTACGGCTCGGGGCCATTGGGGGTGAAAGTTGTGAATGAGACAGCGGCAAGTAGAGTGAATGCTCCCTCGGAGATGCAACCGCAGTAAGCCCCCAGAATGCGTTCCCCCTCACCTCACTGATGCCACAATGACAGGCGGTTTATTGCATGAATTGAACGATGCCCAGCCTTGGTTCGACTGACCAGGCCCTGGGCATGGATGTCCGAGGATGGCACTCTTTGGGAACTAGTTTGGAGAAACATATGATTGCCCCAAGATCAGACAATGGCGGTCGGATATCCGAATCTCCCATCTACCTAGTTTCAGGAACAGCCGCCCTCGCATATTCCCCCTCAAGCGAGACACACAGAGACAGAGAGAGCGTCAATATCCCAGCATCCAGCCGAGTTCCCTTACTCGTGTGCGCGGACCTGCTCAACTGGGCGATATTCCCAGTACAACCACGGAGCTACCCCAAAAAGGGACGCGTCTCTGCGGCACCCGTACGCCCTCCTTGTGTGCATATTGTGATCTCTCCCGTGTGCAAGCGAATGCATGATATGATTTGTTTCACTCTTCTCATTATTCCTCACATAAAAAGAACTAGTGTGAATTTCGCGATGGATGGGACCAATATTGAGCCAGCTGACACTTTGTCTCTGACCCCCGGCCCCCTTAGGGAACTTGTACTTTGATTACCGTAAGGAACGGGCTGCAGAATGCGGCGTCTGAGTCCGTGAGCCTTTTTTTTCCCCCAAGAGACTACCACGGAGAGCACTATATTTTGTTACAGGTTAAATGCCTCTTTGCAGGAAAAATGGTACGATGGGAACAACTGCCGTGTGGACAAACAGACGGCTAAGACGGAATGTCTGATCCGCGGCAACTCTAGGCGGTTCGTGCGGCCCGATCGGGCGGGCGGCTTGGGAGGTCATTTCACGGTGTAAGTCGTGAGAATCCATTCAACCACGAAGTAATACTCGCTCCAAAGTACAGCCGACCACCACGGCCAGTCTCCAGAGACAAAAGAAAGAGGAAACAATTAAGGAATTACCCGCAACTTGATCCATCTGTTTAAAGCACAATACGTAGAGGAGATGTTCAGGCCGAATTGTAAATTGTGTTGAAGCCCTTCCCCAGAGTGCGGTCCCTATAACCCGATCTACACAGCACCTCCAGCTGTGCTCAGGAACCGCCAATCCATTCCCGCTAGCCCCAGGCACAGCACCTTTAGCCTCCTCCTCCCCCTTCATTTTCTAAACATGCCCCAGCGTGTCTTGAACAATACAACGCCGCCTCCAAGACAATAAGACCATCAAACAAATTCTTAAAACCGTTTACTGCTGATGGACTCTAGCTGGCAAGTCATTTACACCTAATCAGTTCCTCCATCCTAACGTATTTCTTATCGGAAGTTTCCGTCAAGACGCTGCAGACACGTGGGCGTGAGAATTGGACAAAAAGGCCGCCTCCATCTCTCTCGGCATGGGCGAGCGACGATAGGCAAGCTGGGCCTCTTTCACAGATAGAGTACACTCGCATCTAAACAAGTTTTTTTTTTGTTATTCCCGCTGATAATTCCCATATTTTTGAGATATTACCAGGGAAAAAAAAATTAAGCAATTTGGGTTCACTAATCAGAAATCGGCAGCTCTTACCGCGCTCGGTAGGGTACCATTGTTGATACTTCACGGCCAGCCTCGTCTCACCACAACGCCCGCCCACCTCTCTCTCCAGTCTCTTTCAACAGACACACACACACACGCATGCTTCACGATGGCTCCTAATTTCGTCTAATCGCTTGGAATTGCCCTACATTATACTTTTCATGCATGTTAATACTCCACACACCCCCAAAGACGCTCTTCATCCAAAAGCACAAAGTGTTGTAGCCCATCCATCCACGTAGTCTCGCATCGCATCGCCTCGCATCTGCATCTGCATACAAAAGTCGAACGAAAACCCTACATCCTACGAATAAAAACCAAGCCGAAAAAAAATGCCAAGAAGAATCAGAAAGAAAAGTCCTACGCGCATATGTACATACGAGTACATGTAGGCCTCACATCAAGTCACACCGCAGAATCAAAACTCTCTCTCTGCCGCTCGCCTAACATGTCCCAATCCCAGTCCTAGCAAAAAAAGAGACGGGAACATTCCAGGCCCCTCTCCTCGCATGCATTGCACGCTTGCTGCACGTACACTCATTCAGACGAGTCTAATCCCGGTAAACAAACCAGTCAAAACTACTGGATTCAACTCCGTACACACCTTCAATAACAAAATTAATAAAAAGAAAAGACAAGAAAAATGACAGAGCCAAAATTGCCAAGACCTATCAAAGACAACAGGGTCCAGATTTTCTTTTGTCTCTCCCATGCTAGACACTAGAGTAGGTACTCGTACAGTAGTAAAGCCGCGGCTACGCAAATCCAGACCCACGCGAACGAAACCTTGTGCACATCATGCACTGCATATTTCACAGCTTGTATGAAAGTTCGGAAAGAAAAAAAAAAGAAGCGATGAAGCGATAGAGAAAATGTTTGTTTGTAGTCATGTAAAAAATCTTGCATTCTAATAAACTATAAAAGCACGGGCATCGTTGGCCCAGGTGGTATCACTATACTAGCCAAAGAAAAAAAAAAAGATCCCGCATCGTCTATTTCGCAATCCAACATAAGAAAAAATGAGAAGAAAAAAAAGTGATATTAGGTAATGCAACACCTTGCGCTCGCGCAAGTAGAAGTGAAGAAGGAAAATAATCCGTTATCCCGTCCCGTCGTATATGCACCTCCCGACGCTCAGCGCCAATGCAGGAAGAGAGAAAATGAGACGATAGTAATAAAGACGTCAGTGGCTGTGCCAGAAGCCCCCAAAGGAAGCCAAGGGAGAAGCAAGAAAAAGTCGAGGCCACGATGCCGTGCCAAGGAAAAACCAAAGGGCGATAAAACCAAGGCTAGCTAGTCTCTCAACGGCCCCCATCGAGGAACCCACTTCTTCCTCTTGTGTCGCTCGCTGCTCGGCATGCCAATGTTTTTTTTTTTTTTTCTTTGAGAAGCCAAGGCTAAGGCAGAGACCCCTGTCGCGCAGATGAACTGGTCGCACACAGCGCTTCTGGGCCAAGCCATTCGTCGCCTGCGGTTCGGCGCCGCCTAGCGGTATCCGTCTTGTTCTTGCGGCCCCAATGAAAAAAAAAAAAAAAAAAAAAACAAAGTCGGCAGTGCATGCATGGGTGAAGCGATGTTGAGTATCTGGTAGGAGATTGCGAAAAGGCGGCCAAGAAGTGAAAGGGTAATAAAAGTAATAAATCAATAAGCATGTAAAATTCATCGCCGTGGTCGTCATTCATAAGGCTTGTTCGCAAAGGTGGAGACGCAAAAAGAGAGAGTCGTGGTTCCCAGTTCCCCAGAAAGGGTCGACTGAAACGACCTGTCACAAAATGACGAGGCGCTGTCGAATCATCGTCGCACCGACGAGATATGCCGAAATGCCGCAGCCTCCAATTGGAGGCCCTGCCTGCGGGCGAGGTCGCGAGCGCGCTGCGTGCAGTAAGGACATGGAGGTGCAAGCGAGAGGGCAAGGCCAGGCCAAAAGGGCCCTGCGCCTTGTGCATGGCCTGCACTGCACCCAGGGACTTGCTCGGGTAGCACCGCATGTGCGCAGCAGTGCTCGTCTCGAGCTGTGGATGGAGATGCACATGGCTCAAAGCAGAGAAGCGAGGTGCAAGGCCATGTCTGTCCGGCAACAGCTCGGTGAAGTCGGTGGAGGTTCGCCGTCTTGTGCTCGAAAGCAACGGCTGGAGCTCGGACATAGCATTACAGACAGACAAGATAAGACGGGAGCTCATTGCAGATCTCACACCATCCATGTGGCCGACGGCTGCTGCGGTTCCCGGGAATCGCGAACCAAGCTATGCCGCATAGAGTGCTGACCGTTGAGCCGACACGCTGGGTGACGAATCCCATCATTTTCTGGGGTTGCCCGCGGGAAGACATGGGGGATGGGGATAAAGATAGCAACTCTCAACAGCCAGCGCCCGCTTTGGTCGTCGATCCAGGAGAGCCAGATGCCAGGTTAAAGTGCCTGCGGACATCTGACCTAAGCGTGCAAGGAGATGCAAGTGAGAGCTCGACTTTTTTGTATTTTTTGACAGGTGATGGGATGTTTCGACCTGTCAAGTAGAGCGTGTGTAGATGGGTGGAGCGACGGGTGCTGCTGATGACGGATTGTTTCCATGCGGGTTGGGATGGTGTCGACACTGCGTCGAGGAGATGCAAAAGAGTCTCGTGTCGTGTCTATGGTCCATTTGAGGAGGTGTCGTCTATAATATGCCGTAATGCTCGCTTTTTCCGAAAAATTGAAGATGATAAAGTACAACAGCGCAGTTGTATAAGGCTGCGTTGTGGGTGTCAGAAAGACGGTGCTGGGGATATTGCTTTACTTGTATCCCACGAGCTTGGCGCAACGCTCGCAGTAGTAGAGGTTGTGTGAGATGCGCACCATGCCGGCTGTGCTCGCGTCGTCCGTCGTCGTCGTCTCGGCGGATCGAGCGCACCGCATGCAGCGCAGCACGAGGACTGAGGCAATGGGCCGAGGGTTGGAGTCCATCCTGGATGAAGACGAAGGGACGTCGGAGTCGGAAGATGAGGCGGAGGAAAAGTTGTGGCTGGCGATCAATGCGGCAGCGGGCATCTTTTGGCGTGGGTGATGTTTGGTTGTTTTCAGTTCTAGAGATATTTCAGACAAAGCTGAAAGCGTCGACTGTGAAAAAGCAGTGCAAGCCGTGGGTTTTATCTGCTTTTTGCGTTCGCCTGGTGTTTCCGAATCGGCGGGGTGGGCTTGAATCGCGGCTTTGCAGGGTGACGTGACTGGGTGCAAAGGGTAAGCTGATGGAGTGAACCAGCGGGCTACTGTGTATGCACGGACGGGACAGGCAATGACTGTCTTGTGGTTGTATTGTATGCTGTGTGTTGTTTCTCGGTTGCTTTATTCCAGAATGAAAAATAAAGAATGAGAAATGAGTATGAGTAGTCGGAGAGAGTTTGGATGCAAGCGGTTCTAGTCGTCTAGAGCGGAGGGATGGGCCTTGTTTTAAGAAGTAGAAAGGAGGTGGGTTTAGTATCCTTAGAGGGTGTGGTTGACGACTGTAGGGCCAAGATGGGGACGAGGGGGCGTGTGGAAAGCAAAAAAAGGTACTTGGGTGCAAAAGCAAAAAGAAAGGGTCTCCAGCAAGGCAACAAGGAGGATCCACGACAGGGAGGGTACGATCGACGATATGGTCGGAGTTGCGAGTGACAAGGGATCTCGGGCACGGAGCGGCGCAAGTCACAGGCGGCCGGTGCGGGTTCTGCGGGCGTGTGGATTCGGCATGTGTCCAGCGCCGTTTCAGTTTCTTGGGCCAACTCACCCTTTTGCCTCTTTGTCGCATGTAGTCGTAAATGAGTGTCAATGTGACTTTCTGTTGCGAGCCATGGCTGCATAGGCGGCTGCTGCGGTCTCGATATCGTCCGATGTGCTTGTGCTGTGCGATTCAAATGACATGGGCGGTTGGGTTGTTGTGTTGTGTTGTGTTGTGTTGTGTTGTGTGCCCGTAATCATTTGATGTCCTACCAGCAGGCATCCAACCTTTTTTTTTTTTCTTCCTCTGCTCTCGCCCGATCGCCGTCCCAACCAAGCAGGGCAACGCAACAACTTCCGTTACGAGAGCGCTGGGACGGTACGGTATGAAGATAAGGGGGTGCGCGGTTCAGCCTCTGGAATACGGGATATATGCACTTGAACCATGCAAGCTAGAGAGGGCTTAGCAGGCCAGGCCAGGGAGGGCGTGCGTATGCAACTGCAGCACAGCCAGCAAACAAGGGCAGGGGTGTGCATTTGCGGTTATAGGAATAGAACACACATAATGCATATGCAGGATACGAGTTCCTTACTGTATTCTGTTCTGCTTGGCTTGCGACGCCAGTCTTCAGGGCGCTGCTAAAAAGCTCCAAAGCCACTTTTCTGAGAGGGGCGTGCGTGGGCGCTGGAACCCGGCCTGTCTAGCATTTCAAGCGCTGGTCCACTATGAAGTTTTTTTTTTTTTTTCTTCTCGTCCTTTGCCCGGGTAATTTACACGTATGAGTAAAGGACCAGGGAACCATCCGATATCTGGATGCCCAAAGTGCACGTTTTTTTTCAATGTTGTGGATATGCGCGACTGTCATCGTATCGTCTTTTTCGCTGTTGGTGGACCTAACAGGGGACACAAAACGGCAACCTGGAGGGCCAAAGGAACTGAACCTTGACCACAGCTCTGCTGGCACCGTTCTTCGCCTCACTCGCTAAGCCCAAAAGCTAAGAAAGCTGTCAGCCGAGTGTGCCGTCGTTGGCCAGACAAAGGCGGCAGGATTCTGGAGGAGCAAGGCCAAGGCGTGCAACTCCGAGGGCCGGTCAAAGCTCCGACGAGCTTACTGTACTGGCAAAGATGCATCAAAGTTGTGTGTCTAGTGTGAGTCTTGGTATTCTGGCTGTTTAGGGAAGCTTTGTCCTCGGTTAAGCTTCTGTCTCGCAAACGCCTCCAGCCTTTAAGCCGCCCGGTCCGAGACCTGTCTGTCTGGGCTGCAATAAGCTGCGTCGTCCTGGAGGCTGTACACTCCAGTCAGGTGTGCTTGTGTGTGCGTGGACGGCTACGAATACTACAGGCTCATTCATGTCTGTTGACTGTTGATGCCAAAATAAGAACACGGAAAACAAAACACGCAGCATGCGAGATGTGACGGTGGCCAGACCAACTAGGAATGCCAAGTGTCATGCAGAACCGCTCCGTGCTTGCGACGCTCTCGCTCTAATTAGACGGACTAGTCGTGCATTTCATTCACGATGCGGAAACAGACTCAAATTGAAACGCTCCAACATGCGAAGATGACATGCCGGTGAAGCTCGCCATCCCTGTGGCTACAACGTAAAAGCAAGCCAGGGACATCCTAGAGCAAAGCCTAAAGGCATGAAAAACAGAAACCAAAATACGGTGAATGGATGTGATTCATCCAACGTGCTCCGTGCTGAAGCTGAAGCTGCCCAACTCCACGGGCAAACAAGAATCAATCCATCCCATTTGCCGTTTTGAATGTTAATGCGCCGCGAAACGCCACCATAGTGGGATAGTGCCGCGTAGTCAAAACTGTAATGGAGAAGATTAATGCCCAAAGCCACGCGTTTTTTACTCTACACAATACACGAAGACTCAGAGAAAAAGGGCCTCGGCCAACGGAGACTGGCAGGCTCCGCCAGAGAATAAGCCACCAGAGACATAGCATGATCCAGAGAGGTGCTAGGACGGTGGATTTTGTCCATGGAATTTAGCTGGCCAGGACTTGGACCCGTCCACAGGGAGGCTGACGCGCAGCAGTTCTCAGCATCTCGGGTCGAACAGCCGTCCGATGGGCCGGAGTTTGTCTTCTCAGCAGATTCCATCGCCAATCATCCATCACGGTGTTGCCACTCCCAACTTTGTTGACAGACCCTTGCAAACATTGGGCAGAGATGTACGAGTATTCCTCATCCGCAAATCCACATCCCACATCGGCTATCGGAAAACCCACGCGAGAAGAGATTTTGTGCATATGGAAACAAAAAATACGCCCAACGGCAAAGGGGGAGGGAGCAAGAAAAAAGTTCCAGAAGGTCAGAGATAAATGAAAGGGCCTGATGGAATGGATATCCTCATCAAGATGAGGCAGCGAATCGGTGGCTTCGGGCTCCGTTTTGTGGTTCCCAGCTGAAAGAGGTGCGCTGTTTCGAGCAATTCCTCGAAATCTGGGCAAATGGGAAAATTGGAACTCAAAGCCCGCGTGTTTCAGATTTCCGCGATGGCGCTAGGCTTGGAACTGTCATCCATTGATCCATTCTGCTTCTTGTGAATAATATCGGCCTACGGGGGCTGGAGTCATACGAAAAAGCTCGGATTGATGCATGGATGCTTGGGGGTCAGAAGCATTGAACTGTATTTCCTGCCCAGGTGGATTTTTAGTGCATGCCAACTCGCTGTGCGACAACAGGTTACAGCGTGTCTCAGCTGCACTGAGACAAACAGAATTTGATGCAGTGCCTGATACGGAGAAAGACAGCAGCAAGACAGATGACTCATCTCCAACCAAACACATCCCCGCAAGGCGTCTGAATCATCGAAGCCGCGCTGACTGGCTGCAATCCCATCCCATGCTTGCATTCTGGTGCAGGCTTACGCACATATGACCGACTGTGCTGCACAGTACTTTTATTGATTATATTGACTTGTAGGCATTAGCACCATGGAGAGCGTCCGAGACAAGACACCGGCTACTGGTTACATCTTCGGAAACTCCCCTGGATCAGCATCAGGCAAACAAGGCAAAGCAGGGAAACGAACGAAACGGTGAGCATGAGCCGATGCAAGGAATGAACCATTATGGCCCAATCGCCCAATCCGCTTGCCCGTCGACGATGCAGGAAGCGTCGCCTCCACGTCACCATGATTGCGTCCTGGGTGCGTTTCTGCCACAGTACCTGCAGACACGGGGGGACCCATCATCAGCGAGCCATGGTTCCTTTGACGGGCCTCCTCCTCCTCTCGTCTTTTTAGCCAGCCAGTGAAAAAGGGAGAAACTTGTCTCTCGCGAGAACTCATCAGTCAGCATCGTTCTTCTTGCTCGCTCTCCTCTCGCGGTTAGCGCCATCGGCCGCTCCTTGATTGCCCTGCAAATCTCCGATCCCCAGCCCCTTGGCAGAGGTTCCCAGTTTCCAGCCCAAAGCCTGTTTTCTTGCCCTTGCTCGCAGCAGGATGAGAGGCCGTCACACTGAGTGAGAGCGCCGTTCCAAGAAATTGATTGATTAGGGCGGGTCTTGTCTCCTTATCTCGGTTTGTTACGTTGAATCGAACTTCTTTGTTCCGTCCATGGAGGCTTCGGCCACAGCTTCTCCGCTCCCCCCTTTCAACAACCCCCTTCGCCCAGTCCAGTTTTCATCTAACAAACGGTTTCACCCTGGACACAACCTTCCGTTTCCTGGCAGGCCGTCGTACGACGTGGCTGGTCGGCCTGGCTGATGCGACCGTTTGACTCGTCAGTTTTCATTTATCCAAGGCAGCCTCTCGGTCATCCTTTGCAGCTCAGTCTCAAGCCACTATGCGTGCCGTGACCAATCCGCCAAGTCATGCTCATGCTCATGACACTGCCCTCACCTCGGCTGCAGTCATTCTCATTCTCCTCTAGCTCATGTCTCACCCGTCGTAATCAGAAATGGCTGCTGCCTTGTCACGTCTGGCAGCGCACCACAAACGAAAGTGTCACCGCCAAGTCGAATCAAAAGCTCAATCTAACTGCCTTATGGGACTTGTTGGTCCCTGATACTGATACACCGTGGCCCGTTCCACCAAAAATCAGCTGCACAGTGCCGTCGCTCTCCCTTGAGCATCTCCGCACTGATCGTCGATTTCCAGTTACCGGGAGAAAGGTAGCTTGTGGGGCTTGTTTCGACTTCTCGTGCTTGTGTTTCCAGACAGAACAGGACCCAGTCTTTGATGATTCTACAAGAACGTCAAACAACGCTTGAGAAGACGTAAGAGATGCGTTGCTGTTGTGCAAGCTCCTCTCTTAATGCCTCATGGGGACATGTCAGGCAAGCGTTTGCGTGTAATGTGTAGCCTTGGTGCTGCAAGCTAATCTTTCTGGCTTGTCTGTGCTTCGATCCCGCGATTGTCTCGGATGATACTCCGTAGTAGAGCTGCAGGTCGAAAGCTAATTAGCAGGACGACAGCTGTCTCGCCTCTCGCCATTAGTCGTCCCGTCTAGATGTCGAGGTGGAGGATTCAGCAGCTGTCGATCAGAGCCAGCTGCCTTTCTCGATCACCTACCGATCACCTACCATACTCTCGATGTGCAAATAGGCTTTCAGCCTATCACCAGGTCGCAATGCTTGCCCACGCAAAACAAGCCGCCCCTCTCTAGCTTTCACGCCTCGCCACTTTCAATCGCACCGATCGCAAGCGCCGTACAGTACGTTGGAATCTGGCTGGTAGGCGGCACATCGACGGACATCGACGGACATCGTGGGTGCTAAATTGTGCGTGCAAAATGCAACCTTTGGGCCCTGCAATCTCTTTGGGCCAGAACCTTTCAATCCAATGGCCCTGCAGATGCAGACATGTTGGACCGTCGATGCGACTCGATGCTTGACCTTGTGATCAGATTGAAAAAACACGGCGAGTCGTCATCCCATTGTGCACCTTTAGCTGCATATTGCCGGAACAATTCCCCTCCAGAGCACAATGTTGCTGACTCCGATGGGGGGGTCTGTCAAACCTCAAACCCACAGTCGAAGCCGTCTTTCCGGTCGGCTTCGGCTGGCCTCCGATATCGAAGCTCGCGTGGGTAGCAAACCAAACCAAACCACCAGAGTTTCTGTCGGCCGCTGTCAGCTACCAAGCCATCGCCACCGCTTGTGCCTGTGCATGCCATCCCCACGATCAATGTTACTTCGTACCATCGGCCGGCGATTTGAGGGCTAGGCCCCGACTCTCTGCTCTTGTTGGCTGGCTGCTAATAGTCACTGGAGGGCCCGGCCAAGCCGCGGAGACGAGGCTCCAGGTCTAGACTTGCCCAGGCCTTTCTCTCACTTGCACCATACCGCCCCTCGCAATCATTTGCCATGAAACGCGGATGCAATATTCCACTTTCGCATACAGCCAGCCCGTCGTATTTCACAGGCCACCAATTTTGAATTGCCTTTCAGCCCGGCCGCCGCCAATCGATGTCCGTGCTGATGCTGCTGCGACCGGCTGCAGCCCACGCACGTCGTTTCTGCGCGTAGGGTCGAGACCGACAGGGCAGCACCCAAAAAAAGCCACCCCTAAACACGCTTACTCCCTTGGCCGTCGACTATTGAGAGCCATCCCGCGCTATCAAGCCTGCATCAAGGGACTGCAATCAAAGCCATCACGAGGAAGACTCGACGATTCGAGACTCGATGCACTGCCGACTCGCGACGACCGTTGAACCACCCTCCCCCCCCGGTCTCTCCAGCCCGTAGTCTCAACGGTCGTGGCAGTTCTAGGCCAGACGGGCTGGAGTTGTCAGGCGATGTGATACCGCTTTCCCGCGCTCTGTTGAGGATCCGAAACGTCGTAGCTCTCGAATTCGTTACGTGCCAATAGTCCAAAAGCCGCCGCCATTGGCTTGTGCCGGTGCTTCCTAACCCTAGAAGGCCGGAAAGAAACTTTCGCCAACCTTCTAGCCCCAAATGCTTATTTCCGTTGGTCAGAGTAAAAAGAAAGAAAAAAAGGTCGGGAACCACGCTCTGCTGGGACGGGCGTCTTGGTCCGACGGCACGGCACACACTCCCACGCCCGTTTATTCAGATATGCGATATGGGCTTACTTGGGCGAGGGTATCGTGGAGCTGACTATCGTACTAATAATAATGATGGCGGTTGGTTTACAGTATTTGATTTGAAGTTGATTTGACATTAACCTCTACAGCTAAGCAATTGAATTCCAACTAGGGCTTGGCCAGCCGCGCAACCAGCCGCACAACCAGCGGAGGCTCAGCAGCAAGTGGGAATCCGCTTCCCGTTTGAAGCATACATCTACACACAAAAAAACACCATTCCTCAAGAACTTGACGGGTGTTTGGATACGCCCTAACTTTTTGAAGCGGCACATTTTCGGTGTAGGTTTTTCCTCCGAAGCGCCTTTCGGGTCGGTTCACACGGAGCGTCATCAGACGATCGACGTGCGGGAAGAAAACAAAGCTCGCAACTCTTTCTTTGGTGGTTGCATGAAGATGCGCAACACGCCCTACGGCTCGCCCGGGAGCTGCTGTGCAACGCTTCGAACGGCCCGAGAGTCCCCGCCAAGCAGCTGACCTGTTCTGTGCCTTGCCCGGCTATATGCGAATTGATCCTACGACTGTTCTTTTTTGGTTTGTTTTTCGTGATATGTGATTTTTTTCACGGTTTTTTTGTTGAGTGCAAGTAGCCAGGCTGTTTGGCCCTGCAAGTCAAGCCGGAACGGCAGAAAGGAATAAAGAGACCCAAAGTGGCGGCATCATATCGTGGCAGTGTAAGCAGTAGAGACATGGGAAACCCGTCAGCTTTCATAAGGCGGCCACTAAGAACGGCTTTTCTCTTTTGGAGCCCTCCCTCAGCCCGGGTACGCACTTCGCTTGCAGGCGGTAAGATACGCAGAGTTTCAGCTAGCTTCGCGAACCCGGGCCCTTTGGGGGAGGATCTTTGAGCCATTCGTCCCAGGCGCCAGGGTCTATCGTACCCGAGGTATTGGGTTTTTTGTTGGATTGACCACGTTTTCAATGTTTTTGATAAGAGGTGACTCATTCGGGATATGGACTGTCTTCTTGGCTGCAGGGTCCCGGAGCGAGCGAACTTGGCGGGCTGTGAAGCGTGCAGATAGATGTGGGGTTTTTGTCACTCGTTTGTTTTCCTTTGCGTGCCCGTGATTGATAGCTTTTTGCTTAGAAGGTTTCACGGTGGCTTTTTGATGAATCCGGAATCCGGGGGCGTGTGTTGTTGATGTGAGCCGGGCTGAGTAAACGCTGGCTGAATCGTAAAACAGTAGTAATACATTATCCATCTGGGGTCTTTGATGAGCTGAGCCGTGGTTTACATTCCTGAGAGGGAACAAACTCGCTGACCAAGAGAAAGCACAGCAAAACTCCAACCCCAACGATGAAGAATGTTGATTGAAGCTAGTACTGCATATTAATCGTCGTAGTATATCATAAAACACCCTTTTAGTTTCCTGCACATCTCATACCCAAAGAAGGACAGTAGAGAGATATCGTCCGCTTATGCAGGGACCTTGCGTTCCCGGCCGCAAGTTTAGAGTTTTGACGTCTTACCGGGGTGTGTTTGACGGGAGGTGCTTTAGCTTCCCACGTTGTCTTGGTGTGGGTTCTTTTTCTTGATTGACTTTTTGGGTAGTGTGTTTTTTGGTCTTTATCTTTGGTTGGGAGGGTTTTGAGTTGGAGTTGGTTCATCTGTCTCGCGTAAGTTGGTTCTTTATGTAAGAGTTTTTGTTTGGTGGGTTTATGTGAAAGGTGTTTTGGAGGAGGAGAATTGACGAGGTTTGAGGCAATTGGTTGTTTGATGGAATGGGAGATTTGTGTTGATTTTGTTTTGGCTGATCAAGGTTGCTTGTATGTGGTTTTGTTGAGCTTTGAGGTTGAAGGTGTTCATTACTGGGGGTATTCAAGAGGGAAGTCGGCCTAGGATATACCTAAGTGATAAATTCTTGGAAACAATACTCGTAAGCTACAGGCCTGTTACAAGAAAAAAAAATTATGGATGATATGCTGGCGATTTGATTAAAGTAAATGTTTGCTTACTGAGATACGAACCGCTTTTCCTCTATGTTTGAGCAGAGTCATTACTTCTACACAATTCGTCTATATGCCACCAACACCTCCATTAGACAGTCAGCTTATCATTTTTCTCCTCAGTATTCTTCTCTGATTGAAAATGCTACTATTCAACTATTCCGTTCAATAAGACCATTTGATTCGTCTTTTGCGGGTGGCGCGTCTGCATGGCTAGCATACCCTATATCAGGGTTGAATCATTTGTGACCCTCAATTATCCACGTACGCCCATTCAGAGTTGATATTTTCTTCCTTTAGATAGGTAAATCGTTCAGTTTACTAGTTATTAAATTCTCGTAGTCCTCGAGGCAGTCATGTGTGGTGTCAATCGCACGCGGTCTCATTTGGCGAGAGTGGCAAATAAACATCAATCCGAAATAGGCCAACCCACAGAAACTCAGTTAAAACTCTTTCCAGTCGAATTTTCTATACTATAGTTAATAACAGCACCACTGGCAGGGGCAGGTGAAGCAAATACCTCTTCATCTAAGCTCCCGTCAACTTCACTTCTCCGACAGGCTCGATATTCACCAAACATAACCAACACAATGCCAACAAAGCCAAGATTTCGCAATGGCCTTGATAGCTAGCTGATAAGAGATTAATATGAAAGGTTTTGTAGACAATGAATTACTTATTCTAGATATAGGAAAGCCGTCGTAATATCTATCATATTACTCGAGCCCTAAATATGACACCCGGGAACATGGCTTCATTATGCTGCTTTAACCAATGCCAAGACCCATCGGCTTTGCATAATTAATTACACATATAGCCAACTCGCAGTATGTTGAAACAATAGTATTTAAACAGATATCGATTGGCATAACAATTTCTGGTATTTCGGGGACCACAAAATAGTCATCAAGGATTACGCTTTTTCTCTCCTTCATCTTCATTTTTTGTTGACCACCGTGACAATTGGCAGGAGTTGTCCGTTTCATCATCTTCTGATATCACCCAAATACCATCTAAGTCAGAAGAAATCACCATCCAGAGGCACTATGGCAACTATTCAACCCATCACCACCCGGTGACCTAGCAAACCAGCTGAGAGCATCGTGAAGTAAGGACCTCACCTATGAACACCACCCAACAACTACACGCTATAGTGTATTTCTTGGAAGCCTGCGGTGAATATCACTCGATCTGGGAAAAATTCTCAACTGTCGAGAAACGGCAACTTGAAGCCTTCTGCCGGAATCAGTGGTAAGCACAAGACACATGGTGAATATCAAGCATAGCTCTCATCTCTGTCAATAACCATTACTGCATTGCATTACTTTCATAACACGTGAGTCTTCAAACTACAAAAAAAAGTGGTATCTCATAACTTGAACCATCCATCTATCACATCCCCTTCTGTTACACCCTGCCACGATTAACGCCTAGCAATTAGACACTTCCGCTATCCGCCAGCTCCGCATTCTCATAGTGGTAAAGTTCAGGGCAAGGGCCATTCTTCTGGAAAAGCACATATCTCTTGATCCACCATGGCAGCACCTCGGTGAGCTGGTACTGTGCGTGGCGGCGATCCGAAACACTGAATACGTAGTCGAGCTCCTCGAGCGTCTTCTGCTTCGTCTCGGGGACAAAGAGGAAGATGAGCGCCAGAGCAACCAGGTTGAGGCCGGCGTAGAAGCTAAAGGCTCCGGTGGCGGTCATGGCGGTCAACATTCGCGGGAATGTAAGAGAAAGGACAGAGGCCCAGAAGTTGTTGGTGGCGACGGCCCATGACATGCCAATCTCACGATGGGACAGAGGGAAAACTTCTGCAGAGTACATGAATGGAACGGGACCCTCTCCTATAATCGAAAAAGTAAGTATATGAATCTCGGAAAGTTATTAGCTGACTGAAAAGAGCGTACCCGGTGAGTAGAAAGCGGCAAAGAGGTAGACAAAGGTGGCGACACTCGCAATTCTGGGAGTGCTGTTGACAATGTCAGGCTGGATGAGGTAGCAGAGACCGGCAGCTGTGTGGATGGTTAGCTGAAAAACTCTTGCAACTTGATGGAACACGGTACATACTAAGAAGAGTCCAGAACATGTTGGGAAAGGTAAAGAGCAAAAGGGCTCGTCGACCAAAGGTGTCAATGGTCCATACGGCAGGCCAAGCAAACAGAAAGTTGATCAAGCCAAAGCCGAAACTTGCCCACAATGCAGTGTAGTCGGAAATACCGCTCTGCTTGAAGATTGTGCTCGAGTAGAAAGAGATGATGTTGATGCCGCACATTTGCTGGGCAATCATGACAATACCAGAGGCCCAGGTTGCGCGCCTGATGCGAGGAATGGTGAAGAGCTCGATAAAGCGGGTGAACATGTTGTTGGTGACCTTGAGACCGGCCTGTTCAACGAGAAGCACCTCTTGATCCAAAAGGCACTGGATGTAATAGAGATCTCTGGCGGCCTGGATGGGGGTGTTTCGAAGTCTCAGGAGCGATTTCCAGGCCTTCTCGTGCTTTCCCTTCTTCATATACCATCGAGGACTTTCGGGGCAAAAATATGTACCAATGACCAGGGGGACAGCGGGAATGAATGCAGAGCCAAGCTGAAGGCGCCAGGCAATATCGCCGACTTTACCAACAGCCAGGTTGGCACATGTTCCCAAGAAGATACCAAATGCCGTCCACACTTGCCAAGACATGACAAGACCACCTCGAATAGCAGGGGGTGCATTCTCAGCTGAGAAGACGGGGACTGTGACTTCTTTCAAACCCATACCAATACCGAGGAGCATACTAGCGATGGAGATGTGAGCAACTGGCCAAGAATAATCGGTTGACATCTTTTTACATACCGACAAGCCGCAAGCTGTCCCCAAGTCTGGGAGACGGCCATACCAAAGGGAGCGAGGAGAGAGAAGATGGCGCCAAGGAAAATGGTACCTCGACGGCCGATCCAATCGTTTAGGGGGTCGGAAATCCATCCAGCGCTAGAAATTCATTAACAATCTGTCCGTTAACAAGCCATCACGGTCAACGTACAATAAGCAAATTGTGATATAAGGCAATGAGTTGACGAAGCCGATGATCCAGCTGTTCTTTGCGCAATCGCCAGCGTTGGCATCCGGGCCACAAGATGAGCCAGCATTGTCGGGAATGCCGAGAGCAGTGGGAAAAGACAAGTTGGCACCGTTTGAGCCAGTCTGTGAAGAGAGTTAGAGGGTGAATAAAAGAAAAGTATCATCACTCAAGCGCTTGTTGGCGACTAACCTGATCCCAACCTTGGATGGCAGCAGCAATGGAGCTGAGACCAATGGTATAATAGAGAGCCCAAGGGTGCTTCCATCGATGTGTTACCTCCTCTCTCAAAGCTTGCTTCTCATCCTCTTCGAGGTCTAGGCTCTCAAACCCAGCAGGGTTCTGTGCCACGAGGGCACCCTTCTCAAGAAGAGGGAGGATGTCGTCAGGCAGGCTTTTGGTCCTCTGAAACTCTCTTACATTGGCGAAAAGAGTGTCTCGAGCAATTCCCTTGAGGGGATTACGGATTTCACCCTCGAGGTTGTCGGTCAGAGCGGCTAGTCGCTTGCCTGTCTCTCCAGGAGAGTAGTCGCGGCCCCTATGGAACAAGCAACGTGTTAGTCAACCCCAACCACAGTGAACAACAAGACACATGACACAATGCATGTCTGGCACAAGGGCCAAGTGAAGTTGCAGATTGACTTACATCTTCTCATTGTGCTCCGGATAAGGCACCTCCGTCTCCGCGGCAATCTTGTCGTTTGCCGCCATTGTGCTATAGCCACGTGGTGTGCCGGCAAAGTCAATGATTCATATAGACTGAAACAAGAGATGGGAAACAAAGATTAAGATGAAAGTCAGAGCTACTGCCAGCTGCCCATTAATAAGAGACTGGTAAGAAACAAAGCTGAGCCCTGCATGCGTTAGAAGGTTTCATCGGCGGTGGATGGGCGAGGCCCTCGATATATATAATGCCGTACGGGAACACGCCCGGATCAGCAATTGGCAATGCCAATCTCCCCATGGCAAAGGTACATCTCCATGTCATTCGAGAGGGGTCCCCATTTTGCAAAATTTTGAGGGGCCCCAGAATACATGGATCCTCCTCTCAGCAGGTTATAGTTGGTCTGATTTGGGGGAAAATCTGGAGGATTAGCTTGGGGTCAAAGTTGGCTGCGGGCGGTGGAGGAGGCGAGCGAGAAGAGTGAGTGGCTTCGGTTGCGGCCCCCCTGCACCTGATCATTGTGGAGGGAGAGAGGCTTAGTACGGGTACAAGCAAAGAGAGTCATGATGATGTGCGAGCGACCGAGTCGCACACGAGGGCTCTAACACGAGGCATCACGGAATCACAGCGATCATGGGCGGCAGTTGGACAAGCTGCCGTTAGCCCTGGGACTCTGCTTCAAGTCACCCGATTCCGCCAACGACGACGCTAGCATGTACAGCCGGAGGATTTCGATGTCACAGAATGGCCAGGAAGGGGCAAGGCGCACACGAGGCGTCGAATGGGGAGACGCTTGGCTCCGAACCAAGAGCACAGATGAGGCTAGTTTCAGGCAGCAGAATAAAAAATGGCCAGGGCAACGGAGCACGAAGGCGTTGAGCTTGTTTTTCTGTGGCGGGTTGGCGGCCGGGCTCAATAGCGGTTTTGGTTTCTGGAAGACGGAAAAGAAGCCGTTGAGCGGTTGTGTTGTGTTGCTTTGGAACAGACGGCTGGGAAAAGCCATGACTAACAACATGGAACATGGACAGGCTGGGTATAAGCGGTGTTGACGACAGGGACTCAATGTTTCAAGGTTGGTAATTCAATGAACTAAGCATACACGGGTGATAATGTACATGTATGTAAGGTGGTATTTACGAGCGTATCTGTCATGTAGTGCGTACAGGCTAATGTGTGGTGCACCCCAGATGGAGATGGTCTCAACCTCGATATGACGGGGGAGAGCGTTTTTTCACTCTCTCTTCCTGCTGGCAGTGGAGTGACTTTTCCGTCTCTACTGTACCCCTTACATGGCCCGGGTGCTTTCTCGGTGGGCCTCGTCCCATCCAGTCTTGAAAACGGAAAATCAAGTAAATTGAGCTTTGACTCGGGTATTGTTCAGCTTAGAAAGAAAAACTTGGCTTTGGGGGCGCCGTTGGCCGTCAGACGAGAAAAAAAAGCTTGAGTTGTTGGCCCGGCGGGTGGGGATGATGAGCCCACATCCAAGGAGCATTAGAATTTGACAAACAAGATACGGATCCTTGCGCGCAACCACTTGGCGATTCAACGACAGAACCGGCAATCGGATGCGACGATCTTGGCCTGGTGATGGCCTCGCAATTGGCTTCACATCTCGTCACCAAGCAGCAGGCCGTGGTCAGCCAAGGCCTGCTAGCGTTCTGTGGGGTGTCACATGTAACCCCAAGTTTCCCGTCTGAGTTGCTGACTTGCACAGCAGAAGCGAGGCTTATGGGAAGATCCCCCTTATGATGTCTGTTTGAGACACGGCTGAGGGACTGAGAAAGTTGTTCAACATTGTACAACGTCTGGAAAGACGGCAGTGGGCCATACGAGTAGAGAAAGAACAACAGACGGATCCAGACTCTTGGTAGTAGCTAGGCAGCAGTTTAACAGAAGGACAAAACGGGTAATGCGGGTGGTTTTGGACGCCATGTGGCGACGTCTCTCCAGCTTTCTCCATCTTCTCCGTACTGACTCTGTCTCCATTTGGCGGGTTAGTCTGGTCAGTTTGGGGTTGGTCTTTGTCATGGAGCCATGGCCAGGGCCCGCGTGGGCGGCCATGCCGGGTTGAATTGGCTGACCAAGGACAATGCAGCATTTGCGATTATGTGAAACGTGCTCGTATATACGAGTGCTACTCCGTACCATGCTGCTGTACCAAGTGATATATGAATAACATGCACGCACCGCTCACTTCAATTATACAAACAGTCTGTCTGGTCTTTATTAATAAAAACTAGCAGATGCAGCTCGTGTCATCAATGGCTGAGCTTATTTTTGCAACGGCGTGGGATCTCCAATATTCCTCGGACTAGCCCGCGCACATACGCACTCACATCCCATACTGTGGAATTTCCCGACGAATCCGCCCAAGTCGAAAGAGGTAGTATGTGTCTGCCATTTCGAACTATTCTGCTTCCGAATCCGACCCAAAGAATGGCGTCACCTGACTTTGGCAGCAAATGTTTGGTCACATCGTCAGATCAGATCCCACTTGAGTCAGTCCCAAAGAGAGATTCGATTCGACGCTTGACCGTGAGAGCGGCTCAACTTCGCTCAGCTCAGCAACCGCCACGCCACACAGCACAGTGTCGAAACAGACAGGAAACAGACAGGGCTTAGCTTCTTCTTTCAATGTGTCAATGTCAATGTCTGCCGGCGCGGGATAACGTTGACAAGTTGTGTGAGCCCTGTCAACCTGTCGAGTCTAGCCCGGCTCTCCGCCGGTTGGGGGTAAAAGCCCGCGGCAAAAGGAGATGAAGCTGCAACTTGCTTAACAGTTCCTGGATTCGGCACTGAGGCTCGAGCCCGGAGTCGTGTCTCAGATGCACGATGCGCGTGGGAGTCACATCACCAAGGGACATGACTGGACGACGGTACGACTCAGCGGCAAGGGGGGATGCTTGGATTGAGCAGGACGATTGGCAAGATGCAGCACGGGAGACGGAAAACTCGGCCCAGGAGAGCCGGCGATAAATTTAGCAACCAGGAGGTGCTCTCTGTGCGCATTACGTGCAGATAATAGCCTCAAAACGTCCCGACGGAGACAGGACAACAGACAGCAGCTTCTCCTTATAGTCGTACAGTATGACTAATTATACAGATCGGCCTTCCGTGTCTATCCTCGACTATCTTGCCAAATGTCGAGATAGCCTCGCTCCTCGGCCCTAGGAGTCGGCACTTGCGCGTCGTGGCCGAAAGAACTTCTGAGTTGCGACGCAATCCTGCTCCAAAGGGACCGCTCAAAGGGCAGCAAGGAAGCTGAGGATGTAACCATGGCGCCATCCAATGCATATGTTCCTTGATACTTATCCCAACACCAACACACACACACACACACATATCAGTACATACTCGTACATACACGGTGCCCGGTATCAATGATACTATGGCTGGCATACTTCGTAATGCCCGCCGGAAGACCGGCATTCGGCATTCGGCAAGGCTAGACTATCCCGATTTTTTTCTCTTTCTCCAATCCTTGGCCGTCACAAATCTCGACGATGCTCGGCCACGACAAAGCGGGTTAGCACCAGCCAGGTTACGTGTATTTTAGACATTTGTGCACTGTGAAACTTGCTTGCCGCCTTCATCGGATGACTGACCCTGTGATGGTTCTGGCCTGGCCCGTCTACAGTATCAAACCTGCCGCTCCCCGAATCCCAGCCTAGCAAGTCTTGAGTCTGAGTCTGGTCTGTCCAGTCCAGTCCAAACCTTTCCAGTTCTTTGCTAGAGTATGTTAGTGCGCCTCGACGCGATGCCAACGAGCCTGTAGTCTGTAGTTTCAGACCAACCATGACGGAGCAGCCGCCGCGTCCGAAGCAGGCCGCATGCCTGGTGTGCAGGCGCAGCAAGATCAAGTGCGATTGGATGCCCTACGAGGCAAAGTGTAGACGCTGCATTCACCTCAACTGCGAGTGCATCCGCCCCGAGTTCCATCCCGGCCGGCAAAAGGGCATCAAGAAGCAAGCCTCTCCCAATCCACTCTAAAATACTATCAGATATATGAATCACCGAAAACTGACCCCCTAGTGAAGCAAGCGGGTCGGCCTCGACAAGGCCCTATACCAGCTCCAGCAGGCCGTCAAGCGCGTCAAGTCGGGAGAGGCGCGAGGCGCAGAGGAGCGAAACCTCGTGGCCAGCCTGAGACAGCTGCTGGAGGACGTAGATGCCGCTAGTGAAGATGCAGATGCGGCGGAGCACTCGTCCAGGCAGGGCTCGCGGAGCAACACCCAGGAGGAGGACGGCGAGGGCGAGGGCGGCTCGACCTCGAGCGGCATCGACGACGACGACGACGACAACGACCGGTCCATGGCCGACTTCGTGCAGCGCACCGAGGAGAGCCTGGCCATTGACGACGCCGAGAACCCGCTGCAGCTGCTGGCGCGCGCGTCCTACTTCCATCCCAGTGACCGTCGTAGCCGGAACTCGCCCCATTCGAACCCGAAGCAGCACGACTCGTCCTCGGCCAAGCAGGATCCCGAGTCGACAAAGGTCCAGCAGTTCTTCTCCCAGGCCAAGGTGAAGCTCGACATTGGCGAGGACTTGGACCCTGTGGATCTGGGACTGGTGACTATGGACGAGGCTGAGTCGTTGTTTAACTAGTAAGACATTTTGTTACCCCCTTCCCCCCCTGGTGAGAGACAGAGAGAGTTCTTTTGTGCAGAAAGAAAGAAAGAAAAGAGAGAAAGAGAGAGAAAAAGAGACTATGAAACTCATGATATGATTTCTGCAGCTTTTATTCCAAACTCGTACACACACGGTGGGGACTCTCTCCCCGAGTTCACACAGCCGCCTATGCGCGCAGCCGATCTGCGTTCCTCTTTACCACGGTCATGGCCGCGTCTACGCTCTTCATGCCTACTGCAGGGCCCCTCTCCAAGAGGCTGTTTAACCATGTCAAGATGCTGGCCCAAAAGGTGGTCAATGACAAGTACAAATCGGTCGAGATCGTCTTGGCGTTCATGACCCACATCCCTTGGATTTTCCCGGGCGATCACACCATGGACGATGAAACCTGCATGTACATTTCGATGGCGACTACCATTGCGTTTGATTTGTCGCTTCACAAGGTGCTGATGCCCATGGACGCCCTCGAGTCCTCGACGACGGTGTCAAAGGGCGAGTGTCTGGATCCAAGGATTGCCCTTGCAATCGATGGGTTTCCGGATATCGATCCGTGGTCAGAGCAGGGACAGTTGTTGCTGCGAGCACGAGAGAGATGCTACATCTCGCTGTTTGTAGTCGAGAGAGGGTGAGTAATTTCTTCTCCTCCCCCTTCTGCCTTTATCCGAGGCTCGTTTAACATCTATTTTTTTCATAGAATGGCTTTGGCCCGTGGTAGACCTTTTATGATCCCAATTACACGAAACATCAAGGATTGTGACACCTGGCATCGGTCTCCTATCGCGGATGAGCAAGATGGCCCTGTAGCCTCCATGGCCGTGATGAGACGAAACTTGGTAGGACCATGCAATGCTTTTAAATCTCCCTCTTTTCGTTATACCATTTTGCTTACTATTAGTAGGATGGCCTTTTCAATACAGTCCGAGCTCTCTGTGATGGCTCCCAGACTAGCAATAGTGATGGATCACTGGTTGCTCGATCGTATGTCTCTTTCCCCCTTCCTTTATACAAGCATAGTCTCTCTAACGTGTTGCAAAGGATACAAAGCGCTATCGAAAGATTTTTCGACCAGTGGCTTGCAGAATGGGGTTTGATGATTGGTTTAGGTCCTGGTAAGTTGGCTGGGAGTTGGAAGAAATCAAAGAAATGCCCACCTACTTACCTTTGAGTCGTAGAGCGTCGCCTGCCTCCATATGTCGATATTCTCGTCGCCCACACTCGCCTCTCAACGTACGGACGCATCATCAACCACCCAACGGCTCCCGTCGAGGTTCGCATCTTCTTCCGAACGGCCGGGTTGTCAGCTGCTCTGAATGTGATGAGGGCTGCGATCCAGGGAGAGTCGCAGCTGCAGTCGATGCCGAACAACACAGCCATTATGATTTCCTTTGCCGCGTGCTTTGCTTTAAATATCAGCGCGTATGCCCCAGATGGCTCTGGGCTTGCACCGAGTATCAGAAGGTTAATTGAAGAGGCCATTGCTGTGTTGGACCGGATTGGAACAGTTACTCCGCATAGGAATGGCCTCTCTGTACTGTATGGAAAGCATCTTCGGCATTTGCTGCGGATATCGGGCCCGACCAAGAGCAACCGGCCGCCAAAGGCACAGAGGACAACACCGTCGTCATCGGAGCCCATGCAGGATACGCCCCCGGCCCTGCCGAGCAGCTTCATGGACCAACAGATGCTGTGGCCGGACATGGTTCAGTTTTCCACCATGTCGGACGACCAGATTGCGCAGGTGCTGAACCAGCCAGGCAACGTGTTTGAGCCATCCTTTGGCAGCAACATGTCGTGGGAGGACATGAACAACTTTGACTGGCTCAACTGGCCGGCTTTCAACACGAATTAGCGAAACTTGGGGGAGCAATTGGCGAGGGGCTGGCTGGGGGGCACGGGATGGATTTTGGTTTGGTTTTTTTTTGGTCTGGAAATTTAGCGAAATGGGTAGGTTTTCTTTGTTTTTTTTTTTATTTTTCAATTGATCTGTAGAAAGTGAAATTTAGTAGTTAGAAATCATGATTGAAAAAAAAGGCGTTGATGGGCGGATTTGGCAGCATCTCTCTTTTGTGAGGCTTAGGAAAAATAAATAATGGTTATGAATTAAACCAAATACATAGTCGCAGCGCGTCAGCCGATTTCACGGCAGCGGGCAATATATATGTAAGATGCGCGATCCGAAGTTTACGGAGAATTTCAGACAAACTAATCTGATAGGTACGGTTATGGATAGATGAGACAGAAAAAAAAAATCATACGATTCCACAAGCAATCCGACGTAAACTGCACGTGGTTCCCGGGACATGCCCGAGCCGTTCAACCTTTCTTGAGATGGGGGATGCAGCAAGTTTTCGTGGGGCGCCGGATCGGTACTCAGATGTGTGCTCCGCTTAAGTGCCGTGACAGCTTATTTTTTCTTATCTTTTGATCTACTTAATGAGTCTCGGAACTGTGATGCCGGGATTGTTGGGTATTAATACACTAAGTTATGGTGTTGGTGACGCGTTGTGGCTTCTCATTGTCTTGTTTTTTGTTATCGACGTTGAAGCTAGGTTGTGCTAGATGCATCATGAAACTAACATAGTGCACTACTATTTATTATGTTTGCAGGGTTACGGAGCTTGCATAACGCTGATCTTGTCTTGCGGTTGGGAAACTGAAACTTTGCCAATGTCCAGTTCTTTGTAGCCAATAGCCGAGGCCCGGCGGAACGGCAGTCGGATCGGCGAGTGGGTATTTTTTGGGGAGGCAATTGGAACCTCCATTTTACTCCGGCGAAACTATGTCATGTTTCCTTTGATCGGGGAGGAAATTGAAAGGCGATTTCCGGGATTTCCTTGTTTTTTATAATTGGGAGGGTTTATATAAGAAACAAGACGGGACGTTGAGTGATGAAGGGAGAGGCTAAGCTGCCGTTGCACCAAGAGCAGCAGAAACCAGACGCGGCGAAAACCTCAGCATCATCACCATCACCAGCAACCACATCGTCGACTTTGACTGCGGCGGGCGACAAGAGGCGCAGGAGACGCAACATGTCGAAGCTGTCGCCGGGATTGAAAGCGTTGATCAACGCGCCGTTTGCGAGGCCCGGGCCCTGCAAGGTCGTCAAGGGAGCGGCGGTTGTCGGGGAGCTATTTCGCGGCATTGCGAAGGAGGCGAGGGGGAGGGGGGTTGGGAACAGGGCATGGTTGGCGATATCTGTGAGTTTTCTCATCTTTTTATCATGTTTATTGGTGGATTTATTTGGATGCGTGTGTTGGGGGTTTGGGTTGGGAGGGCGTTTGACCTTTAGTATAATCTTCACATGAATGAGTGAATGAGTGGCTCATGACCGAAATAGGCCGCTGCAACATTCACCCTCAACTCGCCTGATGCGCTCTCCATCCTCCACAGCATTGCCGCAGCTGAGAGAGGAGGCTCACAGACAGCCCAAGTGCGCACCGCCGAGTTCATCCGCGAAGTTGGGCTCAAATGCATCTCCTTCAACGGCATCCCTCGCACCATCAACTGCCTCAACGCCTTCCACGCGTCGCTGCCTCGCGACATAACCTCCAAGCTAACCACAGAGCCCTCGAGGACGCTGAAAGCCGACAATGTCGAGGCCGTCAAAGCCAGAGGCAGAGGCCTGTGGGACTCGATCTACGCGCCGTTTGAAGATAAACTGGTCGATAAGTTGGGGACGTCGCATCCGGATCTGCCTGTGGTGATTCTAAACTGCCATTATGGACCGCTATTGAGTGATCCTGATGGGAGGAGAGGCGTGGGGAGGGTTATGACGAGCCTTGTGGCGGTGGCGAGCTTGAGGGCGCAGACGGGGGTTGGGCTGCAGGTGCTTTCGCATGTGTTTGGGTTGAGGAAGGCAATTGATGATGGCTCGTTTAGGGATGATTTAGTGGTGGAGGAGGGGGGAGAGGAGGAGAGGGAGAGTGAGGAGGGTGTGAGGTGGTTGGCTGGGGATGAGGGAGGGGAATGGATGTTGAAGACGGTGGATAGAATCGTGGAGGGATTGGGAGGAAGCAACTTTGCGGCAAAGCTGTGATTGTGAGGATTAGAGTACATGATTGTAATTGTTATGATGAGTATATACATATATGCATAGACGGGCAAATGGAATCTGGATGCCATCATATAAAAGCAGGCCAGGTGCGGGTTTTCTAATACCTTCTAGCATATATAAATTGCTTTGTCTTTTTATATACATGTACGTTGATGCTTTATGTCTAAAGAACATCTATACGTCTCTCTTCCTCTTGTACTTTACATCGCCCACGCCGAAATACTATAATCCCAACCATGTGCCCTATATCCTCAGGACGGTCAAACACCGATTCATCCAAAATAAAAACTCCATGCTTGTGCTGGCGGGTATATCCTCCCCCCTACAATTATTTCCCATTTTCACAGCTTATTCCATAGTCACAATCTCATCCGCAACTGCAAAAGTCGCGTCCGTCTTGCTCTTCACCTCGTCGACGGTGACACCTGGTGCCAGCTCGGTGAGCGTCAAGGTGCCCTTTTCGCGGTCTACCTGGAAGACACACTATCACGCAGAATATTAGCATTTTATACGTCTCTCATCATTTGAGGATAACATACCAAGTCTGTAATGATGGTGCTCACGCATCGCGCGCCAGTCAGTGGCAAGCTGCACTGCTGTACAATCTTGGACGATCCGTCCTTGCAGAGATGCTCCGTTGCGACAATGACCTTTGTGGCTTCGGGGTTGGCGACGAGGTCCATTGCGCCGCCCATGCCCTTGAAGAGCTTGCCTGGGATCATGAAGTTGGCGAGGTCGCCGGCAGCACTGACTTGGAGGGCCTGTGGAGAGTTGTTAGTTTTTGTGGTTGTCGTTAGAAATGGATTGTATGTGTACTTACGCCGAGGATGGAAACATCGACGTGGCCGCCGCGGATCATGCCAAAGGACTCGGAAGAGTCAAAGGTTGAGGCGCCGGGGACAAAGGTAACGGTCTGCTTGCCGGCATTGACAAGATCGCTAAAGAATAAGCCATTAGCAACTGATACTCTTCATCTTATTACCAAGTAAAGAAAAGGTAAACTTACGGATCAACTTCCTCCAGCGTAGGATGAGGGCCCATACCCAGCAGTCCATTCTCGCTCTGCAGCCACACCGTTCTCTCCTTGGGGATAAAGTTGGCCGACATGGTAGGAATGCCAACTCCCAAATTGACATAGTATCCCTCCTTGAGCTCCTTGGACGCTCTCTTAGCAATGCGTCTCTTACGCTCCAGCTTGCCATTCCCGGTGGCCTCTGCCTCGCCCTCGGGTTCCCTCAGCTTAAGCGTCTCAACCTGCTTCTCAACCGTCGCCTTGACGACTCTGTCCACGAAGATTCCGGGCAGATGCACGTCGTCAGGATCGATTTCACCAACAGGGACGATGTTCTCGGCTTCGACGATGGTGAGTTTGGCTGCCTTGGCCATGAGGGGCCCGAATGCGCGGGTCGTGCGGCGGAAGACGCAGTTGCCGGCCGTGTCGGCCTTCCAGGCGCGGATGATGGCGACGTCGCCGGGCAGGGCGGTTTCCATCAGGTAGAGCTTGCCGTTGAAGTCGCGGGTTTCTCGTCGGTGGCCCTTCTCGAGGGGAGCGCCGCCGTTGGGGTTGTTGCGGACGGGGATCTCGCCATCTTGAAGGAGGGTGTCTGTGTGGTCATGGGTTAGTTTTAAGAGCTCAATTATACAGCGTAATTTGCGTATTAAATGCAAATGGGATAGAATCTCGAAGGGACAAGCTTACGAGCTCCTGTGGGGGTGTAAAACGCGGGAATGCCTGCTCCAGCCGCTCTCAAGCGCTCCGCGAGCGTTCCTTGAGGACAAAGCTCGACGGCTAGCTGGCCATCAATGTATCCCTTCTCGAGCACCTTGTTGCCTCCCGTATACGACAGAATAAGGTTGCTGATCTGCCCAGACTCCGTTAGGCTGGAGAGTCCACCACGTCCTTCGAGACCGGCATTGTTGGAGACGGCTGTAAGGGAATGCAGCGATTCGCGGCCTCGTCGATGCAGCGCTTGAATGAGGGTTTCTAATTGCGAAAAAGGCAGATTGTTAGTCCATCATACCCATATCACGTTATTTTAATCAATTTGTCTCGCCATAGAGTGGGCACGTGGAATCACGAGATCATCTCAATGGATGGACTTGTACAAATTGAAGTCACACAACCACATACCTGCAATACCACACAAGCCGAATCCAGAGCTGAGAACCGTCGATCCACTTTTCACATCCGCCACAGCGACATCGGCGTTCTCGTACACCTTTGACTTTGGTCGGACTTGCGTCTGAGCCTGAGACAGGCGGATCGAAGTCGTCGAAAGAAGTCGCCTTGTCGAGGGGCCAGTTCTTGAGGCTTGGAAGAGCTGCGCAGAGACGGGCTTGATGAAGGATCGTCTCGTTGAGGCTCTGGGGAGGAAGAGTTTCGGATGCATTGGCCGAATTAGCGTCGCCATTGTGCAGGGAGCTAAAATTAAGCAGGACAGTGAAAAAAATAAAACTCCGGTTACTGTGAGAGGAGCAAGAGAGAGTTATGAGCTCCTGATGTTTCGACTAATAGATGATAAAAGAGACAATGAAAATGGAAAGAATGTGATTTAATTACTAGCTAAGAAACAATCTCATCGATCCAACAACCAACGACAAAGCTTTGTGGCCGGCATTTCTTTATATCTTGTTCGGTTCGGCAATGTCAATGTTCCAAAAACGGAAATCATTCGGATTTTGCCCCATGTCGGCCGGCCAGCCGGAAGCTACCGTGGTGGACCGAGCGAGTTGCCGGAGCTTATGACGTACCTAAGCAAAAAAAGGAGGCGAATTAAAATTTGGAATGTGCGAGAAAATGGAAACGCTATCGGAGTCTACTTTTGGGATTCTAGAAAAAATAATAATTGTGTGAAATCATGGGTTGAAGTGGCGTAGAAGTTGTATGTCACTGGTATTGTGCAGTCGCTGCTGGTTTTGTTGGTTTGTTGTTGGTCGTCGACTGTTGGTTAAGAGAGACTCAATACTATTTTGACGGTCTTAACGGTAGCAAACATCCATCTTCACGTTTCATGTTGGACAGCCATACTTTTTCTATTTACTTTCATACCTAGGCGAACTCCTCCTTAACCCTAAGTACATAATTAGGGTACCTGACCCTTTCGCCGCAAAACATCGCCACCCCATGCCGCCCCATATCTCCACATTCGTCTTGAAGAAACACTTGCATTAACACGGGGACCCCGTGTTTTCGCTTTGTACAGCTGTGTGGCTTTGTATCCCATAATAACATGACATGCGTATGTAAGCATTCTTATCTGCTCGCCAGTCCAATCTCCACGGATGTCCTGCACAGCTCCACCTCTTGAATGCGTGCATGGGATGGAATATCCGCGGAAGATGGCGGTGTTTAACCTACCTACCAGCTAGTGGTTACTAGTCCTCGTCTCAGCTTTGTGGTAATTGGACTGCACAACGCTCACGAGCTGCGCCCTGTTGGTTGTGAGTCTCCTTGAAGGCTAAAGAGCGCACAGATGCTATGGCGTCAGTCGGTCGCTTGTAGATCATAAAGGCAAACTACATTAGCTAAAACAGTCCGGCGCATACTTGAATACAATCAGGAGGCCTCTTTAAGTACAATTGAAACCGAGATAAGTACAGTAGCAATCGAATCGAGTGTCCATGTTTGTCAATGTGAGATTTATCACTGCATGGACCGTGTCTCTGGTGTACTATGGCTGATACCGTGCGCAGCTTTTAATCCCGTCGTACTCCGTACCCTCAGGATAAATGCCATCCGAATCAAGAGCCGGAATTTGATCTTTACTTGTGACGTTAGGTATTGATAATTGATACCTTGTCATCAATATGTCATCATTTAAGCCTCAATCAATTGGCCAGTTCATGCCACAAAGAAGCGCAAGAACAGGCTCTTTTTTAATCACCAGCAGGTATAATGACTCTATAACCTGCGGCGTTGCAGCAAAACTCATTAATAGCCCGTGTAATTCGATAAAAACTGCCCGCCGAAATAGTCTAAGCAGGTGTTATGCAGCTGCAGTGACCGCACGATACTCGGGGGAAAGTACCTAACTGGGGAACATAGGTATGTCAACATAGCACTGTCCCGTGCCAACGGGGAGCTGGTCTCTCACTCGGCCGAAGCAATATCATTATATGATGATTGCACGTGGAGCTGGTTAAGCAAGCTACTATTATCGACACGGGATATTCAAGTACTTTGAAATAAGTTTGGCAAACAGGCGCCACTCTCAGTGACTATATCAACGTGCAAAACTCAGTTCATAATACCGGAGTAATGAATTATTCCTGAAACAGAGAAACGGGCCACGATACACGCTAGCACAGCCAAATAAAACAAGTGTCATCAGCTTATTTTATCCTCAGTAATTATATTCATATTATTCTGTTATTATCGTGCAATTGTGTCTTGCTTCTAGTATAATTGATCAAACACAAAATCGGATTACCTGCTTAATTCAAGTATCTCTTTATGAGGAAACAGTATCGAGGCAGTCACATGACCATAAGGTATCTTTATAAGATGAGGGGTTAAGCTCGCTGCTGTCGTTATATATTTCTCAAGTCTGCACTCAATGCCTCGTCCCTACTAAAGCCACAAACGACTTGACATTATAGCTTTCGGAATCTTCCAACTATAATGAATTCAACAACGCCACATTCCTACGATATCACGAACAATACTTTTGGCAATAATGTTAGAATCCATCAAGGCGATATCCACAATCACGACAGCTACGCGCCTAGTCAGGCGGACCCTTGCCTAGTAGATTTACGAACCACCGATCCCCGCGATGACAAAACGCGTATTGAGGAAACCAAAGGCAATCTGCTTAAGGACTCATACTGCTGGATATTAGAACATACCGACTTTCAGACGTAGCTGAATAATCCACAGTATCGGCTACTCTAGATTAAAGGAGACCCTGGCAAAGGAAAGACTATGCTTTTATGTAGTATTATCAACGAACTAGAGAAGTTAAATACATATCGCCTATCATACTTCTTTTGCCAGGCAACTGAAACAGGACTGCGAAGTGCGACGGCTGTGCTGCGGGGCCTTATCTACAGCCTTGTTATTCAACAACCCTCTCTCTTATCTCACGTACAAGAGAAGTACGATCGCGCAGGCAAACAGCTGTTCAAAGATAGGAATACCTGGACAGCTCTATCCAAGATATTAAAGTCAATACTTAATGATCCTAGTCTTAAAGATGTAGTCTTGCTTATCGACGCTCTCGATGAGTGCACAGAGGGACTTCTAAGCCTTCTTCACCTTATCAGGGAGATTTCCTCGACTTCTTACGCTAAGTGGATTATGTCAAGTCGCAATTGGCCCAGCATCGAGGTTGAACTTCAAAATTTTAAGCAGAGTATTAGACTTTGCCTTGAGTTAAATGAACATTCCATCTCTGCCGCTGTTCAAAATTATATCCATTACAAGGTAGATCTTTTGGCGCAAAAGCACGGATATAAGGATATCATACGGGAAACTATCGAAAAAACATTAGTTTCTTAAGCCGATAATACATTTCTTTAGGTTGCCTTGGTGTGCTAGAGTCTTAATAATTACAGAAGCAGGAGGGTACTCAAGGAGCTTAAGTCTTATCCACAAGGTCTTGATTCTCTTTATAAGAGGATGCTAGACGAGATACCTAAATCGTTAGACGATAAAGATGTGTCTCTTTGCAAGTAATTTCTCACTATAGTATCGACTGTTTACCGGCCAGTTACCTTACATAAACTTCATTCTCTTATTTAATGGCCTAAGGAGTATACAGAAGACATCTCGTCATTTACAGAATTAATACGTCTCTGCGGTTCATTTTTTACTATCTGTAACAATATAATCTATTTCGTACATCAATCAGCAAAAGAATACTTAACTACAGACAAGGTCTAGTCTACTATCTCCGCTTTTAGCCAGAGCAATATTCATTATATTATTTTCTCTTAATCGCTCCAACCTATACATAACACATTACAACGTAATATATACTGCTTAGGCACTCCTGGATATTACGTCAACCAAATCCAACAGTATAATCCAGATCCACTAATCGCGGTACAGCACTCATGCGTCTACTGGATTAACTACCTCTGTGACGGCAATATTGGTCATAATATAAAAGATGCTCTTTAAGTAGGAGGCTTAGTTGATATGTTCCTGCGCCGTCATTTTCTACACTGGCTAGAGGCGTTAAGTCTTCTACACTGTATGTTAGAAGGTGTTTCTGCAATAGCAAGGCTTACAGACCTCCTTCAGGTTAGTTTACACCTAATTTAATGAACTATATACGTATACTAACTAGAGCAGGAGCAAACGCCCCGAAGCCGAGTTTCAAGTTTGGTACAAGATGCCAGACGATTTATATTTCGGCATAAACGGGGGATTGAATCTACGCCCCTCCAAGTATACGTATCTGCTCTTATCTTTAGCCCTCTCCAGAGTGAAATACGAAACATATTCAAGGATAAAGAGCCGCCATAGATGCAATTAAAGCCAGCTGTTGAAGCAGTCTGGGATGCCTGTCTACAGACCCTTGAGGATCATAGCAACTCGGTTCAGTCAATTATCTTCTCACCTGATGGCCAACGGCTTGCTTCAGGTTCATCCGATGGGACAATTAAAATTTGGGATGTAAACTCAGGTTCTTGTCAGACCCTTGAGTGCTATAACTCAGTATTATCAATTGTCTTCTCGCCTGATGGCCAGCAACTTGCCTCAGGTTTATCAGATGGTGTTATTAAAGTCTGGGATGTAAAGGAAAGCTCTTTTTATTTACAGACCTCTAAAAGCTTTGATTACGAGGTATATTCAGTCATTTTCTCAATGAATGGTCAACGACTTGCTTTTGGTTTATTCGATGGTATAGTCAAAGTTTGGGATATGAAGTCTACCTATCTGCAGACTTTTCAAGGCCATACGAAACCAGTATTATCAGTTGTCTTCTCACCTAATAACCAACTGCTTGCTTCAGGCTCATCTGATGAAACAATCAAGATCTGGGATATAAATTCAGGCGCCTGTCTGCATACTCTTGAGGGCCATGATAACTCAATCAATTCAGTTATCTTCTACCCTAATGGCCATCGACTTATCTCAGGTTCATCTGACAGTACAATTAGGGTCTGGGATATAGATTCAGGTGTCTGTTTGCAGACCATTGAAGATTATGAAAACCCGGTAAACTCAGTTGTCTTTTTACCTGATGGTCAAGTCGCCTCCGGCTCAGATGATGGTATAGTCAGAGTCTGGGATATAGCGTCAAGCCACTGTCTGCGGAAATTTAAGGGCCATAATCTCTCGATAAACTCAGTTGTTTTCTCACTTAATGGCCAGCAGCTCGCCTCAGGTTCAGACGATAATACAGTCAGAATTTGGGATGTAAAGTCAGAGGACCATCTGCAAACTCAAGAAGGCCATGAGGATGACGTATCTTCAATTATCTTCTCGCCTAATGGCCAGCTGCTTGCCTCAGACTCATCTGATGATACAGTTAGGGTTTGGGATACAAAGTCAGGTGCCTGTCTGCGGATCCTTGAGATCTATAGTCGTTTACAGGAGGGCTTAACTGTCTTCTCACCCAGTAGTCAGCTGCTTGCCACAGTTTCATCCGATGGAACAATTGAAATCTGGGATGTAAGCTCAGGTATTTGTCTTCAGACTTTTCATGATACTTGGTCTCGTGGAGCCATAGCGTTCGACGCAACAGATGACTCGCATCTTATTACTGATTCTGGAGTCTTAAAAATTAGCGCATCTATTATAAAGACACCGCCTGAAGTATTATCAGCAGATATAGACTTTCATCACTATAGTATAAGCTCTGATGAAACATGGATCATGAAAGATAATAAGCCCCTGATTTGGTTGCCCCCCGAGTATCGACCAAATGTATCAGCTGTGTTTGGGACTACAGTTACCATTGGGTGTATATCAGGTCGAGTACTAGTAATGAGGTTTTCTATAGATTAGGACTAGTTAAAAATAAAACCGATTGTGTTTCTATATTGCGGCGACTCTACCAACTGGTGATCAGAAAAACGGGTGCTAAGGACTGCTCAGCATACAGACAGACACAGTACGCATATCTCTACTGCGCTACACTATGCTACACACCTCGCAAATACTCTTATGATCCATGTATACACTTATTCATTTTATGGTCCCCATTTTTGTGGTCCCCCTTCCTCGACATATAATCGGCAAGGAAGGTGGCACGTAATAACCGCTTCTATAATGCAGCTAATCAGATTGGTTGAGCGACCGCCACTCGACCAAGGACAAACTGGAATAAAGAATAACTGTTTCTAGGAACCGTAATACATACTAGTATGGTAAGAAAAAAATGTGTAGGCTTGAAAGGCTAAAAATATACAGGCATGTCAAGGGTAAAAACCTCAGGAGACACTTATCCAAAAACTCACAATCAGGACTGTACTGAAACAGCAGAAGAGCATCGCACTGTACTAGCCACAGTTCCACAACGTTTGTGCGTGAGGAGAGAAGCTTTACAATGGAAAAGGGGGGCACTCATTTTGAACCCAACTGTATCCGAGTTTATTCTCCTGAAGTCTATTCAGCACAGACTCCGTGGTCTTTACATTGGTCGGTCTCTGGTGTTGCGTTTGGTATAAGTCGGGCTACTTCAAAGATGCGTTCCTCAAGTATCAAGAAATGACTTGTTCCAGTTTCAGTTCCGGTTCATTAGTAACACCAATCATTTAAGTATTTTGCTAACTATTTTACTCTCATAGCAGGACTTGCTCCTTTCCAGAGCTACCCGCTGTACCAGCATATCGCCACCTGTTAGTCTTCCCTTACATGGGCGACTTACAGACGATAAACTCAGACACTTGGTCAAAACATCCCGTAATGCTTCAAAACCAACATCATACTAATGCCCGGCGCCATGTATTCCAACGTAAGCCCCAATCGACCCCATCGCATATTGATCCAGTCACTAAACTGTTCACCCCGGCTCTTCCTCGACAAATCATCTTGACTCATCCGCTGGACAGTCCTCATCGGGAAACCAAGCTCGGTTGACTCCGCATAAAACGTCGCCCAACGACCATGAGGCGGGATTTCCTCCAAAATCCACTCGTCGTAACGCCTTCGGACCTTGTCCAGCCACTTCGGATCTGCAGCAATACGGGATTCGCACTCCTTTAGACTGATGACTCCCAGGTACTCCTGTTTCAACGCCCGTTAGCCATTCACATTCGCACAGCTTGAGCTAATAAAGAAGAAAAGGAAAGGGAACTTACTTCTCCTTCTGATTGATCTCTCTTACTACCTGCCGCCATCTTGAACTGTCTCAAAAGTTTCGCAATTTCTTCGAGATCTTGGTCGTTAGCTTTCTCGAGTAGGTGCACTATTTTTCTATTATCTGCCCTTGTCAACGGGTGTTTGTGTTTTCCCTTCTTCTTTTTCACATCTGTCGGGCTCGACGCGCCACGCTCCGAGTCGGCCTCCTCCTCCTCCTCTGCAGCTTTCTTCTCAGCAGCCTCCTTCTCTGCCTTGATGCGACGGCCTTGTTCAAGTACAAGAACCGGCACATGATGATGCATCATGATGAAGGGGAAGACGTGATCGAGGTCGATGCCTTCTTTTTTCTCGTGCACCAATAGAATATTCCAGGCGACCTCGGCGTAATGCAGGAATTTATCTCGCTGGTTATGGTTGCGCTTAATCAGAAAGTCCCAAAGCTGATCCAGGTCAAGCCACTCATCTGGCATGTCGCGATTCTTGGTAATGTAGAACTGATGCATCCAACCTTGCAGTTCTTCGACATCCTCTGCAGCAGCAGACGACGAGGACGGCGGTGATCGGAAGCGGCGCAGGCCTACCTCGCTGGCAATGGCGAGGCCGTTGAGGATATCTAAAACAGCCTTTTCGTCCTGTGTCACCTCTCTTCCGTGGGTTTTGTAGGTGATGTCGTGCTCGACCTCGGCCCAGGCATGCATGATGACAGTGCCGACTTGGATTTCAACCACCTTCTTTTCCCAGATCTCTTTCTCTGTCTCTGTCAGATCTCGCGGCATTAATCGCTTGGGTATCTTGAGAGCCAGGTGTATAGCACCGTATCCAGAGAACTGCTTCTCTAAGCCGTCAGTGTCGAGATCGTCGTCTGGCTCCTTCTTTTTCGGAGCCGCGGGCGCGGGCGCGGACGCATCCAGCCATTTCGCGTGAAGCTTTCGCAGGATCCTCATATTTGCCGGACCTCCCATTTTCTTAGGATCCTTGCCGTTTTCATAGCCTGCATCCTTTAAAAGTTTGAGGACCCTCTTTGTGTCGCTAGGGAAATACAGCACGATCCGCGCGCCAAGCATGTCGTGGAAGCCAAGCTCGAGCTCATTCACAGTTTTGAAATAACCAATCTCCTCCTTGTCCATCTTGTATCTATCAAATTGAACCTCCCAGTTCTCCTTCTGCTCAATCATTTTGCCTTGAATCTCTTGGGCGGCTAGGCGATCTTTCTGTCGGCGCCGCGCAGTGCCATTGATGGAGTCCCAGCTCTTGACTCGAGCGGCTATTGGGAGATGCCGGATGTTGTCCTGAGCGAGGACGTGATTGAGGTCCTCTGCCACGGCGCTCAAGCATTGTCGGTAATGGCTAACTTCGCGATCGTAGACTCCGTTGAGTTCCTTGAGGAGCTCATCTAGTTTGTCCTCTTTGGACATGGCGGGGCCCATTTGTCACAGTACTTTGATGGGTGGAGGTTGTTTGGTCTGGATCTTGGACTGATGGTATTGGTGTATAGATACGGGATATGTACTGAGAGATAGAGTACCTTCTCAGATTTCAATTAAAATCTTCGAAGGTCACACTCTTAAATATGTTTCTGATTCGGTTGTTTTCCCACTTGTTGTGTAGTACGGATCTCTCGGCAGAACCATTGACTGGACATGATAAATTGAACACATCTTAGTGGTTAGATGTAGCACTTTTGGCTCGGTTATAATGAGGCTTGCCGTTGCCTCCTCATTGGGCTGATACACATGGCTGTTGACAAATGCCAGACGGGTCACAAGACAAAGAGACACGAGGAGAATGGCCTATGATAGAAAAGCTTCGGTGAAGTACATGAAATTTGACTTGTTGTCGCCGTCCTATTGGGCCAACATGCATGACAGCTGCGTCACGAATTGAATGCCGTTAGTGTTGATGATACAGACAAACCACAGGCACATGCGTGCATTAGTCTAACGGTTGGTGCCCGACCGGGCCGACAAACGCGGGAACCGAGATGTTATTAGATGGATCAATCAATACTTTAGGCACAAGTTAAAAGGACTTCTGCAACGCAATTTAAATCTTTATTCCCGGTTGGACTAGCATTGTCTCCCCCAGACTTTTTGATATCGGGAGGATGGGCGATCTAGTCTCTGAAGCCGGTCCACGTGCTTACAGCTACACTCCCTTGCCCGACAGGACGATTAGGGTATTGACGCTATTCGGTGGGAATCCCGAGGACCCGCTAAGGGGATCTCTCGAGTCTGTTGTCGTTGACGATGCCGGTGTCTATGAGCCTCTCTCGTACGTCTGGGGCGACGGGAATCTCACGCACGAGATATTTCTGCCCACTGCACGGCTCAGGCTTACAGCTAGTCTGTACAATGCCTTGAGACGACTCAGAAGGCGGACGGGATCACGACGCGTGTGGGCCGATCAGATTTGCATTGATCAGCTCAACAAGGAAGAGAGGTCGCAGCAGGTGCAGTTTATGAACCAAATTTACAGGAATGGAAGCCATGTGCAGGTTTGGCTTGGCCTTGATGAGCATAATCTGGCGAAAAAGGCCTTTGACTTTGTACGAAGGCTAGCCGAGCTGCTCGTCAACAACAGTGAACATGCCGCTCGTCATGTAGACAATTTGTCCGAACAAGCAGTCGATTACTGGATGCCTCTAAAACACATAACAGCTCTCCCGTGGGTAAGTCGTTTTAGCACGAGATTCTTTAATTCATGTTCGGGATATCGGCGCTGAGATTGCTATTGTTAGTTTCTACGCGGCTGGATTGTTCAAGAGATCGGTACCAGAGCTCCCGCAACCCTGCACTGGGGAGAAGCAGAAATGCAATGGAAAACACTGCATGAGGTGTGCGAGGAGCTTGCAGAATACCATCATATAAGGGTAAAGTTCAAGGTGGCGACGTCAACCATCAAATATCTCTATCGCCGCTTCATCGAACCCGAGGCCCCCAGTCGGCACGACAATCGGTTTAGCTTCATCTATGAACTCCATCGAGCAGGACACTTGCAGGTCACGGATCCTCGGGATCGGGTGTTTGCCATGCTGGGTCACTACTCTATTCGCAAGGGGAAGAACAGCAAATTGAAGGAGATGAAGGCGGACTACATGAAATCAGTCGAGGAAGTCTACATCGACGTTGCTGTGAGGGCCCTGACCGGAGATAATGAATCTCTTATTACTCTGGGGGCTGTCCAGCACATGAACCTCTTCTCCTCAACTGAAGCTTCACGGACGCAAGAGCGCAAACTGCCACTGCCATCCTGGACACCGGACTGGCGGGCTCGTCATGGACATATAATGTCTGAACCTACTAGCCAGCACCGCGCTTGCGGCTCAAAGAAGCCGGATCTTCACATCAGCACATCAATCCCAGAGGTACTCAGTATTCGTGGCATCAGGATCGACTCGATCCAGAACTGCTCTGCTCCACTAGAAAAGGGAGCGTTTCACGAGAGGAAAACTGACCAAGGAAACACTAGGCGGGTCGCAATCGAGTCTCTTTGGATGGACATCTGCGGCAACACAAACGGCTTCGGTCTCGACGATAAATACGTCGACAGCAAAGACAGCAGCTTCTTCGCCTACGTCCAGACACTGAGCAACGGCTGCATGGCAATTTACTGGCAAGATCACGCCGCCGAGAGCTACAGCGCCATCAGTCATGAAGAATGGCTTGGACATAGCGCCGCGTATCTCACCAGCGCGGTAGACAAGGCGATCATCTCCACCGAGCTGCATCGCCTGGCCGAGAAAGGAGATGCGCTGAAATGGAGCCGTGCAGCAACTGGCGCCTCGAGCAATCGAAGCTTTGCCCGAACGACCAGGGGATACTACGTGATGGGACCGCAACTCATGGAGGAGGGCGACATTATTTGCGTGCTCTTTGGTGGGAAGATGCCGTTTTGTCTGCGGCCCTGTCTGGACTCTCACCGTTATTTACTTGTTGGAGAGTGTTATATACATGGATTCATGAATGGGGAGGCGATAGAGATGCTTGACGAGGGCAGATTATACGATGAGATGTTTGAAGTTGTTTGATGGGACGTGACGTACCTAGTATGAGTCTTTTATCTCTGCGGTCATCAAGCCTGATATTCTGTACATTATATTCTTATTACATTTGTTGCCGACTCTAGCTAGATCTATGAAAGAAGCCAAGGATATCACAAACCAAGACGTCTTATCGACACAACAGTTATCCTACTAGGCGTGCCTCAGATGAGCTTTTTTGCTGACATCGGGCCAAGCCAGATTTCCCCCACTGCCAAAGCCACCCCTTTTATGTGTTGGTACTACAACATCGTAGCGGATCGCGAAATCATACATAAATCTCAGTCCCAAACGTCTTGCTAATATAGCTTTACTTCCCTTGCTTTCTTGGTGAGTGCCTCTTTGCCATGCCTTTCACCCTTTTCCTTTCGCGAAGTGGTCTTTCCAAGAGCAGTATCCTCATCGTCTGCTTCTTCGTAGCTTTCCAGAACCAATCCATCTTCTAGAGGAATTGGAGATTCAACCATACTTGAGGTGATCTCATGGCCGATTTTCCATGCTTTGGCGATCTCCTTGATGTTATGTTTCCCGACCAAGTCAGACTTGTCAGGGTGGTTGAAAAAGTACTGTGCAAGTTCAGAATAGAAGAGACCTTCGTGTTCTAGCTTAGGGCTGTCCATCTGACTCCATACCACACGAGCCCGGCTATACCTGGAGCAAGACTGACCCAAATGCTGTCGCATGATTTCGAATGCGCATATGACCCTTGCTTCGCCTTTGATCCTGGGATCAATGCCACTCTCAGCCGCAAGAGTTGTAGCGTACTTTTCAAGATTATGCGACTCGATATAGCAGTCGAAGGAGTCTCTGGAGTAGAGGATTTTCCAATGGACATCATGCTTTTGTCCGATACGCCAGAGTCGACCTTGAGCTTGGAGAAGGATTGCTTGGCTGATTGGTTGCTCCAGAATCAAGCCGCGATGACACGCCTTGTGGAGATTCACGCCGAAGGCTGAGAGTTGCAGCGATGTCACTAAGCAGCTGTAAGGTGTAGCTGGATCATTAAAAGCTTCAACGGCTTTGTCGCGCTCTGTTTGGGAGTTTCGGCTCATGTAGTGAAGGGTAGGGACACCTGCAGCCACGAGCAAAGCATTCACCATTCTATTTTTGCAAGTGTTAGTCAATCTGTCACTCAGTGGGAAAATGTGGGGGCAGGAGAGAAGGCCAACAACTGTTCAAAAAAACCTGGGATTAATCGATATAATAACGGGATGGATAACTTACTGGGATGTTAAAGGGTTGTTTGTGTATACCAACAAGCGCTCGCCTTTGGTTTGTGCATCCAGTGCCTCAAGAACCGTATATATATACTTGGGAGAGTCCCAAGCGACATATCTCACCTGATTGACTCGATCAGGCGGAAACCCAAGCTTTTGGCTCTCACGGGTGTTGTAGAAGTTCCACTGGAGACCACCTGTAGTATCAAAAAGGGCAACTTGATCAACTTCTTCGCGTCCTGCAGCAAGACTTGGTTTTGAACGTGCGTTCCGAGCTTTCTTCCGTCTCTGGTATTCTGGAAGGCCGGACTCATCGATTCCCAAAGTGTTAATCCTGGCTTCTAAGTCGTCAGCTAGATTTTGGGCAACACCAGCGGTATTGAATAGTGTGGTAGTCGACAACCTCTGGGGTACTTCGCCAACAGTGCCTTGCCGAAGATCAGATAGCCGCTGCAAGAGTCGTATTGAGGGAGTTGTGAGTTTGATGTTGTTGACGTCAGTAGAAGCTAATGACAAACGGCGATATACTGCACCGTTAAATATTATTCCAGCTCGTTCAAGGACATAACCTCCCGCAAGCACTTCAGAAGGACCCGCTTCTGTTGGAGTCATTAATTTGTCCGCCAAGATGTTGATATGTGCAGCGAGCTTAGCCTTGACCTCTGCCGAGTGCTCCAATTCCACAGTTTCTGTTTTGAATCCGGCGATGCCCTTGCCCATAAACGTTACGTCACCATTTGGTAGTGTCATCATTGTAAGCATACCTCGTCGGACTGAGAGGAGCTTAAGAATTGGGCCAACAGCTAATGTTGAGACGCATGTCCCATACTCCTTGTTCTTGGCGAACTCCATGAAGAGATTGGGGTTCAAAAGATACGCTGGACCATTCTGATCTTCCACAAACGACTTGCACTCCATGGTTCGACGGAGTTCTCTTGGCGATAGCTGGGATGTCGTTTTGACTCTGCCATGGAGAACACGATTCAGTGTCAGAGGCTCTCCAACTTCAAGTTTGATGGACTCGTCAAAGAGGCTGTCATATACTAAATCTCCAAAGAAAGCATTGGCATTCGTAGCGTCACCTTTCTGTTGGTAGCCAAACGGCCAAGCTGGGTCCCAAAGTACTCGCAAATAGCCGCTGATATCTCTTACGTGATTAGGCAACGGTGTGGCCGATACGAGAAGCAAAGCTTCTCGGTCAAGCTGGCGAACTAATTCATTGGCCCTGGTCCCAGGATTTTTGATTTGGTGGCATTCGTCGCAAACAACAACGTTCCACATGTCGTTGGTCAGGGTTTTCTCGCTTCTTCTGATGTATGCTACTGTCGATTTACCAATCCGTCGGGCTCCTTTCTCGCCATCATTGCACTCTGGTGGATCCTCGAAAATTGCTGTTATCTCCTTGTCTTGTCTGTCATAATCGATGGCGTCTCCCTGAGAAGATAGTAGATCCATTTGATCGCGTGTGAGGCCTTTGCCTGCGCGTCTTTTGAGAAGACGCCTGGTCGCAGTCGAGTATGCAGTGAGGAGGATGACTCGGCCAGTCTATGGCACAACGGGGTTAGAATCAAGAGTGAAGAAATGGTCTTTGCACTTACCTCTGGATCTTGATGCTGCTTGGCCCATCGATCGACATATTTTTGGAGGTCTTGGAGGGTATCAATGGTCTTAGTCTGTCGATCAGTATTTGCACAATTCGAGCGCGACTGGTAGAACGAGTAAATGTTAAAAATGCCTGCCCAGCAAGAATTGACTTCGGAAAAAAATAGGCTGAGAGTGGCGGAGGGCACGAAGATGATGTTCGGCTTGAATGCACGATCACCATCCAAGAGGTCGAGAGCGCCTTTTTTATGAGCCTGTATGCGTTCATCGAGTAGAAATTTCAGAGTCAAGAGGGTTACAAAGGTTTTTCCGGTGCCGCAGTCACTGAGTAGCATGGCAGAACGTAGCTTACCGGAGAGAAGTTCTGCAAGTCTATGGGCATCTGTAGAATGGTCATTAGCGTAAATAATACGACAGGAGGGAAGAGTGGAAAACGAACCTGGAATCTGCGGGGTTTTGGCAATGACACTTGGATTGTGAGGGTTTACCTGCAAGGTTGCAAGATCGATTCCTCGACTTTCACAAATCTGCTCCAAGTCCTGATTTTCAGGAATGTTTTCGCCCAGCAGCTCTCTCATAGCACGGAGTGAATCCAGTTGGCAGTCTAAATCTTTGTCGCTGCCCATAGTCTCGCTCTCATCGGCAAGACTAGTGATATCGCCAGCCGTGGTTATGATCTGTAGCTGATATTGGTCGCCTTGCGATAAGTTCGGATGAGGCGATATTGTCTTGTACTCACGTAATGTTTGTCGAAGCAGGTCGATGAGCGATTGGCGCTCCTTTTCAGTCATCTCCGCTCTCTGGTGTTCTTTTGGCAGAGTAGACATCAAAGTTCGGTGGAGATCGATACCCGGGGCGGTGGCATGCAGGGTATTGGCAACCTCATCAGAAATAATATCCTCAAGGATCCCGTCATCATCTTCAACAAGCGACTCTCGTGTGGATTGGGGTTTCTTTCCGATGCTGTCGATGGCATCTAAAGCGCGCGCAATTTGTTCATTCGAGGCACGCTGTTCTAGTTTCTGCATTGCTTCTTTGTTGTGTTCGGGGTCCAACAAGGCCATCTCTTTCGTAATCTCCACGGCAGCGCTGGAATAGTACCCTTCTTCCAAAGTCTGGGTTGATGAAACCACGTCGAGTGTAGCATAACCGTATATTTCCGATTTTTCAGCTATCCCGCGAACACCCACATAGCGCATTGGACCTTGCTCTGGGACTTCTGTTGTTTTGCTTCGACGACTCTTGGTGAAAAAAATGGCGACGTACGCGCGGAACCAATCTTCATGATGGAAGCCCCAAGTAAACTCGTCGCTGTTTCCTGATGACTTCTGACAGAATCTCTTGGGGTTTGCCGTCATGAGTTTATATGCCCCGCATAACAATGTCAAAATAGCGTCGATGTCCTTGAGCTGGACCTCTTTTGGATTGGTGATGAGCACCTTGGTTCCCTCAGGTCTTAGAATGATGCATCTTTTGGAGCCGTTGTTCAGCAGCGGCTTCAACCACGGGCCTTCCCTGTCAATGCCCTTGAATCTGCTCTAGAGACTCATCGCCATGGGGAATTTTGCGGTACTTTTCTCCTGATGTCGAGAATATATTTCAATCAAAGGGTGGATGGTTTGAGGTACTGTACTCGTGTTAATTGCAACCTAGAGCTGATGAAATGCTATCCAGAGATTTCCTGATGCAGAACTGCTTGAGGAGAAACACATACCTATGAAATCAGCAAAATGTAACAACTCTGGCAAGGTATCGAAGCCAAGATACCCCGCCATAAGTTTTTTGTTATTCTGCACATTCTCAAATTTTAACAAATGCGCATATCGAGGACGGTTTTTGTGCCCCTCCTGCCATTTCTTGACGGCGCTCGCAAGGTCCATTTTGCTCAAAGCCACCGTTTTCGGAGCATGAAAATCTTCATTAATCGTCATTCCTTCCGGAAGCTGTGTTTTCGGCACTGGGTATCCGGCTAACCACTGTTCCTTGGTAATCCTCCTTGAATTTTCATCATTGGACACCTTGGTCGACGCATCTGATGATTCCTTATCATCGGAACTAGCCTTGTGAACATCATTCTCCTCGATCTGAGCCTGGTATGGGCCTGGTTGCCCATGAGTAGCATGAGGTTCGTCTTGTCTCATTCGCTTCTGCTCGTTGTCGCCCCCTTGCGCGGAGGCTGGCCGTTTGTTGTCGGTCATGGCCCAAGGTTGCCTTGTCGATGGATAAATTGGTACTGGGGCTGCTGAATTTGTTAGTAGTCAGATCAAAAGCGGACTGTATAAACAACTGTTGGGTCGAAATGAAAGTCTACCAACAGTCGTGAGAATTTTCAATGGAATGGGTCGTGAATCTCGTCGACGTCTCTGAACAATTGAATCGAGACGAGACTGGTGTCTCAACTGCTTGATCAAATATATGATCAGCTGCTGGAAAGCGGGAAAAGCTCAGTCGCAAAGCCTTCAAAGAAGACAGCAGCCGCGATTAGGGGCAGAAGCGATGAAGAGAGAAGAGAGAAAGAGGAGGAAGGAAAAAGGGGGGGTTAGCTAGTCTTCGGGTCACCGCCCGGGTTTTTTTGCCGGGTGGTAAATTTCTGTGGGTCTGATGTGTCCGACACTAATGATCGGGACCCACCGCCCGGAGGTTGGACAGTGGAGAACCTGTGCAAACGGCCGTGTCCGAAGTCCCTACAAGCCTCTGTGCATTTTAAATTATACTAATACTAATTTATTAAATTTATTTTGTAAAGATATTGTTTATTTTAAATAATAGTACTCTTAATTATAAACAGGCCATCAACCCAATCAAGAACTCAACTCCGCTGTTAGTTTCTCTCCGAATATTCCCACTCACTGTAAGTGAAGTGACAGAAAGAGTGATTGCAAATTAACTAGCTCACAGAGAGCGGACATATAGGCAATCCATGGCCGGTTCACTTATGTGCGGTTGACTGCATACTTCACCGCCACTGCATGTTACCGCACAAGTGAATGAAGGTCGAAAGTTTCAGAGTCCATCTCCAACTACTGCCTCGCTACCCCCCCCCGCCTTCGAGCCGGCCTAGGCACAGCCAATTGAGCTGAACAAACTTGACCCAGATCTACATGAAATCCTCCCCATTCATACACACCGACAAGGTTCCCCAACAAACGGCACTCAAGACAAAAATCTCCCTTTTTCTAATCCTGTACGTGACTGACAGGGTTAATGCGGGGTAATGCAGGACCGCATAATTGCAGAGGTCGGTTACGGAGAGACTGAACTGCCGCCTCCAAATGATTCGAGGGCATCAATGTCTCATCCATCTCGGTATGCTTTACTCCGCCCTTGATCCCTGGCAAATATTGGGCGGATAATCAATCCCTGCAGGCAGAAGTACAGTAAGCTGGGGAAGGTCGAGGTTCAACTCCACCCGCCATTCCAATTCTTCTTCTATTCTTCGACAACAGTCCTGGCGGTCTGGTTCTGGCCATCTATTTCGCAATGAAGGCATCGCAGGATAACAAGGCGGACTTTGACAATGAGAAGCACAAGGAGAATGAGCTTGAGCATGGGGAGGAGTATGGACAGGATGCGCAGCGAAGAGCTGCTATGACCAAGAGGGTTCTGTTCAAGATAGACACGAGGTAGGCTCTTGGACATGTTATGTGAAATCAGAAGCAGCTGCCGCCATTGCAACTGATGGTATTCTTTTTCACTATTGGCAATCGTCTCAATGCTCAACAATATCACAGGGTCATGCCTGTTCTGGCTCTTCTCCTGCTCTGCTCGTTCCTCGACAGGACCAACGTCGGCAATGCCAAAATCCTCGGCCTCGAGGCTGATCTAGGCATCACAGACAAGCAGTATTCACAAGGTCTGGCCGTATTTTACGCCACATACATTGCCTGGTCTGCCATCTCTCTCTCCACTCACCAAAGTCACCAATGCTGATTCACCCCGTCACAGCGAGCTTCCAAGTAACCTCGTCCTGAAGAAAGTGTCCCCACGTATCTGGCTGCCCTCATTGACTGTCGCGTGGGGTATCATAACCATGTGTTTGGGGTTCGTGCGCTCATTCGGCAGTTTCGCTGCCGTGAGAGCGCTGTTGGGCATCGCCGAGGGCGGCCTGTTCCCGGGCATCGTGTTGTACTTGTCCAGCATGTACACTCGAGGCGAATTAGCCCTTCGAATAGGGATTTTTTATACTAGCGCGAGCCTTTCGGGGGCATTCGGTGGCCTTTTGGCCAGAGGATTGTCGGCGATTGGGCCAAGAGGCGGGCTGGAGGGTTGGAGATGGATCTTTATCATTGAGGGTTTGCTGGTAAGTTGGACGTTTCGCGGATTTAAATTGTTATCGGCAGAACCAACTGCTAACAAATAACCAGACGGTTGTCTCTGGGTTGATTGCATTTGTTGCATTGCCAAATGGAGTTGCGAGCGCCGGGTTCCTCTCAACAGAAGAGCGAGACTTTGCCGCTGAGCGACTAGCAAGCGACAATGGAGGGCGCTTCAAGTATATCACTCCCTTTTACGTATGATCCAAGGACTAGACTAATAATTATGCTCTTTAGTCCAGCGATTGAAGCTGAGGAGACGTTCAAGTGGTCAGAGGTTCGCCGCGGCCTCTTCAATGTCCAGATCTGGCTCACATCCACAACGTATTTTGCCCTCCTTTCGGGTGTCTACTCTTTTGGTCTTTTTGTAAGTAGACTCCTATTTTCAACTCCCCTTTATAGGGCGGCAGGTTTTGTGCTAACTAGGTAAAGCTGCCTACGATTGTCAACGATCTAAAGATTACGTCCAACGCCAACAAAGTACAGTTGTGGACTGTTATTCCCTACGCTGTAGCAACTCCTATAACTGGTGCGTACATGCTTTTGCTTTTATCCCCGAGATTTTGGCCTGCTGACCGTGATTTCAAACAGTTTTCGTTGCCCTGGTTTCCGACCGCATCAAGCTACGAGGCCTTCCTATGCTCATCATGCTGCCCATCTCTATCGCCGGCTACGCAACGATTGCTCACGTCCAGTCTGCCAGCGTCCGTTTCGGAATGACTTGTCTCATGGCCATGGGAATGTACAGCTCCGTGCCGTGTGTGTTGGTGTGGAACGCGAACAATTCGGCTGGGCATTATAAGAGGGCAACAACATCAGCTCTTCAGCTAGCCGTGGCGAATTGCGGAGGGTTTGTTGCAAGTATGTCAATATTCTGGCCCTTTCTTTGTGGAATTTGGTGGCTAACGCAGGAGTTACTTCAACAGCATTCGTATACCCAAACAAGGACGGGCCCATATACCTCAAGGGACACTCCATCATTCTGGGGCTATTGTGCTATGCGTGGTTTGCGTGAGTGACTCCTTCTCCTACGAATTCACTGAACGTATGGAAGCATGACTGACGGTTAATAATAGTGTCTTGGCCAATTTGCTCTGGTTGGCCAAGATGAACCGAGACAAGAAGATGGGCAAATACGACCAGTATGCTAGCTCTGGCGACGATCGCGACCCCGAATTCGAAATGATTTTGTAAAGTTTCTGTTTGTCGTGGGGTTTGCCTTTATAATTCGCCAACCGATATAGGTTCAATATCCCCAATAGCTGTTCCAGGAAGGCCCAAAGCTTGCGAGTCAACGTATCTGTATTTTTATATATCAAATTATCTCTCATAAGGAGATTCTATACTAAGGAAACCTCAAAGCCACAAGATCTAATATCCTTAAGCAGGCGCTCTAGCGGCTGTGCGTACGCCACATCGTTCAGTTCATTGATGCTTGCGCTCGATGATAATATCTCAGCTGGGCGCTGGCGCAAATTCCAGGCGCATGACTCAGAATCTCCTTTCGTCAAGAAAGCTGCTTGCGTCTGCGATTTAGCCTTCTCCGCTGGTATTATAGACTATTCTTCACTGGATACTTTTTCAGTGCCGTCTGGGGTATCAATATAGCGAACCGCTGACACCAAAGTCGAATCGAGTTTCGTACTCTTGTATGCCTTCTGTTTCCTGGTCAATGACCACGTGTCTGCAGGGCAGAGCTAGTAGCTGATGCTCGCCTGAGGGAGAGGACGGCTTGACACGGAGATACATACCTTCCGTACCAGCTATATGTTGTTTATCCATTGTCGCAATCTTCGTTTCGAGACGGCCTGATAGACATAGTAGATGGAGATAGATGTAGTAGATAGAGATAAACGTAGTAGATAGAGATAGACTTAATAGATGGAGATAGACGTAGTGGATGAAGACAGACGTAGTGGATGAAGACAGACGTAGTGGATGGAGAAATGGCATCTCCTTCTGATATTGCTCCCGAAGATAGTTGAAGTTGGAATAATGGGTTGGTGCCTTCGGCAGATAGCTCCATACTACCAGGACGATACCCGGATGGACGTGGTGAGGAGTCTGGAGGGTTCTTGACGGTTGGCCTTGATGACTAGTTCTTCGGCAGCGGCCTAGATAGGTGGTTTCAATTGTCAGTCTTCTGAATTGCAAGTTTCAAGTACAGCCAGCGTCCATGATGTAGTACCTTTGTCTCGGAATAGTATTCCTTCTGCTGGGCGCCTCGAATCACGGGGTGTGTCGGAGATATCGGGGCTTTCAGAGGCAGACATCGCCGGTTCAAGGCCTGCATTGGTGCAGAGGTTCACAACGGATTCTCGGATCTCGCACTCCACCCCCTGAATGCCATGAGACTCGAATATTCCTTTACACTAAAAGCAATTGGATGCCCATCACGCCAGGACAGTGAGTCTGGAAGAACCGCGATCATAAGCCTGAGTGTATACTCTCCATCCAGTCCAACTCGTAGAATATCGAGAGCGGTCCAGTTTATCCCATCCACTGCCTTCAGAATCTGAGCCCTTAGGGAGGATGATCCGTCGTTCCACTGCTGGTGTAATTGGGGGTGCCTACCAACAGGTTGGAGGACTCTTGGCTACATATTTTGTGTACCCAGGAATGTGATAGGCCCTGGCATTTGCGGGTTCACCCACATACGTGTACCTGACCGAGCGATGAGTCGAGGGCGTGATGGTAGCCCATAGTAGTAGAGGCGTGCCTCCTCCTCAGATGGCGGTCTTCCGAAATGCACCGGCTGAGCCATTGTAAAGTCGCAAGATCTGGATGTGGTTCTGCGTTTCTTAGGATCTGATATTGTGGCACTTAAGGTCCCCTAGACTTCCGGTGGTAGTGTGTCTGTATCAGTTGTGGTCCTGCGATGGTCTGCTGTTTTTCTCTTGGATGGCGAAGTCCATGTCGTGGTCTGTGACTCGTGTCCCATCGCGTGTTTATATAGTTGTCTCGATATTAGGTGGACTTCGGAGCTATCCATGTCAAACTCTGTTGGCGATGAAAGAGGAGTAACAAGAGCTTACTTTGATCTAGAAAATCGAGAATCGCTCAGAGAATACAGGGCTGAGTGAAGGTTGAACCTGCCCATGGTTGTGAAGTCCTCCGAGAAGAGGAGTCGCGATCTGGAAAGTGGTTTCCGAGCCAACTGATCGATGGCACCAGGCCTAATATCCAATCCATTGACACTTCTATCTATTCTATCATACCCATTCTATTCTCTGTGATTACAATGCGAAAAAGGACACCTCTTGGAACCAGATTATCCCATCAATACTTTTACCACCTCTTCAACCTCATCCGTATTCCCAAACACGATACCACCTCTCTCGTCACACCCTTGCACCTCCTTGGCCAAAACGTCCTTTCCATCCTCATCCACAGCCTTTCCTCCAGCACATTCCACCACCAAGCCTATAGGGAGAACCTCGTACAATCTCCTCAGCTTAGCCTTACTCGCTGACTCTACAGGATTGACGTAGACGCCATGGCCTTTGGTGAGGATGTGGCCCAGATCCGGGACAAGGCCGCCGCAATACCGAAGCGTATACTTTTTAGTGATGAAAGATGAAATGAGAGAGGCGTATGCAGGTGAATCTGCCGCAAAACGCAAGTTTGCAGGAGCAAAATATCTGGTTTTGTAGGGTGGCGAAGAGAGCTTAATGTTGGGGTTAAGAAGCTCAATTTTGTCGTTGTCACCAAGCCCCAGCTCAAAGCAGACACCCTCAGCAGAAGCAGAACCTTGAGGTGCATCTGCTTCCCTGATGGCTACAATGACAGTTGTACGCGGTCCATGAACTCCCAACACGGAACAGATCTGATCTCTCGGGTTCTTCCCCAGCGTCGTCTCGCCTTTCCATATTCCCACAATTGTGCCCACAGCCCAGTTAGGAGCAATGATTGAGCTTCCATCGAGCGGATCAAAAGCCACAGAAAGCCTTTCATCGGAAGAAACAGCACTGGAAGCTTCTCCTTGGTGAACCTCTTTCTCTTCGGGATCTTCCTCACTACTGGCTCTCACCACGAGAGGACACTTGGCAAGCGCAGCGCGCATGAGATTCTCGGAAGCGACATCGACATTGAGCTGATCGTCACCAAAAGAGTTTGCGGATCCAACGAGAGAGACGTGGTGCGAAGTTCGGAGGGTGGCGCCGATTTGGGAAATTGCGCTGAAGAGATGCGGCAGGAGAGACGTGCTTAGAGCGTGGAGCGTTGGAGATGGGGATTGAGTGAGCTGAGGGGGGAGCCATGGGGGAAGAGGAGATCGAGAAGCCATGATGATGACTGGAGCTGATTTCAATGTTCTCAGCGGATGATGCTAGAGAGTGGGATGAGTTGAGACGTGTTGTTGGAGTGGCGAAAAGTCTTGAAGATGCGGGTTTTTGGTGCTTTGGTGGGGTTTGGATTAGCCCAGTGCTTGGAGCTGAGAAAACGAAAACCTGGTAAATGAAATGGTTCTAAGTCCGCCGCGATGTTGTTAATTCTACAGCATGAAAAAAGGGAATCCGATTCAATGAGGATTGTCGATTTATTTAGTGAGATCGGATTGCCAGATTATTCATCCCGAATTATATCACTCGTGGTATCTCACGCCACATATCACGCCAAACTGTGCATTTGTCTTCACTATCGCCACGACCGTCGAGCTCCCTGCGATGAGTGGCTTTAAACTAACTGCGATATCCGAGCTTACAGCGCAGGGGAAGAAAATATCCGATATAATGAACGTAATAAATTGCCCAAATGAGGAAAAATTACAGCACGGCAGGTTTTGAGACGGCAACTGGGTGAAAATACAACTCAAAGGGACTAATGCGACCAGTGCTACCAAAGGTGTATTGGAGACTCTATTATAGATGGACATACTAGCTCTGGGTATGTAGATAGAGTATATGTATGTTGGTTACAATATTTGGGTAGCTAATCCATCAAGAATTATTTCACTCGGCGGCTGGAGAATTATCGTCACTGGCAATCGACGTCGCCTGCAAAGTAGTTGCCCATATCGTACATGCTACTTTCCTCGCACTTTTACAATACATTAAGCTTTGTGTTTGTTCATTGGGCATCCATTTAAAGGCAGGACATCCCAGACACTTCATCCAACATCTGCTTATCACCGAAGCATTTCTTCTGATCTGAACGAGCACTCACGCACTCAGCCAGCCCCAGCCAATCCAACTGAGCATCGATTCCAACTTCCAAAACGATGCAGCAGCTGACGTTTCCGATGCCTCCCACTGAGGAAGAGTGTCAGCTCTACTACTACGGACTTACATATTGCCCTAGACTCGTCGCACGCTCAAGCAGCCATGTTTGGGTAAAACGACAGCTGCCCAACCGGATCGCTTTCGCAGGCACCGAAAATATGGCTCCCAAAGCACTTAAAACTGTCACAGAACATGCCTTCATGCATATATGGAATAACCCAATATATACCCTACAGATGCAGATCACACTCGCGGCCAGCGCTGCCCAATTTATCTCCATCGACCTTTTCGGTATTGGATACGATGATGGAGTTAACAAAGATTTTCCTATTACCCTTATTGTTACTGTTAGGCCGCGTTCATTACCATGGAGTGAAGGATATGCTATTGCACGAACATGCAAATTGATCCTCGAATCTTTTAATATTCATGATGTGGAGTGCGAAATTCGAGAGCTTGTCATGGTTCATTGGTAATTGCTGCGGCAGGTCCAACGCGGAGTCCAACACAGAGCACACTGCCGAAATGCCAGCCACTTTTCAGCTGTCTTCAGCTCGAACATCGAGCGCAACCACTCTCGAACGAGCCATGGAGCCGATTGCTGGCCCTCATTCTAGGGGTGTTTGGCCAGCTTCTTTTTTCGCCTGAATTTACATGTATTACGGACCACAGCCGTGGCAGCAAGCGACTGAGGGAATGGACATTGATTGAACTATTATCTAAACGTGAGTAGGATCCTGTTTGTTCGACCAAGAGCATGGCTTACGTGGGGACACAGAGCGAGTTCGACAGCCTCTTTATAAACGGAGAGCGTGCGGATTGAAGAGATTACCTACGCCAAACATACTTATTGCGGATAGTTGTATTGGGATGCAGAAGGAGGTGGTTACTATGGAGGACCTTTTGAAGCCAACTCAAACTTCTAAGCATTCTGATGAGCCAATGCTGGTAGTGGGAATCATGGAGCGAGACGGGGTTAACGTTGGGTCTCGGTAACACGTTGATGTCTTCAAATGGCCGCGACTCAGCCGTAATAAGCGAATAACTGTTTGAAGGAACTGCTACGTTGGAGACGCTGATTGATTGTATTTAAAAATCACTGCCTTACTTGACCAGCGTGTACCTATGCATGTGAATTATGGAAGTTGCATTTAGTGATTAAGCCCGTCAAGTCAAAACAACTTGAAAGGCACAAGACTTGACATCTGCAAGTTCCCACTATAATGACCGAGGATATGTGATATAGTTCCACCCATTTTGGTCTTCCCCTACTTCGACAATACCAGCAGGGCGTCGCTCCATGTCCCAGACGCATGAGCCAGATCTCCCTTCATAGAGAAGGCTTCTTGGGGCAGCTCATTGGCATTTTCTAGCCCATTCGTTGCTTATGCTTTCTACAAGTCTTTTTGGTGTTGTTGTATGACGAATCAATGACTTGAAGCCATTGGGCTAACTTGACAGAACAACTACTCGACCTAGCTAAACCGACTCCATTTATTCGATCTACTTTATGTACTAGATCTCTACTATATCTACCTAAATCTACCCAAGTCACCCTACAATGAAGCCAACCAAGACGCCAGGTTTTGTGGACTTTACTTCGATCGCTGTAAAACCAGCATTTATTTTAGACGAGTGTTGTAGAAATTCCATTACAGAAAGCATGTAAGACGTCCTCATCCGTGAGCAGGTCATTGGTGAAGTTTAAGGCAACTTTCCGCAATTCTTTGAGAATTTTCGAGGGTATGTTCAAGGCCTTAATGTAGGGGACTTTAAGGTGGAAGCCGCAGATTCCGTCAGTCCCTCTCCGGAGAATTGCTCCATCACATATCACATCTTTCCATAGTGGATTGCGAGGTCTCCGCTCTCGATCAGGGAATACAGGTTCATCGAGATGGTCCTTCGCGTACTCAAATTGCTCGTCGGTCAATGGTGCATACTTGATGAGCAGGCGAATGTGAGGCCCTCTCCAGAGGGCCTTCAGCATCTCGATAGACGAGGCCACCTGTGGAATCGAACATCGCGACTTGGCCTAGCTCCTTTGTCCCTGCAGCTGGAAATGGTTTGGATTGCGCCTTTCGGGTCTCTTGCCGCCTCTGAAAGTATGGTAGTCCGGATTCATCGATCTCCATTAAGTCAAACTCGCTCTCTTCGGAATCAGAATCCTCAACATTTGGGGTAGAGCCGGGAAAATTCACTCGAGGGCATTCCTTCAGGAACTTCCCCAACGGTCCCTTAGCAGAGGTCGGAACATCGCAGCAAAAGGCGGGCTGTCGGAATGGTCAACTTGATGTTACTTACGTCCGTTGATGCCAGTGATAATCGGCGGTACACGGCACTATTCGACTTCATTCCAGCCTTCTCAATCACGAAGCCCCCGTGGCTCATCAATTTATCTACTTAGACGCTAATATGGCTCGCTAGAGCATGTAAGCTGCACCTCCCTGCTTTTTAACAAAGTCTTTGACTTGTTTTGTTCGAACTTTCTGGCGGGCTCTCAGCTGTTCTACGGGCTTCATCCTGCCTGAAAGGATCCGCTTAAGTGTTAGAGGGTTTGGGACGTCCAACTCAATCGGTGAGTCGTAAAGACAGGTGTATACCGATTCTATAAAAAAAAATATCCCCCTGGTGTGGGGTCCTCCTTTTGCTCATACCCAAATGGCCATACCGGGTCCCAGAGTATTCTGAGGTAACCCTTGATATCCCGCACATGGTTTGGCAGCGGTGCTACTGAAACAAGGAAGATGGTGTCTCGATCTATCTAGTGAATCAAGGAACTGTAACTAGTAGTGATCCATTTCCAGGCAGTCAAATCTACTCTAGGGTTGTAATACAACGGAGAGAATAGTACCGCTTTACCTCTGCGGCGAAAATATCTTTACCGAGTCTATTGAGCTCTACTTACTAGATCTACTTACATCTACTAGATCTATCTAATCTACTAGATATATCTAAAGCTATTGCATCTGACCATATCCACACCACAGAATATTGCTTAATCGGAATATCGCCAGACATGGTGCTGGATGAGATCAATGATCACCTGAGCAGCATTGTTAGCTCACACAACAAGATTAATCAACATCTTGGTATCTGATACATACTGGTATCTTCACTTTTGAATACATCAGGAGAAATCACCATACATGCCAAGCTACCACATGAAGGTTAATAGACGGTCATCGGGAAACCCTTTTTCTTTTGTCATTTGAGATATTAGGACATGAAAATATTACGCGAGGGATGGCTGCTTGTTTTGGCCGGGGGGAGGGGGGTGAGGTCACATAACCTCCGCACACTTACTACCAGTTTCCTGTTGATGTATTCTTGCAACGGTAATTCACTTTTTGGCCGATGGAGTGCTGAAGGTTATCTGCCTCCATCATAATAGCTCCACGATCACGCTGGAAGCGCTGTCGGAGCATGTATTCCCATGCCCACAGACTCCATATCAAGCGTCTTCTTGTTTCATCGTTCAAGGATTGGAGCCAACGGCAACCATTGGTCCCCGGAGCTGACAAAATACCAGGAATGATATTTTGTAGTACCATATCCTCGCCGTATGTAGTTGCCAACCATTCCAGTTGGCTGATGTGGGCTGATATAGGTACATGATGTAGGTAGGTAGTTACCCTTTCCGTAGTCATGAGATACAGCAAGTCACCCTTTACATCAACCTTGGTCCCTACGTTCTGTGACCTACGATGTGGTGACCAGACTACCGCCCACCGTGATAGCTTTGATAGCTTAACCGAAATATCATGCTACATCCGCTTTTTTTTTAATGAAGATTCCTTTGACCACACTTCAATAGCAGTTCAAACTTCATAAGTATATTTTTGGTGCGTCTCTACTATAGATTGACCACCAGAGTAACCCAGCTTCGCACATCAAATGCATATATTATCAACGCGGTATGAATATGTAACGGTTGGAAAGGATTCTCCAGACGACAGATACAGCTTCAGGCGATGAGTGAAATATACAAGAGCATCTCATCCTAGAAGTAGCATCTTGACTATTACAAAGACTACATCAATACCAAAGTCAATGCAAAAGCATAAAAAGTCAGGAGCAAATGACTACCAGCAAGACTACGCCTATAACACATAGGAATATTGGGCTAGAGATGGAAGACTTTCCAGCCAATGCTCGAGCTCCTATGGAAAGCACGCTCGTGGTGGGTGAGGCCGGACTGGATCGCAAAGCTCCGGAGGCATCGCGGGTGAGAGCCTGTGGAATGCAGGAAATCCTCAGGGCTATTAATCACTGGATCATTGGCGGCGTTGGCTTGAAAGAGCCGGAGCCACGAGCTGAGCGAATCAATTCAATGGCGGAGAAATAATCTTGTGTCGTCGAGATCTATGCAATCTAGAAGGTGGCATCATCCTATCTTTTGCATACCACCTTCAATAAGCCCGGCTAATGACTAATCAGCTGTCAAGTGGCTTGTTCCTATTGGATGCAGCAATCAAAGCATCCCTAGCGTGGAGATTTTTCCAGCGTAAGGCCAATGGCCGCCACAAGTGGGCACCCACCTGCATTGCTACTGACTGGAGCTGTGCCCTACGAACGGCCTGGCTTCAATCAACATTGATTGAAGGGCTTGCCCGCAAGCTGGCAGCAGAAAAGGAGAAGAGCGCGTTAAACAGTTTCAAAGAAGTCTAGGGCCGTATCCCCAGATTACCTGCTGAGCGAAAAAAAAAAAAAAGAAAAGAAAAGAAAAAAAAGAAAGACAGCCAAGAAACAAAAAATAAAAGTTACGGGGCTCCTGTGTGGGTTTACTTGAATGGTATGTTATCCAGTAAGATCCTTGTGCGACTGATCGATACCCAATGGCGCAGGCTGGCAAATCTTCCCAAGAAGACTGGAGAAAAAAAGCGCCACAGTGCATATCTGGAGAATACGTGGTTCCGAAGCGGCTGGAAGCGACCTTGAAAAAAAGGTGTGAAAAAATGAATATACTGTTGAAGTAAGTTAAAATATACTACGGATTTGACCTTACACGATCTCTCAATGACATTTTACTAACATGAAAGAAATCCCGAGCAGACTCTGAATATGGGATCGCCTCGCAGCAGCCGTTTTAATAGCCCATGGAGTAGCATTTTTTAATTTCTGCGGCACTGAGCTGGCCCGGCGCCCGAATACGATACTCGTTGGAGCGCATCTTTACATTATAAAGTAAAAATCGAAATAATAACTTTATTCGCTTCCTCGAATTAAATAACCTAAGAGACCATCGCTATGCAAAAAAACCCATCTACGTAACCAGTGTTGTAATTTTGTGTCACGGCCGTCCGCATCGTAGTACAAGTTACCACGACTCAAGTGTGCGCCTTTCCCTATCGACCTGGTGCTCGAGATGCAAAATTATGGAGGAAATTTCCTCTATAAACTTGTTGCAATCGTCTCTTTTGTAGAAAGCCCATTTGACCACTCCAATTGTTTTTGTCGCTTGGGCTTTTCGTTTGTCAACAAATCCCGTCATTCGAGCCTGTGTGCTGCAATCAGCCCTGATCTGGGCAGCTTCACGTTGAGCTATGCGGAGGGCGTCTTGAATAGCAGATAGAATCTCCGCTGCTGTTGGTTCTCGGTCTCGCGACACGCTGATTGTGTCCCCAGTTGCATTCATGGATAAAAAATCGTCGACGCGGTTCGTGTCGTGGATGATTCTTGCAATGGTGGCGCACCGGGAGAGATGCATTTGTAGATGGAGCTCATAGATTCTGAATTCAGTTTCGAACCTGCGCACCTGCTTGATATGGCTTAAGCATTGTTGTAAAAGGTGGAAAATACTGGCTGTACCTCGCACAGCATCCATTATTATATTAAATTATGTTTTGATCGTAAATGTTAAACCTCAGCGTAAGACTGTCGAAGTTGAACACCATCCGAAAGTCGTGGGAGCTTATAGGATGTAGGAGCTGTCTACCTAGGTATATGTCGTGATTGCTCAAAGACGCCTGGTAGCTTAGAATGAAGGGTGGATTTAAACGGGGCTGTGAGCTGACGGAGTCGTTACAACTGAATCGTTGTGAGCTTGGTCCTGATCAATCGAGCGTCAAATTGGGGTCCCGATTGGCTAGAGGCGGACTGCGTGCATGCGTGCATGCGAGTAACGCTGCTGCCCTCCGGTTTGCGACAACCGCCATGCCGATTAATTTTTCCTCCACAATTTTTTCATTGCTGTCCCGGCCCACTCTTTCCCGCAACCTAACGCGAAGCTAGCAGCGGCTTCTAAAGTTGGCTAATCAATGGACAATGGATGTAGTGTAATCAGAGACCAGCGACCGCTGCAGGGCATGGACACCATCATACCCGTCATGTCAGACCTCCACTGTAGACCACTAAAATCCAGGCTCCTGCTTCACTGATTTTCAGCCGCCTGGGCTGTGCTGCCGGTCCACTGGAAAGTCGCTCAGTTTTGGTTAGAGGAGTGCAAAGCGGTGAATTGCCGGCTGGGCTGACGACTTGCAAACGGGACCGAAGATGATCGCAGCAGACACGCATACGAGTATGTACCTATGTACAGGTGGTCTAAAGCACAAAAGGCGTTGTTTTCTCACTACCTAGGTACATACTTGTAGCTATGTACATGTAGTAAGAAAACAATGCCAAAATGGACGAGCTGCTATCTCAACACAGCACAAGACACCGCATCGCGCCCACGCACTGACAATTCAACCCCCCCCCCCCACCCTATTCAAATTACATTAACTTCATCCATTGATACCTCATACACCAATACTTAACCGGCACAGGGAAGTCAAGTTAAACTAGAACAAGAAAGCGGACAAGCACCACTCACCCACCAGCCCCAGTAATTAGCTCGGCTCTATCACGCTCATCCATCTCTAACAACCGCTTAAATACATCTTGCTTCTTAAGCTCCATGCTCGCCTTACGCTCCCTATGCTAGTCGTCTTTTTTAACACCCCTCCCCCCCCCCCGGTTCCCAGACTATATGTGGTGGGGAAATCCCGCAGCAGCATTAGGAAAGACAATAGCCCTCTGTTGGGCCTTGATCTCCCACTTAACGTCTGGTTGTTAATGGGCTAGAATAGCAGCCTACTAGATGGAATATGATGCTGTAGTAGTAATAACGGACCCTTAAATTAAACCCGATTAAGCGAATCCACCTGAGTGAGGCGGAACTTATGCGCCTGATGTCGATTGGTCTTTCCATCCTTAGTTTATCCCAGTATGCATCTCTTGAGGTCGCATGATAAGTTGAGTCAATATAAATGGAGTCTGCGACAAGGAATTATGAAGGCCGTCCAGTGTAGCTAGAAATCAGAGTCTTGCATAAGATGATTGAAAAGACAGTTGGAAAGAAAGTAATGTAAGCTACCTATGTAGCTTGCCTGGCAAATTGAGATTTGGTGTAAAAGATGGGCCCATAAATTGCCAGAAGTACTACAAGGAATCAGGGCGTTATGGAACAAACAATGACATATGTCACAAAACGTTCTCAAGTTCGATCTTTGCTATCAAGAATATCGAACTTTGGTAGAACCTTGTCTCTATAGCCCCCTCTCTCGCATACGAGTAGTAATTTTTATTATTATGGCCAGCCAAAGTGTCTGGACTACCGAATTGGCGTTTTCCCCCTTTGTTATTGTTACCAAGTCAAGCACTTAATTAAGTCAACTTTTGTACATTTTGCGGTATACTTTGACGAGGCGCAATATACAGAGGCAACAACAATTTAAAGCGGATTGTCACCCAATTAGGGGAAGTGAACAGTCCGACTTTGGAGCGGCTCAAGGTCATCGTGTAAATCCCAAGCTATATACCTATACCTGTATTTGCGGATAGCTAGCCGCGGGGAATGGATCCCCATCGTAAAAATCTTGAGCTAGGATAGTAAAAGTGGGCTTCAGTAATATACTTGTTCTAGAAATGATGCGTTTCCCCCTTGCAATACTACCCTTGTCGCCACCATACAAATGTATTGTTTACTATTCAGGGCATGGAGAATACATTAAATATAAGCGCTAGTGCTATAAGTAGATTCTGTCTCTGTAGTGTATTTGTTGATTTACGGAGTGAGAATGTTTCGGGACACAAGGTCTTATAGCCAGCCACAATGCCCTGTTCGTCGGTCCGACATATATGAGCCTCAATAACAACTCCAGCGCCGCTTTTTGACCCTTCCCCTGTGAGCTTTAAATTCCCGCGTCCTGTTGATCCCGCCTCTACCTACCAATCATTCATGGATACCATCACAGCGCTTGGTGTCGCGAGCGACATCCTCGCTATCACAGAGTTCGGTTTACAACTACTCTCAACCTCCGTTGCACTCAAAGTCTCGTCGACGATCGAGGAAAAAGACGAAAATTCCGCAGTCGAAGATTACAGAAGATTGAGATTGGCGCTCTTCAACAAGCATGCTTCATTGCAACGGCGATTGCTGGCGAGTCCATTGCCACTGCTGAAGGATGAGCTGGCACTGTTAGAACTAGCCACTTCTTCTCTAGAAGATTCTGAGGTGCTACTCGAGACTATTGGAGACATACCCAAAGATTTTCCAGGAAATAGACTTTCGTCACGGAAGACGGACGCTACAAACTATGTTGATTCCAAGCTAGGGGGAAGATTCAGGCCAGAGAACGTAAAGCGGCTTTCTCACGTCGTAACACGTCATGCCAGTTCCATTCTGAGGTGAGTAACACGGTCCTGAGATGCTTTTCATGGTCATGACTAACATTTGACGCTAGCTTCCGAATCATTGAGCTCAAAAAGACCATCGAATTGTTGGAAAATGTCAAACAACAGTTTAGACCAGAGCATGAGTCTCGAATCAACTCCATTTCTCAAGATGTAGAGAATCTCCGACTTGAGGTTCAGAGGCGGTCAGTGGATCCGTATAGGGGAAACTCTGTGGCCTTTACGAATACCGATATCAGACTATTCAGCGATCGATTGACTACCTTAATCGAAGCCGAGGACAACATGTTTGCAGACAAAATCGTCGCCAGTCTGAATTATTCCAGTCGACCGGTGCGCCACGATTCTGTCCCGCAGACACACAAAAACACATTCCAGTGGGCCTTTGACTCGCGGCTTTCCAAATGGTTCAGCTCTGGAAGCGGCATCTTTTGGGTTTCAGGCAAACCGGGCTCTGGGAAATCTACCTTTATGAAATTTATCGCAAAACACTCTCAGACAAAGGAGTTGCTTACCCAATGGGCGGGCTCCGCAGACACTCTCGCTGTAGCGGTGCACTTTTTTTGGATCGCAGGCACACCGATCCAAAAATCATGGCAGGGACTGCTCCAGTCGTTGCTCTTCGATGTCTGCCACAAACATCCTTCAGTAGTCCCGCTGATCTGTCCCAGTCGTTGGGAAGCTGCCAAGGCTGGACGCTGGCAGCCTGCTGCAGAACCGTGGTCCGTTTCGGAGCTTACGGCTGCACTTCGAGCATTGGCATCGGCAGACAATATGCCGCTGAAAATATGTTTCTTCATTGATGGGCTCGACGAGTACGACAGTGATCATGCCGAGCTCTGCAAGGTCCTCTGCGATATGGCAAATTCTCCTCATATCAAAATGTGTTTGTCTAGCCGTCCGTGGGATGTATTTGAAAGGAATTTCGGCGGCGAAGGCAAAGAGAGACTAGACATTCACGAACTGACTCGAAGCGACATCCGAGAGTTTGTGGGTGATCAGCTCCGGGAGCATCCAAAGTGGGCTATAGTTGAGTCTGAAACGACGGCGCCTGAGAAGTCTAGTCTTATAGAACAGATCGTTGCTAAGGCCGATGGCGTGTTTCTCTGGGCTTTCTTTGTAACACGATCGCTACGAGAAGGTCTCTCTAACGGCGACAGAATTAGCAATCTGATCCAACGTCTCAGTGGTTTACCGACTGATCTAGAGCAGTTGTTCAAGCACATGTTAGAAAGCGTGGACCCAGTTGATCACCCCAAGATGGCGGGTATTCTACAAGCCGCTGCTCACGCATTGGAACCTCTTCATATCGACCTCTATTGGCAATTGGAAAGAGAGTTTGAAGAATACGACTATGCTTATCGATGCCCGATAGGATCCAGACCACTGGAACAAATCTCCAAGCAGAGAGAGCAGACGACTCGCAGCATTAATGACAAGACGAAAGGCTTACTCAAGCTTGTAAATCTACGGGTTGAGTTTCTCCATAGGACAGTCAAGGACTTTGTCTTGACCAAAGACTTGGAAGAGTACTTGCGTGGCAAACTCCCAGATGATTACAACGGTTTTGTATCCATCGCCACTGCATACCTCGGCTTTCTCAAAACCACATGCCACCACACCTCACTTGTCGCTGGGATCATGAGGCATGGGAAGGGACTGAACAGTGGACCGTTCATCTCACATCTCAACCACGCTCTGTTTTACGCATCGGAGGCACTGAAAGCCGACCAGTTTGCTTCTCATCACTACCACCGTACTACGACATTGCTAGATAAGTATGAAGCGGCCATTGAGGCCATGGTGCGCATAGGGCACGTCACCATAAGAGGAGTCAACTCCGAGGCATGCCACCCTGGGTTGCCTTTCCGCGAGGAGTTACTCAAGCACAACTTGACATCCTACATTGAAAAAAGAATTCGCGAGCAACCTGAATTCTTCAACATCTTTGACGAATCGCCACTGTTCGCCGCGCTCACCCCCATGTCGCTCAACAGCGGCGAGAGCCCAGCTCCCGTAGCCAGGACCCTCGACGTCCTCCTCCAACGCGGAGAGGATCTAAATTTGCTACCTCGGGTCAGAGGCCCATACCTCGAGGAAGCGGCATCGCCTTGGATTCTGTTTGCTCGTGGTACCATGTCTGTCTTCAACATGCTATCGGGACCGCTCATGTTTCCGGCTCTGCGATGGAACGATTCTCTGGATAATGCCCTCTTCGATCTTTTGCTGTCCTACGGTGCAGACCCCAACAAAGCTCTTCTGGACCGGCCTGGAGCACACACAGTATTCTCTCACTTCTTGAAGATAGCCACGTCGCGGTTCCTCGGTGAGGAGTGTTTCGAAGGCTATCTTAGAACATTGGATGCCTTCTTTAGGGCAGGCGCCAGTCTCGGTGTACCGCATAATGGAGCTGTTGATCCAGATGCATCGGTTGCGTTTGGAAACCTTGCGAGGTCGTGCCCGGAGGAATCAGTGCTAGCTTCTTATTGTACAGAACTAAAAGGTCTCATGTCGAAATTGGCAGCTGATCCAGGACGAGCTAGGTTCCTCTCATCAGTGACTGAGAAGCTTATTGCGCATTGCTCCGGCGGGGAGGAAGATTTGAAAAGACTGGTATTGGCAATATCGGAGGGTCTCCCCAAGTATGCTGCCGAGCCGTTGTTGCAGGTAAATTGATAGCAAGCTAGAGATGAGCGAGAAACGGGGAGACACGCGGAAGAGGCGTCGAGAAAGCTGGGGTGGTTCGGCATACGGTGATGATGTCAAGCAAGCTAGAGGAGAGTAAAATGGTAGCTGCTCAATTTCTTTCCAAGAAACAACAAGCGGTTAAAGCTTAAGATGACTTATAGTTAGGGGTATAAAAGCTTGGAAAGGAGGCATCAAGTATCCATAACAGAATATGATATGTTTAACGAGGCATTGCCTAACACCCAAGCTTATCATGCAGTATCCTTAAGTTGTTCACCAGTATCATAGTAAATCTACCGAATTATAAGTCAATTGAAGCCACTCAGCTTCACTAATTAGACAAAAGACATCCTCGACATGTTCTGCATAAGCATTTCAGATGACTCCTAAGCTAATAGACGAAGGTATAAATAATGGATGGCATATACAGGCAACTATGTCCCAGTGCTATACCCTGAGTATTACGTCCACTACTTTCCGCATAACATGACTGGCCTGTGACTTATGGTCGCGGCCACGGCTATTCGTGTGTCTTTCGCAGGTTAGCTGGGTTCGCAATAAAGGCAGCACACACCCCAATGGCGGCCACCAGAGTCGTTGCTCCAAAGGCAAGCCTCAGTCCATCATAGTACACCAGCCGGGCACTAAGCTGGATATCCGGCGGGAGCGTTCGCAAGGCTTCGACCGAGTGTCGGATCTCGTCGATAATCTAAGCCGAAATCTACGTCAGTTGCCGATTTCCCTACCAGTTATGAACATTTAAAACGACTAAGGAAAAGGGGCGTACTCTCCATTTATCTGGTACCTCGCTCAATACCTGTGGTAAGCGTACACTGAGCGTATTCTGGACGATGGCTGAAGTGATGGACACTCCCCAAACAGTTCCGAGAGATCGAACGAGATAGGTCGTTGAAGCGGATACAGCGTGGTCTGTAGACGTATGTGAGTGAAGGGATATCGGCGTACCAATAAGCCGTATAAGCACATACCTGAATGAGCGTGGGACGCAATCGAGATAAAGAGAGTTGCCGGATACACGATTCCTGTTCCTAAGTGAGAAGGAAAGATATACAAGACATACTTCCACGAGGCATCCGAAAACGCCCACGATGTAACCAAAGCCTGTCCAATTGTCATGAGGACGAGCCCCGTGCGCATGAGCGGAATCAGCTTCCCCCAGCGAGACATGACTGTACCGGCAACCAAGCCACCCAAAGGCATGGCCAGCGAGGGGATAGCCAGACGAGCACCGGCTTTGGTGGCTGAGTCTTGAAGGACGGCCTGAAAGAAGAGCGGAAGCATGAAGAGATACTAAATGTCGTAGCATGTCAGCAAAGATTTTAGTCTCGGGCGATCATCCGTGTAAATAGACGAACCCCGTATGTCGACATGCCAGCGCAGATGTTGGCAATCTGTGTGGCAATGGGCATTGCTCCCTGAAGCATTCTCAACGGAATAATCGGCAACGCTGTCGTCTTTCCCTCGACGGCAACAAAAGCAACAAACAGCACGACACTAATCGAAAGCGATGAAATCACCCAGGGACTTCCCCAAGGCAACTCGTTTCCACCTAAACTCATACCCAACAACTGCGTCGAAACAGCTGCCACGAGGAGAAGAGCGCCGGAAAAGTCGACTCGTTTCCACACAGCGCCAAGGCCGCCTTCAGAGACAATTCCACGATGCTGGTTCTTGAGGACAAAGTATCCTGCACCAAACGCAAAGATGGAAAAGGGTATCTGGAAGAGGAAGCACCAGCGCCAACCAACCAAGTCGGCAATTGTGCCGCCAAAGGAAGCACCGCAGATTGCACCCATTCCCACAATTCCATTCTGCATAGCCTGATACATGCCTCTCTTCTTGAATGGTATCATGTCCGAGTTGATAATAGTAGCTATAAGAAACGTCAGTCAGCACATGTAAGCCGTGCAAAAGCAGCAACTTGATTTATTTTTCGCCTCACCCATAGTCATAAGTCCCGCTCCCCCAATCCCCGTCACGGCTCTCATACAATTCAGCGCCAACATGCTTTTCGCCACTCCACACCCAAGACACCCCAGCGCGAAAAACGTCGTGGCCACGAAGAAGCAAGCCCTCCGGCCAAAGATGTCAGACACCCGCCCGTACAGCGGCTGGAACGCAGCAGAGGTAACGAGGTAAGACGTAGTCAGCCAGGAGGCGCTGTTAGCGGCGTCGAACTCGGAGCTGATGACGGCGTAAGTGGCGGCGGTGATTGTGCTGTCGAAGCCGTAGAGGAAGACGTTTGTCATGATGGCCAGCTGGATGGAGACGAAGCCCGCGGGGGGAGACCAGGATTCGTCGGGGGCGGAGAGGAGAGGCGTGTCTTCTTGGGCTGGGGGACGCTGGCTTTCGATGTCGTCGACTTGAGGTTGAGTATTGTTGATATTAGATGTTTGTGAGGTTGAGGGAGACTTTGATATAGGCGGCGGTGTGAATATTTGAGTTGATGAAGCCATGGTGGAGTGGGCAGTTGCTATCTGTTGTGGGTGAAGTTGAGAGAAGTCTCTTCACAATACTGATAAAAAGAAGATGATGAAAGAGAAAGAATTGCAGAGATTTTTTATTCTTACGGCAACGATATATATAAGTTGCAACCTCAAATCACATAATTGCCATCCACCAACCCCCGACAAGGATCTCATGCCGTGCATCCACCCCCCGTGATTCGACAGAATGCCCGCACCAAGCGCATTGCACCATCGCCTCCAGCCGCTTCGTGATGCGGCACCCCCTGCACCATTTTCCGATTCGGCTCACTCTCACTAGCTGGGGGTTAATAAGAGAAAAAGAGTAAGTAAAAAAATTAGACAGATTGAGATGGTTTGGAGATCGGCAAGTGAGTCAGAGCCGATGGGCCGCTTATTCGGATGTCGTGGTTTTGGTGTGTAAGTTCGTTTATTCGTATGCATGATTATGTGTGGCTGTTGAGCACGCAATGATTGGCATTACAACCTCTTAAATACAGTATTCAATCGTACTCTCAATTGGATGTACAATTCGCACTGCGTAACGAATCAAATGAATCTCCCCGTAAAGTACACCATACTTACCCGTCATCATCATACTGAACCATCAACCCAAGGCTGCATGTCTCACACCAGACCTCATGCAAACCCTCACTCTCATCCCCAACACTCCACACCGCTCCATATCATCAAAACAATGACTCAAAAAATAAAACATCAATTCTAATTTCATTGCATCATCTCACATTTGGTATCTTAGATAGAAACATCTCATTTCTTCGCATCGGCCTGCATCCCGCTCTGCACCCAGTTTCTCGTCTCCTCCGCCTTCTTGTCCATCTCCTCAGGACTCAACTTTGCCAAATCAAACGCAGTGTGCGGCTTGGGCACATGTCGGCCCTTTTCGAAGCCGGGCCGCTCGAGAAGCGTGTGCAGCCACTTGTCCAGGGCAGGGAACTCGTCCAGCGAGACGCCAGCCCAGGCTACATTGCATTTCATCCCAATTAGCGTCAACTGAAACAGGAAAAAAGAAAATGGATCAAGTTGAAGATGGTGAAGCAACTTACCGTGAGAAGCAACCCATCCCCAGGAGGCAATGTCGGCAATGGTGACGCGGTCGCCGACGAGGTAGCCAGAGGTGGACTTGGCCAACTGGTTGTTCAAGACAGAGTAGAGACGGCGCGTCTCGTTGGTGTAGCGGTTGATACCATACTGAATCTTCTCAGGAGCATATCCTACAATCGCCATGTAAGCAAAAACTCATTCATGATGCTTATGTTGCTATGGAACTCACGGTTAAAGTGGTTTGCCTGTCCCTGCATAGGACCTAGGCCACCCATCTGGAAGTGCAGCTACATCGTGATAGTTAGCTCCATAACATCTTAAAAAGTTTCACAGGAAGAACTCACCCAGCTGTTCACCTCCCAGGTCTCCTTGGAGTCCTTGGGGTACGAAACCTTGTGGTCCTTGTCATAGCGGTCCACGAGGTACTGCAGAATGGCACCGCTCTCAAAGATGCGAATCTCCGACCCGTCGGTCCACTTGTCCGTGAGGGCGGGGATGCGGCCATTGGGGTTGATTTCGAGGAACCAGTCCTCCTTCTGCTCATTGGCGGTCATGTCGATGGCATGGACCTGTAGAATAGAATAGAACTGTCAATCATGCTCAAGGTGTAATGCGATACTCTGTGACATGTCTCACCTTGTACTCCAGGCCCAGCTCCTCAAGCAGGATGGAAGCCTTGATACCATTGGGCGTGGCGGCCGTGTAAAGCGTAATATCAGTAGGGATACCCATGTTGTTGAATAATTGCCGTCCTAGCTGTGATATGCGAGCAGACATGTACTTTTGTAAAGAGTCGAGATGAAGCTGCCTCGGCGGATAGTGGTTATATATACTCCACGTATTTCTCCTGGACTTTTTGTTAGATCCAACCCTGACTAAACGAGCAATGAGGTAATATCCTCGCAATAAGACGGACAGATCTCTTCGCCCACTGGGCCCAAGTTGACCCGAACCCAGATTCGCTGGTGCCCTCAGTGTTGCTTAGAAATCCTGCGTGTTACGAGCTTGCACGGGCGACCCCACCCCTCAGAAAGCCCCGGATATAAGTTCGCCAAAAAGCGGAGATGTTGGGTATTTCGGGATAGCCCACATTGCAGCCACTGTCTCGTTTGGGTGTTATTTTCTGTTTGCAAAAAAGAGGAGTGTTGCTGAGAAAGCAGCGCATTGCTTATCAAAGGTGAGGTGGTTTGTCATGGTGGTGATGCTTGGACGAGTTGGGAGCGAGATAGTAGGCGTATAGGATTGTGTAAAAGCTTACTATCCGATTCCCGTGCCGGCCGTCTTACTGCGTATCCACCTGGGTATATTCTTAATATGAGGAGGCAATACGGATTTCCTCGGATTTCCAAGCGTAGTCGCAGATATCCCTGAATGCACATAAACCTAATCTTGAGGAATCATTTCTTCGGGATGTTGTAATACACGTATAGTCTTCTTCGGATACATCAACGGCAGTTGAAATAGTTGCCGCATAATGGCCGCCCATAGAATGATACTTAGTCGTATATACCTCATACCCACGAGTCAGTCATGTTGGAATATTCATCTCCGGTCAACTCCACAAGAAGAAACAGAAAGATAAATGTTTCAAACTACATAGTCCCTAAATCACATCACCAGCATACTCTCGCCCTTGCAAGGTCACCGAAAATGGCAATATCCTCGGATCTATCCGAATCACTCAAAGTAATCAACCCGAATAAAGTTGACGCCACAAAACTCCATGCAATGTTAAATACCCATATCACTTCAACGGGCTGAAACGAGCAAAGAATAGTAATCATGGATGAATTAGCAGAGTGGACACAGGCACAGTAAGCAGTCAATTTCCATCTCAACCACTCCATCACATGTCTTCACAACTACCTAGGTAAATAGACAAGCAATATACATAGAAGAGAGAGTCATATATACAAAGAGTACAAACCTCCCAACTCCATCCTTATGTCACAATCTCACCACCCTCCATAATCACCGTCGTATTCACTCTCCAAGCCCACACCGTGACACACCTCGCCACACAAAGTGCCGCTGCAGGACAATCTTGTGATGCGTGAGGGGTAACGTGGTATTCACTTTAAACAATCACACACAACTCGTAAACCAAAAAGGGAGACCAGTTTTGTTCCATTCACACACACCTCGAACCAAAAAAGGAGAGACCAGTTTGTTCCATTCTTATGTTCATATTCATATTCAAATTTCTGCCTATGTTTGCAGAGTGCTGGGTAGCTAAATATTTGTCTCCATCTCAAAAAGTTTCCAGTAGCGAAAACCCCCTTTCAAAAAGAAATAACAAATAAACAACAAACAACATCCTTGGCCAGTAAAAAAAATGACGTAGAAACATCAAACAGCTCAGTGTCATCAAGTCATGCCGCGTCCCTGCGCGCAGTTCCGTCGCGGCTCTATCCAAATGCTTTGGTAGTAGTACTGCTCTCTCCGCCGCTATTCAATCAATCTTCTTCCTCCGAAATCGTGCCCATGTCTATAAAAGAGCGAATGGTATCCCTGGGCTTTGTGTCATAACAGTGTAGTCCTCCAGAAAACGCCTTGTGGCACACTTCAAGGGATTGGGTCCCCAGCTTCATGTGCGCATGCAGATCAAACAAATCTCCCTCTCCACGCCAAGGTACAAAGAGTGAGTAGTTTCACTTCCAGTATCCTTGAGCATCCAATCTCGATAATTGTGGGAAATATAGAAACGTCATTTCTTCCAAATATGGAGTCTCCAAAAGAAAAAAAGGAAAAAGTAAACAAATTGATTGCCAATATCCGGCATACACGCTTGTAAATAAGGAAATAAAGGGGGAAAGGCCATCATCCCGTATCATGGAAGCACACCAGTGCACTCCGCGTAATTGTTGTAGTAGTCATAAGATAGATCGTCTCATCTCGTCGTATAGTGAAACCAGGAATAGAAACAAAAAGTAAAACGAAAGGTGATTTCTGGCATAGATTGCAAATAAGGAAAATGGTGTATGTAAACAATTCTGTTAATAGAAGTCAGGGAAGTACTCGGGGAAGTACCAGGATCCCTGCGGTTGAGTTTTGTTGTTGTCAACAAGATATCGTTCTGCTAAAACCGAGAGGAGGTCGAACACAGGGAGGCACAGTAAGAAAAATATGAAATGAAGTATAAGAATGGAAGTCCAACGCCGTCATGCATAAGTATATTCTTCACGTGGCTTCTGGCTGTGTTGGTGGTAGTTGGTGTACTGGATGTCGTCGTATCCGTAAGCCTTGGACGTCTTGACCTTGGCAAAGTGAGCAGCTCCTGCAGAGGCGGAATAGCTGCTGTCGCGGACTGGCATTGAAGGTCGGGCATCATTGTAACCGGAAGAGTGGTAGGCATATCGGTCAGATTCCGGGTCAGCAGCGCGACGGCTGTACGACGGCTGTCGGCTGCTTTCATATCCAGAGGGGTATCGAGAAGTTTCGCCATATCCTTGATCGACGGATTGCTCCCTCCTGCTGCCGCGGTGCCTGCGGTCTCTGGCACGTTGGTCACGGACGTCGTCTGAATCGGCATCTTCTTCGTCGATTTGCGACTGGTAGCGCGTACGATTGCGGCCACGAGGGTCGGCTGCCTCTCCGTAGTTGTAGGTTTGAGAGCGTGTAATGGGTACAGCTCGTGGGTAGCTTTGTGCGTCGGCAGGCATGGTGTGTGTCCTGGACAGGTGAGGGGGGGAACCGGACATGGCGGGGTGAGCGGCATGACGGTTGTTGGGAGAGGCGCTCATGACGACGGGCTCGGTGAGGGGCTCCCTCGACGACTTGCTATATCTGTCTCTCGGGCGGTTGCTCTCCGTGGAGCCACGGCGAGGTCGCGCCGCTGAGCGACGAACATCATCGTCATCGGGAGCAGCAAATGGAGACGTCTGGTTAGGAGCGGGAGGGGGAGTAGGAGCAGCGGGAGGCTGGTTCATCCGCGGCGCATAAGTCATAGATCGCTTAAGACCACCAGGGCCAGCTACACCCTCTTTGGCTCGAGCCGCCTCGATATAAGAGGCAGCATCCTTGAGCTTGCTGTGGGTGTCTTCCCAAGAAGAAGATGGTTCTGGGGCAGGCGGCACAGTTCGTGGAGGCTGCTCCACATACTTGCTAGTCACATACTCTGGAAAGGAGCGGACGGCTGGGGGCTGGGGAGACACGATGTGAATGTCTTCGCGCTGAGAAGAGCGATCGCGCTTCTCGTCATACTTTTTGCTCGACGACTTCTTCTTGTCAGATTTAGAAGCGGGAGCGGGAGTGGGAGCATCATCGCTGTAATCATCAACCACGTAGGCCGTGGCCTTGGTGTGCTTCTTCTTGTCTTCAGACTCGCGCTTGATGTCCTTGTCGCGCTGCTTCTCCTTTGCTCTCTTTTCCCGGCGGGCGTCTTTGGCCTCCTTGGCTTCCTTCTCGCGACGAGCAGCGTCTTCCTTTTCGGCCTTCTTCCGGCGTTCTCGATCCTTTTCCTTTTCCCTGGCTTCGCGATCTCGCTCGCTCTCGCGCTTGGAGCGGCTGTCGACGTAGGTGGTTTCCCGTCTTGTGGTGCGAGATGAGCCAGTCTGGTATACTCGAGGGCTAAAGGTCACATCATCCTCATAAGATCGCGGATACGTGTATCCCTTGGCGGCGGGTGGGGGGACGTTGGTGGACGGCTTGTAAGACGAGGCGCGAGGCTCGGCAGTGCGAATTTCATACTCGGCATACTTTGAACTTGATCGCGGGGTGCCGCTAACATTTGTCTTGCGCAGCTGTTCCTTGAGCTCGGCCAGCTTCACCTGGTCGTCGTACTTTCGGCGTTCATCCTCGTCCGTCAGCAGCTCGTAGGCCTGCTGGACCTTTTGGAATTCCTCCTGCTTCTGCGCCTTGAGAGCAGGGTCCTGCACCTTGTCGGGGTGACACTTGAGGACAAGCTTGCGATAGGCCAGACGAATTTCCGCTACTTGCGCATCCTTGGCGACACCGAGAACCTTGTAGTGATCCGGAGGGGGCGTAGAGCTCATGTTGGAGGAGGATCGAGGGGGGGTTGGAGGCGGATGAGGCTATTTCAAGTCTGGCTGTGCGAGCTTTGCCTTAGGCAGCTTGCATCGAATTCCGAGCAGGGGCGATTGAGGCTGCGGCAAGATCCTCAACGTCTGCTGAATGCAACTGCGCAGGTGCAGTAGAGAGTTAAGAAATAGGCCTGAGGGTAGGCGAGCTGTGAGTTGAGTTGAGTTGGGTTGAGTTGTTCTTGTTCTTGTATTGTATAGATGGGCGGCAGAGAGGCGGCGAATAACAAAAGCCCAGGCGCCGCAATGGAATGCCAGCCGCCGCTGATTTAAAAAGGAATGACAGCTTTCCAAGGACCAAAGCAATGCAAGCAGAATCAGAAGGAAAGTGAAAGGAAATCAGACGAGCGACGGGGTAAAACCGGGAGGCAGATGGTGGACAGATGCAACGAAGCACACACGGCTTGCAAAAAGAATCAAGATCTGGGCCAGGTCCCTTTTTGGATTTCTTGCGGCCTGGAGGGGGACGGGGATCGCTGTACCTTGTACCTGAAGGCGAGCAAAGTCGTGAGGTCACGGGCCTGAGGAGCGCTGCACGCGGTGATTCGTTATGGGCGGGAAAAGGTGGGCCAGGGGGGGAGGAGCTGCTGTGGGAGGGACGAGCACGTTGGCATGTACATGTAGCGAGTACAAGCGACGGCACAGGTACTGGTACAGGGGCGGGCAACAGGTACGGGTACAGTGCAGGTTCGGGGGCCTCGTACAGGTAGAGACTAGCGGGCGAGGGAAAAAAAAAAAAGGAGGGGGCGAGTCGAGTCAAGCGGCCTTTTTTCTTGGTGCCTCAACTAGCCCAAGCAGGATCCGTTTCTGCTAGCCGTGGACGAACGCTTGGCCTGAGGGAGAGAGAGAGGGTGGGGAGGTCGAGTGGGCTGTGGATGGTGAGATATGTCGAGTCTTCTTTTTGCAGGCGAGGGGTCAAGTCAGGTCTGGTTCTGGTTCTGGTTATGGTCCGGTGGCGGGACGGGAAGAAGAGAGGACGGACGGACGACAGGTTGGGTTTAAAGGCGGCGAATCGAGCTGTGGCTGAGTGAGGCCGGACGACGACGACGATGATGCTGGCTGGTTAACTAATGCGAATTGATGACTGACGGCGGAATTGGCGAGAATCAGTGCTCTCAAATCCTCGGGCTCGGGATCTTGCTCATGCTCATGCTCCTGTAATGGACTGTAATAATGCTAGCAACATCCAGATTCAGATTCCGGCGTCCTCGGTTTCGGAGAAGGCGAGAGAAGAAGCTGGACAGACGCACGGGATTGGTGGAGTTGCGCCAGTGAATGCGTCAGCCAAAAGGTGCGAGCGCGTGACAAAGCCAAGCAAGACAAGAGAGCCAGGATGAGCGAGCAGTGAGTAAGTACTGTAAAGCGAGGTGGATGAGATGAGTGAGTGAGCCGGTTCGTTCTCGTTCTCTCTTTCTTTCTCTCTTCTGTTCTCTAAATCTCTGTTCTCATCGATGTAATAATATGCTCGGACGGTGCAAGTACACGCAACACAAGTTCACAACCTGATGACCACACAGACTCTGCAACTCCTCAATCCGTACACAATGCGCGAGAAAAAATGACACGGACGGATCAGCAAGGCCCTGCACCGGTACTTTATGCTCTAAACCAAAGGGGACCAAAAAGACGCGGGCGGTACCCAGGTCGTGAGACGAAACGAGGGGCCAGTTGCGCAGGTGCAGCTATCGGCTGATGTACACTCCGCGTAGCGGACGGGCCCCGACGGAGCTTGTCGAACGGTACTGGTGCAAGGGCCGAAGAGACAATGACGATGACTGTGTACGAAGTATTAAGTATTAGGTATGCGGATGACGAAGGCACGAGTGAGCAATGGATTGTGTTCGTCTTATAGCGGATGAGTCAATTGTTAGGCCGGCCAGAAGCAATGAACCGGAAAAAGCGAGAGGCAAGCAAGGCTGATGAATTTAATTGGCGTCGAGCTGCTCTGATTCCAATTGCGCTGTAAGATGACCTCGGGATGACAGATTGATGCTGGCGTGGCCGGGCGCAGGCAGCTGTGAGTCGCTGTAATTGTGCGCTGTAGTGGCGACTGCTTCAGGCGCTTATAGGAGCCGCGTGTAAAATGCGGATATTCGTGACAGGTAGATCAATTCGACAAGGCAGACAAATTGCGGCCAACACAGCAATGCAGCCAGAAAGAGATACCAGAAAAAAGATGTGTAATAAAACCAAAGGAAAAATCAAGGAAGCAGAACAATGACAACAAACGATGATTTCAATGTCAACCGTCGAAAAGACGATCTCTTGCAATTGACCCGGCGACGGAACACTGGCGGTGAAGGTGTTTGAGACGGTGCTAGCAATGGGTCAAGTGTATAAGTCGTCTGGAGTCAAAAAGAGCTGTCGAGGCTATTATTGGATCAAAATGCAAGCAATTGGGCTTCTTCCTCCCTTGTCGGCGGAGCAGGGCTTTCGAAATCCCCACCGCAGCTTTCGATGGAAGGAAGACGAGGAAAAAGACTAGAATGAAAGATTTCAATTGATTAGGAATAGCGAGAGGGAGCCTGTGAGATCAAGCGAGCAGAAGAGAGTGAGATTTGTGGAGTTTGATGGAGGGAACGAGATGCAACAGCGGGCTGCAGCTCAAGCATCTCCCAAACGAGATGGAGCCGGATGGTAGGTAATGTATTATGTATGTCAGTTTGGTGTGGCGAGATCGATGAGTCGTCTCAACTGTTGCTCGCTTGCCGCGTGCAGGCCGCGAATAGTTGGTTGGACAGGACCAGCGGGAGGCTCGCAAACCATTCATGCGTGCCCGCGTGGAGGTTATTATAAGTTGAGGCCCGACTACACGTACGGCACGGGCAATCAGAGCACGATGAAGATGATGACCAGATACGGATTAAAGGGACACGCAGCTGCATCACGATCTACTACAGGTAACTCCAAAAGAAGGAACAGCTGCTGGCTCGAGGTAGCCTCAGGTACTCGTGCGGAGCGCCAGAGTATCGCGACGAGCCTCGATATCAGCATCGCCAACCACCTCACTAGAGCAGTTTAGGAGCCAGCCCATCACCATCGCCAGCCTGTAGCTTCTGCAGTCACGAGAAGGGTCCCGGCCTACCACTCGGCTACCTCCCCTTGCCTTTGGTCCAACGTCATTCGCTGTGCGCAATCACATCGCATGAGCGTCTGTTCTCTCCTCCCCCCGGATGCCCCGAATCTCTGTCGACCTGCGTCTTCGCCTCTCGCCCAATGAAGTGGCGGCTCCGCGCCCTCCCTCCTTCTCCCGAATCCTTGCTCCAACTACCTACTAGCAGTAGCAAGTTGCTGCCAGTCAGCAGCATATGCGAGGCACCAGGTCTCCAAAAGATGCGTCGCGGAACAGGTACGAGCACGCCAAAGCGTGTGCGCGTCCCTGACTTGACTGGGGGTGGCGAGACGCCTTTTACGAGGTCCGCGAACAAAACAGACGGAGACGAGACTGAGATGTCAAAACAATGGCCAGCCCCCCTCCCGTCGCTCTGGGCGACCATCTGTGAATGCTGCCTCGGAATCAATCAATCCCAGCTGCAACGGGCTGACCCGCTTCGCAGACTGGAGTTTCTGGTCTCCAGTGCAGGGCCCATGGATCTTCTTATCCTGTCTCTCCTCCCCGCTTTGGGGGAGCATAGGCTACATGTACGAGAGGGCAATTCGTACATACAACGTGCATGTATCATGTATGATGGGAACATGCAACCGATGCACGGAGCAGAGACGCTCCTTGCTTCACAGGGCATGCGAGGACTCATGTACTCCGTAATGTACGACGCACAGAAGCACTGTAGCCCGCATCACGAGCCGCCATTCATGACCAGCTCCATGGGGTAGGATAAGGCAACACTGACTGACACTGGAGAGGTAAGATCCAGGTCATGCCTGTATCGTATCGTATCGCATTGATTGACTCGGCTGTATGTACATGTACCTTAAGCTCTGCGTCCTGCTCCGCGACAGGCTCGTGTATTCGATACACGCAACTCGCGGTAAAAGCCCCTTGTAAATCCAGAGCCTCTGCATTATCGCATATCACCGACAGGCTTGCTTGGCTGCGCGTCTGGCCTGCCGGCTTGCATGAGGCCGCGAGTCGCAATTCGTTGCCGCCAGCGTCACTGCATGACACCATCTGGGGCTCCTTTTTTTCTCCTTCTTCCCTCTTCCACCATCACAGCATCACTCACCTATCACGCAGACAGGCGCGCCTCACTGCTCCCTTGTCCATGTCGCCAGCGCTGCGCTCCCCCCCCACACCCATCTTTCGCTCGTCCATTCGAGGGGTTGCAAAGTGCCAGCCAGCGTGGAGAAGAATTCAAGTCAGGAGGATGGAGGGGGTGGAAGGGACAGACACTAAGAACCAAGGGACGCCAGCTTGTGTGGCTTCTGGTTGGCAGAAAAAGGGAATCTAGACAACATGCCACTTAGCCCGTCAAACCACCACTAGATCCAGGAACAGGTGTCGTCGACTCAAGCGGGCCAGCGAGGCTGTGGGAATAGGCCATGAGGTCTCCATGAGGTCTGGGGTGATTGGACGGGGCCGGCCTGTCAGATGAGACGGCCAAAATGGACAAGAGTGGCCTTCCAAGGGATTCCATTCGACGCCGCCGATGCGCCAACCAGGTGACGACGGCCAGCCCCAGTGAAAAAGCCGTGCCAGAGCACCCAAGCCACGCTCTCCTGACTGGATGGATGATGGGCAGCCACTTTGGAGAGCCAGAGCTTGTCACCTTGGTAAGTTGCGAGTACACGCAACGGAGTGCCGAGCCGAAGCTGGGTCTCGTCTGTCCCCCTCCGCTTCTCTATATCCACAGGCGGAGGAGAGAGGCTTCAACCATTGCCACCGCTTACTATCACCAATTCGCTCAGCTATACGACTCAGGATGGAAAACTACGATAAGCCGTTTCCCAAGGATCTAGACGGTCCGCCGGGCGGGAAGAGCTCGTCAGCAGAAGCGGGCAACTCCAGCGGACGGAAAGCTGAACGTGACCTGGGAAAAAAGCGCTGGAGCCAGAGGATGAAGCTCTCCATGGCTAACACGCCAAAAAGTGACGGACCACTCACAGGAGCAAACGGCACGGGTAACGGTGCGGTGCGAGCGGAGCGTTTCCACATGGTTTCTGGGCTTGGAGGCTTAGGAAGAGAAGGATGATGCCGCAAGACACCGGCGCCACTTACATAGCTGCCCGTTTACAGTAATCAGCTCGTACTGTACGGTATCCTCATACGGAGTCCCATGGAGAACGGAGGAGTTGCAAGGCAAGGGACCAGGGCGAGAGATGCTACATGCAGGCATCGAATCGTCTGCGTGACATGCTAAAAGCCGATGGAAGAAGCCCAGAAAAAGAGCAGCCCCATATTCGCATGAAGAGAAACCCGTACCGTACCGGCCAGACCCATGAGAGAGAGCGGATGATCCGCTGGCGGCCGTCTCTTAGCCCGTCACTCGCACTAACAAAGCCCATCTCAGACGCTATCACGAAGCCAAAAGGGTACTTGTGGTGAGCGCTTTTCGCCGTGCTAAGCTCCATGTACCCTCTCTCTCAACTACCTAACTTAGTAGCATTGTACTGCTATCGCGGCAAGAGAAAACTAGAGAACGTTGAAGCTTGCAAGGGTTCTCTTTTTTTTTCGAGCTCATGTGAGAAATCAGTTTAAAGCTTCAACCCACTTTGGGAGCCCCCGTTAGCTGAGTTTCTAGCTCGGGGCACTATTGCTCCCGTACAAGTACATGTACAAGAATCACGGCGGCTAAGCCCAATCGTTTGCTAAAGATCCAATGCTCTTGAGGGGAGCTTTGGTTGCTTGCAAGGGTAGCTTTGGGGGGGGAGCTATCGATCGACGGTTTGAGCTACGAGCTGTTTTGAGGGGAAAATGTCAGTTGACGGTGCTGCGCCGAGAGAGCTGATGCCGCAGCCCGTTCATGACGGAGGGGAATCGTCTGCGTCATCCAGCCGTGACCATCGTCCAAGCTATATTTAATCGTTTCCGTAAATTGCAACAACCGCAAAGAAAAAAGCAGGGACAAGACAGGGTCACAGCTCATGCTATAATATGTGAGCTATTAATTCAAGCACATCATCATATCACAGCCGCCATCCCACTTTACCGTATTAAAAAAAAAAAAACATAAGTGCCCCTCCCTTGTCGGATCGCATCTGACTTGCTTTTTTTTCGTTCGAAAAAAGAGAATCCCAAGTCCTGTGACTGGCCACGTGGAGAACGAGAGCCGGCTTTTGCCACTGTGGGAAAGTTCTTTCGTTCCGTCTTAGATAGTAGTACTCGTACTAAGTTAGATGGGCCATGCGGTTGACCGAAGCCAAAAGCTGGCACGTTTTTTTTGGGCGTGCGACGATATGCCGGGCGCTTGCTGCCGCGGTGTCATTGGGCGCCCAGCGAACAAAAAACAAGGTCGAAGCTTTCGTTCGCCGGGCTTGGGAGACGGGAAAGGAGAAAAAAAAATCGTCTGACTGCTGATCTTGACATTGTTCTTTTTACTAGGCTACTTGATTTGGGATGGAGCGATGCTACGCCAAACGGAGGATATCGGTGCCGTTTGGTGAGAAAGAGCCAAGGCTTGTTGGACCTGATGAGCATCATACGGCGTGTTGGTCACGAACCTTTTTTTTTTATGACTGGGATATGCACCTATGAGTGAGTACAGTAAAAAAAGAAAAAGAATACGTTGCTTGCATTCCACGTTTCACGAGCCGGACTGGCCGGGAAGATGAGTGAGAGAGGTGCGGTTATAGCACAAAAAGAAGAGTGAATCTAGCCATACAGAGTACATGACGTTTTTCAGCCGTAAGATGGGAAGATGAGATGGATGGCAAGGAATTTCGCCAAATGAAGATGGAGGTCATCTTTCGAGCTCGTGATGGAAAACGACAGTGGCTCAGGTTTTACAGCTGCTTCTACTCTTTAGTTCTTTTCTTTTTCCTTGATTTTTCTGTCCGACTGTTCCGCAATTCCGGCGGCGGCAGCAGACACACTATCGAAGCCTCGTTGTTTTCTCTTCCTCAAGCAGTGAGTGTGATGATGGCTTGACTGCTATTGGCATAGGCGCGCCAAACGCGGGCAGAGAAACGCTCGAAAAGGAATCTTTGCTCTCCCCAAACCCAGCCATCATCTATCACCTTTTTTTTTTGGTCTTCTTCTCCTTCTCTTTCTAGATTCTTTCGCAAAATTGACTCTCTCCCCCAAATCTTTTACCAGTCTCCTCTTGATAGGACAAATTCCGCTGCAAGTCTCCTCCATACTAACTAAACCCCATTCCCATTCCTCACACATGCATGCACCAGTAAGAAAAAAAAAAGGCTTCCTCTTTCCACCCAATGATAGCGACCCGCGAATGAGAAGCGTGGCGGTGAGCACATACATGTCCACGAGACGATAATCCACACACACACACACGCAGGACACTACCCACGCTTTTTTCCTTCTTTTCGTGCGGCTTCCTGGGCAACCTGACCAAACAAAACACTGGGTTGGTCATGGGCTAGTGTTTTGTGGTACAACGTGCCCCCCTTCAAGCGAGTTTTGTCTTTTGATGCTGTGGGAATGAATGGTTTTCATTCGTTAAAATTCTAGGGATCCAATGATTTCTCTCTTTCTGTGTTGCTATGGTTTTTACTCCATGTATCCACAAATAGGTACTGCTAGCACACTGAAGCTTGCGAAGCTTCAAAATCGCAACAGCATACATGTATGTTGCTACCCTACACCTCTCAACGAGAAAAAAAAAAACCACACCTCTCACAAACCCAGCAAATCAACCACCATTCACCCAGCCACCCCCAGCACACCGTCTCTTCAACCTACCCAAGGCATCAATCAATCAAAACCCCAATCCCAAAAAAGAGGCGCCGCCACAGCGCAATCCCCGCGTTCCAATCAAGCTCCCCAAACAGCTCTTTCTCCTTCACTCTAGCTACACTGTATCTGCCTTGTAAGCCTACGAAAACAAAAACCCCCAAGCAAGGGGCCGGGGAAAATAGCAGCCCGCATGCATATGTATGTATGGTACAGCACAGTAGTATATGTATTGTTCCGATGATCGGAAACCTGCCCGTCTCCATGAGGGGAAGTTTCGATACAATGTCCGCTGTTGTAAATACATTTTACATTCTACCCCAGGAAAAAAAAAAGACAGTATCATGTCGTTCTCATTGGATGATGAAACGGCATGCCAGCTTAATCCTTGCCGCAAAACTTACACGTAGGCAACCCTCTCCCCAGAATCATGTAGTAGCAACAGTAGTTAGTACTGTTCCTTTTTACTTGTCCCTTTATTAGCGTTTTACTAGAGCCGTGTGATGGGCCAGTTCAGGGCGTGACGCAGGGGTGTTAGAGAGGCCATGTTCGACGGCCGGGAGGAGGATGGGATGAGCGGGGGATCAATGCGCTGGCCCTGCGTCGGAGCTACGATGGTTGGGATGGGATGTGCTGGCCGATTATGTTGCTTATCGTCAACTTATTGAGGCTGGCTAGCTTCAAGTGCCGGGACAGTCTAGATGGCTGTTATCGATCATGGGACGCCGGGCGTTTCGTCAATGGCTTTCTGCCGGATGAGCGAGGTACCGGCAAGTAGATGAGGTACTTGGGGAGTATTCAAGCTGGATTTGATAACATGCTGTAAAAGAGAGCTGCTATTAATGCTACACGTGCTTTGATGAAGCTTGCCTGCTGTCCGTGTAAGTGAGTAAGCTACTTTGTACCTATTACCCCATCATCGTCTCAACGACCGCAAGCTTTATGCCCTCCCCTTTTCGACTTGTGTTTTCGATCGTCCCGTCTGGTCCAGTTTTGCCCATTCTGCTCCTTTCGTTCTTAGCTTTTTGAACTTTCATCTTTCCACCCTCATTCTTCAAGCTTCATCGTCCTCTTGCCATACTGGCAGGAACACATCGACCACAATGGGCTTGCTAAACAGCTTCCCCTCAGTATGCGGATAACTGCCCTTCATAATCGCAGCATTCACGACACACGTCTCCTTGCGGCCGGCTCTCCCCGCCAACGCCTCATAATCGCAATCCTCAGACTCATCCGGATTGCCCCCATAGCCCACGCCGTCATCGTTGCTGTCGTTACCGCCTCTCTTTTGGGCAGCGACGCTAGAGCCTTGCTCTGATGATTCATCCGAACATGTCCCCGCGGGCGCCGATGTCGTGGTGGCCGTTTGTTGGTCGTCTTCATAGCTATAGCTGGGCCTGCCTGGATGTGAGCCGTCGTTTGCGAGGGCCGGCATCTTGCCTGCCTTGCCGGTGAGGTCGACCAAGCTGATCTTGTTGTTGCCTTTGCCGGGATCCTCCCATGCCATGGCGGCCCTCTCGGCGTAGGGCGTGGCTTTGTTTTTGAGGTCCCAGAGCACTCGCTCCGCCCCTCGCCCGTCGTGTATATGACCGCAGACTGCTAGCTTGGGTCTGACTCTCCAGAGAGCCTGTCGCAGGGCCTCACAACCAGCAGATCGCTGCCCTTCTGGCTGATCGCAGTGCGTACGTGGCGGCGTGTGCGTCACTACAATGTCCGTCTCGAGCGGGATGAGCTCCCACAAGGAGGTGAGGTCAGCAGTACCCTCGCCATGGTCTTTCGGGGCTTCATAGTAGAAGGCCCATAGTCCGTTGCGAGGAGAGTAGGGGGAGCCAAAGATGGTAAACTCCGTGTGCGGCCCCGTGGGTGATTTGAGACGGATCGTTGCCGAGTCGTGGCAGAGATACGTGAGGGATGGCGACGAAGTGAGTAGGTTGATACAATCTGCCGGATTCTGCTTGATCTTGTTGTGAAAGGAGTCGCCATGATGAAAGTAAAAGTCTTCATCCAAGGTGACATCGTGGTTGCCTAATTCCTCATCAGCATCGAACAGTTTGTCAAGCTCACTCAGAATGATCAACACTTACCTCCCACGATGATTTTGGCTTCAAAGTCAGCCTCTTCGAGCCATTTCACTGCCCTAGAGAGCTTCACGATTTCAAACACGGTCAGTTGAGCCGTTGCCCAGCAGCGTGACGTCAAGGGCGTTGGAGTTGCAAAATCAACCAAGCACCCGCCAAAAATGGAAACGAGAGACAGCCTACCTCTGAGATGCTTCCCTTGTTGGTAAGGTCTCCGGCATGGATCAAAACATCGCCGGCCGGAAGTTTGATGTTGCAATTGTGGGTGTCGGAGATGCAGACAATTCGTGTCTTGCGCAGCTTTGGAGTCGCCATGTCGTGGTGACGAAGGTGATGCCTGTTGGAGCAATGACTCTTGATTTACCCGAAGAATTGCAAGAAACAGGCAGGCTTTGGTATCCCCGCAGAATAGTATTTCTCCAGCTGCAACAGACGTGATGAGATGAGTTTTATATGCCTCCCGCCCCCCCGGGAAATTATGTGTCGTCCCAGCAGGAAGAGCATTGACTGCAAGGCCGTTGTGATTCGGCCAGCTAACTTCCAACTTGGTGTACCACAGCATATAAGCCGTGGCTGTTGATTGGCTAGCCGGCAGGCCTGTGTAGCTCCATCTACACCGATTTCTCTCGTAACGTTTAATTGGTATGCAGGCATGGCCTTGAATGTTTGCTCCAGATGTCATTTTCACCAATTCAGCCCGCCCAATGCCAGCCAGCCCTGTCCAAAAATAGGCTCGGGATTTTGTCTGTGCAGGCGATGAGGTCATCTTCCACGTGTGTAACCTCTACCAATTTCTCGTGTATGTCGCCCGAGATTATGGCCCATGCTGTCCTCCCGCAGAATGTCGACGAAGCATCTGGAGGCGCGGTGTGCTCGTACATGTAGACGCTGCTTTTTGAAGTCTCCGTGATGTTTGAGCCCAGCAGTCAAAGCTCTGCTTGGATTGACTGGATTGACCTTTGGAGTACATGCACTCCGCATCGGCACAGGACAACATGTCCCGGCGAGGATCGGGATCCTGGATATATTGTATCAAGTGAGCCAGCCACCCTGCACGGCCATCACGCTGGTTTTCAGCTTCACCGTCCGTGTGCTCGCGTGTGCATTTTCAACCCGTCTTCCCCGTCCACTGCGTGCCTGCGGTGAAGTGAGTTGAGCAATATTCCCCACCGGTGGCTGAAAGAATAGTTTTAGGGTACACCAGCCATCAAATAGGGATTGGATGACGCTGGAGGTGATTGGGAAAAGCTTTGCCAACTGCTAGGTAGTGTTGACGATGGTCACAATCATCGTATGATTGATTCAACCGAGCACACCGACGTACTCGTATGCATGTAGGCCTGTCGCCTGTAGGTGTCTCATGGCACACGCATATTTGATGCTGGTAGAGAGATGCAATTACACCACTTGCGTTTATTCTGGGGTCATCTCATTGATATAGATGGAATCTGTTGTAGGTGCATCGTCAGCAGATGCTCGTGCGAGGACATTTGTAGAAAAGCAGTGCAGACCATAACAATGGGAGAGTCGAGCACGAGCATTCGATGCTTACCACACGCAACAGATCGACAGTCGCACAGACGTGTGTCTTGCACATGCATCGCATCAGAAGGTATTCTTTCGTTTCCCGCTCGCTAGAGCTGGCACAATTTGTTGTCTGCAGCCTCTTTTCTCATCTCGTCAGGCTAAACGAGTAGGGCAGTGAAGACGGCAAGACGCAAGCCGCTGCGGGTCGTCGTTTTTGCCATGATCTCTCCCCTTTTATCACATTTTCCCTTTGCAATGCATCGTACATTGGAATAGCGCTGTATCAAACAATGCTAGAGTGAACATTCTCATGAGAGGGGTGATGAAAGTGAGGCAGAAGACCGTGGACACATCCATAGATGGATCTGAATCTGACGGTACATGTCCATGCCATAACCGGATGTGCCCCCCTTTCTCCTCGCCTCATATTGATGTGAGCTGTCTTTTCTTTTGCCCGCGTCCCGGAGGGTACACACTCGCAGCACAACAAGAATTCCTTGTACGGTAACAGCACGGCAAACGCATGTACCGATACGCAGCCACTCGAGTTACTGCCTCGTGCTGGTAGTATCAGTTACCTCGTAGGTGCGCCCATGTAAGCACAACCATGCAGGTATGCTCGAGTATTCCCTGGTTGCAGGTGACCATGGCATGGCCGGGGTTGACCTGGTCGTCTGGGGCAATACGGTAGCCGCCACACGTATGTACGTACTTGTACATGCAGCGCTGGGCTGATGCTGCCACTTAAGCAGTTGCCGGGGGAAAGCGGTACGATAAATTCACTCTTCCATTGATGTCTTTACTGTTGGTGAATGGCATGATGGTGATGGTAGATATCGCGGGTCGTTGATGTGATTGGGGCTTTGAGGAGGAGAGGAGGTTGCAATGTCGCAGAATGGCTCCAGCTTGCTGCTACAAGAACGAGTACCGCCCGTCAAGTAACCAACGCGGATGTGCTCCAGTAACAAGAGTCCCAGCAGGGGTCCTTGCCCACTGGAAACAGGCGACAGGGCCCTGTAGCCAAGCCATCAAATGGGTCCAGCCCAGCCATTCAATTCCATGATGGCTGACTGGATGTTCGACTTACACCAGACACCGTGAAGAATCCTCTTCTCAGCTTGATGCCCTCCTCACCACATGACAAGGCAGGGGGAAACAAACAAGGTTTCGACGAGGTGGAAGAGCAAAAATTAACATTGGAAGAACCCCCCACCAACGAGAAAGCTTCTGCATCATGGTAATCAAAAGACAGTCGACGGCAATCACCTTTGAGTTCCACTGATGATATCAACCCATGTCGCCAAATAGCCCGAATCGACCTGGCGCCTCCTGGCAAATGAGCGGGTGGGCCACAGGCCTGGAGCCAACGGCGGGTGAGTCGCTCCAAAGCTGCGGCTTGGCCGGGTTTTGCAGCAGGAAAAATACATCAAACCCTTGAACGCATTGAAGGCATCCATGATCAAATTTGCGTGGGTGACCAGTACGAGTTACGAGTTACTTGATAATGGATGTGTGTTGCTGAGCAGACCGAGGTACCGGTACTCGATGTGCGTGCAAGCAAGCTCAAGAGCTCTTACAATTCACTCCAATTCATCACGGCACTGCGTTTCCCCTTTCAATGTTAGCAGCACCGCCCGTAGCGCACCTCGCTAGCCGTTAGCTGCCCCCAACCAGCCAACCACACCACCCGCATCGCCAACTTGTGCCTCTAGCCCGCCTTCTTCCCCCTTCTCCGAGATTACTTGAGTGTACTACTACGAGTACTACTATCGACCACTGCGACGACGCTGCAGACTCCGACTTCTCGTCATCTTCTTCTTCGGTTGAAGCTCATTGTCTGGCCATTTGCGGCGACTGCGGCCAGCCAGCTTGACTGCCATTGCGTTGTCAAGAGAGCTTCCGTCCGCCTGAGCTTTGACCTTGTTCGTTTCCGTTTCCGTTTCCAGCCCTTTCACTCGTTTTAGACAAAGCAAGAAAATTCCAAAAAAAGAAAAGAGAAAAAAAGAAAAAAAGAAAAATACCCCATGTCTCAGGGGAGCATCGCGACAAACCGACTCCACGAGGCTTGGTGAATTTAGTCGACGCGACAATCGACCACTTTGACCGCCACTACCAACCACACTTCCATTTTTTTTTTTTCCATTCTCAACTTGTCATTCGATCCATCATTTTTTATTCTTGTCCTTTTCACATCTACCGCACCGCTTCCGCTTCACTGACTCGATCCCGCATCCGATTTTGCCATCACTAAGAAAAAGGGGGGAAACGTTACTGGTACACTCTTCAGCTCGGCTACCACTATGGCTGCCATTTCAGCGGCTCGGGGCGCTCCCACAGCACTGACGCCACCGAGCAGCAGCCATGGCGACGAACCATCGTGGAGGTACCGGGACCATCATGAAGTAAGTTGACGACAAACAACTTTTGTCCTAGGAGTAGGAGCGCCACATGCCGATCTTGTGAGGCGCTGCATGGCCGCATGACTTGATGGTTTGCTGGGACTTGACTCTATTGGAATGCTTGCCGACTAACCTGCAACCCTTTCAGGAGGCGTATGGCGAGACGGGCGCCGGATACTACGACGACGACGCAGCACCACGAACTAACGGAAACTCCAACCACTTCGACTCACGAAAGATGCCCGCCGACGAGGTGTCCACCCCTCGATGGGACGCACACGCAGAGAGCGGCGTGCAGTCGCCCGAGTTCGACAACATCCGGTCAAATTGGTCCACCGGTGAGCCGGAGACGGACGACGTCCAGTTCCAGCGTGGGCGCGCGGATTCCACCGTCGGCCAGGAGGTGGAATCGAAATGGATTCACCGCGACAAGCTGGCGCAGATAGAAAGCGAGGAGCTGCAGGCAGCTGGCTTCATCCCCAGGTCACGGGCCCCCAGCAAGCAGCGGCGGGATAAGAGTGCTCGGAGAGGCACCGACGCCTCGGAGCACATCCGGTCCAAGCAGGACCAGACACCCGAGTCTGCAGATACCCCGACGTCGCCTTGGGATCTCAAGGTTCCGGACGAGGCGATCGAAGAGGGAAATGCCTCGGCTGCGGCAAACGCCAAGGCTGGTTCAAGGATACCGGTCTTCAAGGTCAGTCGGACACACAGCAACATTATGATACTAAAACATGTACTAACGACATCTACAGACACGCTCTAGGAGTGGTAGTGCCACCCTCAGAGAGTTGGCTCCTAGTGCCCCGATTGAAAAGGCTGAGAAGCCCAAGCCGGTGCAGCGATCCACCACGGAATCCTCGCCCAAGAAACCGACAGCTGCGAGCCGAAAGAACTCGGAGCCTGTCAACTCGAAGCCGAACAAGGCTGCCGGACGACCCAAGACTCGATCAGGCCCTAGCAAGGATTCGACGAACAGCAACGCACGACCCAGCACCCGCTCTGGAGAGGCCACTCTCAAGAAGCAGCCCGAGGGCAACCCGCCGTGGATGGTGGACAGCTACAGACCCGACCCTCGCCTCCCCCCCGATCAGCAAATCATACCCACCGTCGCCAAGAGACTTATGCAAGAGAAGTGGGAGCAGGAGGGCAAGTTTGGCGATGCTTACGACAAGGACTTCCGGCCCTTGAACGACAACGTGCTGCCGATTTTCCGAGAGAACTCTGCGCCGCTGGAAGAGGCGGCCAAGCAGGAACCCCCGGCCGAGGAAGACATGCAGATCCACGATGCGCCAGGCCAGACGGACGAGTGGCCGCTCAAGGCAGAGGCTCCCAAGAGCCCGCCCCAGGCGCGACTGGGCTCATCCTATTCCACCATGCCCAAGATTTCAGACATTCAGCCGCCAAAGAGCCCTCTGCCTGGCCAGCGGCCCCCCATGACGCCACAAGGAACACAAGGAACGGCGCAGTCCCAGAGCCAGCTCAGCGAAAAGGCCCAGAGCACCCAGAGGATCCCCGATGTTCCAGACGACCAGGACCAGAAAGGAGGCTGTGGCTGCTGCGTCATCATGTAAAACCAGGACATTCGCAAAACCACATACAACGATGCAGGCATTCTTCTGCTTTTTTTAGCAACTTACTACATGTTATTATAAACTAGACAACTATCAGAGAGCACAAACCAACTAATCCGTACATATCGAGAGAACACTCTTTTTTATTCTTTCTCACAACCCGCTTTCTCTTCCCCCTTTACGACGTTACGAAACTACCCCCAAAAAGCTGTTTGACTTAGCCGGCAACATTTATTCTTTTTCTTGTTAAACAGCAGCAACAACTTGTCGACCAACTGATTACCTAGCGACTTGATCTATTTTTTCCTTTCCTTGTCTTTTTATTTGTCCTTGCGAACAACCAATCCCCGGTCGAGCCCCGAGTTGGAACCTAGACGAAAGCTGGAACATACGTGGCAAAGAGGTGGAAGAAAGACACGTCATCTATCTTTATACGCAAGCGAGGAGCCTTACTCGGGCGGGCTGCCACCTTGTGTACTTGTGGAATCCTACAGATTCTGGTTTCCGTTCCTATCGTTCGACCCGTCAATCTTTGTTAATTCCTCTCCTTTTTTTTATTATCTGTATTGCGTTGCGTTTTTGTGTCTTTTTTTACTGTTTGCGAGAAGAGGTGGCTTTCTTCAACTTGACCCTATCTTGAAATTTGTTTTTTTATTACTACCATTCGAACAAGAGAAGGGTGTTCTTGGCGCCGGAGCGGAAAGGGGGAGGGCTTTTTTTTTTCTTTGTTTTTTTTCTTCGCGTTTTTAGGTATCTTTGAGAAGAAACTTGAATCCCCTCAAACTTTGGAGAAAAGCAGCTGTGTGCCTGGTCTTTTCCTCTTCCTCTACCTACCTATGGTGATGTGTGCAAGGATGTCTTGAGATGATGTGAATTTTTTGTAGATTTGGTTGAGTATAGATTGATTTTTTGCGTTGTTTTTGTTTTTGCTGTTTTTTGCTGTTTTTTGTTGTTAGCGGGCGGGACTGATAGACGAGGTACCGATACATTATATCCAATTTGAACTTTTATACTGCGGGATTGAAGCATCACGATGCGGTGGGATGGCCCATCATTCTATCGTAGTAAAGGTGTGAATCCCATCAAGCGTTGGTTTCGTTGGTGACGGATTGAAAACTTTGTTTTATTACGTCTTCCATACTAAGTAGCTTACTCATGGTCTACTGAAGCTGTAAATCTACTAAATCTGCTACGGTGTTCATGTGGTTGCGGTTTACACTTTATCTACGCTCTCAACTTAGCCCGCTATCAAACTCTAAGCTTCCCAATTTTGGAGAAGGTCATCCACGTGGCACTCAGACAATGGGAAATCCTCTAAAAGTGAGACGAGACACGGGTATTGGATGTTTTATCTTGATGGGATTTTCAGGGCTGCCCTACGCGTCCTCCCTTTTGTAAATCGAGGCATATCTGCGGCTGAATTGATGCTTGTAGGAAGTCATGAGCAAAGGGAAGAAAGTGAGGCTGCTGCATTTGATAGGGCATTCTACTGCTGTAGTAATGTGTTGTTTGATCACATGGACGGTATAGTAGTGAGGGATGCCTGGAGCGCGGATCGTTGTCGTGGCTGCTAGGCAGTATTTTGCCATCCAAATGCTCTGCCGTCCTTTTTTTCCTTCACCGATGGAATGATGTAGTATTGGATGGCTGGAGAGAGGCTGAGCAAAGACACATCCGAGCTGGAGAATTGACTAGAAATGCAGAATGGAGAATTTGGGGGGAATCTGTTAGCGGATTGGATGTTTGGGACTGGGGTTAGTGCATGCAAGTTGGTTACAGCGCATTTATCACCCCTGCCAGGCACACGGCACTTGCTGAGACGCTGTTTCTCCAGCGATTTCTCTCCCTGGCCCAACCTGGCGCGTGTCTTGTTTTTTTTTTCTTCTTCTTCTTGCATTGCATTGCATTGCATTTGATCTTGGTGACTTTGGAGCACGCAATCGTGAGTTCTGGCCCTGCAGCTACGAGGATTCTTACTTTGGGATTTCTGCTGGGATTTGCTAACGGGGGCTGTTTTGCGGTATGGGTAGGGCATTGATACCGGATCCAACGAAGCACTCTTCCAACAACCTGTGGAGGCGTGGATATAGAATTACCGACCACGATTTGCGGAAACGATTCGAGCTGAAGCGATAGAATACGAGACATGGTCCGGTTGGGAACGAAGAGGACAACACTATAATAACACGGACAACGTTACACATACTCTTGCTGCTGCGGAGAGGACAAGTGGAGGCGGGTTACTCGAAGCTCTGAGCTTGGATTGAAGAGGAGGTCGAGCTCTACGCTGGAGCTTATTGTCTTGACTACGTTGCTCTAGACAGCAGGCAGTCGAAATAATAGCTGGAGCAGCAAGTAGCCAACGGTATAAGCGGCAAAATCGACGATAGCATACACGACAGCGGATATACCCACGATTGCTGGAAACAACAGGCAGCAGGAGACGGATCCAGCAGAATATGCGGTCGCGGGATTGTTCCCCTTGGCTGAGACGACCTGGGATCGGGACATGGACGTCGTATACGTGCGGCAATCGAGTCGCCCCCACGAGGTAGCAGGGCCCGATGGCAGGCGGTCATGGGATGTCACCATTCAGGTCAACAAACAACCAGAGAGTACCATCACCATCACAGATCCGTTCCTCGAGGCGGAGTACAAAGACATCTTTGAGGACTATCTCCGTAACTCGGACCGTCAGCATTGGAGCCTGCAGAGCCTGGAGCTCGAGGACAGCGGCACGGATGGCGTATCGCTGGCAGAGCATCGCATACATGCATATGGGGAGATTCTGCTCGCCCAACTGGGCCTCTTGCGGCCGAGAGTGCTTCGTACGGGTAGTACCGAGGTCCAGCTCGTCGTTGTTGAACATTATGACTCCCACGAAGATGAAAAGTCCATTAACAAGGCCGGAGGCATCCACTGCCTTGCCTGGGAGCTTCTCGAATCTGTCAGGAGCCCGCTGATGCGGAACCTGCGATTGAGAGTGACACGGGTGAGTGACTTTGCCAGCCAGCTAGCTCGACCACTGGGACCGCCACGGTCGTTGTCGAGTGTACAAGTCAACCCCAACGGTTCGTTTTACGTGCTGCTGGTGATTGCCCGCGACTTCAGCCGGTCCGGGGCTGACCGTGACCCGGAGCCTGATTTGGCTCAGTGGCCGTTGATGAATGTGCAGAAGAAGCTGAGGAGCCGGTTGCTGCTGGAGGTGGTGCGGCCGGGCAGTATAGAGGAGCTGGATGAGCATCTGAAGGTGAGGGCTAGCCATGGAGTGCAGTTTAACTTGGTCCACTTTGACCTTCACGGAAGGATCATGGATGATGAGTAAGTTATGCCGTCTTGACGTTCCCAAAGGGTTTCAATGACTTAACCAGTGGCACGTAGGTACGGCCGGCAAATGCCTTGGCTTCTGTTTGCCAAGAAGCCTCTAGGCCTCAGCTCGCACGTAAACCAAGTTCCACAGACTCATCTCGCCAAGGCATCAGATGTCGCCAAGGTGCTGGCCGACTATCATGTCGAGAACGTGGTTCTGAATGCGTGCCTCTCGGCGTACAACCGATCGGGCCCGTCAACAAACCTGGCCCACATCTTTCTCGAGCGTGGCGTCCACAACGTGTCTGCCATGTGGTTCTACGTGCACTGGCAGACCGTGGCGACGTACCTCGAAGCCTTTTACAACGAGCTACTGATTAAAGGCACCGACTTTCACGTGGCGGCGCAGCGAGGCCGGGACGCCATTCAGCGGAATCCTACGAAACGGACGGGGCAGCCGTACCAGGACTTTTTTCTGTGCGTCAACTACACCAGGGATATTAGGAGACCAGCTACGATTCACAGGGAGCCGAGCCCGACGCCGTCGGCGCACTCAGCCGAGTCGTCCACGTCGAATACTTCGATGAAGAGCTTCATGAGCGGCAAGTGGAGGCCGTCGACGCCTCGGCTCAGCGACAGCTTCCTGATTGGAGACGAGCCCATCATGCGGCTACAGCTCCACCTGCTGGAGCTGGAGTACAAGCTCATGACGTCCCGGGTGGTGTACGCCAGCGACCTGCGGAGGACCGGATCGGACCTGAACGCGACGATTGAGAAGATGGTGACCATGTGGCTCAACACAAACTTGGTGGACGACGTGTACTACTACAAGGCCAAGGACTTTGCCAAGCGCAAGACGCTGACGGGCTCGGTGCCGTACCGCGAGAAGCGCTCGCGAGCATCGTCCGGAGGCTACCTGCAACTGCTGTTCCCGCGGCCCGTTCGGGCGCTCCGGCAGACGCTGCACATTGTGCGGGAGGTGGACCCCGTGGTGGACCCCGGATGGCAGGCCGACGACGTGGAAAACCAGCGGAGCGAGGAGAGACGCTCGCAGGTTCAGGATGGGCTAGAGAAGTTCGTGGAGAAACTGGAGAGACACAGCTATCTGCTCTTCATTGGTAGCCAAGACGCGCAGTGGTACCGCACGTATCTGCAGTATCTGCGGGGCGAGTGGTGGCTGCACATGCCATGGACGTTTACGGTGCATAGTCGGTACGTCAGGGATCCGTGATGACGGAGAAGCGGAAGCAGATTCCGCGGACTACCATGCAGTGAAAGAAAATCCGAATGGGGTGACTTAGAGTTTTTCCCCTTTTGACTCAGCGGAAGTTTTTGGGCCGGGGAAGCTCGGTGAGCCGAGGCTTTTGCTGTTTTTGATCGATCGGGAGGTTCGGCGAAAGTGGGCTGTTTTACGGACCTTGTCTGACCGGAGGAGGATGCCGGACAGCCCGGTTTTCTTCCATTGAAGGGAGTATTTTTTATCTTTTTCATGTGATTTGTGCAGGGCGTGTTTGCATTTGCATCAAGGATACATATGGGAGACAAGAGGGAGCGCTTTTGCGAGGGCGATATTTCATGGATATGCGTGTATGAAGGCATTGGACGGGAGCATTTACATGGTTATGACTTGGAGTAGTGCCTTTTTCTTCTTCTGTTTCTTTTCTTTTCAGCGTTATGGCATTGGGGTGATGGGAGTTTTAGTTATGTTATAGATGAGCGTGCATTGCATGGACGTTACGTTATTTACATGAGAGTCTTTCTTATAATACGTATATATATCTTTGTTCTGATTACTATATCGGGTTTGTTTGATGATTGCAATAATGTGCTGTGTGTGAATCGAGTAGAATTTGGTGGAATAAGCACCCATGCATGTCGTACATGATGCGCGTAAGACGACACGGACCCTGAAGGAGTCCGAAAGAGCACGCACGGCCTAGGCAGCTGTATTACATTACATGATTATCGCCGATTCGCATACATAGTCTATCATCCAAGAGGGATGGGATGCACACCATGGTTATTATTTTAGTCAGAGTAAGTAAGCGTGATTTCACAACAATGGTGCGATGGGCTGCGTGTTGCCGAGCTCGAAGAAAAATAAAGTGGTGTGTATGGGTAAGAGAAAGAAAATAAAGTTGGTGTACGGAGTATGGGGAAGAAAGGAAGAAAGCCTCGGGAGGTCGGAAGAGTCGGGTGGCGATGGGACGGAGGAAACGGAGTGCCGGGTACCGGTACGCGGATAGGGGGGGGAATGGGATTGGAGAAGGGCTAACGGAGGATATGTTGCGGTACTTGGATGATGGATTGATTGTCCGTGATTATTTTATTAGATACGGGGGGAGGATTGAGTCCGTTGTCCGGGGTGTGTGTGTAAGTACTAATGTAGTATTGATTGATTGATATGTTGTATTGTGTTGTATTTGATGGTTGTTTGAATAGAAGAGAAGCCACTGTATTATAGTGCTAGTTGACCGTTTTATTTCAAAGACAATGCGACATTGATTGATTGATGCTTATTCCCATGACAGGCTTGACAGTAGACTGTTCTAGTGCCAGCCAGCTCCCTAACCACTAACCTTATATCATCCAATGCAATGCACCCTCTTTATTTCCTCTTTCAAAGCAAACCTCCATTTCGTCGGCGTCAGAAAGTGGGGGCAGCGAGGGGCCCAGTGACGTACTGTATGCGGTACCTCGTTTTTTGCCTCTTTGCCCTGTTCTTGTGTCCTCAGTGGTTCTATTTATGCTTCATCTAATTTCTCATCCAACAATCACCGCCCATCGTATCTAATATTTTAGCGAGCTCTGCAGTTGTACAGTCGCGCATCTCTTTGCTTGCTTGTTATTACTATTCTTATTTTTATTACTGCGCTGAAACGAAAAGCTCCATCTTCTCGAATCCAACCCCGGTCCGCATTGATGCAAGCGATATAATCTCCAGGCCCGGAAAGCTGGTACTACCTCCTATATCTGTCTTAACCTGCGACTTGCGACTCTGCCTTGTCTCCATATCCACCAAACGCAAACGATTTCGGTGCTGCCGCGCCTCCTGAAGGATTTGCGAATTTGCGACAAAAAAGAAGGAAATTATAATACGAGGCTTTCTTTCTTTCTTCTTTAACTGCTTGCATCTACCGAACCCTTTGTCGAGAAACAACAGCGACTGGATAGAAACCGCCGGATGAGGACATCACGGCTCCTGGTTGGCGCATCATGACATCAATAGACGTCCTGGCCAATGGCCACAGCCACTTCGACAGCTACGCCGACAACGTGCTGCGGGCGAGAATCCACAAGCCGCTGCATGCTCAAGTGTCGCGCGCATCCTCGACTGATGGCGACAATCACCTCCTAGGTTTGCCCACGGGCGACAGCAATGGCAGCGTAGGCAGTGCCACGACGAGGTGAGTTGATGCCTCTCTTGCTCCTCTTCCTCTTCCTCTTCCTCGTCTTCATCATCATCTCCCTCCCAAAGAATACACCAACTGACACAATTAAAACAGCGGCCGCTCAACACCCGTCTCAGACAACGCTCCCCCCTCGACCAAATCCCTCTCCTCCGCCCGCAAGCTCGTCCGCGCCGAGCAGCGCCATCGCATCTTCCCTACCATCGAATTCTCCTCGCGCGTCTCCCACTTCGACCCCTCCAGCGACTACCGCGACTTCCATGGCTTCTTCAACCTCTTCTGGATCGGCCTGGCCATCATGGGCATCACTACCATGCTGCGCAACTGGAAGGACACCGGATACCCCCTGCGCGTCCAGATCTGGGGCCTCTTCGCCGACAAGCTGTGGCACCTGGCCATTGCCGACTTCCTCATGGTCGCCACCACCGCCGTCAGCTTGCCGCTGCATCGCTGGGTGCGTAGGAACCCCATGGGAGGCGTCTGGGGCTGGAGTAGGGGAGGAATGGCGATCCAGAGCATCTACCAGGTCGTGTGGCTGGCGTTTTGGGTCATTGTGCCGTTCTGGCTGGACTGGGCGTGGACCGCTCAAGTCTGTCTGCTGCTGCACACAATGGTGCTGCTCATGAAGATGCACTCGTACGCCTTTTACAATGGCCATCTGTCAGAAACGGAGAAGCGACTGCGCAGCCTGGACGAGCCGAACCCGTCGAGAGCAGACCGCAGGCCGGCCTACCTCTACCCCAGCGCCGACCACCGCAAGGGCAGCGTATCAGGAATCCCCATGCCTCGCCCCGTGGAGGAGGACAAGGACACCTCTAAGCCTAAGAAGAAGCAGCATCATCGCCAGCAGGGAAGCCTCGACAACAAGGGCGTCAACGGCACCAACGGCCACGCTGCTGTTGCTGCTGCTCCCTCTACTGCCCCTGAAACCGAAACAGAGCCCGAGCCCACCAGCGCCGACGAAATCGACACCCTACGTGAAGACCTCGCCCGCGAGCTTACCAGCCCCATGGGCAACGTCACGTACCCGCGCAACGTCACCTGGGCCAACTACCTCGACTACCTCTGCTGCCCGACGCTCTGCTACGAGATCGAGTACCCGCGCACCCCGGCCATCAACTGGACCGCCCTCGTCTCCAAGATCATCGCCACCTTTGGCTGCATCTTCCTCCTCACCGTCATCTCCGAGGAGTACATCTTCCCCGTCCTCGTCGACGCCTCCCGCCGTCTCGACCTCGTCGCCTCCGCCCACCTCGTCGATTCCTCGTCCTCAGTAGCCCTCGAGTCCGGCCTCATCCTCGCCGAGACAATCTCCTGGCTGCTCTTCCCCTTCATGCTCACCTTCCTCCTCGTCTTCCTCGTCATCTTCGAGTACGTCCTCGGCGCCTTTGCCGAAATCACCTGCTTCGCCGACCGCCACTTTTACGCCGACTGGTGGAACTCGACCGACTGGATGGAGTTTTCGCGCGAGTGGAATGTCCCTGTCTACTCCTTCTTGCGCCGCCACGTCTACAGCGCCTCGCGCCCGCATACCGGCAAGGCCTTTGCCACCTTTATTACTTTCCTCATCTCTGCCGTTGGGCATGAGATTGTCATGGCTTGTATTACAAAGAAGATTCGCGGATATGGCTTTGTGTGTCAGATGCTGCAGCTGCCTATTGTTATGCTGCAGCGGACGCGCTGGGTCAGGGGCCGCAAGACGCTCAACAATGTCTGCTTCTGGTGCTCCATGATCCTAGGTCTCAGCCTGGTAAGTCGCAAAAAACAAAAAACATTTCAACCTCCTATATCACTTGAATATTACAGAAGCTAACACAAAGTGATAATTAGATCTGCGCACTCTACGTCCTCCTCTAAACAACACAACACCCAACTCAACACACATCAACACACCTACCTACCTCAAACCCATACTCAACACACTCATTAGCATTTTACTTTTTCATACCTCTTTTTGCAGCAGTTACATAAGGCATATCGTATCGTACATTATTTCCAGACTGGTTCTGCGATTTTTCCTTTCCTTTTCCTTTGTGTCCATAAACGGGGAGAGGCTACTTCTTCTTCTTCTGTATTTCTTTTGTTCATTGCGTGTTTGGATATACATGTATCATTGGCGGCGTGTTTTCTTTTTTCGTTACTCTCTACAGGCGTAAATACATACATCTCACGATGTTTTGCTGAATACTACCCTACGTAGTATAAATATCACATGCTTCTTGTTTTGCTTTAATTGATCACTTGATAGTTAACCAACATGTTTGCGCATAGTGTGTAAATCAATGGATCAAGCTGTACAGTACGGAGGACTGAATCACTGTTATATAAGACATTTGCGTCATCTATCACTCATAGACAAAATGCAGTCATCACTAGGGTCATCACATCACATTACATCACGTCGTCAGGAAAAAGTCATTGTCCATTCCATTTATTCATTTCTCATAGACTGGGCTAAATTACGCCCTCCCTCGCCTCTTATGAGGGGATATCAAGGGCACTATGGGGTAAAAGCATCGGTCCGTTAAACCTGGGACCACCTAAGATAGTAAACAAAGCATAAAAAAGAAAATCCACGTCCAGACCAGACCATGTTGCTCTAAAACCGTTCAACTCCATCGTGTAAAAATCAAACTTTTTGTCCGTTTATCCCGATTCTTGGTGCACACAAAGAGGCAATTTAGTCAACCTCCTCCATGGCGCTGTCGCCAGTCTCGACGGCAGGGGTGTCGGCGGGAGCGGCAGCACCCTCGATGGGGGCAGAGTCGTCCTCCTCAATGTTGAGGCCGAGCTGGACGAGCTTGTGGATGCGCTCGGCGAAGCCAGCGGGCTCATCAATAGTGAAGCCGGAGACGAGCAGGGAGGTCTCGAACAGCAGCTGGACAATGGACTTGACGGTGCGGTCGTTCTCGCCGTCAGCCTCGACCTTCTTCTTGAGCTCCTGGATGATGGGAGACTTGGGAGAGATCTCGAAAGTCTTCTTGGAAGACATGTAGCTGGACATGGAAGTGTCACGGAGAGCCTGGGCCTTCATGATACGCTCCATGTTGGCGGACCAACCGAACTGGCCGGTACGGATGGCGCAGGGGGAGAGACCGAGCTTGTCGCTGACGACAACCTTCTCGACCTTGTCGCCGAGGACAGTCTTAAGAGCCTTGGCAAGGGTCTCGTACTCCTTCTCCTCGGCCTCGCGGGCAGCCTTCTCCTCGTCGGTCTCCTCGAGCTCAAAGTCCTTGGTGATGTCGACAAGCTTCTTGTCCTCGAACTCCTTGAGCTGAGTCATGGCGTACTCGTCAATGGGATCGACGAGGAAGAGAACCTCGAAGCCCTTGGCCTTGAGAGCGTCAAGGAAGGGAGACTTCTGGACGGCCTTGAGGGACTCGCCAGTGATGTAGTAGATGTTCTTCTGGTGCTCAGGCATGCGGGTGACGTAGTCAGTCAGGGAGGTCATCTCATCACCAGACTTGGTGGAGTTGAAGCGGAGGAGCTTGGCAAGGATGCCACGGTTCTGGGAGTCCTCGTGGATACCAAGCTTGAGGTTCTTGGAGAAGGCGCTGTAAAACTTGTCGAACTGCTCCTTGTCCTCGGCAATCTCCTGGAAGAGCTCCAGAGACTTCTTGACAATGTTCTTCTTGATGACCTTCATGATCTTGTTCTGCTGAAGAGTCTCACGAGACAGGTTGAGAGGGAGATCCTCAGAGTCGACAACACCCTTGACGAAGCTGAGCCACTCAGGGATGAGGTCGGTGGCGTCATCAGTGATGAAGACGCGACGGACGTACAGCTTGATGTTGTTCTTGGTCTTCTTGGTCTCGAACAGGTCAAAGGGAGCGCGCTTGGGGACGAAGAGGATGGCACGGAACTCGAGCTGACCCTCAACAGAGAAGTGCTTGACACCGAGGTGGTCCTCCCAGTCGTTGGAGAGGGACTTGTAGAAGGAAGCATACTCCTCCTGAGTGATATCCTGGGGGTTGCGAGTCCAGATGGGCTTCTGCTTGTTGAGCTCCTCCTCCTCGATGGTGGTCTCCTTGATCTTCTTGGTCTTGGGCTTCTTCTCCTTCTCCTCCTCCTCGTCATCGATCTCCTCGACCTTGGGCTTCTTGTCATCACCCTCCTCGGTGACGGTCTCCTCAGTAGCATCCTCATCAGGGACCTCCTTCTCGGTCTCCTTCTGGACGTGGAGGTAGATAGGGTAGCTGATGAACTCGGAGTGCTTCTTGATGACCTCCTTGATGCGGCTCTCGTTCAGGTAGTCAGCCTGCTCGTCCTTGAGGTGGAGGACGATGGCGGTACCACGACCGAGCTGCTCGCCCTCGGTGTCGGCGGTGATGTTGAAGGTACCACCAGCGCTGGACTCCCAGATGTACTGCTCGTCATCGTTGTGCTTGGAGACGACGCTGACGCGGTCGGCAACGAGGTAGGCAGAGTAGAAACCAACACCGAATTGACCAATCATGGACACGTCGGCACCGGCGGTCAGGGCCTCCATGAACTGCTTGGTTCCGGAGCGGGCAATAGTACCCAGGTTGTTGACAAGGTCCTGGAGATTGGATGTTAGCATCAGGTTGGCGAGTTTGATAGGGTTATGGAATGCATCAACTTACAGCCTTGGTCATACCAATACCGGTATCACGGATGGTCAGGGTCTTGGCCTCCTTGTTGGGGATGATGTCAATGCGCAGGTCCTTGCCAGAGTCGAGCTGGCTGGGGTCGGACAGCGCCTTGTAGCGGATCTTGTCCAAGGCATCGGAGGCGTTGGAGACAAGTTCTCGCAGGAAGATCTCCTTGTTGGAGTAGACGGTGTTGATGATGAGGGAGAGAAGCTGAGAGATCTCAGCTTGGAACTCGAAAGTCTCAGCCATGGTGAAGGGTATCAACGGAAAATGTGTGAGTCTGAGTTGGAAGAAGAAGAGTTAGCTGATTGAATCGAGGAGCTGTTGGGATGCAGCTGGAGAGGAAGTAGGCGGGGGAGGGGTGAAGTTGAGGAGGCAACGCCAAAAAATCAGTTGGGAAAAAAAAATCACCAGCGCTTGAGAGAGATTCCAATCTGATTCTGCACAATGCAATGCAAAGCTTGAAAAGTCTTTGGAAAGGCAGAGACTCGATCGAACCCAAGGCAAGGCTGAAATTCCTCCCAAGCAAAATGGCGGGGTGATAAAAAAGCACAGAGGCTAGAAGGGGAAAGTGGGATGATAAGATTGCTGCTGCTGGCCGATCGTTCAAACTCACCTGTGGAAAAGAAAAAGAGAGGCTCCAATGAGAACAAGCGCAAAAACGTTGTTTGTATCTCGAGCTTGGGGGTATTTGATGAAGAAAGAAGAAGAATGAAGAATGCGAATGAGGAAGAAAAAAAAAGAGAGGAGATGGAAGGAAGGGAAGAGGAGGAAGAGGCGTCTAAAAAAGGCTGGACGAGCTGCGATGGCCGTTTGGGCAAGAGATTCCATGGGATTCTATGGTCGGAGCGCGGCTGTGATTGGTTGATTGGCCGGGGGGGCAGCGCTGGAGCCTTCTAGCAGAAAAATTCACCTTCGCCGTGCTTCTGCCTCTCTCTTTCTGTTTCTGACTTTCAGGCGGCACAAGGCAGCCGCCAGCCCGCTTTTGGGGCGCTGTTTTAGTGAGGGGGAAGAGGCGAGACGGATTTGGGCTGTGGCTATTGCTCAGGGTCCACATGCTTTGTTTCTTTGTGCTTCTGTCTGATGGAGTTACTGTTGCTGTTGTCTGTTGTCTAGTAGTGACTTTTGGAGTAGCAACCGTAGGATATTTCATGCAGCTCTTTTTTCAGTGATAACCAACTCAGAGAAATACAATACAATGAATTCTTCTACTTCTTCTTTCATGTACATCAACACTACAGTAACAGCATCACCACCAACAACAACCACCCTTGTCATTCATCGTCTTGCCCCCCCTTGTCCCCCCAAAGCTGCTACTAGAAACTTCCACCTTGTCTCGTCTCCCCTTTGCCTCCCTCCCCATCCATTCCCCTAAAACGAGGCTGACGATGAGGGGAAGCAAAATGCAGCGCCCCGTTTCGGCTTCCGATGGAAACTGGGCACTGCTGCAGCAACCATTGACAGGGGGGCCTCTCACTACGGAGGCCACCATACTATCAAGGTATCACTCTTATCGCCCGCTAAACATCCCACCTTTTGCGGAGCCGGTCGAAGGCAACAGAAGACAGCTGGAGAGCATCGACTATTCTCTTTGTCTGCCTTGACAACCCAACAATCGATGACCATTTTAATTCATCAAATCCGTTTATTTTATCAAAGAAACCGCTTAGCGCCCGTCTGCCTCGTCTAGTAGGCAGCTGTAACCCCCGCTTGTCCCGAATCCCCCCTTGCATGCCATCTAACCAACCCCCTTGTGAAACTCTATAGCTACCAGCACAGTAATACCATGTAAGCTTCATACATCCGACGCCGTGCATCCGCCTCCTCACATATACTCGTACACAATCTATCCGTTTCTATAATGTTCCTTTCACATGCTTTCAGATTCCATGAAGCCCACGGCTCTTAATCTTGCGAAATCACGCTCCCAATCTGGCGATATTTTCGATCCGCATATGACAGCCCAAACTTGTTCGCGCAGCTTCCAGGTATCATTTCCACCACCTCTCCCACCACAATGACATGATCCCGAACTTTCAAAAGACCCCTCGTGGGTTCATCGGGTAACAGCCTGCACCTCAGAGCATACATGATTCCCTCGCCTCTCAGCAGAGGTGCTCCATCCGTCTTGCTTGTGTCGTATTCTAACCCGTCAAACACATCATCCGTGTTGCCCCTTGTAAACCTGTCTGCTACTTGCACGCCTAACTCATCCCCTGACATGATGTGTATGTTGAAGTGGCGGCTTTCTATTATGGCGTCGAGGGTTCGGCTCGGAGTGGCAATGTTGAAAGATATCAATGGTGTTGGCGAGAGGGTGAGTGATGTAAATGACGACATAGTCATTGCTCTTGGAGTTTGTCCATGTGTTGAGGTGCAGACGACGACGGAGTGTGGAAGAAGTCGCATAATAGATCGTATTTGCTCTGAGAGGGCGGCAGGAGATGTCGGATCAGCGGTCGGCGGTATGGGAAACGAAGTATGCCATGAACTGAGTGTATGACTCGATTGACTAGATTGAGTCGACTGTTGAAAGGACGTCGGCTTTTCAGCTATTGCTTCCAAGTTGTTAGCCAAGAATCATCCAAGGATAGCATCCAGGTGTCCTCACATATAGCATCTTGAGAAGCTATGCTGGAACTCGCAGCTGCTCGAGACGATCGCATACCAGTCGCGTGCTCCCCAAGGGTCAGCGCATGGCCCACAACATCATGAACACCTCTCATCAACCGCAACGCCCAAAACCCTCTCTTTTGCACCATCGCCATCCGCGCATCTCCCAAACACCCAGCCGTGACCCGACTTGCGCCGCAGCATCCCAGCTGCGACAGCTGTCGCACCGCCCTAGCAGCCCTCATCGAATCATGCGGCCTTGATTTCTTAAATTTCCTGAATTGGACCTATAAAAAAAAGAAAGCCCAATTGAAAAGAAGGATTCGTAATAATAAAGGCAGTAGCCAGAGGACTGGCAAAGCGATGCTTTGACATGCTTCGGCACAAGACAAGATCAATTCCCTTATCGATAAGCCGCCCGTTCCCGCTGTGCCGCCACTTTACGGAAGCACACCAACCAGCGGGCCGGAAATTTTGCGACAACTCCAAGGCTCTGGTCATCACCAATCATGCGACACTGACACCAAGCAATCCGCCTTTGATCCTCCTCAATTGAACCATCTACTCAATCTATTCAATCTCTCAACAAACAAATCAACAAAATACCGCCCAAAATGGGGAAACTCCCCCTCCCCTCAACGCTCCTCTCATCCTCCCCCCTCCGCCCATCAACAACCACATCCTCACTCTCCATCCACAGCCTCTCCCTCACGCAAACCCGAAACGCGACATTCATCCCCCGCCCCAGGCGGCCATACACATTCACCCAGCTCATCCAGCTCTCCGACGGCTCGACCTACACCGCACGCACCACCTCCCCTTTACCCTTGTACCGCGCCCAAAAGGATACTCGCAACACGCTTCTGTGGCAGCCTAGCGAGAAGAGCTTGCGAAACGTCGAGTTGGATGAGGCTGGTAAATTGGCTGCTTTCAGAGAACGATTCGGAAGAGGATATGATGCTACGGCTCAGGCTGTAGAGGAGGGTGAGAAGGAGGCTGCTGAGGAGGTCGCTGCTGCTAAGCCTGTTGAGGAGGATGCTGGGTTGAACTTTGAGGATTTGTTGGCGGAGTATACGCCGCAGGATACGAGTGCGATGAAGGATTCGGGTCCCAAGAGGGCTCCTACACGAAGAAAATAATGAGATGGGTTTATATGATGTGTACATTACAGATTGGGTGGATAACTAAAAAGGGAGATTAGACAGAGGAGGAAACGCATGGATTAGAGGATCGACTCTGTTCAAATATGTACAGCACTTTGAGCCTAGCGGCCTGTATGATATAACAAAAGGGATGCATCTCCGAGTTTTGAAACGAATACGAATAGTAGTAGCACACTGCAGCCCCCCTCGCTCTCATTCAATTGCCTCTTCGCCTAACCGTAAAACTCCACCTTGTAATGAAAGGGTTACAGCTTCAAAGTATTCCATTAGTCTGAATCCTCATCTATAGTTGCCCTAGCGCGATCAACGACGGTGTTGCCTGGAGGCTTTGGCTGGTAAACGGGCGGCCTGTAGAAAGCCGACTCGTCGTCCTGGGCATCTAGCTGCATCAGGAACGTCTCCCACTTCTCAATCAACTATTTGCATGTTAGTCAGCCTGACAATGTCATTGTAATGAGAGAGAGCAACACTTACCTCCTTCTGAGCCTCGACAGCGCCTTCAAGGAACGTCTCAACACCGCTCTTGAAGTCCTCTACCTTTTCCTTTTCGAAACGGTCCAATTCAGCCCTCATGGAGCGACCCATGTCCTCAAACAGGAGCCGAGCTTGGTGAACTTTTCTCTCTGCCTCCTGAACCTCGGCGTTCATCTGATTAAGTCGGTCTTGCTGGCTCTTACCCTGTCGCAGCAACTTGTCTTGCGTCGTCTTCTTCTTCTGCAGCTCAGACTCGGCTGAGTGCCAGGCATAGAAGCCCTTTTGGCGCTGGCTGAATGCCTGCTTAATCGATCCGATAAGGCGAATGTACTCGTCAATAATGATGCCAAAGGTGAGGACATCTTGCATAGCTTGACGCTCATACACATCGCGAATCGTGAGTTGAAGATCGGAGAGAGCGTCGAGGGGACCGGATAGTGAGGGCGAGAGCTCAACAGTAGAGAGTGCGTGGAGAGAGGCAGAAAAGTCGGCCGCAGCCTCTGCCATCATCTTTCTCTGGCTGACCATTGCCTCCATTGCCTTGAGAAGCCCCTTGAGTTGGTTCTCCAAGGCATCAAGGTACACCTTGCGATCGTGGAACCAATCGTCCTGCTCGACAAATTTGCTTCCTCCTCCGACATTGATACCTAGAGATCCGAAGACTCCCTTACTCTCAGTGGGCAATGGCTCCCGTCTCTCCTTGTGCTTAATGTCAACGTTAAACGCCTCGCTCTCAAGGAATAGTTTTAGGTCAGCGTCATGCTGAAGGACGGGATGCGCGGCAGTCTTGTTGAGCATTTTTTCCAGCGCCGCTCTTCTGCTCTCCACAAAGTTGCTGTCGAAGCGGCCAACAGCCTGCTTCTCGGGTGGCGGAGGCACCACGTATCCGGGGTTGTTGCCATGCAGGGTGTTGTAAAGCCAGAGGAAGTCTCGGTATCGACGCTTGACCTCGAATTCGGGCTGCTTGTAGGCTCTGGATGTGGTCTGGCAGGGAAGCTTGCTTTAGCTAGGGAATCATGATATGTGAGAGAGACAATCAAAGCTGATAAACACTAACCTTGGTCCGCACCGAGTACACAATGTGCGAACTTGTCAGGTCTCCAATCTTGACCGGGTCTCCAACAGTGATATAAAATGTGGGCTTGGATGCCTCCTCGACGCTGACGCTCGGCTGCGTGCTGCTCTTCACACTACTGGGCCTCGCAGCGTCAACAGGCGGCGGCATTCTCGGGCCTCTCGGACTGTCCAGGTCATCGTCGTCCTCGACCAGATGCGGATCGGCAGACCGTCTCTGCTGCTGGAGCGGCGCCATGGTCGTGCGGATGACCATCTGCTCCTTCTGGGGCGGCACGGGCGGGGCATCCAGCGCAGCATTCGGGATCGATCCGGCACTCAGAGGCCCGAGGGGATCGTCAACGGCTTCCAGCTTCGTAGGTTGAGCAACGATGCGCCGGGGCGTCCGCGAAGGTCGGGGCGCTGACGAGGTTGAGGCCTGTGATGTCGCTGGCGGGGAAGCAACGGGCTCGCTCTCGGCGACAGGCTCAGGGGGGGTCTGGCTGGAATCAGCCCATGGCGACTCTTCGACGTCCATTGCGGAATGCGGGAATCCGGTGCTGTGAGCGGGATATTGGAGGAAGAGGAGGAGGAATTGGATTGGCCTGGAGGCAGAGCTGAGAGGTTAAGGCAAGGCAGCTTGTCCGGTTGAGAGTGGCATACGTACCGGGTTGGTTGGAGACAAGACACCGGTACCCGCTAGCGCCTGCTCAACGTCAGCGGTGGCGTAGGTACCTGTACCTGGGCGCGAGGCTGCACCCCACCTGATCGTCAGCCTTTCATGGATGGCGAGAAGGGGAATGAATATAAGAGACAAGACAAGCTCAGTGATTTATCAATTTTATTACGCCCAATTGATTGAATAAACAGAAAGAATGATGATAGACGAGAAACGAAAAGGTCTTCCTTAGTTGATTAACAGCGTGGGGTATAAACACAGCCTTTATTCGCTACCTAACCATAAGTTGACTGACTGCCTCTCAAGCTCCAGCGTTCCATTATTCCCTACCCAGGCAGATTCGTGCCTCATTCGATGCTCTGGCGGTATTAATCTGCCATCATGACGCATCGAGTATTGTTCTAAATAATTATCCCTGTAACCAAGCGAGACCTATAGCTGTATTACACCCATTCCGAGTCCGTCGTTATCCTGCTGCTTTCTGTCAGGCTCTTTGCGGCACCTGTACCTCGTGCAATTCACTGGCCATTACCGCCATCTAGACCTCCACGTCGTGTCTTGGATGCGCAATTTGCGTTTAGTTGTAATGCCACCCCAAGAATTGCAGCACAATCCCACATCACATCTACCTGCTTCAGTCACGCCCTGCCTTGCTCTACCGGTCAGGGTCGTAACATCCGCCTGCTATAACGAGATTCATTCGAGTAAACTTGACATTAATCACAGGCGTCTTCTTCGTGGGAAACGCAGAGATTTGATCTGGAGTAATCATCACCTCTTTGCTCTTCTTCTTGGTGCCCGTGGTGGCTCCAGTGTTGGCTGGTTGGCCCGAAGGTCCAGCGTTGATTCTTGATGCTTCTCCATTGGGACCACCAATCGCCAAATCGGCACCGGCAGTAGCAGCCTCAAGGCCGGCCTGTTGAGCGGCTTTGTGAGGATCCGCTGGTGATTCGACGTCCCACAACCGAACAGTACCATCTTGGCCACCAGAGGCAAGTATGTTGGACTCGACGCTGAAGCTGAGAGACCAGACGCCGCCTTTGCCGTGGCCGCGAGAGCGCTTGATGCGAGTACCCTTGACTAGATCCCAGAAGAAAATATTGCCCGCAACGTCTGCGCTGGCTAGAATCTTGCCGTTGGGTGCGCATTCTAGAGAGCTGACGTGCTCAGTGTGCCCAGTAAATACTCTCACGCAGGCCCCTGTCACCACGGACCACATGCGGACAGACTTGTCCGTTTCGTCTGATGCCGAAAAGACATACATGCCGTTGGGATGCCATGCTATAGCTGAGACGGCGGTATCGTGCCCAACAAGCAGACGCTGGGGCGACGCATGATCCTGCATCCACACTCGAACGACCTTGTCGTAGCCGCCGGTTAGAAAGTAATGTCCGTGTGGACCCCATTGCGCTCTATAGACAGGTCCGTCGTGTGACTTGTAAACGCATAAGCAGGTCCAAGATTCCAGAGACCACAGCCGGATTTGTCCGTCCGCTGAACATGAGAGTAGTAACTTCGGCCGCCCGTCAATTGCCGCATTCTGTCTTCCTTCATCACCAAACAGCTTTTGGGGAGGTCCCGAAGCAGAGTCGGAGAACGAAATGTCGAATACAGGGCCAAAGTGTCCAATCAGCTTCCGGCTGTTGAACTTGGCGCCTTTTTCGTGAGCATTTGAGCTGGGGAGAGCTTTTCCATCCAAGGACCAGACGCGAATATAGGATTCGCTGGTACCCACAGCTGCGAGCTGTCCGTCGTCAGAAAACTCCATACATGATACGCTGTCTCAAAAGTCAGTCTCCTTTGCCCTTAATTTGCCAATTGAAGTGTAAAAAAACTTGCCTTCCAAATGTGTTGTGGAATGTAAACATGCAAGCGCTGACGGGGACGCCCACACCACCTGTTCGACCCTCGATTTTGAATCTGTCTCTATTTTCTCGCAGCTTTTGCATCTCAAGCATAATATCTCGCGGGCGAGACGGGGGTAGCGGTAGATCCGCTCGGCTCGGGGCATCTGCACTCTCTTCTCGCTTGATCTTTTGGTCAAGCTCTTCTATCAGGCTAGTTGCGCCAGGGACCGGGGGATTTCGCCGTTCCTCGTCTTCGATTTCGGCTCGGATATCATCGCGAAGATCAGTATCCATCGGTAGAGGTCCAAGGCTCAGAGGTGCCGCCGGATCCAAAATATCCTTGTTGGATAGCCCGATGTTGACCCCCGGGATACCTTCCTTAGTATCCACCTCCTCGATTTCCAGATTCTTCGTCTTCCTAAACACCGCCTCAAAGCTGAATGGAGTGATAGGTCCGCGAGCTGTTGAATCAATCTGACAATATGAGACGAGTAGTTGTCGGATCACGGATCCACCTTGATCAGATTCGCGCTCAAGAAAGTTGAATAGGTCGCTAGTCGCATGTTGGTTCAAGGGGATACGATACTTGTTCTCCTTGTATAATTTGGTAATGGGGTTCTCGTTTGTATGCTGCGGAAGCGTGATGGTCGAAAACGTCTTCAAATCATCTGCATGGGACGCTTGGAAATGCTGGCCAATTTCTTTAAGGAACAGCTTGCCCTCTTCTGTGTATCCATTTCCAACCAGCTCGATGAACGAGTAAACAAACGTCGGCCAGAGAAGCTTTGATAGCTCAAACTAATGCAAAACTCTCTTCAGCACGCGGACATGTAGCGCAAGCCATTCGAGGAGGAACCTACCTTGTAGATTTCGAGATTGTTTTCGACCCAGTCTCTCAAGAGTCGAAACGCTCTCGAGTACTTCTTTGGACCTAGGTTTGCTAATTGCTGGACTGGTTTTCCATCATTACCCAGATGCTTTGACTCCTGTCTGAAAACCTCTTCTGTCCGGTTGAAGCCTCGCTTAAGCAAATAATCCGTAACCTAGTGATGTCATTAGCTGAGATGATGCTGAGTATTGGACACGTTTTGATGTGTAGTTGCGATTGAGTGTCTTCTGTGAGGGCAAAGGGAGAGACATGAAAGAGAGAAAGTCAAGCTCTCGGGTATGGGATAGTGGATGAAAACGGATGGCACATGAGACTTGTTTTAGGATGCCGCTGCTCATCGAATGCTACAGAGTGGTTGAGGCAATGTAGCACAAGAAGGACAGCAGCATACCATAGCAAGTGAACGCTGCTCATCAAGTTTCTGTGGAGGACAATAACTTTTTGATTTGAGACGGCGACCCCCGCGGAAAGGACCACGGTGAGAACAGGCATAATTCCAAATGCTACCACGTACTATCTGGTTCAGATTTTGGTTTGACATGGCACCTCCAGTGGTGCCAGTTGCAGCCGTAGTCGCGGCGGGAGGGCCAGCTGGTGATGTTGCTGGTTGCCCTGCATAGGAGTTGGCCGTGCCAGCGCCCTGGGTTGGCGCTTGAGTAGCCATGGTGGAGGGAGAGTGAACACCGTCTTTGAGGAGAGAGATGGATTCGAAGATCGGTACTGCTAGGTAGATGTGCTTCCAATATGCCTAGACTTGGAAGCTATGTCATAATAAATCCTCGTCCTGCGTGGCGTGAGGCGCAATGCAACTCGTGCCAGCGTGGTTCAGTGAGCTCAAGTTGCGCCTGGATCTCACGCCCAGGTCGTGTAGCGGTATGCGGGAGGCGAAACGTGCCAGTCGTGAGCTCCACAAGGTGTAATCAAATCCAGTGATTCCAACTGTGATGCCTGTGTGCGATATTCGGAGGAAAAGAGGGCGTTGCAGAGGATAGAAGGCGACTGTGATTTGATGGTTAAGGCACCAGGTTGATGTTGAGAGTAAACTTAGAGGACTGAAGACCGCGAGACATCAGAGCCGTTAGTATAGCCGAAGTTTAAGCGGCGCCTCTCAGCTGCTCAGTCTCGGCAACAGTCAAACCAAATATGCTGCTGTACGTCGTTATGGTCGTCAAGTATGAAATATGGTACAATAGAATGACTCTTTAATAGTAATTGTGCAAGATTCTGAGCTTATAGAATATTCCAACAGAGAGACTTCACTTACAAAGCATGCCATACAAGCCTCGTGGTATCTTATCAGATTCGCGGCGCGTTACCGGGACCCACAATTGTTCAATGTTCCTTGGCCATGCTTTAACAGCACAATTCAACCACCTACACTATTCATACCCACACGCTTGACATCCTCCATAACGCCTCAATCACTCGAGTGGCCGTCAAAAACAAATCTGCAATCCCCAAAGTATTAGCTGGGAATCACACAATCCGACATAGCAGGACCACACAAACTGAGCAATCTCTCGTCAATCTCACTGCCATGGCGTCACCAGAGGACATCGTCATGGGAGACGAAAAGGAAGACTCTCAGCCCCAGGAGTCCTTTGTCCCTTTCACCCTGGAAGAAAATATCCACCAGCTCAACTCCATCGACCGGTCCATTGTCCAGCTGATGAACCACACTGCCACTGCGCTTGGCGCCCTCACCACTCCAGCATCCTCCGACAGCAATCCTTCAGCATCAGTAGAGTCAACAGCGCAAAAGGACGCATTCAGGGAAGCCACAGATACTTTTCTTGATACGCTCCATAGTATCGATGTACGAATGAAGCGCCAAATCCTCGCACTAGAAGAAGCGGGCATCGTCAATCTATCCAGCGGACCTCGGCAGGGTCACAACACCACTGTGAAGCCATCTTTGAAGCCTAATGGCATGGGAGCCATCGGAAATCTGGACGTTGGGTGGTTAAACAGTCGGAGTACCAAAGTTGAACGAGATATGGAGCTGGAGTTGTGGAGAAGGGCGAGGGAGCTCCTTGAAAAGGACGAGGGGAGTGTCAAGAAGGAGTAACACATGAAAGGATTGGCGTTTCGGCAATAATGTACAATGGGGTTATTAATTCGGTATGCTTCAAGGTACGCTAATCATTATTTTGTTCCTGGACATTACATTACTGATAACATTTTGTTGAAGGCTGTGCCTCCCATGCATACAATCTCCCGCAATCCCATCCACCTACACCGGGCTGCCATTGAGACACAGTCACCCTATACCTAGATCTCAGTATCATTCTCGCAGAGCCTGTTATATGCATGCGTAAGTTTGAAAGGTTCGTCTGGTGCGCGCGGCACAATATTCTCGGGCTGAATGCTAACAGGGCGTCAGCTAGAATGATTTCACTTCAAACAGCACACTTACAGGGCATCGAAGAAATAGCAAGAAAATTCTCCATCTTCGGGCGTCGAGTGCTTAGCTAGATAGCCGGAGTTAGTTTATATGATGGCGATAGAGGTAAACCAGAACGTATTACTTTGATACCCAACCCAAGAGACGCATTTCTTCCTCGCGTTGCAGGTGTACTGGCACCTATTTTCGGCCCATGGGACCCAGGTAGTGCCCAAAGAGAAATGCTGCACTTGTTAGATTGTAGCCTTTGGAGATGTATACGAGCACAGGTAAAACTAAAACTTACGTCTGCATCTCCAACGTTTTGGTGGCGCGCTACCCATGCTGGATCGAGAACAAAGTGCATCGGGAACTGGGATGGCGGCTTCACCTCGTGATAGTGAATGGTCCAGTGGTCATACTTTTTCGGGGCCCCGTAAACGCACGCCCTATGTTGCGTTTCGGTGATGACCTCTTGGTTCAGGAGAGGAGCTGCCGTGGTAGCAGCGATTAAAGAGGCAGCTAATAGACACTGGACGAGATGCATGGCCATTCAGCTGCAGTATTGCCTAGAAGAGAAGTCTGGCAGTTGGAATAGACGGAGGCAAATGTCCAGATGGTTCAATTCTTCATTTGATATCTTTCAGTACTGTGAGCGACCCCTCAAGGTGCAGCATTGATTCCGTGTCATAGCATCATCATATCGACGTTTTCTCCCGCTGCCCTAAATGCACAAAATAAGGAAGCGGCTAATTGAGCCACTGCCGTTTGATTGAGGTGCCTCGTCTGATTCTAATGCGGCGCGCTAATCGCCGAGATTCTAAACTTGATGGCTTCTTTAATGGAAGGCGCGGAACTGTGGCACAAGGCATCATGCATTCCATCTCGTGGAGCCTTCCGGGTATGTAAATTGGGAGACGGGTGTAATTTGGTGATGTCGACGTCAGAATCCTGGCAACAAAGCACTAACTTAGAGGGTAGTAGGGTAACATATAATATCAAGTTGCTCTGCGATATGCATGCTCTTAATCATATCAATTGCATTTCTTGGCAAACAAGCCCTGAACATGGCTCGTCTAAGAGAAGGAATCTGTGGATCGATACGCCATGGCGGGTTACTAGATGAACAATATTGATCATATTGAAAGCTGGCAATAGATTCAAGTACGTTGGTAAATATTGGTTGGACTCTCAAAAGACTCCTTTTGTCAACACCAAGGCCACCTTCAATGAAATGCCTGAGCTCGTCTTCAATAAGCCGCGACTCTTTCACAAGCATCGCGCCGCGTTAGCCGCTTCGAGATGACATGCAGGAGTGGAGAATCTGAAATCTCGTACTATCGAATTATGGAGTGAGTCGCTCTGCTTGTGAAACATTGTTTTAAAACGTCATCATGGACCATTAGATGCGGAATTATTCACTTGTACGCACATATTTTCCCCATTGTACTGTACCTATGGACTGCGGAACTTACGAAGAGGCCGAATCTCTGCCTCATCTGTGGTCACTATTTCTCCGTCTATCAAGTCCATCCATGAATGACCCATATCAAAACGCTCAGACCACTGGAGCTCCAGCGCTCTTTGCGGGGCAAATCCCAGTAACTACTAGGTAGGACCCAGTCTTACTGCAATTGTAGCTGGTACTTCGTATCTGGCGTGTGTAATCGCCTATTGCAAGTCTCTTGGTTCGCCCGGCAGAACGTCGGTGCCAGGGCCCTCCCTGCGCGTTTCGATGCATGTCGTGGCATTTCATCTCCGATCAAGCCGCTCAAAAATGTTTCAATGCCCTTGATAAACACCCGGCCGAGGTTTTTCTGGCGTCGTTTCTCTACGGCTGCAAAGATCGGAAGCGCGATACGATTCGGCTCTAGGAGGTGAAGAGAAGGGATTCTTTTCTATACTACTTGATCCTTTTTTTTCTTCTTTATTCACATCAAATCACAATCAAGATGATGCAGCTGTCTCGGCCAGCGGCGACGGCGCTGCTGCTGTCGATCGCTTCGTTCGGGACGCTTGTCCATGGCCACGATCACCATGAGGGCGGCGAAAGCCACATCCCCGAGGGCGAAGCGATATCACTCGAACCGGTCGTGAGTCGCCGCTTGTGAATACAATAATAGAAGAGAAAAGAAAACAAGCAATTAACACGAATCACAGGACACGATTCTCTGGATCCACATCCTCATCCAGATGCTCGCATACGGCGTCATCTTCCCAATCGGCATGGTCTTTGGTGTAAGAACCGCCATCTTTACTCTTACTGGTGCTTTGCAAGAGCACAGCGACTGATTTATGCAATCATAGATGACCAAATCTCGATGGCACGTCCCGACGCAAATCCTAGGCTCCATCCTCGCCGTCGTCGGCTTCTTTCTCGGCCATGCGCACAAAGGAAGAGAGTTTGTCAGCCACAATGTGCACTCGGTGTTCGCCAACATCTTGCAACTCCTGCTTGTCGGCCAGGTCGTCTTGGGCCTATACTTGAAGCTTCACTGGGAGAAGGGCGCTCTCGGCATGATTCGCAAGTTTGTCCGACCCTTCCACTCCGTCATTGGCAAAGCGATGCCGCTTCTCGCATGGGTGCAGATGATCTTTGGAGGTATCACCACCCTTGGTTTCTGCCAAGGCGATCACGTTGGTCAATGCGCAGCCCACTTTATCATGGGAGGCGCATTCATTGCCTACGGTATCCTTTTGACCATTATTCTGCTCGCGGGACAAGTCTGGATTCGTCGTACGGGAAGATCGCAAGAGTTCTACGACAGCGCGGTCATTGCCGCTTGGGGCTGCGTCAACACCTTCACGGAGCACCGATGGGGTACCGCCTGGGTCAAGAATGATTGGCAACACACTACAATGGGCGTCATCTGGTGGTGTGCGGGTCTGGCTGGTATTTGGCTGAGCCGAGATCGCGATGGTAACCCGAAGCGCAACTTTATCCCTGGATTCGTCATCCTCATCACTGGTTGGGGTATGTCTGCGCACCCTCAAGAGCTGATGGTCAGCGCCATGACGCACACCATGTTTGGTTACACCCTGATGGCCGCTGGTCTTACACGTATCATTGAGATTGCCTTTGTTCTCAAGGATGCTCAGTCCCTATCCGATGATGGGCGCACCTGGAACAGCTTCCAGTACATTCCTGTTTTCGTAAGTTGACACTGCACCTGATACGCCAAGTTAGATGGTAGCTAACGCTCGCCAGCTCTTGTATGCCGCCGGCTTCCTCTTCATGGGTGCGACCGAACAGCAGATGTCTCTCATCGACGGCTCCAGCATGGATGTCATCTCTTACATCCTGATCCTTTACTCTCTCGCCTTTTTGGTCTTTTTGTTTGCCAATATGCTCATCCACCTTTACGACCGTCTGTCAAACCCACCTCTGGATACCAAAGGTTTCGCCAATGGTCACACTCACCTGAACGGACGAGCTGTAGAGGACGGCCAAATCCGAGCGGCTGAGGAATTCGAGCTCGATGGGCTGTCAACCGATGACGAGGACGATGAGAGGCAGGGAATGCTGGCAGGTGAGGGATCCAACGCCCCCAAGAGGCCTGCTGCAGCTCAATCATGAGATACAAATGGGATATGAAAGTTATGTCAACGGGGGAAACACATGCTATGGGAAGACCTCTATATAAAGTTAAGCGTGTTTGGGAGTTTTGTCTTCTTCGAATAATGTCTGTATACAATACTGGAAAGTAAGATGATGGGTAATTTTGGGTGTAATAATAACATTAAAAATAAATTAAAATAAGAATACTATGGAATGTCATTCATCTGCATCTCAATGTTCATCTGCATAATAGTCGCGATTGGCACTGGACTGTCCGTACCTGCGTCCAGGGTCCAACCCAAAAAAGCTAGCTGGACGGCTGCACATTTTTGGTGGGGCTTATCTTTTTTTTTCTTTGGCGATATCACCATCTCTCTACGTACATTTACCAACCAAATCTGCAATTCATTCAGCATACCTATATACATCTAAATACCAGCGTCCTTGATTTATTTCCTCGCAATGCCTTCCGTCAAGAACCCCAACCGTCTCTCCAAGAACCGGCTCGCCGCCCGCGCCGCAAAGGCCAAGAAGGCCAACCAGAAGCGCGCCGACCCTGCCATGAAGAACAAGATCACCAAGGCCGACAAGACGAGGGGCGCACGGCCGGGCCTGTTGCCGACGAGCGGACCGAGAGCTGCGATTAGCGCTAAGAAGGCGAGGAAGCTGGAGAAGAAGATGGGATATGCGCTGAAGAGGAAGATGGAGGCGGAGGGAGAGGCTGTGATGAAAGGTGCGTTTGTTTTGTCTTGAGGCTTTCGAGTCTTGATGTTGGGTGAGGAGGTGGAAGGAGGAACATGGAAGTGCTAACTTGGGAATAGATGCGCCTGTTGTTGAGGAGAAGGCTGTGCAGGAGGAGCAGGATATGGAGATTCAGTGATTGGTTTGTCTGGAGAATGGGATATCATACATAAGTACGAAGGACCCTTTGCAGATCGAGGCGATATTGCGGGCTAACTGGATGGTACAGATTAAAAGTCGGTTGTTTGCTTGATTGGCATTTTCTGTGGTACAATGGGACACATTACACGGCGCAGGATGGGGACTGGATTTGCAACGATTAATAGACTGGATGAGCATCTTCAACGGCTATGTGATACGTTAAGCTATCGAATATGACTTCTTTTTTTCGCCACTATGAGTTACCGAGTTGTTGCTGAGATTGCTGGAAAGACTTTGCGGGTCCTGAACAGAGGGTCGCATCTCTTGTTGCCTTTTATATCCGTCACTGTGCCTATGCGCGTGTGTATGAACAGTTTCGGCATCGCTTGTTTGACTTTGAGAGGACCCTGTCTCCGTTCCGCTATAGGAGTACGAGTTTGATGAGATTGAAGAAGGATAGGTCGTCGACGACCAGTCGCTTGTTCGGATCGATGGAGGAGGGCTGTCACAGATGCAGCAGCAGAGTTCAGCGCATGCTTCTACTGTTGACTCGAGGAAAGTTGGCTCAGGTGGTTGATCGTAAGACAGCGGTTCAATGGTGCCGTATGCAGAGGCATTGGATGATTTGCCGTCGGGTGGGTTGCATATGGGGCAGTCGGGGCAATAGGAAGACGAGGAGCTGGTGCTGGATGTGGCTGTGACAGTTCGAGAACCGTCTTCAATTGCTTCGTTGGACGAAGACGATGGGTTAGTAGGTTGAGTTGTGCTCGTGTTGTCCATTGCAGACATGTTGTCCCAGGGGGTTTCTTGATAATAGGTAGAACGGTGTAGAAATGGTAGGTAGAGTATCACAATCGTACTGCATTGGCATCTGCATGAAACTCAGTAGGAAAGAGGAAGGTTTATATAGGTTAGGCGTATCGTGATTGATATGAGATTTGGAGAGACACACGTGTATTGGTCAAGTGCTTTATCGCAGAGCTGATGCATATGGCTTGCGTCACTCGATTAGGCATGTGCGTTTGTGGTGTAACTGCGCATTCATGACCGACAGTGAATCACGGAGTGGTACGTGATAAGACGTTTCTATGTGTTGACATTGAGGACTTGGATGCTATTGAAGCTGGCAAACAAAGCATGAAAGCTTCGTAACGGAAAATACTACCTATCCAGTATGCCATGCCAAAGGTAAAGCTACGTACCTGGTAAAAAAGGATGATTCCAGAAACTGGAGAAATGTAGCCATACCAGCAGATATTAGAAAAATATAGCGATATTAGCAGATACTGGATTAAAATATCCATAGTAGCAGAAAGTAGTGACAGTAGCAGACACTTGAAGAGCTGAGTATCTATTATTTGTTGGATAAGTAAGTAAGCCATAGGTTTGCCTCGGACCTGTTCCGACACTTGGACCTCATGCAATCGCTTGGGGTGCTGGATAGCATCTCTATTATAAAGCCATTGTGCAAATAAGGGTGTATGCAAGTGACCGGTCTGGCAGTGGATATTGGCAGCTGTTGAAGTCCGAGAACAATAAGAGAAGCAGAGCGTTTGAAGTGGGGATTCTCTGCAGTTTACTGTCAAAGTGAATCCAGAACGAAATGTCCTGCATATCGACAATACAAGCATATCATCATTGTCGACGAGGTTCAATGGCAGAGCGCAGGCAGATGGGGAGAACAATTTCGTTTACAGCCAAGATGTGTTCAATTCCTTGCTGCTGCTCACACTCTCGATTTTGGCTGTTCGCAGCACTTCTTTGGCCAAATTTTTTCCCACCTCACCGACTAAAATTTTGAGGTGCAGCTGGGCTAATCTCATCTTCTTCTCTCAACTCTCTTTCTTCCTCCTTCTCTCATTTCCTTTCTTCTTTCTGATCCCTCGTTTCCCCCCTTCTCTCTTCCAAACTTGAACGGCTCGTCACTCACCTCTGCATAACTTCTCGAGCGCTATCCTTATCACAACCGCCTCCAGCCATGGCTTCCACCAAGCGAACAGTCATCGAGATATCCTCCGGCAATGACGACGATAACCCTCTCGTGACGCGTCGCAAGATCCGCCGACGATCCAAGATACCAGAGCCACAGCGTTCGTAACATTGAGATAACCTAAGAAGCCTGATTCAACATCGATACTGACACCTTTCGAGGGAACGAAGCAGACACAGAGGCCACCCAAGGCCAACCGACATTTGCAGAATTTCTCTCCCGAACGCTACCAAGCAGGCTGATCTCGGGTGATGTCGCAAAATACATCCAGCGAGAGTCCAACGTTCGTCTAGAGACTGCAAGACAAGAAGGGATTACTCTGGATACTGTCTTCATCGGCATGGACTGTTTGCCGGCTTGGATGGGTATGCACTGGGATCCGCAAAGGGAGTCTCTGCATTGTGCTATCCAAGATCGACTGATGGATGTCGAGGTTTCGAGTACGCTAGGCGATGTTCTTCGGAAAGACCTCATCGAAAAAGGGAACCGGAAACTCGAGGAGGCTCGTCAACTCGGACTGGGCATCGAGGATATCACGATTGGGAAAGGGCTCCTAGCGACATGGAATGGTCTGGCGTCTACCCAAGAGACGGTTTACGGGCTGGAAACTCCTCCCGAAGAAACGAGCATCGGAACTACTGTTCAAGATTCGTCAGTCTTCGGCCAAGCAGAGACGCCGGAGTCCGAGATCATCACAATATCCTCGGCAAGTGAAGCTCCGAATTCGCCCGACATCGTGTACGACTCCTCGAGCACATACGACAGCTGTTCCGACTTTAGCAGCAGCAGCGGCGGCAACAGCAGCAGCACTGAAGATGACGAGGAAGTTGATGAAATCATTCATATGAACAATGTGGTCAATACCCAGCCGGAATATTCGGAGAGTGACGACGAGGCTCCGCATATTCTTCACGATGTCGAGGTCGTGGGCGGCTTTGAGGGTCACCCGGACGTGGATTTGGAAGTATACTTGGTGGAAGACGACGAAGAAATAGAAGGCCTTCCGGAACTTGAGCTGGCGATTGATGGAGATGCATTTATATATTATTTTGGCGATGATGATCTTATGGAGGTTGAGATTCCTGGGATGGATCTACAGTGCTCGCTTGACGTTCCTCCTGACCAGAGTGATGAGGGGGACTATAATACGGAGGGTAGACCACCATTGAGGGAAATTGAAGGCGACTCCGACGATCAAGTTATGGATGAGGACGAGGGTGAGGATGAGGGCGGAGAGCAAAATTCGGTCATTCAAATCACTGAGGATGGTTTCACTTGGTGAATTTCTTTGTTCTTTCTTTCGGTTTACTAGGTTGTTCATGGGAGGGAGACTCTGCGTCTACAATTTGCGTTTTGGGAGGATATCGTTGCAATGTTTTCGGCTGGAGAAATCTTCTTTCAAACTCGGCAAGTTGCCTTGGTACTGGGGTATTATGGGGATTGATGAGGATTTTACTCAAGGCTCTTTTCTGTTTTGGGGGGTTTGGGATTCAAAAACTGGCGTCGGATTCTATGAACATGGAAGACTTGGGACTTGGGACTTGGGACTCGGTATTTTGTGCATTTGCAGCTCTTCACAGAGAGGTTAGCGGTATTTGAAAGGGATAGATACGGACTTGAGTTACATATTTGCTGCCTTCAGACATCGATAGTGTTACTCTCTACGCCGCTGCGCTGTTCATTTGAAGCCTACTTGCGTTGATAAAATTTCTAAGATGTTCTTGGTATGACTGACACCTGAGATATGCCATTAGTGGTGAGACTCTCGCTGTATAGTAAAAGTACGTCTTATGCATGGATGAGCCGCAACTTATGTCGTTTATCACACGCCGACATGCGGGTAGGTAGAAATAAAGTTATATGCATTAGGTGGTGTGATCCACCCACATCAGGAAACTTATAGTCCAGCCGTGGAATTGATCAAAGTCTATAGTTTTTAATACACTCCTTCATTAGTGGATGCTACGCTCTATATATTAAACCTTCAACAGTACTTTATTACGAGATGTTTCATACCATCTCTTCACTGCCTTTGCTCAAGCTCAAGCTCCGGATTTACAGGCAAGATCTGGTAATCATTATCAATACGATCAATTGGTCATAGTCGGAGTGTTTACAGCCCGACGGTTCTGCCGGTTACCACACTGCGAGTCAGTAAATAACTCTTCAGATAGTACGAGAGAAGGAATACGTAGAGCAAATGTGACGCGGCTGACACATGTTTCTTGGAGTTGATGGATATTTCCGATGAATTTACCCTGTTTCGGATATATCAGTGCTCCGAATTGTACAGAAAGCCGAGAGTTGGGTGTGCATCTCGATGAAGATTAGTGAGAAAGACTGGGATGGCCACAAAGGGTAATCGGTGGGGGCTGTTTTTTGAATACCTAACCACTAGACTCTCTATACAGACTTCCAGGTTCTAATTTACAGCGATAAGTTACAGCGACAACAGCGCAATGTAGATGAATCAAGGACCTTCATCCATAGGCAATCCATAGGATGAGACAATGACATGTAAGGTAGCGTAGAAACAGTAACTGTAGAGAAGATGTCAGGATGAGACGCATGAATTTAAGAATTATCATATATTTGTTGACTAAACGCCAAGCCTTGGACACTTTGTTTGCCCTAGCAGGAATATCTCCAACTTCTACTATTGTATAATGCATACATGAGGCCAATGATCCTCAATGAACTAGGCTTAATTTATTTTACATCAGTTACAACGTCACCTCCGGAATTAATTTGTATCGGCGTCGCGACCATCCTGGAAGCGAATTGACCAACCCATCCCATCCCATGTTGATGCCGATGCACCACACCAAGCAACGGAGAGCGAAGTTCCGACAATACGACCCGGAGCCAGCAATGATCGTGTATTTAAAGCTTGACGTTACCCCTCAAAATGGCCTAGAAGATTTTCAGGCAAGAGTTTCTCTGTGACTCCAACGAAGTGTTTTAAGTATTCAAGACCAGAGTCTTGCTTGTTGACTATTTTGTCTCTCATAGTATATCATTGTATAGCGAAGAGCACCTTTCTCGACATTACAAGCATTCAATCGTCTTTTCAAACCGCTTACAAACACCACAACTCAATACAACTTCACAACATCATCAACCATGCCTTTTATCAACGATCCCAAAGGCAAGGAAGTTGTCCCCATCAGAATCAATGGTATCAATGAACCCTTAGATGCAACTCGGCTCATCCCCGTCGAGTCCAGCAGTCAGGATAAAATCGTCCATTACGCCCAAAGTGCGACGCCTGAGTTGGCCATCAAGGCCGCTGAGGAGTCCTACAAGGCGTTTCGGAAGTGGAAGAACTCTACCCACACTGAGCGCCGAGACTTGCTTCTTCGAACGGCTGATGTGATTGATGCCTGGACTGATCGCTTCGTCGAGCTGCAAGTTGCTGAGACTTCTTGCCCTGAAGGCTGGGCTCGGTTTAATGCCATTATCTTGATACGATGCCTGCGTGAGATTGCCTCAAATATCTCGCATGCCACGACCGGTGAACTGCCGTCTTTGGAGACTCCTGGATCGCTTGTATTGGTGTATAAAGAGCCGGTTGGCCCTGTTCTTGCCATCCCACCATGGAATGCCAGTATGGTCCTTTCCGGACGTGCACTGGCTGCTCCCATTGGCGCTGGATGCTCCGTCGTGCTCAAGGCGTCGGAATTGTCTCCGGCAACGCATCAACTACTTGCTTTGGCCTTTGAAGAGGCTGGTATGCCAGAGGGTCTCATCAACATATTGCAAGCTTCGCGTGAGGATGGCCCAGTTGTGACGGAAGCGTTGATTGCTCATCGAGCAATCCGCAAAGTCGAGTTCATTGGCAGCGACGCTGTGGGCCGCATTATTGGTCAACTTGCATCCAAGTACTTGAAGCCAGTGCTGATGGAGCTGGGAGGAAAAGCTCCTGCGGTTGTGCTCAGGGATGCCGATGTAAAGCATGCGGCTGACAAGATTGTTGAAGGTGCACTTTTACACCATGGACAGATCTGCATGTCTACCGACCGCATTGTCGTGGTGCAGGAGGTTGCGGATGAACTTATCAAAGAGATCAAGACGATCCTGGAGACGAAGTACTCGAAGGGAGCTGGCTATGCTGTCAGTAAGAGACTGGCCCAGAGGGCTCATGACCTCTTGCATAAAGCCCACGCTGCAGGAGCTCGTTTCCTTGTGGGAGACGCAAGCCTCAATGCAGCTAGAACCAGCCTCACGCCGACCATCATTACCGACGTGAAGCCTACAGACGCAATATACAACGAAGAGATTTTCGCCCCTGCTGCCATTTTCATCACTGTCAAGGATGAAGATGAAGCTGTCAAAGTTGCCAACGACACGGCATATGGCCTTAATGCGGCGGTTCATAGCCGAGATGTTTTTGCCGCCATTCGCGTTGCTAAGCAGATCGAGGCAGGACAAGTTCACATTGGCAACATCACAGAGTATGACGAGCCAAATATCCCGATTGGAGGAACAAAGGGCAGTGGTTGGGGAAGGAATAATGGCAGATATGCTCTGAATGAGTTTTTGGTGGAGAAGACTATTTCGATTCACGATCCTGCAGCATCTGGGATTAAATTTGGAAAATGAGCGATGCATTAAAGAAAATAAACGTGAATGATAACCTCTTCAGCCAGAATGTATGTATATTATAACCCTACACCCTATGGATGTTCTATGGATAGGTAGATGAATACCTAAGTCACTTTGAGATTCAATTTTAAGAACCAGCCGCTATGTACATGTCGTGTTCCTTTGCCTTTATAAGTAGGTGGACCAAAGTATTCCACTGCCTTCCGAAGCCGTATAAACGCCACAGATGATATGTGCAAGTAAATGAACATATGACTCTTTATAATATATAAAACTACCACGGGGATCTAGTCGGTTTTAAAGCACCCTAAGTTTTGCTACTAGCCCTAACATTTCTTCATTCTGTAATTCCCGAGCCAGAGATAACGGCGTGTTTCCTCTTTCATCTCTTGCGTTAAGATCTGCGCCGGCCTCAAGCAATAACAAAGCTACTGCTTCATGTCTCTTCAGAATGGCTAGATGTAATGGCGTGCACCCTCTCTTAGTTTTTGCGTTTAAGTCTGCGCCCCTCTCAATTGGTAGTTTTACAACTTCTTCATACCCGTTATACACGGCCATCGATAATGGCGAGCTTCCTTTTTTAGTCTTTGCGTTTATATCCGCGCCGGCGTCAATCAGTAGCTCTATAATCACTTTATTTCCTTTCTGCAAGGCTTGGAATAATGGTGTATTTCTCATTCCATTCTTCTTGCCGTTGATGTCTGCGCCGTTTTCAACCAGCAGCTTCGTGATTGCTTCATGCCCCTTATCCACAGCTTGAAATAATGCCGTGTCTCCTTTTTCATTTGTTGGGTCTAGGTATGCGCCGTTCTCAACCAGTAGTTTTGTAATTGCTTCATTTTCGTCGTCCACGGCTCGAAATAATGGCGTGTCTCCTTTTTGACTCTGTGTGTTCATGTCTGCGCCATTTTCAACCAATAGCCTTGCAATTGCTTCATACCCGTTCTTTACGGCTTTGAGTAATGGTGTATATCCTTCTGGAGTCATTGTGTTTAAGTCCGCGCCATTCTCAATCAGCAACTTCGCAATTGCTTGGTTTCCAAGATTAGCCGCCCACAATAGCGGTGTCTGTCCTTCCTTATTTTGTGCGTTTATAATTGCACCTCTGTTAGCCAGCAGCTCCACGGCTGCTTCATGTCCATTCATGGCTTCTAGTATTAGCGGTGTGCATCCGTTATTATCCTTATCGTCCAAGTGAACGTTGCCATTCTCAATCAGCAACATCACAGCAGCCTCATGGCTATTCTTGGCCGCCCACAGCAGCGGAGTTAATCCTTTCATATCCTTAGTGTTTGGGTCGACGCGTTGATCTCCCAGTAATATCCGAATCGCAGCACTATGTCCCATTTCTGAGGCGTACGACAGAGGCGTCCGGTATTCAGCGTCTTGTGCGTTTGGAAATGCCCCCCAATCCATCAATTCCTCCATAGCGTTGATGCTTCCATTTCCCGCCGCTTGTGACAGTGCTGTTCTCGAATCTTGTCCTCTGGATTGGTCTTTAAAGTCCGGCTCTGCGCCTAGTTCAAGTAACGCAAAGACCACCTCCGTCCAGCCGTGCTTCGCCGCCGAACAAAGAGCCTTTCCCTTGTCTTCATTTGTCATTTGGTTTGTCGGAGTGATGTAGAGTAGTATTCCATTTAGATCGTCTTTGATTTCAGAGACGGGTTTGATGCGCTCGGGGTTATCTCCCTTCTGGACAACTTTTTCTGCAACATAAATGTAACGATCAATAATTTCGTCAAGGGTTGAGGGGCTTGGTACTTGGTGCCTGTGTTTCTGATCTGAGAGCCATGCGATACCATGCAGACCGAAGTCTTTCGTCTTGTTATCACAAATTGCCCACCGGTATAGCTCGCCTAATGCAATTGCTGCTTGTTGGACGGGATCGTCTACGTGAACCGGCTGGTCTATTTGGCAGTCATCCTTTCTTGTGCGAGGTTGAGACTCCTTGCAAACTTCCCATGCCCATCGTAGCACCGTCTCTGCCTGCGTCCACTCGCCGGCCCTTCGATGCTGATTTGCCATTCTCTTTGCTGCTACTACGGCGTTTTCAAGGAAAGAGAGCCTCAGCCGAGGTACCATCGTAGGCAAGATACACAATAGTGCATCTTCGTTCGAGCCTAACCGCGTTTCGGCGAATACCTTTACTATCTCAGTCACCAAGCTATTCTCCAAGCGGAAATGCGGAGTTTCTTGGATGTTGATATCACCGATATCATCCGTAATTTTGAGAATGCTCGTGATGAATGATCCAAACACCTCCTGGACACACAGAGATAAAAGAGAGCTGTCTGTATGTGCCGACGTAACACTGAAAGGAACCGGACTAGAGCTCTGTGACGTCTTAATTGCATGCCAACCAAAGAATCGAACTTCCTGGCCGTGCTCATCGCCTAGGTTCCATTTGGTGATTCTTGGGTCGCCTAATCGAATGGAAATAGGGTGAAGCTCATGTTCTGTCATAATGGGGATTCTATCACCGAGCCATATCTTCAGGTCAGTCTCCATATATTTGTTGCTTGAAACAATGCGCCGCGTCGGGATTTCAGTAGCTCGGGATATCGTGAAATGACTCTGCTCGTCTGATACTTCAACAGCCGGGTCAGACTTCAATGACCACACCCACAGTCCCAGAAGTCCTTCTAGTTCTAACTTGTTTTGAAGCTTCCAAGGAGTCGTCAGTTCTTTGCGCGTTATTCTTAAGCATATAGTATGCTGGATTGGTTGATCCTCAGAAGCATCATATGGATCCACAGATGCAACGTCACAAGCAAAACTCCAGAACATGGATAGAGCGTCTCTCCACTTGTCTCCAATCTTCGGGCTCTTAGAGAAGATGGTATTGACTGCAGACTCAATTGCGAGAGCAAGCTGATGGGAAGATTCTCGGACCTCGACCATTCCAACGTCAAGATACTCTGCAGAATTTGCGCCCTTAATATGAGTGTTATGCGACTGGGTGAGTTGCGCGAGACGAGTCCGGTAGGTTAATAATTTGGCAGCGACGTTTAGTTCACTATAAGTGGGTGGCAGCGTGGCTATGATTCCATGTGTTTTGCCAGGCGTACCACAGAATCTCCAAAGAAGACGTGGATAAGCTTGTGAGTCCTTTGGTGGTGTTGAAGGTTTTGGCTCATGTTGAAAATCTTGTTCGCCAATACGCAAGGCAAGCCAGTCAAGCTCGTGCCCAACAACCTCGTCAGGGCGCTGAGAAAGAAAGTTATCTTCCGGCTTTAAGCGCTGCATGCGAAGCGCGGCTCGAGCAGCACTCATCAGCACGGTGGCTCCAAGCTGGGCCACAGATACTGCAGAATGAATGGCCCGTAGTCCAACAAACTGCATCACAAAGCCGGTGATAGAGATACCAATAGCCGTCCAAACCATAATTTGGGAAATCTTCACCTGGTTCTTCCACGAAGTGATGTACTCCTGTAGGGGCTCGCCGTGATCACTGCAGCAGAACGCGTCAAAAACTTGATCCCCGAGCACTTGTCCTCCAGGCTGAACCCAATATAGAGTCTCTCTGGGTGCATTCTTGTCTCCGCTGTCTGGGTTTCTGCGGAACACTTGTTCTTTTGTGCTCCCCCCCCACGAGAAATGCACAAAGAAAAATGCCACCACATAAGAGAACAGTTCCAATGATGGTGAGCGGACACGCATACGATTCTGGATGAATGTCATCTTTCTCCCAGCGAAAGTAGTATGTCACAAGGACTGCGAAGACCAAAACACCGATCTGTAATACCAGGCCAAGCAAGGCCGTTGCCCAGAAAACAGCGGGAGGCTTTCTCTTGATCCCAACGTTGAGAGAAAGATTGGGAGAGAAATTTTCAGCGAAAGAGTCAGACATAATCTCATTGTTACCCGGGTATTCCGGGGGTTGAATCCGAGTCCATTTGTTTGGATTTTTTTCGATAAATTCTTGAAATGTATATATACCCGCTTTCTCGTCTGCGAAGTTATGCTCGGGGTCGTACACAACCTCAAGGATTTTTGGGCGCCCAAAGACTCGCGCGATACCGCCATTGTTGTAGAGCTCGCACACATCTCGACTCGTAGAGGAGCACAGCTCTGCCTCGGCGACTCCCCCTCCTTCTTGTGCCCTGCCAATAAAGGCACGCAGTGACGGGCTCCCGCACACGCGAATCGCCGAAACGATCGCGGTCAGGATGCCCATTGGTGCCATTGCGAAGATGAAATAATCGATTGTGGCAATACTCTCACTGAGATACTGCTTCGTAATCTGTTCACCGAATAGGGATAGAAATGGAGCTAAGTCTGCCGCGAGGTTATTCGAGAAATCATCCCAGCCATCTGCACGAACAACCGGGAGAGTGAGAAGGCCGAGGAGGCAAGCTGTAAAGAACATCTTCAATCTGTACGCCGAAGAATCAATTATTATTGTGAATGGTATTGGATGTTTAGACTGAAGACGTATGGAGTCGAATGTGAAGTCGTAAGACTTATGGCGCTGAACGCACTTATATGTACATGGAGTCTTAAGACGCGGACGGGATAAGCTATTTTCAATCTTAAACCTTGGGCATGACATTGAGCTCCAATGCTTAGTACCCAAATATAGAATAGCATGAAAAGCGAGGCAGCAGCATTCATCATGTGTGACCGGTATCGAAGTGGCTATTGGCGAGGAGTTTGATCCCAACCAACGGCCGCTAAACATTGCAGGAAGTTGATTAAGGAGGCTTTTCGTTCTCCTCCTACCAATGTTACATCCATCGGCTACCAATCAAAGATCAGAAAAGTATTTATACGAAGCGTTTTGTGTAATACGTGCACTGATACACAGGCTGCAGTAAGGGTGTATTGACGAATGGCTGATACAGAGACCTGTCAACCTGTATTCAGTATAAGATGTCGTTCGGACCCTTGAATAATCCCGTTGAGCTAATTTGGGACTTATAACAAAGAATAAAGCTTGAATTGGTGTGAATTGATCCGCAAAGATGGCTTGAGCTTTCTGTTTCTTGGATAGATCATACGTATCGCTGATCCTAATGGCTCCGTGTAGAACAAGATTTGGTGTGATACTCAGGCGCTTATTAGTCCTACTTTATGCACGTAGGCCTAGCCGCGTATCTGTTTATGTCGGCTTCCGAAGCGGAGGCGACAAGAGACGCCGAAGCCGCTCTTCACTTATCTTGCTCCGTCACACCAATTCATGAAGGTGCCCAGATGACGGTACACTCGTAGTGGAATAACCGTATCAAGAAGATTCCGTGGCTTTCGAAATCGGACTGTCTGTCCCAACTAAACAGGTCGTTTCCGTCAACATGTTGACATAAATTTATCGAGATACCTCTGATTCTGCTGCTTTAAACTACCTATGTAGATAATCCAGAAATCTTTGCATTCATCTCTACACCAAAACTTTAAACGCCTTCAACGGGATGGTGTCGTACCGCATTATGAACAAAGTGGACCCTCTCCATCTAGGACACCGAGCGATGGACGAGCCTATCATTCAATTCTTCAAGGGGAGAGAGCCTCAAATCAGAGGAGATTATGGGGTTCGAGGGAGGAATAGCTACAGTCATCCCCCGTCAGCCATTCATGGGCTAGATTTGCACACACGTAGAACAGAACAAGGTCAAGTTCAAGGTCCAGGCAACGGTCATCCCAGATTTCAATTGAAAGCTAGCATTGTCGTAAATTGAATCACTTGAGGAACATGAGCAATACAAATTGAAGTCTTTGAGAGTCCCCCCCGATATACTATAAATAACTAAACTGAATAAGCGATGCTGCCCCCATCTGTGATGCAAAGAAAGGGCGGTCAGACTCAAATTTCGGCCCCTTGCGACCAACACAAGCCTTCCGTGTCACAAGAAAACTACATGTCAAGAATCTAATAGAGATTTGAGGTTTATCGCTCTACTTTCTTAATGATCTAAGGGATTAGTCCCTCAATTACTCGAGTTTTAGCTGCTTGAACTGCTCAATAGTTGTTTCAAAGCCATTTGCTTCGCTCTCTAGATCAGCCAACTTCTTCTTGTCGGCATTCTGCGTTGCGACAGCAACCTTTTCGATGTATACTGGATCTTGAAGGAGCTTGGTTTGCTTCTGGACAGCGGCACGGGCCTTTTCCAGCTTCTTTGCCGCTTTCGCAATCTCCTCGTCCAAGTCGACACGATCCTTGACGTAGATGAAGACGGAAACGGCGCTGGACACGGGGAAGGCAACGCAGCCGGTAGGGCGAGCATGATCTGGCGAGAGGATCTCGATTTCCATGGCACCCTTGCCGCTGAGAGAGCGGATGGACGACTTCTCTTCGGATACGGTCTTGTGTGACGCTGCGTCGTAGGCATGGATGAAGATCTTCGCTTCGTCTTTGGGTGAGTACTCGGCTACGAGGGACCGAATACCCTTTGAGCAGCCCAAAACAATGTCGTAGGCAGCCTCAGCTTTGGGATTCTCAAATTGCTGGTCCCATTCGGGATACTTCGCTATCATAATACTCTGTGTTGCATCATCCGGTCTTCTGGGCAATCTCTGCCACAATTCTTCTGTGATAAAAGGAAGGAAGGGATGAGAGAGGACGAGAGCAACTTCAAGAACGGAGTAGAGTGTCTGAAGCGCGGAATTTATCTGAGCTTCAGATCCCTCCTGGATCAAAGCCTTGGAGTTCTCAATGAAAACATCGCATCTAGATAGTAAACAATTAGTCAAGCCCGAGTTAGTCTGCGCAGGGGGCCACGTACAGCTGGAAATACCAGTAAGAGTATACAAGGTTGGCACTCCTCATAAAATCTCTCTGCTCAACAGCCTCATTAATTGCTTTGGTAGCATGATTCATCTTCCCAAGAATCCAGAGCTCTGCTAGTGACTCATTTCCATTAAGAGCCAACTGCTTCGCAGGAACAAAGTCTTTGACAGCATCCAGCTTGCCGAGGACATACTTGCAGGCGTTCCAGATCTTGTTGCAGAAGCGCCTGTAAAGGTGGATGACCTTGACATCGAGATTGATGTCGCCACCGCCCGTACTGTAGGCGATGAGAGCGAAGCGAAGAGCGTCTGCTCCGCATTCAGGAATGCCTTGCGGGAATGAAGTTTTCTGGTATGCGGTAGCCTTCTTGACTTCGGAGGCAGCAAGATTGCCAGTAAGTAGCTTGTCATGCAGAGCTTGGAGCTCGATGCCGCGAATGACGTCCAAAGGATCAATAACGTTGCCGAGCGATTTGCTCATTTTTCGACCTTCGGAGTCACGGACTGTACAAAGGTCAGCCTAGCACGAGTTACGTCGAGAGAGGCTGTACACTTACTCAAGGAATGACAGAATACCTCAGAGAATGGTACCGTGCCCTATGCATATAGTCAATAATGCTCGTCACAAAGAGGAGGCAGCTTCCTGCTTACAGTGAGCTTTATACCGAGGAAGATCATACGAGCGACCCAGAAAGGACTGCAAAGCTCCAAGTCAGCATGTGATTCAAAAATGAGATGGGATATTCACACATAAAGGTGAACTTACATGATATCCCACCCGGTCTCTAGGACACTTGTAGGGAACAGGCGGGACATATCAGGAGTTTCCCTGGGCCAGCCGAGAGTCGCGAAAGGCCAGAGACCAGAGCTGAACCATGTATCAAGAACATCCTCGTCCCGAATCTATTGTCTCATTCGTTAGCCTCCGAGATGCTGGCCTCTGGCCAAAGATTAAAAGTTCACTGGTAAATGCTATCCCTGGCAACAATGACTTGTGTAGACCAAGGAAGGATCAAGGATATCAACTAACCAGTTCAAATTTCTTGTCCGGCCAGGCCTTCTGCGCCTTGGCGAAGGCTGTGTTCTGATTAGCAACCAGCGCCTAGAGTAACAGTTGGAATACGAGGGCAATACCTTCTTCTTGAGTTCGTCCCGCGAACCACCTGTCGTCGGTATCCTGATCATCCTCTCCTTCAAACCGAACACGGTACACGGGGCACTGGTGTCCCCACCACAGCTGTCTTGAGATACACCAGTCGTTAATATTCGCCATCCATTGAAGGTAGTTCTTTTCCGCCGACTCGGGCTTGATCTTGATTTGGCCTGTTTGGACAGCTTTAATCTATGGGACAAGTATGAGTAAATAAGTCAAAGCGCAAAGAGAAGTCCAAAGGATGTGAGGCTTACTGCTGGTTCTGCGAGGTCATCCATCTTCACCCACCACTGTGGCTTCATCATAGGTTCGACGACATCCTTGGTTCTCTCCGAACGAGGTACAGTCATGGGGTTATCCTTCTTATCCACGTAGAGTCCAAGTTTCTTCAGATCTTCCTGGATGGAATACCGAACGTCGAACCGTTTCTGGCCTTGGTACGGGCCACCGTTCTCGTTGATTAATCCGTTGTCCGTCAAGATGTTGATAAACTCGAGCTTATGCGTCATGCCCAGCTTGAAATCGTTGACATCGTGTGCTGGGGTCAATTTGACGGCACCGGTACCGAACTCGCGGTCGACATATGTATCGGCCACGATTGGAAGCCTGCGGCCCTTGATGAAGGGATGAATAGCAAATTTGCCCACGAGATGTGTGTAGCGAGGATCGTCGGGGTGTACAGCGATGCCACTGTCGCCTAGCATGGTCTCGGGACGTGTTGTCGCAACTTCAATAGTCTCCTCCGAATTCTCGATCGGATATTTAAAGTGAACAATGATTCCAAACTCGACCTTTTTGTCGTATCCTGGTACGTCAAGAAGCGTTCGTCCTGATAATTCTTCATTGTCAACCTCAATATTGCTGAGAGCGGTCGTCAAGGTGGAATCCCAGTTGACCAGACGGTTGGCTCTATAGATGATGCCTTCTTCGTGGAATCTGATGAAAACATCCGCGACAGCGGATGAAAAGTGCTCGTCCTATTGAGAGATTAGCTTGAGTGTTGTAACCACCGCGTGATCTTGGAGTATGCACCATTGTAAACGCCTCTCTGCTCCAATCAAGACTGCTTCCCATTTTTCTGAACGCATTGTTGATCTTTTGGTGATACTCTTCCTTCCAATCCTGGACGAGCTCCACGAATTGTGTTCTGCCTAGATCATGCCTGGTCTGTTGTTTCCTCTTCCAGAGAGTCTTTTCTACAACGCTCTGTGTCGCAATGCCTTGAAAGCCATCAGATAATGTCAATTAACCGAGGTATATAAGGAGAAATCTTACCAGCGTGGTCACAACCGGGTAGCCACAGTGTTGTCTTTCCCTTTTGTCGGTTGTAGCGGATCATCAGATCTTGCAGCGAGTTGCCCAAGGCGTGGCCCATGCTGTTCCCTTGTCAATGACTCTTGATGCTGAGTGTTGGAGATATATAAACAGGAATACTTACTGTAAAGCTCCCGTGACGTTGGGAGGAGGAACAACGATGACAAACTTGCCCTCGGGCTTGACATCGCCTTCTGGTGTGAACTGGGGTTTAAAGTACCCCTCCTTCTCCCACCAAGCATACCAAGCCGACTCAACAGCAACAGGATGATACGAAGAATAGTGAGGGTCATCAAAGGGCTTAAGCCGCTTCTTCTCTCCCTCTGGTGTATCCTCAACGAACGGAGGCAGGACTTCGGCCGCGGCCTTTTTCTCCTTCTCCTTATCCTTGGTCTTTTTCGCAGCTGTGGTGGCCGCCGCAGCTTTGGCAGCCTTCTTCTGTTCGTAAGCGGCTAGCTTTTCTGCCTTTTTGCGCTCTCGTTCAAGCTCTTTCTCGGTCTTTACTTTGGTTGGGGCGGGTGCTGTGCTCGAGTCTTGGCCAGAAGAATTGGGCTGAACGCCGGCCTCGATGCCGTCAGCCACCGGAGCCGATATGGCTTCCGGCTGCGGGTCGGTTGCGGCGACTGCCCCGCGAAGAATATCTTGTTAGCCAGACCTTCACTCTTGGGGCTTTAATGAGGCCCTTTTGGCAGGACTTACTTGGATTTTCTCGTGCGCTGTTGGTAGCCATTATTAATGCTTGGGAGAGAATCTTGAACAAACGAAGGTGACGGGCGCGCGAGGGGCGTTTAAAACGGCGGCCGAGCAAACATCGCAGCAATTGGTGACTCACAGCTACATGTTTTGCTGCCGTTGTGCGGCACAATGCCGGCTTATTAAGGCACATTCCTGACACCAAAGTGAGTGTTGGTCTGACTCAGTCAAACAAGAACCAGTCATTATAGTTAACAGCGACATTATCTGCAATCTTTGTTTATTTGCAATAGCCTCAATAGCTTGTAGCTCCTTTAATGGCCAAAGTAAAATACAACTACATGTAGGCTAACAGCAGAGAGCACCCGTGCAGGGATTGTATTATTTGGCTATGTGGTTATGGAGCGATAAAGACGGTGACAACATGACAAACAAATTATCCCAAGACAATAGTCGGCCACTGCTGGCCGCAATCGACAGGATCAAACAGGGTCTGGGGTTTGTCGGGGCGCTCATTGTTCTGTTCGCTGCATTGTAATTGTGTAGGAGACAGCGTTATACTCTTGGCTGTTTGTACTTAGTATACGACGAGTACGTGGTTGATGCACTCTCCTTTACGCGTAAGGTAGCTTCAGCTTGTGCGTCTTTGTTTGCTTGGGATAAATTAATTCTACTGAAAGCAACACTTATTCATCATTGGGAATGAATAAGAATGACGGGAATGGCTGGATCGATGGGAAATAGTGTGATAGAAGAGTTTCTAATAGACCAATCTTGAGTTTGGTAAGCTGAGGTAACTCAAATGCCGTCTATAACACCGAAAGACCGCAAATTCCCCGCAGTCAAGGCCGACACACCGCAGCTCTATTGACTTCACTCCGGGAGTTACCGACAAGCAACATAATTCCAAACATCTCAAAACTTGCTATCAAATAGCATGTGTAAGAATATTATTTTTAACTTTTGTAAGTATGTTTAAGGTTGTCATTGGGATTGGAAAAATTATAAAAGGATATGAAGTCATGTTGCTTCGAAACATAGACAACACAGCATCAATCAGTTGAATAAGAAGATCCTCAATCCAAAAGATCTATTTTCATATAAGAAACCTCTCTAATACTCTTCATTACCGACACTATGCCATACGTCGCAGAGCCGTGGTCGTTTGACGACGTCTTGAAACTCACCAAAGTCAGCTCGGCCTACTGGAGAGCCACGTTCAATGCTCCGCCATTGAACCTCTTTACACCGCGAACCTATGCTGCCTTGCGTACGCTCGTCGAGCTCCTGGAAAACGACCGAGCTGTCAAGGTCATCGTCTTTGATAGCTCGGTGGAAGATTATTTCATCGCTCACTGGGACTTGACGGCTGGTGAAGACAAGCCTGAAGATGAAGAGACTGCTCCCATCTTTGACTGGGCCAACTTTGTACTTCGTCTTGCACGTCTTCCCGTAGTTAGCATTGCCGAGGTTCGCGGACGCACTCGTGGCCACGGCAGCGAATTCGTACTGGCGTGCGACATGCGCTTTGGCAGCATCGAAAAAGCAATCTTTGCGCAGCCCGAGGCCGCCGCTGGCGTTCATTGTGGTGGTGGAGGAATCGAGTGGCTGCCTCGCTTGGTAAACCGCTCGCGAGCCTTGGAGATTCTCCTCGGGGGTGAGGATTTCGACGCTACGACTGCTGCTCAGTACGGGTACATCAACCGTGCCATCAAGGACTCGGAGTTGTCTGCCTTTGTGGACAATTTCGCACGCCGGATAGCTGGGTTTGATCGCAAGCCTCTGCTGGAAACTAAGAGGGCTGTGAATGATCGTGCTGGGCTGCCTCGACTGACGGATCTTCTTTCGTCGATGCAAGACTTTGTTCGAGCTTGCACTTGGCCTGAGACTACGAAGCGAATGAAGACTCTCTTTGAGATGGGAATCCAGCAGGTCGGTCCTGTGGAAAAGGATATGGGACATCATCTTCATGAAGCTTCAATTAAGATGTATGGAAAGACTGAAGATACACAGTGAGAATGCAATCATTCGCATGCTATCTACTTTGCTTGCGTACATGGCTAAGTAAATGTCATCATGAACTCCATAAAATAAACTCATCGGCTTCTTCGCACATATTCCAACGCTAGTTTAATTTTCTCCTAGTGATGCAAGTAATTTTCCGGTACCAATTTGATCCTCTCTGATTACTATTTGAACAAGTTAAAGACCAGCGGCTACGGACATCTAGTTCACGTAGAAATACCACATGATACATCGTGAATAGAAGACTAGAGTCAACTATATGTGCAGGGGCGCATTATTACTCAATAAAGTAATCTATTATAATGGATAATTATTATTTTATTTACTGAAGTCCTGCTTAATTCTAGTCAATCATCACTTCCGGTCCCTGGCTACAGATAGTTTTCGACCAAGTTCTTAATTCCTGTCGTAATCCACCTTGTACTCTGTCTTGACCCTGATCCCCAAATCTTTCCCATTGCTCCTCGCATGATCTTTTGCCTCAGAGTCAAGGATCGACTCTTCACTGGTGTTGTCCGAGGTGACCCGCGCCCTGGTAGTGCTGTGCCTGGCAGCCATGGTATCATCTATCGTTGCATTTACCGATTTGCCTCGAGGCCCAGATCCACCGATGGTCTGCAACGAAAACATGTTATCCCCTGACTGGTCCCTATTTCTAATCCATCCGCTGCCACCTCCAGTACCACTACTTCCCTTTGCGCTGGACAAACCCTCCAACCACCCTCGGTAAAGCGGTCGACAGACAGGAATGCCGATACAAACCATGGTGGTACAAAATTCCGCAGCATGCCATATAATGATGCCAACAACGTCTTTAAGATAATTCGGGCTGCCCAAGAACTTCAATTGTATGGCTCTCTCAATGCCGCAAGCCCCGGCAACAACACCCAGGCTTAAAGAAGCAGCAATAATTCGCTTCTCACGTTTCGGCATTTGAATGTTCCAGAGAAGATACCAGGGGAAAGCTGCATACCAAAAGTCCGTGATGACAGACCAGGCGCCTGCGTAAGTTGAGATCGGGCCTGGGTCGATGGGGCATTTTCCGTCAGGGATTCGACGATCCCACAAGAAGGCCGTGGGGTGGCACGCAAACCAGAAGACGAAAAGCGAGGCTACGATGCCGGTGGCGAGAAAGAAGTTGGGAATCCATATGATGATTTGATTGCGCTTGTCTGGAACGAGTCGTACTAAGAAGAGAGCCATGGAAGTCTTGCAAAGGATCGTTCCGAAGACGAGGATGGTCTGGCCGATGGCAGAGTAGAGAATTGCCCTCGTGACAGATTCCATTCCCACGACGGGGCCTTTCAGGGCGATAACATCGTCGATATTTCGGCCGAATCCATACATCGACGCAATCGTCATCATAATGTCGTAGGTTAAAAGGGTAACCTGTTAATTTGTTAGTTCCAGGGCAACACATACAACCAATCACATTTCCGCTGCCGAAAGTCAATGCACATACAAACGAGGCATTATAGAAGTAGTCGTCCAATCCATACGCGCGAATTACTCTCACACGGGTATACAAACGAAGAATGACAAAGACCAGCGCCAGCGCGGTAAGAGACCACAGCACAGCCAACATCTTGGGCGCATCTCCGCCCAGTCCCGTCTGATATTGGTTCGCCATGGCTGCTGTTGGTGGCTTACAGCCCGTTCCAACCAAGTTGATGCAGGAAGATGGCTCGTGTGTTGCAGAACATTCTAACAGGGAAAGGGGAGTATGTTTTTGAATCTCTGGAGTAAGACTCACCCTGGCACCGAGTTGTCGGTTGGACCTGGGGTCACGCCCGTTACCAGAATCACGGACAGCATTTCGGATGGATACGGGTAATATAAAGAGGAAAGATCAGCAAAGATACCTGTTCTGGGAAATATTACCAGTACCTGCAGTTGCTTAGTGGCAAGAAGGGAGCGGTAGTTGAAAAAATTTCATAAAAATTTTACTCTTCATAATTCCTTTTTTGCTGTCTTCTGGCTGAACATGGGTTTCCTCACTACATGTGCTGGGGTAGCAATGTGATCAGGGGTTTGTCTGTGATCTCTGCACCAAGTCAGTGTTCATTGCCCAGTTTAGTATAGATGACCGCGGCAAACAGGAAACCGAGCCGTTAGACCCCGGCAAATATCTCACTTGGACCAGGGTCGGGGTCAAGCGAGGAACCACGAGCATGCTAAGACTTCCAGGTTGCAACGTAAGCGAAAATCAACTTCGTTTAGTTATCATGTTAGGTTGAAATCGCCTACGGGGGATACACTGTACGCTACAGCTGCCAAAACCTTTCCAAACCCTGCCAAGACCTAGGCTGAATATAGTCTCGATATCCGCGGGGAGGGGAATGGCTGCGGTGGTTAGGGGCTCGTGGGGGCCACTAGGAGATGCCGACTTGTAATTTGCAAGATTATTTGGCCTTTTCACGGCATGGTACGAGATATACGAGGAGGGAATTTCTCCAGTATATACCAGGCCACTATTTAGCGATAGCCGACTCCCGAGTTCTATCCGGATGGCATTATTGTACACGGAGTAGTGTATAGCCCTATAAATAGGCTTTGGCCAAATAGTGGGCAAAGAGGCGGATAGACATCTTCGGGAACCCGCAACGGGAAAGCCCGCGGAGAGGGGACTCGGCCGAGTGACGGACAGAAGGCACCGGACTGATCTCCACGCTGAAAGCACGGAAAACGGGACACGCGTGGAGAGATAAAGCCGGGGCGATGTCCATACCCAAAACTCCCCAATCAAAGCACGCAAGTTTGCTGTTGGTTGTGTTCTTTCCCCCCTTTGGACGGGTAAATGTAACGCCAGAAACTGGGAATCGATGAGTCACCATCTCCTTTCAGTTCCTGCTGCATAGGTTGATCATCCCCTGGCTGCGGAGAAGCACTACAGTACGCTTGCATCCAGCAAGGATGCTTGAACCAACAGCAGTCTCCTTATTTGCTCTTACAGTGCTTGCTCCGTAATCGTAATACGACCTCAACTTGTCACTTTCCCCAGAGAGAAGCAGTCGATAAGGTTTGCATGAATAAAGTCGTCGGAAAGGGAAATCTCCAGGATCTTTCCATTATTGAGATCTTCGACGTGAAGAACTCGTCCGGACTACGGGGTTTAAGTGCTTCCCCCGTTGCCAAAGGGTGAAACGTGCGTTGTGGAGACGAGTTGAAAACTTGGTTGAGGTTGACCCACCCCTGATGAGAAAAAGGTGTAACAAATCAGATATTTTGTCATTTCGAGTAGAGTCAAGGATAACGGCATCCCTGAGCCATTTATTGGTGCTAATCCATTGCTGTTGACTATCCGTCGACTTGTGGATCACATTGGACGTAGAATTCCGCCTAATGATACGACATGCCTGAGGGGTCTCGGCCCCTATAGACAAGTTTGAGAGCAATTCTTCTTGCTATTTGCATGTGAACTACTAAGAGGGGTTCCCCTTTTATCTTCTTGGAAGTTTTTTCAGAATAACTACTCGTACACTGAAGTTGTAGATTGTCTTGGTACTACGAGAACAGTCCAAGTTCTTGTGGAAGCTAGCCATCATGGACAATAACTCTGTTCCTAACTCAGCCCAAGGTACTGGGCTCTTGCAAAATGGCCCGGCCATGTTGGTTAAGCCAGCGGTGATCTTCATGATCCTTCCAGTCGCGACTTATGTCTTCTGGAGCTTTATTTCGTACCTAATCTCGCCATTGAAGAAGTATCCCGGGCCATTCTTAGCATGTAAGTGAAAATGGGAGTATCTTGAGCTGAAAGAGAGCCACATCGATAACACGAAATGCCACATTAAGCTTATACCAACTTCTACCGAATGTATTATGCCTATCGAGGAAATATGCACCTCTTGACCAAGAAACTCCACGACAAGTACGGTCCGGTTGTTCGCATGGGCCCCAACTACATCGACGTTGACTATCCCTCATTGATTAAGACATGCTTTGACTTTGGGGGAGTTTGGAGAAAGGTGAGTCTCAGGATTGCATTCTACTAGAGTGGACATTGGTTGACGTTTGGTGGTCATATCACAGACCGATTGGCATGGCGTCAGTGGTGCAATGGTTGAAGGCAAGCTCTACTACAACATCTTCTCAGAGTGTAACCCCGAAGAGCATGCTCGGATTAAGAAGCCAATTGCAAAGTATTGGTCTGCTCCTGGTGTCGCGCCAATGGAGCCGCACGTTGATTCTGTCATCTCTACCCTGTGCCGAGCGCTTGATCAACGATTCGCTGGCGACGAGGCGTTTGGAAAAACTTTCGACTTTGCTGAATGGATGCTGTTCTGTAAGATGCTGCTCATGCAATGTTATTTGAATCAAGCTGATGTTTCCAGTTGGAATGGATGCTGTCGCTAAGACTACATGGAGTGAAGCGGTCGGATATCTCGAGAAGGGACATGATTTCGACGGCACCCTAAACGTCTCGGACAGAGCCTACGACTATCTCGTCACGGTCGGCATGAATCCTATTTTCGACAAGTTTCTCGACAAGAACCCGATTATGCGATTTGGCCCGCCATCGTTTGGAACCGTCACCGGAATTTGCCTTGGACATCTGATGGCGCGCATGAAGGGCGAAGACGGCCACGATCAATCCAAGCCCGACTTCTTGGACCGCTACCTCGAGGCCCAGCAGCAGAACCCCGAAGTTGTCGATATCTACCGTATCCTCTCCTACATGCTCGTCAATGTTGCCGCCGGCGCCGACACCACCGCGGCGAGCTTGCGCTCCATCTTTTACCTCTCGCTGAAGCACCCTGCCGTCTTCCGCCGTCTGAGAGACGAGATCGTCAATGCCAAGTTTTCACAGCTGCCAGTTCCCTATACCGAGTCCCGACAGCTTCCGTACCTGGAGGCTGTCTCTCGAGAGTGTTTCCGATACCTGCCTGGCAACTGCTTCGCCCAAGAGCGCTACGTTCCCTCTGGCGGTTTGGCGCTTCCCGATGGCTCTGTCGTGCCGGCCGGTACTGCTCTTGGATTCAATGCCTACGTGCTCCACAGAAACAAGGAGGTCTGGGGCGAGGACGCTGAAGAGTTCCGCCCCGAGCGCTGGTTGCAAGCCGATAATGAGACCGAGGAGGAATACAAGAACCGCATCCAGCAATTGAACAATGTGGACTTGTCTTTCGGCGCTGGCTCGCGAAAATGCATCGGCATGAACCTTGGAAAGATGGAGGTTAGCAAGACAGTCGCAACGCTCATTACGCTCTTCGACTTCGAATTGGAAGACCCCAAGAAGGAATGGAAGGTCCACAACAGCTTGATTCCCAGGGCATCTGAGATTATGATTAAGATGAAGAAGAGACCAGGTGCTGGCCAACAAATCAGCGACATGAGCAGCCACTACTAGTGCCGCTGACTTATTTGTAAGATGGGAGTATCTGCAGATTCGACATTGTGTTAATAGCCTTGCTACAAGATTGACTATACCAACTTAATATGTATTCTTCAACCTTTCATGTTAGTAATTGTCCACTAGCTAGTCATGTCAACACTTCGTACCAATAGAAAGCGACGGCGTGACGGATGTTCGTTGTGGAATCTTAGTTTGAATAGTAATCACCGCTCCAGTGAATCTTCGTCTTATAAGCCCGCATGTCCCCACGCCGCCGGTTATAAGTCCGCTCACCTTACATCCTCGCACATGCACAATGTCCACTTCTAACGAAAGCCCGTCACCACGGCCTCGAGCCGTGGCAAATCACAGCACTCTCGGGGTTTTGGCTTTGCGGTGGTCTTGCGCGACATGTCGCCAATCGAAACGCCGCTGCGATAAAATATACCCGAAATGCACCCTCTGCGTCCAGTGAGCCTGTCCTTCAACTCCGCAGTGGCGGATGATGCGAAGATGCAGTAAATCAGTGTTTAATAACAACCTTTTAGAAAGAATACTCCATGTAACTACCCAGGCCGTCGGAAAAGAGAGAAGCTGAAGAATCGCATAAAGGCGATTCTGCCAGTGGGAAAATCCATCGTCGACCCGCCTCCCGTTGTATTGGCTGAGAAGAAGCACGACGTGCGCCAGCTATCGTTTCCTTCTGCCACTTCCAGCTTCATTGCCGAGAGTTTTCTAGATCCCGAGGTGTTTTCCAAAGCGCGGTTGAAAGTGGTAAACGCCGATGTGGAGGTGACGGATGACATAACCGAGTTGGTCGGCAGCGTGCTGGACATCCAGGCCACCTCTGCAAAGTTCTTTAAATCGGTTCACATGTGGATGCCGATCATATCGAAGCCTCACTTTTGCGCGAACTTGCTCAATCGGTTGACCTATAAGAGAGCTGAGCTGTTTCTGCTGGTGCTGTCTATGAAGCTAAGCTACACACGGGTCAAAACCTGGAATACGCCATTGTACGAGACAGTGAAGCTATTCCAGTTTAAAATTGAGGCTTCAGGGGTGTTGTCAACTCTAGTTCTCCAGGCTTCTATTCTCATCTCACTCTACGAGCTGGGACACGGCATATATCCGGCGGCGTATCTCTCGGTAGGATCCTGTGCTCGGTACGCGACGGCCCTGGGTATTGAGAAATCTATTCTTTCATCAAGCGCTGCACAGGGTCAGTGGATTGAAGAAGAAGAATGCCGCCGAATGTGGTGGGCGATCTTGGTTCTTGATAGGTATGTGACATTGACATGTAAGAGTTGCGGCGCCTGTCCGGTTCCTGAAATTTTGCTATTTCTGTAAGGAAAGCAGCAGGATATTGATGATTTTTCTAGATATCTCAACTTGAGTAATCCTAAACGGCATCTGATCACTACAGATGCGGGCTTAGAGAGTTACTTGCCTGTAGATGATGAAGTGTGGGAATCTGGAGTGAGTAAACTGTGAACATTTTTCCACGTCATCTCATAGAGGAACTTCTAACGTTGTCCCACAGGTACTCAATCCTGATCGTATTTATACTTTAGCAACAGCCAACAGCTACCACCTGGGGCTCTTTGCGCGATTTGCGCAAGCCGCACATCTCCTCAGCCAGGTTCTACATCATGTCTCTGAGGAGTCTAACGAGACTGCCCAGTTGCGACGCACAATATTTGCGCTCGTCAACGTATCCAATATTGAGGCATCTATGAGGCGATTAGAATATTGCAGCCAATCAGCAGTCTGTTACGCGTAGGGCAATTCTCAACCTCCTTATCCTTATGCAGATTCAACTAATGTGGTAATAGTGGTATTCTCGCGCTCGACTACTCGTCGTTTAGCAAGGGTATGTGTATAAGCGACTCTGGTCAAAAGCTCTCCTCCGAGAGTGCGATCATTTCACAAGCAACATTAGACATGGCTTTGACTTTGATCCATGGCGATTCAGATCAGCTCTGTGATGTTGCCAGCCCCTTTCTTGTCCATTTGTTATACAAGGTAGCGTCAATGCACTTGAGAATAGCACACAAGTCTCAGACAAGGGGCGATCGAGAGAAAGTTGAGATTTTGAGAAAAAGCATGAAACTTGTCGGAAGTCGATGGCTTTGCACTTGTAGGTGGCTGCTTGAAGATTAGTAGAAAACTTGATCCCACTAACAATTTTTATAGCCACATATCTCTCACTTTTAGAGAAGCAAGAGATTCTACTCGTGATGGAGTAAGCTGTGCTACTGAGCGTCATAGTTCGTCGTGGCAATGATTGGATGCGGCTACATAGGGAAATTTTGGGTTATTTACACGGTTTAGGAATTATGCGGCAAAGTAATCAAGTATAATGTTTGATGTCTTGTTCAAAAAGTAATCTCAATGTCACTACAAGGTTTACACTAGATACTGAGCACATTTCACGCTGACTATCACTGATGCTTCTCTTTTATTAAGATGTTCAACTTATCTATCAGGGTGCATCATCATTAAGTGGCAATGCGGTGTTTCACGGTGTTTCGCGGTGTTTGCGGTATTTCAATCAAGTATACGGACTTGCGGGGTTTCGGGCTTAAACCCCAGGCCGCCTATGTCTAGGCACATTCTTCGTACGATTACTGTCGGATAGAAAGGTTTACGGAGGAGTGTTGAATTGCTAGCCGCCATTTAACATATGATTTGATTGATTCCGTACCCTTGAGAGATGCCTACACAAATTAATGTGGAAGATCATTAGCCATGCAAGCGACAACGAGCGATGCTTTGTGCGGACGTTGACAGTTATGTATTATTCTTAGCCCACTTAAACGACCCTAATAAATCAGATCTATGCTGCAAGTCGTAATTATGAGTGATCGTGGCCTGAGGGCCCAGCCATCGTGTGATTGTGAGTCGCCTCGTGGCCATTGTTCTTCGCAGTTTTTGTCTTTAGCCATTCCGGAAATTCAACCCACCGATGCCTATATACCCAGTCGGCCATCGCACTATAGTCGCGACATGTATGTACTTCGTCGAGAACGAATTCCTCCAAATCGTTGGTTGTGACAAGTGTCAAGTCTGGATGGCAAAGTAGTTGGGAGCGAACGTAGTCAAGGCAGTGAAGCATATGCGTCTCGTCCCACGGAGGAGGTGTCTTTGACATGAGGTTTTGGCGTATTGCGTTCTATGATACCAAGTTAGATCAGAGTACATAAGAGAAACTGTAAGAAATAAAAACATACTAAACAGTGAAGGGCATGAAATACGTCCACTTGGTAAATACTCTGGGAAGGATCTGTTGGTGATTGCGCTGATGGTCTCAATCCTTGTTTCCGAGCCCAGTCTGAATTCAAGGATATCACGCCTCCGCTATCAAGAAGATCTCTCCAATATTTATCGGCATCATGCGAATCAGCCATATGTTTGGAGCCATCCTGAAATTTCATAGAAGTATTATATGATCCGAGCTGTGATAAGCCATCGAGGGAGATTTTTGACCCTACTGCCCGCCTCGTCTGATTTAACACTATAAAGCCTGAGATGAGGAGAGCACACAGTATCACTTCTAAGAGAAGTATTGAGGCATGTATGACACTGAATCTTCTGAATGACTGTTCTAGAAGACTTAGCCGTTTGTTTGTCTGCGATTGCACGTTATCTCCAACATCTGAATCATCGCCTCCAGTAAGTCGTTTGTATTCAGCCTCTGGTGCCTTGGATGTAAACATGTTGTTGTTTCCCTCATTAATCACCTCATATTACCAGTGCTCTCAAAACTTCATAAAAATATCTAACTCTGAGGAGAAGTGTGGTCAGAGAGCATCTATCAAGTTCCAATCCAAGAAGAGTGGAGATTGAGTGATACCACACTCCATCAGCCTACCGAATGCAACGTGCCAGGGAGGAATGCATGATTCATGACTAGGCCAAGCGAGGCATATGTATTGGTCAGAGTTAGCCTAGCCGGACTCTGCATATAAGATCTTGGTCTGAATCCTGTGGTGGCGAGTTAACCAAGGAGGGGGATCTGCAGTGGTAGGTCGACATGCATGTATCCAGCTTGTTCGATACAACACTCAGTTTCCAGTTAGGGTGAAAGTCATACATGATACAGGTTTGTATTATCAGGTTTTATCTTTCTAAGTCATATGAAGTGCGTATGTTATTAAGCACAGATGGGATATTTGACAAAAATCTTGGTTCCAGAGTCCTTCATGCCACCCGGATCACCACCAATCATCTTAACACAGTGATTTGTATGGTGGAAATTTGCCGTATACGAGTCAATTTTTCGGCTCGCATCTAACGCCGCTCTGTGAATTCTTTTCCACACGTACATACAGTGGACAACATGCCAGTCAAATGTCGTAGTAAAGTGATCATAGTCACCAAGGTGAAGCTCATCCATGGTGAGATTTCTGCCGTTGATTTCATACGGCCAGTTGCGACCGTCATACATGAGCTTTTCGTCTTCCATGTCATCGTCCGTAAGGCAATCCTGGGGGAGCCAAGAGTGCAACACGATGCTGTATCGGCAGCCGAGGGCTTGCGCGTCGGCGGGAGAGTTTCCACAGTCGCCGTGAGACCAACTTAACGGCAGACCAGTTTTTTCATCAGCGCCTTCGCGCATTTCGGGAAAAGGTCGATTTGTCCTTTTGTTGTGGTTGTTGGCGATGATAATTTGCCATAGACCAAGTGCTAGTACTACGGTCAATGCACCGAGTAAAAATGATGAGATGAGAGGAATCAGGCGCCAACGTGGCTGTGCAGCCGAAGTAGCTTGGTATAACACAGCTTCTTCACTGTCATTGCCGTCAATTTGAGCATACTCTTGCTTGGATGACTTTGCCTTGGTGAATAGAGCGCTCTCGCGAAGTCGATCCATCATGATCAAGTCGTTGCGACGACAAACGCATGTGCCAGTGAGGAAATGGATGATGAAAATGGAGTATAACCCTAGAGTTCTCATAGAACTTCGGACCTACGCCGAGACATAAAGGCGTCGGCTCTTTGTCACACACGCTCGCCAAGATGATGAGTTTAGGATATGCTTCAACTGGAGATATCGACCCTTGGCTACATGAATTGAGTCCAGTTGTGTATTCGCATATCGTTGCGTGGGGTTGAATCCTTCAACAGACGGAGAGCTCGGGACCGTTGAGATACCCGAGATTCATTCCTAATTCGGTAGGTGAAAGCTGAATTGCCGTAAGGCTAGACGGATTTGCGTGCGAACAAGGGTAATGGGGCAAAGACTAGTCATGCATATAACATTACGCTAGGGATGTTATCTCTTAAGCTTAGCAATCGTTCCTATATACCGGTACTTTTGAGAAGGCGAAAGACGCGGATGGGCTACGTTACACGTCCGAAAGCCTGTTCATGGGACTCAGATTGCGTTGTTTTGATCAAGCTGGGATTGCAGATCCAATCCTGCGCCCCCAAGTTTTCGTTTAGTCGGTGAAAAGGAAGTTAGAAGCGTGTAGATCATATTGAACATGATGCAATAGTAAGAGAGTCTCTTCGTACCTTCCTCATGGAGCTATGAGATGGGATATGATACTCCAAGGTCATTGGTCATTGAATTGGCGTTAAGTTGGAATTGATGGTTGACCTATTAATCTCTTGTAATATTGCCACTTGGTCTATCTAAGTTAAAGAACATTGGTGGAAAAAAGGCCATGATTGTAGTGTTATGTTTTGTAAAATTGTTCGTTATGACGCATATATTAGATCTGTAATTTATTCTTTTATCGTGGATCTTCTTGCAGAACCAACGAAAACGACTGTGCTGTGTGATTCTAGTAATACGTCTAATTTGATTGCCGAATTGGAGCCCCCTCAACCTTATGAAACTGGTCAAAAGTCTCGTCCAATTTATGCTGAGCGGCCCATTCCCTTATTTTCTCAAAATTCTTGCATGTATGCGTTGTCCGTAGATTACCAAACATCTTTTGCTTTGGCTCGCTCCACTCCCAGTAGATAGTGCCTACGTCCGATGCGCACTGAATTGACTGCCTGAGCTGGTCGTAGCAGTGCTCCAGATGATAGATATTGTCCTCGCCCTCTTCTGTGCCAGGCGTTAGATCAATTTTGAAAATGTCCGGATAGACAATCTTGCGCATGAAATTCAGGCAGTGAAGTTGGTGGAAGACGTCTAGTTCAACCATGTATTGTTTCGGGTCGTGAGCGGTTGGTGTTGTAGCATTGGGTAGTCGAGCTGCCATGGCCGCTGGAATCTGGGAAATGCCAATCTCTTCAAGTTACAATGGGTTAACATGTTTTCCTCGTCTAGATGGTTTCATCATGGGAATTTGCTTACCATTGAAAAGACTGTTCCACCTCTCATTGACTTCCTCAGAGTATCCCTGGTAGGCAGATCTATCACCATGTAGACCCCCAGTGAAGACTACTGTCTTGTACTCAATTGCAGATTCAGCTGGAGCTATTGACAAAGTTAGGATATCTGTCCGTCAACTTGTACGTTGGAGATAGTTACTCTCACAGTAAACTGCATTTAATATTCTTAGCTGTGCAAATTTCCGATATGAGATTGCCCATGTTGATATTAGTGCCAAGAGTAGCACAACATTGAACGCAACGGAATATGGGAGTAGTTTCGCCCGTGACACGTTTCTTGAAGGTCGTTCCTTGTGGCTTCTGTCTTTCTCATCATCGCCTAGTAAATGTTCCTCGTCATGAAACTCTTCAGAGGCCTCGGACGCCATATTGGTTGTTTGTCCTATGCGTAATATCACTTGGCGACTGAATGAGAGGTGAATAGCCAGGAAGCACTTGAACTCCACCGTATGTAGATTTCATTCACTGGCCCTTTGGGTAAAAAAAGTTAGCAGCTCGTCATGTTCTCATGACTAGAACGACACAGACGTTTTCAGGCTGGACAGCCAAAGATAGCCGATGGCAAGGATCTAGGTTACATTGGATTGGAAGCATGATACTAAATTCTTGCTATGAGAATAATTGCCCTTGTTTACTTGATAGACAACATTTTGATCATCCTTGTACTTGCATAACTGAGTCTCACCCAGATTTGGTGATGCGGAGAAGTTGAACTAGCCCCCATGCACATCTAAGCGAAGGATTCGAGGTGGGCGCTAACATGCAAGGTTACTTTTGGTATACGATATCATTTCTCCCGGAAAACCCGTACGCTGAGCTCAAATGCACGTCTTCTTACAAGTTTTGACAATCATTGGCCCAAAGAGTTCAAAAGAATGACGAAGGAGAACCAAGTTTGCTGCAGAAGAAGAGGTCGGGGTGGGAACGATGCAACGTATCATAACAATACACCTGCTTGGTCCGGAAAGAATTTCCATCTTTGAGCCAGTATTGGTCAGTATATGATACTGAAATAGATACTCTTACTAAATGGAAATTGATGGAAGTTATCCGTAGAGAGATGCTATGAGATACAAGGTGGGCTCTCATTCACACTCACCCATGTCCTAAGTAAAAGATAAGCGAGGGCAAATAGGTCCGCATACAAAGGTACTAAAAAGACCGGCAGCTTGAATTTAATATAGCTATTCATGTATCCTACAAAACTCGGGTTCAACCTTGAACATCTCGCCTGTAAATTTTCTACACGAAAAGCAAATTTACAACTTGACGAGTCTGACTTGCATTACTCCACTCTTTCTACAATATGAAGATCTCCCAGCTTCTATCTTTGGGCCTGGCCCTTCTGGGCGCTGTCGACGCTGCTCCAGTTGAACAGCGTGGTACTGCTGTTGATCCTACGAACAATCAAGCTGGATGGGGAAGACGGGGTGATACTAGTGTCGACCTGGCCGATAACGAAGCTGGCTGGGGCAAACGCGGCACTGCGGTTGATCCTACAAACAACCAAGCTGGCTGGGGCAGACGAGGTACCGCCGTTGACCCCACGAACAACCAGGCAGGCTGGGGTAAACGAGGTGACACTTCTGTAGACCTCGCTGATAACGAAGCTGGTTGGGGGAAACGCGACACTGCCGTTGATCCCACGAATAACCAAGCCGGCTGGGGCAAGCGAGGTACCGCAGTTGACCCTACCAACAACCAGGCAGGATGGGGAAGACGTGGTACGAATGTTGACCCTACAAACAATCAGGCTGGCTGGGGCAGATAAGCACAATGAAAGATACAAATTGGAGATTAACGACGGATCTGACTGATCGGAAAGGATGAAGCATTATTGATAGATGGATGAATCTAATCTGACATTCCTTACACTTACATATTGCAATGCTGTGAAATATAGAATCCCTTTTGTTTAGGTTTCATAAATTCTCTCCTGATTCCCCACGTGTAGGTTACAAACTAGGATTCTCAATGCGTAAATCATTATCATGGGCGTTTGCGGACTGAATGGTTGGCCATCATCCATCTGCTGATTGGTCATACCTCCATTCAACGAAAACGGTGAGACATTCATGGAATGTTAGAAAGACGTCTGTTTGCATCTCATATTTTAGTACTGAAACATCTAACGGCATTGATCAGGAAATGAGATGTTGTCTTAAAACGATCAGCTCTACTAATGCATTCCAGTTTTGCTTCATCATCTCATTTGTAATAAAGATCGTTTATCCTCCCATTAAATCTACCCAGCAAGGAGTGTATTGAAGACTTGAAACAAATCTGCAATCTCAAAAAATATTTCACCCAATACCATGACCGCACAGAGCGATGGCGAGCCTCCAGATGGGAAATTCAGTCACCTCCGGACTTCCAAATCCAGTCAACGATTGAACCAGGTCGAGAAGATCAGAGCGCACGGTGTAGGCGATCTGATCTCATTACCAGCATTGGTCGTCTGTGGAGACCAGTCAACTGGTAAAAGCTCGGTGTTGGAGGGCGTTACCGGAATACCCTTTCCTCGACAAGAAGGACTCTGTACTAGGTTCCCTAGTGAGATCAATCTTCGGCATACAGAATGCGAGTCGGTTACGTATACCGCCAGCATCAGGCCGCACATCTCGCGGCCTGCAGAAGTTCAACAGACTCTGTCTGCCTATCGCAAACAACTGAAGGATATATCGGAGTTGCCTGGTGTTATCGAAGAGGTATCACGGTTGATGAATATTCGTGGATACTGCGACAATGAAAATGCCAGCGCCTTCTCTGTTGACGTTCTTCGAATAGAGGTGGTCGGCCCAATTGGATTGCATCTCAGCGTGGTGGATTTGCCAGGGCTCATATCTGTTCCCAACGAAGAGCAAACCGAAGAGGATGTCGAAGCCGTACACAACATGGTAGCATCGTACCTTCAGAGCTCGCGAACGATAATTCTGGCCGTGGTACAAGCAAGCAACGACATGGCCAATCAAACTATTATTAAGTTGGCGAGAACTCATGATCCCCTTGGCCAAAGGACCGTTGGGATCATCACAAAGCCTGATTTAATAAATAGTGGCAGCGAGGCCAAAATTGCACTGGTGGCGAACAATAAAGACAACATTAAGCTCAAATTAGGATTTTTTCTCCTAAAGAACCCCAGTCCCGCTGAGCTTAAAGAATGCGTCACTATGGCTGCACGCTCGAACCTAGAGCGGCGGTTCTTCTCTGGTCCGGCCTGGGCTAACCAAAATCTCGATATGAGTCGGGTAGGCGCAGAGAATCTCCGGATTTTCCTTCAAGATCTTCTCGATACTCATATAGAGAGAGAATTGCCCAAAGTGAGGGAGGAGATTAAAAAGCTGTTGGCTGAGAGAGATGCTGAGCTTAGATCTCTTGGAGAGGCCAGGCCTACAACCGATCTCATTAGGAATTTCCTCACAGCCCTTAGCATGAAGTTTTATGAGCTGTTACAGGCCGCGCTTGATGGAAACTATCACAGTATCGACACTAGGTTCTTTTCAGAGAGCGACATATCGAGGCTAAGAGCCCGCGTGCAAGAGTCAAACACCAAGTTTGCAACCTACATGCGAGAGTCTGGGAAAAGACGAAAATTAAAAATTGAAGTCAATCGTGATCATACGGTGCCGGAGTCTGACGACTCGGAAGATGACAAATTGGATGACATTACAACACAAGTTATTGTAAACAAAGCGGAAATGATGCGATGGGTGAAAGAGGTAAGTATCTACCTTTACTCAACCTAAATTGGCATCGTTCTAACGCTCGTCACAGGCATATGCACGTACAAAAGGAAAAGAGTTACCTGGCAACTATAACTCAGCACTCCTGGCCGAACTGTTTCACGAGCAATCGCGTCGCTGGCCTATTATTGCAGAATCCCACATCGATACGATTCTCAAGATAGTATCAGAGTGGATTCAACTGGCTGTCGAAAAACTCATCCCCGAAGAGAGTATGCGAGCTCAAATCCACTCAATCCTACAGCAATGGCTTGAAGAGACCGAGAAGAACGCACTCAGTGAGCTGGAAAAGTTGGTCGAAGACGAGCGACGCAGTCCATTGACGTATAATCACTATTATACGGACAATGTCCAAAAAGCTCGGCTGGATGCGCAGAAAAAAGCGGTGGAAAACGCCGTTTCTGCTGAAAGAGATGTTAACGGAAAGTTACATGTTAGTAACGTTCACGTGGATATCCAGAAGTTCATCGCTGCAGTTGGGTCTCGCATTACTGTGGATATGGATGAGCAGGCATGCCACGAGGCGATCACAGAGCTGGACGCATACTACAAGGTAAGGGCCCACCACGCCTCGATTCTGGTGTTAAACAGTTATATAAAGTGCTGACATGGGTATCTCCTAGGTTACAATGAAGACTTTTGTCGATAACGTCGCGAGACAAGTCATCGAGCGCCACGTTATAGCACCCTTGCCAAATGCTTTCTCTCCAAATTCTGTTTCTCAGCTATCCGAAGAAGACTTGCTCCGAATCGGTTCAGAGTCTGAGAAACAGATCGCCAGACGGGAGAAGCTGGCTTTGCAGGTCCAGGGCTTGAAGAAGAGCCTGCGAGATTTGCAAAAGAGCTCATTGTGATGCCGTTGACAGGCGCAGTCCGTTTTCTCATCGTAGCATTTCCGCTATGTTTACAATAACTTGAGTTGTAATGTCATCCAATCTGTAATCTTCTGAATTATTAGACTTGGGTTTTGGTTGTTTCACGATTTTACCTCTCGGCTGTGGTTTTCCCACTGGGTTTTTCCACAACTGTAACGCAAATGCGGAGAGAGTATGTTAGTTTTGCATGAATAAATGAATAAATTGGTTTCAATAATGATGAAAAACTCATACAATTAATAAGCCAGACATGTCATATGATTGAGTCGCGCTCGTATCTGCATCCCAGTTGGCTGACTTGACGATGGGCGTCGAGTTAGGCGCTATCATGGGGTGCCAAGGAGTTAGCCTTTGCCATGTTGTTACCCCTCCTTTGTTTTATAATACGCTGAAGCTATATCTGATGTTCTGTAAATATTATGCTAACGAGCCATCGAGATACAATATTGAAGTTCGATCCAGAGTGCCCTAACATGTAAGTCCCCCTTTCACCTCATAAGCTCCATGTACAATTGGCAGTATCAGTGGCCTTCTAGGTATGGCATAATAGGAAGCTACCTCGCGTATGAGATCAATCATGTGTTGCGTGTTGGTTGAATAGATTAAGTAAAATTCCTGACCAATATCTTACCATACTCTGCTTACACCACCGCCACAGAAGTCGAATGCTTATTCCCCTGTCAGCACTGGGAAACGATACATTGAAATAGAGGCCCAGAAGGAATAATAGAATACGAAAGTGACCATGGTCGGAACAGACGGATGCCGGTTCGAAGGTATAAAGACAGGCTGGAGACCTAATCAGTTGCTATACCAATAGACGACACTTACACACCGAAGCCCCTCCACCAACACCGAATTGGCTACTATGACCTGGAAACCTCTCGCCAGAACAATCCATCATGTCCACTATGAGACAGATAATACGTTCTATACCTTTTCTAAAGAACACAAGCCATCCCTCACGGTCGATTCAGGTGCTAAAGTGAGCTTTGACAATACCCATGCTGGATTCGTGAACCTCACCAGAGACTCAACCACAGCCGATGCCGTCGCATTGAACATACAATCTCCAAAAGATCTGGAGAAGCTCATAGGACAACTCTATGTGAACGGCCCAGTATATGTAAATAGCGCTGAACCCGGCGACATTCTCAAAGTTGAGATCCTCGAATTACAGACTGGCAGTTGGGGATGGACTGCTGTCATCCCTGGAATGGGTCTGCTGCAAGACGAAATACCCGGACCGCATATCATGACCTTTGATCTTCCCGAAAGCCAAGATTACGCAGTATTCAAGCCTGGCATTCACATCCCATGCCAGCCATTTTGCGGCACCATGGGCGTGGCTCCAGCTGAAGGCGAGCAGTTTGCTCTATATCCGCGCAACGATATCGGCGGAAATTTTGACTGCCGTTACTTGGGCCAAGGGTCAACATTGTTTCTCCCTGTCAACGTTCCTGGAGCCTTATTCTCCGTTGGGGATGCGCATTTCTGCCAAGGAGACGGCGAAATTTGCTGCACTGCGCTGGAGACGACGATGAGATCACGAATGCGATTAAGTGTTATCAAGGGTAAAGGGAAGTTGGCTGGGCCTCACTATGAGACAGATCCTGAGAGGGTGAAACAGATGGTGAGCGTTGCTAGCAAGGGAGAACATGGCGCACTCATAACAGGCACCGATCGCGACATGGTTGTCAAGCAGGCTGTGAGGGAAATGATGAGGTGGCTGGAAGAAGAAAAGGGATTGACAAAAGTGGAGGGCTACATGCTGTTTAGTATTGTTGGCAATCTCAAGATGATGCATGAGATTGGCCTTGGCGTTTATACCGTGTCTGCAAGTATTCCACTGGGGATTTTTGTCGACTAATTTTGATGGATGTAGGAATTGAAGGTAGTGGAAATATCAGCCTGTTTATCTGTATATTATTGATGCAGCTAATTAAGAAAGAGTCTATTCCTCTACGAGTTGCAAAGAGCGATAATGTCCTCCGGCACATACACCTGAAGAATGTCAATCAACTGGTTCAGCGGGATCCAGTCGAGGCTACCATGAATGCTCTGGAGCGTGTGGCCAGAGTACAGAACGCGAGCATAGTAAGCCTTCTTCGACTTTTCAGTCGTCTCCCAAACCTCAATAGCAACGTTGGAGCCCATGGCAGGCCATCTCAGCTGGTTGATTCCCAGAGCACCCAAAACGGGACCAATATCACCGTCGTGGATGAAAGTGTGTGCGTAGACATACTTTTGCTTCTTGCCCAAGACAGCCTCGAGGCGGTTGACAATCTCACCAATGAAGAGGCCCTCGGTGGCCTGGATATACTTGACGGCCTGAGGGTTGTTGCGCCAGTAGTAGTTCCACTCCCAGTCACCAGCACGGAAGACTTCCTCGGCCTGGATCTTGGAGACGCACTTGGAGGAGTCGGTAAAGCTGCAGGGAAGCTCGTATCCGTTGCAGAGGCGGGCCTGGAAGTTGTCGGAGAAGTGGTCAAAGGTGCTCTGCCACGCACTGCTGGTAGCGCCGAGAATGCCTCCCAGAGACTGCCTGAGGTCAGCTGTCACGCTGAGATGCTGGTTCCATTCGGTGGTGGACTGGATGGACGACAGAATGGAGTTTCTGGCATTGCAGCCATAGCCGTTGTTGACGGTGTCGGGACCGGGCTGCTGGTGAAGAGGCACAGGTCCAGAGTAGTGCGGCCAGAGACCGCGCAGGACGCCTCCAGCGCTCTGCTGGGTGAGAGCCGAGGAGCTGGATCGCAGCCAGACTTTGTCATTGGGGCTGGATGGGATCAGGCCAAGCTTGCCGCCATACAAAGCCCAGAGGTCCTTGCCGTGCTGGATACCATCAAGGAAACCGCCAGTGGTCAGCTGAGGGAAGAAGCAGGTCGAGTTGATGTACGGCAGAGCATCCACAAACGGGTTGCTCGGGTCCGTGTAGACGTCGGCAAAGACTTGAACGCCAGAGGTGCCGCGCACTTCGCCGCTATACAAGAAGGCTTCAAAGCTGGAGCAGTCAAATGGTTGATTCTATCGCGAGGCAGTTGCGTGTTAGCAGACCGTGCGATATCACCGCGGTTCTTACAGTCTCTTACCTCTCCACCTGGGGCCAGGTTGTACATGGTGCGCCTCTGGTGTCGCTGGAGATACTCCAGATACACCAGCTTGGCGTGACGGTCATTGGGAAGCTCATACTCATTCACACGGGGATGAGGCATGGAGCAGTAATCGTAGACGCCAAACGGAGAACCCTGCGAGGCCCTGTTGGCGGGAGCGCTGTAGATGCCTCCATTGGTCCCCAGCGCGCTGTTGCTGATGTACGACGTGTCATTGAGTCCAGAGGGATAGAAAGTGTCGACAGGTGACAGATGCGATCCGGCAACAACGAAGCCCTGGCCCAAGACGCCCGCTGCCATGGCGCGAGTCAGCATGATGGCGATGGATTGAAGGGTCAGTGAATGAGGCCTGGGGTTCAATGTTACCTTGGAATACTTCCTGGGGCACGTCAGAAGATATAACTCCGATGGCCTGCAACGGCACCGCGACCACGTGGCTGTGCTTGAGCTTCATCTCATGCAGGAACACGACCGAACCAGCACGGGTAAATTGATGGTGACGATACAGGGAATGGATGGATTTATTTTCAGCTGCAGCCACCTATTCCCGAAGCACGATAGTTGGAATGCTTCTAGGCGTTTATCGATGAAATTAATAGCCTCGTCAGCACCTAATTTTGCTTCGAAATCGCCAGTCTCCTTGCAGAGTCTTGACAAAAATCCCCCTCGACTGCTGTAAGTGTTCGGTATTTCGGAAGCGCCAACGATCTGCGAGCCACTTGTTGGAGTTGATGGTCGCACGTGCCCGCCGCTGACCTGCAGTGGATGGAGCGCTCACATTATCCGGCGGTCTAGGTTGAGCACCTCGACGGTGTCAAATTCGGTTAACATCCGATTGATAGAGGACTCTAGACAATGTAAATGACTTCATATTGCTTTTTGTTCTTATAAAATAATTATTTATTCTTGAAAATCGGATGTTGTGGAGCCTCCAGAGTTGCGATATCGCTGACCGTCTATTACAGCCTGCCTCTAGCACCAACTCATCCATGGATGTGTGTACCCGGCATCTACAAGTCTATTCTCAGCATAACAGCTTCACCCTTGTTGTAACACAAATGTACTCTCATCAATTGGATATTACTGTCTGTCGTATATCATCCATTGCAAGCTAGCACAAACTATCAACTGCCTAGAGTGGGTAGATTAAGCCAGTGACACATTAGCGGCTAGATTCTGCAATGAGAGCCAATATGTTGCTTGGAATGACCTTTCAATAACATCTATACATCTTATTACGAAATGAACAATTATTCATCTAGCAATAGTTTCACATTTAGATCATATTTTAATTTATAATACTTGCACCTATAGAAGAATTCTTTGAGATAGCAAGCCAGTAATACACCTTAGAGGATTCCTCATGCCTCACAATATCATCTGAGTGGTGAAGTATATAACAATTACGAACTTTAGATGGACGAGTTACTGGGTCATTTATTTCACTGAATAAATATAAGTTGGTCAGTACTAGGGAATATTGTCCCCATACTTGACCTAAGCAGTATGAGAAGTGCCATTATCAACTCAACCTCATTTATTAATGTTTATGCCTACCATGGCCACATTCATCTTTACCTCAGTTCCCATACATAACACTAATACAGCTAAGCCATAAATTATTATTTTTATTTTTATACTGTTACAGGGTGCCACTACGATATCTGCTCCTGAAGTAAAAACATTACACACAAGGGTAATGGTTCTGATCGCGAGTGTATTACAATATGCACTTTGCCCCTTCTGAGGTAGGCTATGCGAATAACACACCATCTCCACATACGCAATCCAAAGTCTATCTCTTTTCTTTAATAAAAAAGGGCATCGATACGGACATTATCTAACGGCTCGGCCCTAATTACTGTCTCGCCAACGGCTCATCCTCCGTATCTGGCCCTCCTCTCGCTGTCTTTGCTGTTCACCGTTTTTAGATTCTGGTTTCGGAAGAGCGGCTGACCCAAGTCCCGGGGTGAGAAAGAATTTGCTATCGCAACTGAGACACTTACCGATCGCCGAAATATAAGACATGTTATTTCCAGCTTTGTGGGGGCTAAAGCGATGCGATTCGAGAGAATACGACTCGACAGCTGAGTCTACGCGACTCTTTCCCCCTTGAGGTCTGGAGGTGACATCGTGCACTCGGCATTATGAATTTGTTTAACAATACGAATAGCTACGCTGCTAAGCGAAGCTTTCTCTCTTACCTCTGTTAGCCAACGCAATTGGTCTTTTACACTTGCGATCCCGTCACATCTGCTGCGTACAAAGCCCCTCATACTTCAAAGACAAAAAAACATCCCAGGGCAACGGCCAGCCTTCTTAGAATAGAGTTTGTTTCTTTCTCAAACTGAGCCAAAGGCAAAACAATGTGTCAACCATCCCTGAAATCCCGTTATTAGCTCAGAGACCTTGTAGCCCTTGTTAACCCCTTCTGTAAGCGAGAGCTAGAGCTATAAATCTGCAAGGGTGCAACACGGCTTGCATTTCGGATCGCATCCTATACGTCGATCCTATCTATTCGCGAGGGATTGCGTCCGAACTGGGGATAATCAGGGATGAAAATGTGTTCAAATGATCATCCACTGCTTAGCCGCATCATGTCTCTCGCGCCCAGGGCAATGACGGAGAGCTGATTGAGTGAGTTACGAGCGGAGCACGGAATACATAATCCTATTGTGGAGTCGACGTTGCTAATCAGAGTCAACCAACGTACAATATTGGGGGCAAACGGTAAACCGTCGTTGAGATCTTGCTTGAAGCTATTTTTAAACCTGGTATCGCTGCGTAGACTACCGTCTTGGCCGTCGGACTTATTGTTGACTTACTCATACCCTTGGCGGCCGTTTCTCAGACCAAGACTGATTTGACTTCCGCCCCCTAATGTTTTAGCTTGCACTAATCTGCGGTACATCTGCTCCGAATGACCCTTTGAGTCAGGTCCCTGATCTCCGATGCCGATTTTCTGTTATCTGCTGGCGCCTTTGGGTCGCAATGGACATCACGAGAGCTAAAGAAATCCACTTGCTCAGAGCTAAAGCGATCTGAATGGGCCAAGTGCCAACCCCCCGTTAGTGCTATCCCCAGGATCGTAATTGGGATAATCTCATACGACAGCTCAGGCGAGGCTGATGACGATCGATCCACATTTTAAATAGGATAATTCTCTTCGTAGATGTGCCAAGATCAAAAGATCGAGCTACGGCCAATCATTACTGCTGCTCTTATTGGATACATCCTGACAATTACAACGTATCCTAGTCCATCACCATGGGTTGAGCAATTCCCAGGGTCTAGTATACACTTTCATATTGCATCAAGACCTCCTTATTCATCATATTAGTCCGGTCTTCTTCTCGTGTCTCTTGAATTCCAAATCATCAGCGCGCACATGATAGATGCCGCCTTAGACACAACGGCTGAGGGGCCAACCACGGCCCGCAGAATGACAAATTCAGGATCCCGAATCTCTGGGTGGGCCACTTAGATCGGTAAAAGGCGAAGCAGCCCAACTGCAGAGGAGAAGGAAAGACAATCTCAGACTCCGCGAAACAACAGCATTGGCTATACAGGTGCCTGGACCGCGCAGACCGCGCTACTGCACCTACATCCTTGAGACTCGAGCGTGTGGAGACGTGCTCCGTAGAGAAAAGTAAATTGCGTCCTTCATACGAGATGTCTTAGACTGAGGGCCGACTTTGCCGCGAGCTGCAAAGAGGCGGAGAGACATGGGAACCTCTGACACTAGTAATAGCAGTGTTTTGCTTTCGATATTATTGTTGAGTTCTAATTGAAGCTTAAAGAGGACGATCTCCCGCTCGAATTTGGATTTATTTATTCTCATACAGATCGCCACTAATATCGTTGACTTCGGTCTCGTACAATATCTATATCCATAATTACCACGATGCTTTTGTCCAATGTTTTCTCGTTTGCAGTTTTTGCTACGGCGGCATATGCCAGCGTCCAAGTTCAGCAGTGGATGCCCCCTGGACCAGATGATTCGCGAGGGCCGTGCCCAATGCTGAATACTTTGGCAAACCATGGCTATCTGTAAGGCTCTCTCATACTCGATGCAAAGATTATATAATTACTAACTGACTTTCTTAAAGTCCTCACAGTGGCCGCCATATTTCGCCTTCACAGATAGAAGACGCCTTCACAAATTTTCTCAATATCGAAGCAGGGTTTGCAGCGGCTGCCAAGGACTTTGCCAAAGCATGGGGTAATGATACTTTCGATCTCGATGACCTTAACACACCAGATATACTGCAGCACATTGCATCCCTCACTCGAGATGATTACACGTCTCATAATCCTCATTTGAAGCCAAACTTTCTCCGAATTGAGCGTCTCATGTCTGATAGTCCTACATCATTCATTAACGTTGATTCCATTGCAAAAACCCGACTACGCGTGGAATCAGAGTCAATACCAAACGCGCTTTCCAAAAACCAGATGAATGCGGCGCTCTTTGAAGCCGCAATGGTCCTTGTCATGATGTCGGATCACAGTCCTGATGCTGAGTTTAACCCTCCTCTATCGGCATACCAGGGACCAAAAGATCGTATTCGAACATGGTTTGCGCAGGAAAGATTTCCCACGGAATTTGGATGGCAGCCATCAGCAAGGACTATCAAGTTGGCTGATCTGAACCCTGCAATTGACGGCATTATCAAGTCTATGGAGAGACAAGATAACAGCGGGCGTGTTGCGCAAAAGTTTTCTGAAGATTAAAATGTTATTGGTGATCTATTATCAGACTATGAATGGCGTCGTTTTGGTTCTGTGTACATGATATAATGGTAGTTTCATTTAATAGCTGCATTCTTATCTAACACTTCGAATCATATTTATGCTCTAATATTCTCATTATTCGCATGAAACAAGCGCTCAAAAGCTTTCTTAGTCTATCTTTCTATGCCTTCCATGGAGTTGCACCGTATACTTTTCTCCATCTACTCAACAACTCTTGGTCAAAACTGACAAGAACCTCAAGATCGCCGTTGGGAAGTCTGGGAAACACAACTGGGTACCGCTTGGTCTTGAAAGTTGGTAGTCTTACAACTTCACAGTGTCCTAGTTCAGTGCCCCAATCGAGCTCATAAACACCTTCATCGGCCCAAGAGACGATGGATACGCTTGCCGGCAGCTCGCAGAGCTTGAGGCCTGTGACATCCTCTTGAGCAGATAGATGATTGACAATGGTATTCATCTTGTCTTCATCAATAACATTGACGCTTTGGCGAACGGCAGCCGCAACGTTTGCGATTGCCGATATGGAATATGTCTCTCCACTTGATCTTCCTATATCCATGAGATCGACTTTCTTAGCGGTCACCAGCGACACTCCAAAGGCGGCCCCAAGGTAGTTCTTAGGCAAAGGTGGGTTGTAACGACTGCGACAGTTAACGGCAATACGCATAGAGCAAACATCGTTGGCAATATCGTTGTCATCATCTGAGAATTCAGAAGAAGTAGCAGAACCCCAAAGGAGAGCTGTTAATATGTCGCTGGTTGATACCCAAGAGGTCCCATCGGGCAAGTGCTTGCTAACTTCGGCCTTTAGACTTTTTAAAGATTTTGCAGAGTATTTAAAAAACGCTGTTTCAATCTCCACGGGCTTTGATGGCCTGCTGGATGGGCTACTGTTTTCTTTGTGAAGGAGAAGCGGCGTATCAGCTGGAACATGATGAGAGTTGTTGACAATTGCTGTGCGATCCAGCCAGAGTTGGTTAAACTGAATGTCTTCAGAAGAACCAGTCCTGCAATGTGAAGCCCATATCTTCAACAGCGAGCCAAAAGCAGTAATATCGGCTGTTGAGTGATTCAGACTGATGCTGAGCAGACAACCTCCCTTCACCAGAGATAACACAGCGCGAAAGACGGGGCTAGGCGATTTATTCGCGGGATTGAGGTCAGCGGAAAATAGATCCAGTCCATCGAATAGCGAAGGTCGAAAACCTCCCGCCTTCAGGTCGTTATAAACCACCGTCGTGGCGAGATCGTTGACACGAAATAAATCGCCCAATGAGTCACACGGTGAGCTCAACGCAACAGAACCCTTGGGATGGGTCCCGGCCACTATCCTAGAGGCGAGATATGGAACATCTGCCAAAGTACCTGCGAGGCCATCTCGGAGGACTTCGTATATTCGAGGATTTGTTGACGGAAAGCAGAGGACTTGGCTAATGAATGACCGCGGCATCACCCACTCGAGTGGAGATAGCTGGCTTAGCTCTTGCGGTGGTAGTATTTCCATCATGGTTTGCTGGGGCTGGCGTAAGGAGGAATGCCAAGAGGCTTGTTATCTGAGATGTGTTATAAGAGGGATTAAAACGACTTAGAATGTTGACACCATGCGAAGGATTATACTGGAGGTCCTTGTCAGCGATCGGCAGTTGTGTTAGTTGTAAAGCGCTCACGCCATCTGCCGACAGCCACTGGCATTGCACCTTTGGCTTGTATGCAAGCACAACTTAATATTAAAAAAACCAGTAATATGATGACTCTTAAATCTAAATAATTAGTCCAAATAAATTATTGTGTCATTACTCCATAAATATCTCTGTATAGAGTACAATTACAAGAGTTTTCATCCTGCGGTCCGCAATAGCCGCTATCAGGCAGCGGCCATTAGGCAATACGCGAAGGCCGAGCAAAAGACCGCCGAGTCACCGCGAAACTCGTTTTAGTAAGCGGCGGTTGCCCTTTTGTAAGTGATTCATCCAATGATATTTAAGCTCCTGTTGCTGGTAGCCTTCGAGTTCTAGTATATTTTACTGAGCAGCACCTTCAGAAAATTGCCCTGAATCAACACTCTTTTCTCTCTTCATTGAATTAGACAATCACCATGGCTGCTGCCAAGTCTATCGCTGTTGTCATCAGCAGTACTCGCCCTCAGCGCATAAATCCTTTCGTTGCTGGTTATGTCGCCTCTGTCATTAACTCTATTCCTCAGACTACAGCAAAGGTAGAATTACTCGATCTGGCAACAGTCAATCTTCCTCTCTTCAACGAGCCTCTAGTTCCAGGCGAGGTTCCGGCTGATGATCCCACGCCCCATTATCATTACGAATATACCCGCGCTTGGTCAGCTCTTGTTCGCAAATATGATGGATTCATCTTTGTTACGCCGCAGTATAACTGGTCTATCCCGGCGAGCTTGAAGAATGCTTTGGACTACATATTTCATGAGTGGAATGGGAAGCCTGCTGCGATTGTGACGTATGGATTTCGAGGCGGTGTTAAAGCTGAGCCTCATCTACGCGAAATCCTGAACGGATTGCGAATGGGTACCGTTGAACCGACTGTGGCACTGAAAATCGTTAAAGGGGAGCCAGAAGAGAGGGAGAAGCAGATGAAAGAGACTTGGAAGAAAGATGGAGCGGACGAAAAGATAACAACATTGTTTGCTAGCTTGTTAAAGCATTTTGAGGCAAAGAATTAAGACGTGGGTAGGTGCAACATAATGGAAGTAAGGGCTACTGTATACATACATTTTATCATTCAATATTTCTGTTGAAATTGCAAGAAAGGCCGAAAGCCAGAGGGCTGTTGAGGCTTATATATCATTCATTTCAACAACTTCTTGTGCTCTGATTCTCGTGGCTGTAACTAGTAAATTACCACTAAATACTTCGCTTCATTAATGAACTGAACGAGTGAATCATGGGGATATGCATTTTGGAGCTAAGAGGCTGTGACAGATAGGTCAATGACTGATTAAATCCATCTCTCGTAAGGGCTCAACATTTCTTGAACTATTGGGTCCAGATCTCTCTGCCGATTAAGAAGTAGTTTTATTATTTCTTTCCTCTTTCTTCTGTTCTTAGCTGCAGCTTTGAACACATCTATAGTAATCGGGACTTTATCTCCCCTTTGGTCAAAGAAGAGTTCTATTATTTTCTTGCCTTCCCAACTGTTACTTGCTGCTGCAGCTTTAACCACGTCTTCTGTAATCGGGACTTGATCTCCTAGCCAGTCAAGAAAGAGTTTTGATTATTTCCTTGCCTCCGTAATCTTTACTAGCTGCAGCTTTAACCATATCTTCTGTAATCTGGACTTGATCTCTTTGTCGGTTAAGGAACAGTTCTATTATTTCCAGACCATATTCTGGGTTGCTAGCTGCAGCTTCGACAAAATCCCATGTAAGTTGAATCTGAGGTTCGTATCGTTCGAGAAGTATTGACATTGTCTCTAATCCATTAATTCAGTTTGTAGCTGCCGCTTTGACCAATTTCTTGATTGCGTCCTCTTCTTGGAATTCATCCAAAAACATATCGATGATTTTATGTCCTCTCAAGTGGCTGGTGGTCCAATCTTGAGAGCCGCCATTGACATGTGCAACTTCTATGGCGAAATTTCCTTCTGCAACGCACAATAAAGTCTCCAATTTGAGTTTTGTCTCTTCAATCTCTTTATGAAAAAATCTGATTTTGAAACCAGATCGAAACTCTGGTGGTAAGGAGAACGTGCTATGTCTATTTTGATATTTGGGTTCCAATTCAAGATTATGGTATTGCCGCATTGGTGTCAAAATGTGCACAGCGACTGCGAAGTCGTTTCTCGAATGATTTTCCAGAATGTATTCAGCACATACAAACTCGTTGTTTTGGAGAGCCCAATCCAATAGCTCTTTGTTGAGTTTCGACTTCATCTGTAGTAGTAGATCCGCAGTTCGCCTTCGATCTAGTCTACTTCGACCGGTATTCAGCAGTGCAGCTACTAGTGGTGTAATTTCGTTGCTATCCACATCATCCACTGAAGCACCATGGTCCGCAAAATATTTTGTAGCATCATTATGACAGCCAGCTGCGGCCCAGTGTAGTGGCGAGCGTTTTTTTTTCGTCCGTGGTATATATGTTAACACGTGGATCGCTCAGTAACTTTTCTATTACGGCCATCTGGCCTTTACCAGCAGCGTATGATAAAGGAGACCGTCTGACTGAATCTTCGATAATGGGAAGTGCGTTTGCCTCCATCAAGGTGTTCACAATTAAAGCATTGCCTTGCTCTGCAGCATAACTTAATGGCGTTCGTCCCTGTTTGTCAATAGAGTCAACAACAGACCCAATCTCCAGTGCAATTTTAGCAAGCTCAAGCCATCCTTTCTCACATAAGAAAGAAAGAACAGATCGGCCACTTTTTTCGTCGGTAGGGAGACTGTCGTTACTGTCGTGAAGCTGGCTAATAGACCAAAGCGTCTCACTTCTATCATTTCTTGATATTGCTTCAAGGACGTGTTGCCCTGTTTGAGGTTCTCTCGGTCGCTTTTCTAGTTCCACGTAACGAGCGATTATCTCGCTTTCCAGGGTCAATACCGAGGTTTTTTGTTGCAAATCCATCCAATTTATTCCCGTTATCCCAAATCCTTGCCATCGATCCGAAAATAAAGCACGACGATAAAGCTCACCCAGCTCGAGCAACACCAAATCTCGAGGCTCACCTAACTCGGTCATGATTCCCCATACCCATCGAAGAACTCCTTCAGCTTCCTTGAAGTCATCGCTTTTCCTGAAGTTTTCGGCCACCTTGTAAGCGGCCGGGATGGCCTCCGTAGTACGTGGTAAGAGTGAATGGTTCTGTAGCGTCGGAATAATGATCAAAGATGCGTCTTGCCTTGACCCTAGACCACTCGCTTCGAAGCAGTCGATGAGTTTGGTCACAAGCTGGTGCTCCAAGCGTATGGTATTGCCGGTAATTACCGTCGTTTTGCTTTCAAAGTCCAAATGAGCCGATATGGTGTGTAAGAAAGACTGGTAAATGTCTTGAGAACAAAACATAGGGATGTGCTTCGACTCAAGCCTGGTCGCAGCGATTGTGGGGGGTCCATTGCGAATACCAATGCTATGCAAACCAAATAGTCTATGATATGGAGTTGAAATAGATACTGGCGTAGATAAATCGATTTCATTAGTCAATTTTTGTTCATCTTGCTCCAATATCGTCGTTGCATCTGTCGTTAAGTCATCCAATGGTCGAGATCTCTTGATACTCAATTTTAACAGTGGTATGTTAGGTCTCTCGATCCAGAATTGTGTTTCTCTCCATGACTGTTCTATTTCATCTTCTGTTCCGGCAGTTATAGCCCAGTGCATTGGTTTGTCTGCTGCAGTCGATATTTTGAGTCCGAAGGATACTTCTTCCGTGCGTGGGTCTGAAATAATGGACCAAGACCATAATCCAATAATGGCTTCAAGATGATTCGGGTCCACAGTCCAGACAGAATCTAACCGCTGGATATCGATTTTTATACTTTGTATTTGATATGATGTTTCTCCATAGTCCCCTATCGCAACGTTTAAAATCCAAGACAGGTTTGCGAGATCAGTACCAACCTTGGCGTGATTTTCGAGAATGGCAAGACTACCTTCGATTGCCTTTTTGAGCTGTTGAGCTTGCAATCGTCCACTCACAAGATCATTACCCCATGCATTGGAGAGATTTAATTTAGCATTGTCTGACCGCCCAGTAAGTTCGGCAAGTCTGGCCCTATATTCCCATGCTTTGTTGTTCATGTTTTCAGCGCTTCGTTGTGGATGTTGTGCTGAAACTTGTACAGTAACACTCCTGAAATATCTTGGACCATTCGCAACTCTAGCCATCTGCAGAGCCATCCAATCGAGTTCATGGCCGCTCACTTCATCTGAACGATCACGAAGGATATTTTCATCTATGCTTAAACGCTGCGTCCTCAACAAGGCCCGGATCACACTCATTAACAAGGTGACAGCAAGCTGTAATAGAGAAACCAACGAGTGCATCGCTCGCAAACCAACAAACTGCAAGGCAAACCCAAGTATTGTTATAACAGTAGCAACCAATACTGAAGTTTCTTCAGAGGGATTTTTGAAGTTGTTGAAAGAAATTTTATCTTTTCGTCTTCCGGAACTTGAGTCGGAAGTCTGAGCAGCCTTCCAGGATGTCATGTAACACTTTATCGGCTTCGAGAACAAAAAGGGATCAAAAGTCTGATCCCCGACCACCTGGTTTCCTGGCTGGACCACGTAAAGGGTAGAGCTCGATTTTCCTAGTTCACGCTTCCATTCGAACACTCTCTCCTTGGTACTATCGTTTACCAAAGTGGCGCAGAGAAACATGCCAAAGCAAACAAACATTGTACCCACGAATATAAAAGGGAAAGCCCAAGGGTCTATAGAGTTTCCATTTTTCCCCCAGTGTAGGCTATAAGTAATTATAACGCTTAGCACCAATACCGAGGTTTGCGAGAGGAATCCCACGATAGCGGCCCCAATGTACACAAAGGATGACCGCTTTACAATCACAATGTTGAGTGAGAGATTAGGATTTGGTGCGAAATTGTCAAAGGTGTTTTTGGTTGGCGATGGCCTACTTTCTGCGTCATGGGACGGTTTCTCTTCCCCTTGTTCTTCCCAGCCCGTGCCGTTTTGTTTAGCCATTTGGAAATACTCTCGAGAAATGTTGATCCCAGCCGTGTTTTTACCTTCGTTGTTGTCTTTTTTTTCCAATTCGGGGTCATAGACAATTTCCAGGATCTTGGGTCGCCCGAAAACCCTGACGATGGCACCGTTGTGATAGAGCTCACACACCTCGCGGCTAGTAGAGGAGCATAACTCCGCCTCAGCAATTCCTCCTCCCTCTTGTGCACGGCCGATGAATGCTCGTAGAGATGGTCCTCCGCAGACCCGAATAGCAGACACGACTCCAGTTAAGATCCCAAGAGGCGCCATGGCAAAAAGAAAATTGTCCAAGAAGGTTGTTGACTCGCTGAGGAATTGTTTGGTCGCTTGTTCGCCAAATAAAGCAGTAAGTGGTGTAAGATCCATTGCCAAATTATTGGTAAAATCATCCCACCAAGATGCTGTTACGGCTGTTGGCAAACAGGCTGCCAGGATGATGCGCAGGAAGGCTTTGTTGGTTGACAACATGGTGAACTCTTGTTGACACAATGCAATGGCCGAGAACAGCTGTCTCGATGATGTAAAACTTTGGTGAAAATTTGTGATTCCCATTTGTTTTTCCAAATAAAAACTGCCTATGTCGAAGTCAGGCTCGTCGTCCATATACATGAACAGCTTCCAACTGCGCCAGGATCAACGGGGCAAATAGGACGGAGCCACATACAATGGGAAGCTTGGATGCAGCCTCCTGTTAGGCCAGATATGTAAAAATTACAGCATCTTGCAGGTATCTTGCATGCACCTGCACGTATACTCTTTTATAATTGGCAAGGCTGAGGGCCACCAACTACGTGGCGTCTATGTATTGGTCATGAGTATGTACTGATGCCTAGTCATTATCCGTAACAATTATTATGCCTTCTTTTCCTCGACCTAACCTGGGACCACATGAAGAAAAAAATTGAACTTCAGGCAACGAAAATTTTTGCAAGGTACCTTACATTACCATACAGCTCGAGAATGAGTTCCATGGCAAAAGTAGGTGGCTATGCATGCGAATTCTCATGGATGCAGTTTGACATCTTCATTTAAAGTAACTAATGAGATAATTCAGTCATATAAATGATAAGATGGAGGTACATGCGTGGATGCGATTGCGGCATACATGTAAGTGCATTTACAGTTGGTGCCGCTGAATGTTACTCAGCAATCCTACCCCCGTTATGATGTTCAGCCCATCTTAAGAGTAGCCCATATACTTTTATATCATATTCTCTATAGGCAGGGTTGCTTCGATAGATATTTCCCAATCAACGTATCTTGCTACCAAAGCACATATAAGTAACTTCGGAATAGCCTCACCTAACAGAGTATCACGAACAATATCGTGTTGATGAGCGCCACTGTCAGAAGGTAAACAGGTGATTGATTGTAAATTAAGAAATGGGCGAAATAGGCTCCAAGCTCAATCCTATCAGTTACCTCTCCGGCACGGTTATCCTGGTTGGCCTCTTTAACTGGGGTCTAGAAATTTTATTCCCTTGAAGTGCTGGAGTGTGTACAACAACATGTTGGTACATATGTTCATTAGGGGCTGGCTTAGTGATGATAGTTTTTCTCCAATTTAGCGATAATATGTACTGATAGTTGCACACTTCTAATAGAGTCATAAAATACCAGAGACGAATAATAAAAAGCATATAAATTAGGAAGAATCTCCTTCACTACATAATCACACAAGCATCTTCCCTTTTCCTCTTTCTTTCTGCATCTTGCCTCTCTTCCCTCGCAGCTTCAACTTCCTTTTTTGCCAATTCTACCTTCATACCCCCTATTTGAGCTTCAAACCCATTCTGCTGTCTGGCTAGATCCAGCTGAATCCTGGTCTCCATCAACTGTTTTTGAGCTTCCATCTCTTTCTTGTGTGCTTCATCGCGCAGTCGTTGTAGCTCCTCGTTCCGTTGGGTCTGTAGTTGCTTCATGTCGACACGCAAGCGCTCACCATCCTAGGCGGCAAGCCGAATTTTCTTCTCTAGGTCGGCACGAACTTGAAAAAACTCTTCTCTGGCACGCGCGTCACGCTTCTTAAACTCCTGCTCCATTTCCTTGCGAAGCTCTTTCAGATCTTGTTTATGCTTCTTTCGTAGGGCCGCCAGATCTGCTTGCACTTCCTGGCCCGCACTTGTCTCGTCTAGCGTCTTGCCGCTGGCCATCTCTTGCTGAATATCCAGGGTGATGCGCCGCCTTTGAGCGAAAATATGCTCCATTACAGCTAATGCCGATATGGTACCCTTGTCCAGTCGGAGGACCTTGCTTCCCCTACTCACCATACCAGCCCAGTATTCTGGCTTTGTCGAGAGGTCGCGCTCACGTCTCTCGCCCTCCTCTCGCGACACCAACCCCCACATCGTTGTTGCAAGCACGACACAAGACAGGCCCTCATCGCCGCAGAGTTTTTTGAAGATGCTCAGGTTCTTCAAAGCCGTTCCGCCCATACGGTTATCTGTAATACGGTGAAGGTAGACGATGCCAGCCAGCCGAATCTGGGCTTGGTATGAACGGTTCAGCCAGTCAGCCACTTGACGAAGAATTTCCGTGTCGGATCTGTTGGTATCATCAAAGCCGGGAGTATCGATCAAGTAACACTTCTTATCGCCAATAGTAGCGGCGTAGATACCGATGTCAGCACCTAAAGTATAGTAAAGTAGACGAAGTCAGTCTCAGAAATCGCCTCGTATTCTTCTTGTGGCGTATAACATACACGACTGGACTTCATTTCCGAGTTTAGAGTCCGGCGCAAAGTAAGAAATAAATGTACTCTTTCCTGAGCCCCTGATTCCCATCACCGCAATAATAGTATCATCAGGTCTTGCAAGTTAAGCCTTGTTAGTCTTTTCATGAAGTAGATTGCTATATGTATGAGTAGGTAGTACGCACGTAAGCATCGGTGGTTCCATATCTGCATTACTCGAATGCAAGGACATCGGTGGTTCTATATCTGCATTACTCGGATGCAAGGATATAGCAGGGCTACTGGCGGCATTTTGCATTATGATAGTGTTAAGATCTTCATCCTTGAAGTATTCGTGATGAGCGAAAAAGTGGTCATCGTCTATCACAGATACGGTGTCCAAGATGTCATGTCCATTTTTGTCGTACTGTGATATCTGGAGTCTCGGTTCAGGACTAAAAGAAAGGTTTTCAATCCAGTCTCTAAGTCGAACAGCGCTGTATTGGTCTTCTGGTAACGAATAAGTTCCAATTTGCTTGTCAATATCCTCTTCTGTTTCAAGCCTTGGCCAGGGGAGGGATCGGAGCGCAAACTCATATGCGTGACGAACCACATGATCCACGATATCTGGTGTGTCTGGTGGCCCGAAAGAGGAGCATAGGGGACATGAACTAATGCCCATATATTGTATAGAGGACCAGGATAGAATGTCCGCCAAAGAAAAATCCATCGACTGGTCTTGGTGTAGGGTTTCGAGGTGATGTTGAAGGCGTTCCTTTACGGGAAATATAACGGCATCCTCATCGCAAAAGGGGCATTGCCAAGAGAGAGGATGATCATTTTCTATGTGAGTCTGCCAAGCCTTGGTTGTAGCAAATAGGAGATGAGGTGTAGGACAGTTTTCAGCAACACAGGTGTACGGACATACATCTTCAATAAGATGTTGCCTATTTCAATTAATATATGCCTTTCATAATAAATGAATAACCCCAGTAAAACTTACGTCCATTTAGTAGAATTTGAAAAATGTTCCGATGGTAATGACTGACAACAACAAGGACATATTGATACTAAAAGATCGGATGGTAATGGTGGAGGCCTGGGAAATTCTGTATCAGCTGCTATCAAGGAGATTTGAGACTTTGCAATCGTCGATGCCTGATACCGCTTCTTGGGTGGCTGTGTGTATCTCAACGTTCCCTCTGCTGTTGATGCTAAAGAGAGATTGGCAATTTCTGGTACTGCTATTTTAGTCCCAACTTTGCGGCCCTTTAACAAAGTCGTAACACTGCCGCCCGCGAATGGAGAGGTGACCGAATCGAGTGGTTGTAACTCCAGCACAGCCTCTTCATTAAATGATGAAACATTCACTGGCAGCTCTTTCTTCTTTGCGTGCATATATCGCTTCTGGGCCAGTAAAAATCGGTGTCTCCTCCTCAGGTTAGCTTCAATCAGCCTTTTCTGCATTGGACTCAGTCTAGAAGGATCTAGCTCGCTCAATCTAGATGAAAATAAGTATTCTGTTTTTTCTGCAACATGTCTATGTTGGTCGGGTTTGTTTTGCGTAGCTTCGATGAGCTTATTGATCTCTGCAGAGTTGAGGCCATTGATGTCAGGCTGATTTTCATTAGGTCGTAATAGAATGATACATTCCAAATGTTCTCTAAACTGCTGATGCTCCTCGGGGTCGAATGTTTCATCAGCTCTGCGGCTGCGTGATGCTTTCCCCGTCTGACGAATAGCAACTCCGATAAAGGCCAAATTTCTAATCAGCTGCTCAATATTTCCTAGAGCCTCTATAGTAGAGCTAGCCTTGGACCTGAGTTCAGTGTAGTCCTCCAGACAATCGATAAGCAGACCTAAGACGCTCTTTATTAAGTCTAGGTCATCTGGCCTGTTCTTAAATCTCGAGTCTAAAGACAAGCCGGACTTCGACATTGCCCCAACAGTATCAGCCCAGAGGCGGAAATCGGCCAGTCTACTTCGTAGGACTTCATGGTCACCTGAGGTATCGCCCTCGACTGTGTTTTTAAATTTTGACAAGCAGCTTTCAGCAAGATCAGCAATCAATTTCTTAGAAGACGACATGACGAGCTCAGCAGGGAGATCAAGCCGATATCTTGGAAACTCGCTCGAGGCTTTTTCGGCCGTGGTGATTTACAGTCATGCGTAACCTACCTTTTACTAATCAAATACTTCTTGGTATGATTGGGTAGGAGGGCGGGGTAGGTTGGGTACCAATATCTAATACTGGATGCTGTATCGCTTCAGCCTTGCTCTTCAGATCAGCTGCATTATCTTTCCTCAGTAACATCAAAATGCCGCTGAACGCTCCACATCTTGTATTGAAGGATTGGGCAACAATCCTCTCAAAAATTCTCATTTCCATAAACGACGTCAAATCGGACAAAAGGCTTACCTTAACCTGCCGAGTCCAGGTATCCAAGATTGCTACCCAGCTGCGAATAATCAGTGCCTCTCTCGAATCAATCTCGCCGTGGCTGATTGAGCCTGAAATTGAGCTGCTATGCCAAAAATTGCTTCTTGAACTCGCAAGTATTTACTCTGTAGGCATCTACTATTTATATTATCATTATGATATTCAAAACCTCAGTTGCTGAATATAGCAGTGGCCAAATATCCTACGAGAAACTTGTACAATCGATGACGCCGATGCTCTGCTTAGAAGAGAATGTAAAAAAGGTGGTGTATACAACTTGAATCCGGTGAAAGATTTATTTGTCAATTCCAGATGCAGACATCTCATGGCCATTATCATTACTAGTTGCAGCCATCTCTTCCAACTCTTGCTCCAGGGTGGTATCGACAACATGAACCATCTACCGCCTAATGTCCATCACACTCTAACAAAGAAAAGTTCCACTAATTTTAGCGATGGTCTATTCGAAGCGCTGAAAGTCCACACGCGATGCAGTGCCGGTGAACATTGCGCTCCAGTATATCACAAAATAGACTCTTGGCACCCAGCGAGGCTCTGCTTGAGTGAAGAGTGTCAAAGCGACCCCTCTTTCAACATCATTGTTTCTCCTATGGAAATGCTATATTGGCAGGAATTTTACCTAAGAATGTACGATGTTCATCGTATTCAGCATTAATTCTTCAACTGACGTTCTAGAAGACAACCAGAAGACCTAGATATGGAACATGGCTCATCAACAAAATTGGAACTCTGTAAACTTATAGAAACGCAGCAGTTTGCCAGAGCAGAGATTCAATATACGCCATCTAATGGGCTTTCAGATCTGCGCAGAAATCGAGATATCGACTTCTTGTCGGCCTCAGGAGAAGGAGAAAAACTTACGACTATACTTGGTCAATATCAACTCACGCCGAGAGATAAGGTTATATTAGGCTATACCATTGCACAAGCCTACTACCAATTTTACGACTCAGAGCTATTGCGCTCAAAATGGACCAGTGACAACATCTGGCTCATGCCACTGGTTAATAAAAGAGATGTACTTCCATTACGACCTTATTTAACTTTTCCATTTGGCACGGCAAGCAATCCCAATGAGGACATTATCCAAGACGAGCGCTCCCTTCATCGTCATCCGCGGATACTTGCCATAGGATTGCTGTTACTTGAGATTGGTCTATCCAAACGCTTTCCAGAACATCCTTCGTTAACTCGAACTGCGCAGATTAACTTCTCTTTTCAAATTGCAAAAAGTTATCTGCAAGAGTTTAAAGCCGTATCATGGGAAAACTTTCAGCACAAGTTGATATATGACAACGTGATCGAATATTGTATTTACGACATGAAGGGAAGCGAGAACTCTAACAGACTAATTCAAGGCGGTGGCGCCTGGGGAAAGTCCTTAAAGATAGGACCAGACACGAATGGAAAGCAGAGGCGAAAAAATGCTTTTTACAAGAAAGTTGTTGTTCCGCTCCAATGGCTTGCCGAAAGGGGATTCGAGCATCATGTGGGAAAGACGATTTACATTCAGAAAACTGCCACCCAGCTGCCCAATTCGAATCTTACCAATACATTGGGCCGACTCATGGCGTCTTTCGATAATGAGAGAAACATGAGTTCCAGCATGTGGCTACGAGATATGGAGACAATCGGACAGATGGTTGAGCTCCAAAGACGCAACTTCAGGGTTTCAACGCGTATTCGTATTGCAATACTTGATACAGGTTTCGATCATGAAGATGATAACTACGATGAATATGAAGAACGCATTAAAAAAACAAAGGATTTTACCAAATCTGCAGCTCAGTCAGAGGTTGAAGACGTATTTGGCCATGGAACACTTATGGCTAAACTGATTATGGATTGCGCCCCTTCCGCAGATATCATTATAGCACGTGTAGCAAAAAGTACAACAGAGCTCGAGGCAAGCAAGAACAATATTTGCGAGGTACCTCCCCAGCTACCAACTTGCATTTATTATCTAGATTGACTAAATTCTTTTTTATTATAGGCCATTGAGTGGGCAGGTATTGCCTGCAAAGCTGACATTATATCTATGGCCTTTGGGTTTCCACGAGATGACAAAGGCATAGCTATGGCCATTGAGAAAGTTCACTCAATGCGGCGTGGAAATATCATCTTCTTGTCTAGCGCTGGTAACTCACCACATGAAGACGAAAATTTCCCTGCCCGTCATCGTTTAGTTATTCCAGTCTATGCAACAAACCGCTATGGCTCATTTCTTGAGATCAACCCCAGACTTCGCGATGATTCACGTACCGTTCTGGGCTTGTACGGGGCTGATTTGCCTAATAATTTATACACTGGCCTCAATAAGAAGTTCTCGAAAGTGTGTCAACCCGGGTCTTCGATAGCCACGGCAATAGGAACAAGCGTCGGTGCCATCATATTGGCTTACGCTACTGTACTGCCTCACTTGGCAAGTGATGAATTAGCAGCTGAATCTTCCTTTTCTATCTTGAAATTACTATGGACGGGTGAAGGGATGGGCGCCATGTTCAAAGAGATGGCTAGGAATAAACAAGGCCGCCAGTGGTTTGTTGATCTAATTGCATTTTGGAGGGACACTAAGAATACCAATGCTGCGAAAAATAGCACCGCGAGCGATATTAACAGATTCCATCGAATTCATGGGTCTCTACAGCCCGTTCAGCGCGCATCAGGCCGAACATAGATTCATTAGCAGTCTACCCACATATCAACTTTAATACTGATAATAATCTCCTTGCTCGCGGCTCGAACTCGTGGACATAGTTTTGGCATCAAAAGTTTCTCACTAGAACACATTACTTAAAAGCACATGCCTACAGAAATGCAATAAGCCACTTACTTGAACTCGTCCGCTATCCTATCACCTACCAACTCTTACTCCCAAACTAAAGCGCAGCGTAGCTGCTTATCTATTTTTTTCTAGGTGCTCTATTGTTAAGAATATTAATTCTCATGTTTGGAAGATAATAATCGAGCCGGCTTATATCACTGCCTGCTACAGTCTGACCTAAAAGGCACTCTATATTAACTCCAGACTTATCACAGCCCGCTGCTATACGTCTACTTTGATAAATCCTGCTACTTACCTCTAGGTACATCAGGTAGCTAGGTAGATATGCACCACACATTAGACTGCATCTACTTCAAGTATATATCCTCTCTTTGACACGACGTCGAACCGGCAGCCATTACCCAAGTCCCTGGGATACCTAACCAATGAGCTATGCATCATTAGCACATATGCATGCACTTATCTAATCCAAATAGCACGCGTACCCGCTCTCGCTACTGTGAAAAAATTGAGTTTCATCCATGTTACATTAAGTGCCTGTTCCCAAGCCCGAGCCGTAATTAATACCCAACCACAGCATATGCACAAAGGTCTGGAAGAGTCATCTAGCAAGATCAAAATGACTCAACAAACTTGGTTTCTTCCGCCAGACTTCACTTTTCTGCCCGAAGGCGAGTTGTCTGTCTCTTGGTACCATTATCAAAAACCCGAAGCGCCCGACCCTATGTCTCGCCGCAGTTGGTCTCAGTTCCCCGCTCATGGATATCCCGCTCCCAGACATCCAGAGCCTGATGGAAAAAGGCCATCGCCATTCTCGAACGAACAATGCGTCTATCTGCTCAAAAGTGTTCGACCGATTCATCGAACTGGCATCTAATTCTACAAGTGTGATTTGGTCTCGCTACAAAAGCACCACGTTTGGCAGCGTGGACCTAGAAACACGGACTTATAGCAAGGCTATCTCTTCGGAGGCCCTCAATGCAATCGTCGGGCTGGAGCGGGTAAAAAAGTACATGAACCGAGGAATACTGGGAAAGCGGCCGATATACATTATCACAGGATTGCGCATAGCTCGGGAATCTTTTTCTGTGGCATATGAAGCTCGTTCGAGAATTGAGACGTCATTCGCAGTCTTAGGATCCGCAGCCACAGGGCCTTTGCCATTGAATATTGGAGCAAGTATTTCGGAGAAAAATGATAAGAGCCGAAAAGACGAGTATCAGATAGCCGCTAGCGTGGTGTTCGCATATAGGCTGCATGTGATTCGAGAAAGACGGAGCGGCGATGTTGAAACAGAGTTATTTAGGCATCGAACGGCATTCATGACAGGCGAAAGAGATGACGAAGGCAAATCCATCAAGGAGATGGTAGTAGAGGAAGTGAATACAGAGGTGTTACGTGAAGATCTGGGTATCGAGCCGGACTTTGAAGAATTTGCTGTTGCGGAGGAGGCGCAAGATGAATTGTGTATTTTGTTTCAGAAGAGTGACTCAAAAGCCTGACAAGAATGCGAAAATTTCGGGACGGGCACTTTGAACAAACAAATGAATGGATAAATGAATCAATTATTGCTTAGTGTTCTTATCTTGTCTGCCCCCTCTCCATCAGAGATGAGGAGGTGAAGTGGAATGGTAAAATTCTCCAAGCGTCGCTAACCTGCAAAATAGAGCTCCCCTTCAGTAACAATTTGCTACTCTAAACCCCAAATTAGTATTCGTTGTATCTCTTTTTATCGTTCACTTTGTTCATCTTTATTTGTGATTTGTCTATATAACATTCCGCAAAGATTTGTACGAAGTGCTCAGACATCATTCACACAATAACGCAACTATCCTCACTCGCAACAACCATTTCGCCATATAGAGATGTGAAGCTTATCCACACTCATTACGACAACTCTCACAGTGTAAGTACATGTCATTATTTTAGGAGAACGTACGAGATACTCATGTAACCACGCTGAAATTCTCGGGGAATCTCCCAGTGTATATGTACATAGAGTTACATGCATATAAGAAAGGCGACCAAACGCAGCCTATTATTGGATTGATATGGTTCATGCATCTGCGCATGAGCTCTCTAGTTTCCTCAGGCATGAATAACAATAAATACGTGGCTCTAATATATAGATCATAAGAATAGTCGTCACCTGGAACATTGTCGTATTGTCTTGAATCGTCATACCTGACGCCTCAGTCGCTGTTATTGCATTTCGGCTCGCGACAAATGAGAAATCAGTGATGGGTATACAAACCTGTGCCTATCTAGCTGCATGCCCTGCTTTGGGAATATAATGCCATTTCTGGATACAGTCACCTCGTTAATGTCTGCCAGAAAGTTTCGGATATACCCATACATGTACTCTGCATATACCTGCGGATGCGGCTCAGACAAATTCAAGTTCAACAGGCGGCATATCGATAATGCAATAAGGCATTGATCATATGCACTTGGTAACATTTGGTCATTTACTTTTGCTACCAATGCGCTGTGTTTTACCTGCAGGATTTCGGTGAGAGAACATAGCACGTGGGCCCAAATTTACTCTCAGCCGCACGTAATGAGGACGTAAATATATGTGTTGTCCATTAACTAAGCTTGTGGACGAAATCACGCTGGTCTTGCCACCCAATACCCTTCTAATTACTCACTGTCTGGTTAAAATTGTAGCAGATGAGACTCCCAGTGTTGCTTCGTTTAGTTGAGCAATTCTGTACTGTATGGCATCGTCATCTGACTAGCACAATCCTGGCAATTCTTGAGATCAATAATGGCACAATTACCGTTTCATAGCCGTAGCCATTTCGGTAGATGTCTCTGGCAACGACATGTTCCAATTACAACAACGTTTATAGCTCAACCAAGGACGCAAATCCTCATCCTTGCTGGTGCATCAGGCCAAGGGAACATCTGTACTGCCTTAATGGGTATAACTGTCAGAACTTAAATAGTGGGCTAGTCATTCGTGTTTCCAGAATAGCTGTTTCCAGCTCTCCGTTCTCATGACTAGTTCCTCCGAAGAGTGTCCACTTGGCGTACGGAGTCGCCGGCCGAGTGGCCCCTCTGGTACTCGTACGAGTTGTTTACATTGTAAACACCCTTATGGATCCAGATAGGTCTAATCTTATCATATCACGCATACGGCAAGCCATGTAGACAGAAAAGAATTCATCGTCCGCTAAGTCATGAAGCCGATTATATACAGAATAAGCATATGGAGCTATAAACATTATTCCGCTCAAGTCAGAAGCGCATATACAAATCCTCCAACAAATATACAACGAAAAACCTCTCCGTCAAGCACACCCCTTCATAACAACTCATCCCTCGATTGATGAATCGCTTACTGGCGGGTCCAGAAAGCAACATCAGACCAAGTGATGCTCATGGGACCAACGCCGCTGTCAGTGGTGTAAGCACCAAACTTGTCATAGAAGCTTCCGCCAGGAGCATTGTCGTCACGGAAAGCCAATTGGCCGTTGACATAGACGCGGTAGCTGTGGATGTCGGCGTTGTGGACAGTGTTGATGGTGACGCTCGAGCCGACGTTGGCAACGCCGGTAGCCAGAGTAGCACCGCCCTCGACGCTGTACAGGCGGCCGCCAGTGTCGACGGCCAGGATGAAGTAGGGGCCGGTGTCTCCGTTAAAGGTTTGCTTGATGGCGATACGGCTGCCGCCCAGGGAGTTGATCTTGAAGGTGCCGGCGAACTGGTGGACGCCGGTGGTGTAGTCGTCGTTGTAGCGACGCTCGGCGCGGAGGTGGCCGTTGGAGCAGCCGGAGCCGCTGGTGCTTCCGTTGGGGTTCGCGGGGATGGAAAAGGTGCTGCCGCTGACGCTGCCTCCGGCACAGGTCTGGGTCGAGAAGCCTGGGCTGGCGGGAACCCAGTTGCCGCTCTCGAGGGGAGTGGCAGCAAAGACGGCGGTGGCAGCCGAGAGAGTGGCGAGGACGGACTTGACGAGCATCTTGACGGTGGTATGGAGTTAATGGGTGAAAGGCTTTGTCAATTGATCAAGACCTGAAGTTGCCTGTGAGAGAGAGCAGGAAGCAAGACATGATCAGCTGTCGATCCGGGCCGTCTTATATACAAGTTGTTTGCATCAATGGGTCGACGTCAGTCAGTGTGCCCATAATACTAGCTGTATGTACGAGTACGTACGCAAGACAGCAGCATGGATGTCATGATCAATCCCATTCCATCAAACCAGCGGAGCTGATGGAATATTCCACCTATTACAACGGCGAGGCTTCTAGTACCGTCGTTTGAGCATGACCAGTTGGGAAGGTCTTTAAGCTGAGCCCCTGACGAGGCTAGCGTCGTTTGGCTTGGTATAGTGCCGTCAAGCCGTCTGTTTTCGCACAGCCTTGGAGAAATGTCGCTGTCTATTCGATAGTGCTTCTTTGGGACACGAGTAGCTTGGCAGGGCGGAGCCTTGGTGATTGGTGGAAGAAACAGCAAAGACTATACACATATTACTTACCTGCTCTATAGGGAGGAGGCACGTCGACCATTATTGCCCATTTGTAAACGCCGGTGAGAACCTAAAAGTTATGGCGTTGCGGTGGGACTACGGAGGAGTTGCAGCTATTTTTGACGAGTTTTGGGTCTCTTAACGGCCCCGCCAACATGGACTGCGAAGGAAATTACCAAGTAGGGAGAAGCTCAAGCTCACCTGCGTATCAAAATAGAGTATGGAGCACGGAAGTATGGAGTGTGTTATGTGTTGTGTGTTGTGTGTGTAATTGTATGTAAGACCAGCTAATGCCCGCCTAATCCCGGTAGTGAGCGTGAATTACAAAGCTATTGGCTGTGGAAATATGCAAAGTCGTTTTCGGAGTTGACGGTGCGATACTCGTATAATACGAGACAGAAGGATTGGTGCATCCGTCAGCCCTTTCTCGGATTGAGTTGCCGGTTTGAATAACCGTCCTGAGCCATTTTCAACTGTCCTATTGCACGACTTTGCCGATTGCAATTATGCCGGACTTTTTCGCCGTGTCGGTCAATGGCAGTAGAGCTCGTACGAGGCCATCGGTAAATTTACCTTGAATAGTTTACAAGTTAGGCAATGGGTGCGCTGGCTGCGCGTGGCTGCATTCAATCGCTCGGCTGACTACATGTACACAGCGTGTAATACACAGCAATGATGATGTGGCAGTGAATGCCATAAATGGCAGAGATTTACGTGATGATTCGTCATGCATTAAGATTCAGACATCAAAAGATCAATTCAGGTCATAAAAGCTTTCCATCTATGAGTAACAGTCTCGTATCATTGAGAAGCAAAGGACATACATAGGCAGCGCCTTGAATCTGCGTCAAACACCCAATCCGGCAACTCAAAGCGCATCTCCTTGTTCACATCCTACGTTAAACCGCTTCCTGCCTAAAATCCCTATTGTACAACGTCTGTGAATAAAATCCACCAGTCAGAAATGCTTATACCATCATGTTCTCATCCAGCACAGTCATTCGGGCAAAGCAAAGACAAACAGCTCCTTTACAGATCAATCCGTCATCTCAGTCTCCAACCCATAAAGGCAAAAATTTGCACAACTTCATCGCCTGTTGCGGTCTTTGGTTTCTCCGAGAGTCTGGAACAAGGAGCTTATTTGCTCCTGGTAAGCGGCTCTCATCCGGTCCATTTTGTCCTTCATGCGCTCCAACTCATCTTCCAATTCTCGATTCCTCTTTCTCAAGTTCTCTTCCCTCCACGATGGTGGCGTCATGAGGGCAATGTCTTGAACCGGCCGCTTCGTAGGGGTGACGAACTGAGTAGGTCGGGCATATGTAGAGTCGGTAGCTGGCGGACTGATAGGAGTAAACAAGCTCCGGGTCCAAATTTCGGGAGTCGACGGCGGTACCGCTATTCCAGCTGGCTTCTGCTTCTCAGGAGTCTGGATCTTCGTGTTCTCCTGGTCTCTAGCACTGGAGCTGCCCAGAGATCTCTTCCAATTTCCATACTCTACCGCTTTGCAATGCGCAACTGACTTGGTATGCTTCGTGTGGTTTCCCTTGTTGAAGAAAGAGTGCTGGAACTTCGGACACTCCGGCTCGTCGCACTCAAGACTTATTTGAGCAAACCCGAGCCGGATCTCGGAGGTTGGAGACGTTGGATCGGTTGGTGGGCGTGGGTGAAGATGCTGTTCCGTCGCAATATGCCTATGGAAGCTTTGGCTGGTCTTCAGCTTCTCTCCGTATTTTGGACAGCCCTCGACAGTGCACCGGAATTCTCTAGCAGCTTCTTGCTCAGCCATGATATCAGCGATCGACTTTCCAGATTCTCGAAGAAACTCGGTGGCGTTGACATGGTTGTGCGACTCTTGATGTCGAGTAAATTCGCTTTCAGTGTAGAACACTCGCTGGTACCGGCGACAGGATGGCTCTGTGCACCTTTCACCCTCTTCTTCCGACAAACACTCCTCCGTTGTTTCTCCCTCCATTAGATTGGCAACTTCAGCATAGTTAATCTTCTTCACGGAAACTGGGCTGCTGAGAGGCTCTTCGGGGAATAAATGCTCATGACCTGGAGTGTTTAGGGCGTGGATCACAAACTCGGATTGACTGGCAAACAAGGTGCCTTTCAAATCGCATTTGTCCTCGAGGCAGATCCAATTAAAGTGCCCGCTGGCCTTGAAGTGCCTCTTCAAAGCCGGTCTCGCAGCAAAAGTTGAGTCGCACTCGGAACAGAAGTATGGAGGGTTGTGCCAGTCATCCTCGTGGATGCGGCATTCCTCTACCGTTTCAAACGTGAAGCCATCGCAGCTCGAATGCGGGCAAGCAAATGGTTGATCTCCTTCTCCTTCCAAGGCGGGCTTATCTATTATATAGCCTGTCGGCGGAATCTCCACGCAAAGGTCTATTGGTTCGTTGTTGAGGATCTCCATGGGTATCGACAGGGAGCGACGAAAGACTCGAGATGGATGAGAGCCGGAGAGTTGCGTTGGTGCCAAAAGCAATCGGGTAGCTGCTTGAAGTGGCAGTGGTTGGAGTAAAAGATGCGCATCATATTGGCTGTCTCTTGAAGTTATTCTTGTGGTTGTTGAAGTGAAGAGAGAGCGGAGTGCAGAGGTGAGTTAAAGGTGAAGTGAGGATGGGGTGAATCTCGCAGCCTTGGTGGCTAATATTTCAGGCTCACATTTTCTTCGCCCTTTGACACTGAATGTATGTGCATGTGGCCTGTGCTGTAATCAATACGCCAACTTTATGCATTTTCTCTCGCAACTCGTAATTTATGACAATTGATCAATGCCGTAACTGAATAGATGTGACAGGTTGTGTTCAGTCGCAAGCTATACAGCACATGCGAATTCTTTGTGCCAGGTGTTCGTTTTCACAACTACCCGGTACCCATAATGAGCTCACAAACTTGAATACGAACCTAGAATTCACATATTGAGACTTCATAGACTCGTCTATCCCAATGCCTGTCCCGTTTGCTTGGCCAAGCTGCCCACAAACTCTGACGAATACAGACTATCCAAAAACTCCAGAATCCCATCCACTTTTTCCCCATCCTCACTTATGGTAATCATGAAAATGTACTCGTTATTATACGCCCCAATATCCGACTCCCCCGTGCTCTTCAAGTGCATCGTGACCCTCCTCGCCTCAACATCCACAATCCACGGCGATGTGTCCACAGCGTGTAGGCGAAAGTTGCGGATGACGGGAATGGTGCGCTCGAGAAACTCTCCGAATTCAGCCCTGGTTCTGGCTGGTCGATTTCCAGGAAGAACGCGGTGCGTGCATGAGGGGCTTTGCATAGAGAGGATGTCTGAGACGGTCCATTGGTTGTAGGCCGCGATGAAGTCGTTTGCCGTGTTGATGAGCTGAGATCGACTAGGAGCCATTTTGGCGAATTGGGTGTCTCAGAGCGCTGCTGTTATTCGATGCAAATCGTTATTGTAATGTGTAATGATTCCATGGTGAAGCAATGCGATTCCAGCATCGTTTTATAGTCTCTCTCAACTCTGCCCATCATCAAAGCACAACAAGCATCTCCAGTCCTGGAAGCATCGCCAGCTTACAAACGCTGCCTCTGCTTCTTCCACTCCATTTCCACCTCTCTCCCCCATCCGTCAACTGTACTACCGCCTTTCGGTCGTCTCTTCACACATTATTGGCTGCAATTGCCGTCTTATCCCCACCAAAACCGTCCGCTGCCCGCCTCATTTCCACCGTTAGCTCCGCTAGTTTGCCGCAGTCATCTTAAGCCCGGGTTGCATCTCCGTCTCTTCCAAGTCACCAACTCGCATCAACAGCTGTTTCTTCTATTGCTGGCTTCCTTATACGTCATGGTCGCTCAAAAGAGACAAAAGTCATGCGCTTCCTGTATTGCTGCGAAGCGGAAGTGTGACAAAGCTCGGCCATTCTGTCGACGCTGTGAGGACAAGGGCTTGGACTGCCGGTATGCCGTCTTGATCCGACGCGCTGTTGCCAAATCAAGCCCATCGGATGAACCAAGTGAGATTCCAGGCAAGTAGTTTAAATTCATGTTTTATTATAAACCAGTCTTGAGATTTTTAGTGGTCTGTTGTCTAACATCAAGTTCTCAAACGTGATTGTTTTATCCAGGCCATGTTTACTTCTTCAACACCCATGTCTCAAGTCTATCCGCCTCTGCCTCTTCAAAGCTATGGTTCATGACCCCTGAGACGTGGAACATTGAAAAGGCCAACCCCAGAGCTCCCCAAATACCAATACCCGTTTTCAGAACCTTTGTCCAGCGGCTCCAGGACTGGCTCGTTCAATGGATCCATGACGGCCAATGCCCTTTTATACACCGCCAACTCTACGCCGATGGCTTCTTCCCATCTTGTATGCAGGACGCATTCTCGTCCATCAGCATCCAGCAATCATGTAATAGCAGCAACCAAGACTTGACTGCTCGCATTATCCAGGACCGAGCAAACTCGCTCATCAAGAACAACTGGATCGAAGTGGGGAGCAGCAATCTCATGTCAATGGCTGTGCCTGTACTCGACACTTCTCAGCATCTAGCTCGCGTCCAGGCATTACTCATATATCAAATCCTCCGCCTCTTCGACAAGGGCGTATGGCAGCAGACTCGCGCCGAAGAGTCCATGCCAACGTTGCTCTCATGGTGTCAGCAGATGTGGGATTCGGCAACTTTGGATAGCATCACAACCTCTCAAGCCACACCCGACTTTATTGTGAATGAAAACAGCCAACAGAACGACTCCAATAGCAATAATTTCACACCCCGACTCTGGAGACTATGGATTCTGTCCGAGAGCATCCGCCGGACGTGGCTCGTCGTCATGGCCACCATCTCGGCCTACCGCACAATGAAGGACGGCTGGTGTGGATGTGCTGGCGGCATTCCCTTTACCGCGCGTCGATCCCTGTGGCTCGCATCGACTTCGTCCCAGTGGGCGACCATCTGCTGGACCGAAGACCCCTTGTTTCTGCCATACTTGGGCAGCCGTGCAACGCTGGAATCGTGTGATCCAAACGAAATGGACGATTTTGGATTCAGCTTCTTTTCACTGGTCTGGGGACCGGAGTGGGTGGAGTGCTGGAGGGAGGGCCATGGAGTGAGGCCATTGGCTGCCTGACACGTCCGTCTCTACATGAGCAACTCGGTATAAACAGTGCCCAGATAAGATAGACACTCGTGATTTCATGCTTTATACCTCATGATGAAATATTCAGCAGTCTTCTACACTGCTTACTGGCTCTTCAGCGTCGTTTCCTGGCATCCTACAAGCAGCGTAGACGTCATTCGCTGCAAACACCGGTATACAGGTACGGGTACCGAAAATATTGAGCCAATAAGCGCTGCATAGCCTCATCCTTTAATATATTTCTTAGGCAGGGAATCGAGCCTTGTCATTTGTCTGTAGGGCACGATTTGGTCACTGATCGTACCTAACATCAGGCAGCCGCGTTAAATCCCATTTCACACCTCAATCCCTCTTACATCCAACACCGCGCCACCATACTATACACTCGATATTGATTAATCACGGGCTCAAACATGTCTCAAGCTACCTCTTTCACATATGAAAACTCGACACCTGTGGAAAAGAAGAGAAACTGGAGGGCGATGATCCTCTCGTCCATGATTGGTGGAGTGGCCGTAATCTTGTCTTTCTTCGCCATCTCGGCTCTCACGCCACCAGGGGAAGTCTGCTTCATAGTCGTCACAACAGTCTGGGGAATCTTCACGAGGATAGCTGGAAACATCCTCGGCTCAGAAAGAATGACTTACATCCTTCGCCAAGACCTAATCCAACAGTCCTACCGAAAAACCATCGACAAGTACATTGGGTCCGCGCTGGAGAATGCCGTCACCAGCATCCGTAAACAGGAGCCCTCGAAGTTTCAGAAAACAAGGTTTTATTTCGATGTGGACCACAAGCTTCGCTTCACTATTCTTGAAAAGCGTCGCTTGTTCTTTGACCTCTCTTATAAAGTCACCACTCCGTCTGCGACATCACATCGACCATTGCACCAGGGCGTCTCGGCACCCGACTTGCCTAATTACGAGCCCCAAAGCACTCGGACGGTAATAACTGAGGCAAAGAGCCTTATTGAGGGTATTCGTCATGGTGCTCAAGAAGGCGCGCTCCTTGGCCTTGCCAGCGGAGCCTTAGCCATTCTGTTATGTCTTGTGTTTGGAAAGTTTGGCATCTTCCTAGGCATAATAGGCGCCACGATTCTCCTAGCACAGAGAAATCATTCCGCGATCCCGTTAGCGACACCAGACAAAACCGCACTCACTGAGGAATTTGGCAGAGAAGCATTGCAGCAAGTGATGCGCTTGATGCGCTGTGCTCATGATAATACTGTTGGATTGGAGCTCGGCATGCAGGTCTGGTCTACAGCAGTCGAAACTGAGGATGCGCACCCGAAAATTGGAGCGTCCTCGATTATTTTACATTTTGACAAGTCCGTTCCGCTGATGATCAAAGAGGGAGAACAAGATGGGAGATCTCTCACACAGATTGATAAGGATGGGAGCAGGAGCAAAAATGAAAAGGGGCAGCGATCAAAGAATCATTCTACAAGAATATCCTTATGAGCTATAACTCCACTATCCTACATTAGTTAAATGGTCTATAGCAGCGACTGAAGTCAGCGTCTGGCACTATCCATATGAAGACTCTTTCTACACATATCCGTCTTATATAACCCGCACCGCGCAGGCGTTGGCTTACTACCTATATGATTCAACAAGGCCTCTCAATTTAGCAAGATTTCAAGATTTATCTAGATCCGAATATACTACTAGCAATGCCTGAGTAAGTACCACAGCAGCTCATAAGCTCTTCAGACCCATTGATCAGCTGTATCGGGAGCTTTTTTGGTCAATACAACAGATGTCGTGAGGCATGCATCGCAGTTATTCAACATTGTTGATTGACGGTCAATTTTGCTAGATTATGGATATATACCTATCTCATTTACTAGCCGCAGCTGACAACTACCAATAATAATGTGTGCTATTTCCCGCCTATCCATGTCGGACTGGGTTGTTCTTACCTCAGTCTTCATTTTCTTGGATTCGTTGATGAAATTTGGAGCGCGACCTTGATGACCCTGGCTCGATTGGCAGGGGTATCAGTGATGGATCTGTCCCATATTATTAGGCCTACCGGCGTTGCAGAGGCCTCTGAGGCTTGATATGAAATATTCTTACTTGCCGGCGAGCTTGCCTGGATCAGTAGCCATTCTATTCTCTTATACCTTTCCGTTCTCTGTATTTGGCCATCAACTAGCCTCATAACGAAACCTAGTAGCCTACTCGGGTACCATTTTCGATTACTACTGTAGCGTAACTTCACGTTTAATTACACACTTCATATCTTACACTAGAAGCCGAATTCATGTGTCTGGGTTTCGTTATAATGGAAATTTTCTTTGCACGGACCAGTTTTGCGGTATATTATGTCAACCTCGGCTGAATGTCAAAGGTTTTCCGTGAGCGAAAGGCTTCATATTGAAAGAGACCATTGCCATCAACCATTGCCATCCACCCATTGCACCAAACGTTGGCAGGTACTGTGTCCAATATGTCGCAAAATAAACAGATCCAGGCATCTTCCGGATGCTAGAGAACGAAATTGCCAGCAATTCCAGGCGAGAAGCGCAGTAAAGAAGCCCAGTCACGTACAAAATAGGTACCCTGATTGACTCCGTGGGGCAGCAGCGGCTGTCTGGGCCATGCGTTGATCCGAGCTGTATCATCGATTTTCTTCGCCTGTTGGCCATTCGCAGCATGGACAAGACGGTGGAAGTTTTGAGCAAATTGTTTGTCGTAGTGCAGCTCAAATAGTTCCGATCGTGACCCTTCAAAACGGCCCTTCAAGTCCAGAAATTCTCAAAAGTCTAGTATGAGTTCCTTACATCCCATCTTACTTGCCAGCAAAATGTCTGAATATTTTTTGGATCTGCCATTAGCAATGGCATCCTCTAATTCTTTGATCACATTCCTAGTCTGGGGCATATTAGAAGCTGACTTTCTTCTGGTCTATTTTCATGTGTTTGCCCTCTCGCTCGCAGAAGATTAGCTTGATAGCCTTTTATTCTCCCTTGTTGAACTTGCTAACTGCACAGTAGCTTTTCAGTATTACATTTTCGTAATCGCCACTGCCAAAGAAGGGCATTTTTTCTCGACGCCGCTCTCGTTAGGATAAAGCCACCATCAACTTGGTTCCGCCGTTTAGTGAAGGGCTGATCACACGATATCGCGAGCGCCCTAATAAGTAAGGACCGCGATATCTCCGAGTCTTTTACTTTGTTCTCCTCTCTATATCTTATTTTCTAAAGTATCTAACATTGAGTTCAAGCTCCTCTGTCTAGTTTCCATTCCTGGACGCTCTGGAACTAGAAGAATGTTGTCTCTATCAATGCGGCGAATTGAGATGGGAAGGCCTTATAAGGCTCCACATCACCCTCCACGACCACCTTCTCGAGTGTCGTCTTTGGGTAGCCTTGGACGTCCCAAATATCGTTGCCCACAAGCTCCAAGTGTTTGCCGGTCGCCCAGGCCAGGCGGTATCCAAGGGGTATCGCAGAAATATCCCCCTTTTGCAGACGAGCCTCAATTTCCTTACTGACCTGCTCGACGCTCGGCCGGAAGATCTGAGGAGGCGTCCCATGTTTACGTTCCAGTGCTGCAGTGACTTCAGACCCAGTAACGATGAACTCCGAAAGTCCAATGCTCCGATTCTGAAGCTGAGAGATTGGGGTTTTGGCAAAGATTGCGGCGTAAGCTGCGGCTACATACTGCCTCGAGCTGAAGACTGTTAGAAACAGACTCCCGTGAAAGTCTGAGATGACGAATGACTTACCAGACGTTTAATTTCTGGTGCTCGCTGTCGCCGGTATAGACAATTCGATTGCCGCCAACATCAATCCCAACAAGGCTGTGGGAAACCAAGATTAGCCTTGAAGTTGACTGCATCTTGTAAGGATACATACAGGGAGGCAAATGTCGATTCAGCAAAGTTACCCGGCAGAACCACAGTGGTAGGTATGCCCGCGTTTTTGGAAACCTTTTCCACTTCGGCTTTGGCCTTTAGTACAGGAATGGTCGCTCTCTCCTCATCAACGCGAGAGCCAAGGTCAGATGGCACAAAGAGTTTGACATTTGTGTTCGGAATGACTCGTATAAAGTTGTATTGCTTTACGACACCTTCGTGGCCTACCAAGGAGCTGGAGTCTGTGTCAAACGGCGAATACCCAATGTAACATCTATGATATAAACTCACATTAGGATGTCGACATCTTTCAGTGCGTCAGTGAGGGCTTTCTCGTTATCTATATCGACCGCGACCTTGGGCACGTCATTTGGAAGACGGCTAACATCCGAGTCAGGGCGGTAGAGTACTTTCACTGGTGCGCCGGACGCGATGAGTGCGTCCACGATAGCTGAGCTCGCCCAACCGCGATGTCCGTAGACTGCAATTCTATTAAATGATGTCATAATTGAACTAGTAGGTGGGCTTGGGTTGGATTTGAGTGTCCAGGGGAGCAAATGTGACAACAGAAGTGATTGTGAGTCAGTAATTATGTGATTTTCTGCCTGGATGAAGCTTATGATACTTGTATGTATGCACGTAGCCTGGGGAGAGGGATAAAATCTTTCGAAAGGTAGGCCCTTTCCCTGGAACATATATAAGTCTCCAATCCAAATTCGGATTCGCACGAGATCTGTATATAAGCAAGATATCACAGCATCTTAAAGCCCTTGTGCAATTACCGATTTTAATGCGAGATTTGGAATCATACATTTCCTCATAGCCCCAACGCAAAGCCGTAGGCAGAAGGATTCAGGCAGAAGGATTTAGGGAGAAGGGTTTATCGGCGTTAGGGAATTCAACATTGCTAAATCCTTCTCGCTGTCCTTAGTCCTAGTTTGTAAACGCAGTCCGACCAATAAGAAGGATTTAGTAGAGTTGACGAGAATTATGATGTGACAATAAATCGCAGAGCAATCAGCCAACAAATCTGTCATGGTTCGAGCACCGAATGGTTCAGTCAGGACCTTTATCCAATTGTTCCCTCCATATTTGTCCTTATAAGCGATCTAAAGGGCTAGGTAGATAGGTGCCTTTCAGTTGTTCGGTATGTGATGCGCTTGATTATTCCTAATGGATAAACTAGTACAGGGTAGGTTTATGTTAGCAGGAGAGTTAGGGTGAAGCTAGGCAGTGATGGTCCCCTGTATTATCTCGTAGCTTTAAGTAAGCAGAACTGAAGCCAGAAGGGGAATCCAGCAAAAAACGGACTAGAACTATCATAGATGTAGTCAGAGATTCAGCTTTAAGCAACCCGGACGCTTATTTCGGATCTATTGCATCCCGAAAACTTATATTTAGAAAGACAATTGATTAAATAGACTTTCTCTGTAGTACAGTGATCCCAGACACTTATTCCGGTTACATAATTCTACCTACAGTACCTATCTTACACAGATACAGCAAACTCATATTCAAGCAAATAGGTGCTGTACAGCATGTACTCTTCACGTATACTTTACTCTTCCGAAACGCCCTATCATTCTCTTCTCTCCGATAAATTCTCGCAAAGAAAGCACACCCTAATAGTACTTATTAAAATGCCTCAGAAGCTTAGGCAGCAGAGGCAAACAAATCTTAGCATCGTGGGTTAAGTCTCCGAAGCGTTTGCAAGGACCAGCCGATGTCTATATCAACCATGTGGGGGAGGGCTGATCCAATCACAGCGATGCCGATATTCACTTTCGGCGTCCAAACAACATACCCCGTATCGATGCCGAGAAATCGTCAATGCGCCAGGTCCATGCATTTAGGCATAATAGCAAGATTTCGGACGAGCTCATTGACGCACCCACTTGAATAAGGCTAGCAGTTTCACCAGTGAGGGTCGTACACTACACGTGGTTCAATTCGTCGTTGCGGAGGACTGGAGAGGAGCTCTGGTAACGGCGATATCTAGGGACAATAGCGGGCGCGGGAGCTGTTCTATTTGCCTCTTTTAACATCAGATATCACTCAGAAAGACACTAATGGAGACTTTACAGTCAAGGGCACAAAGACTCAACTAAAATCCATCTCTAAAAAGATACCGATCAAGTAGACAATATCACAGTGCCTGCACTTACAGCCACGACTCACCCAACAAACTGTTCGCAGAATTGACACAACCATTGCTCGTTTAACAACCTCTTCGTAGAATTCGCAGGATATACTTACACAGCCCCTTAAGGCTTACAACTGCGGTAAAATCATCTAGATCTCATCCTCAACAATCTCATCAAAGATGGAATTCCATCTCTATATCGTATCTGAATATGAGCAATTCACAATTAAACAATGAGACTTGTCATCTCTGATCCACTCCTCCGCAATCTCAATCTCGCATAAACCTTCATCTCCAACCTACATCTCAGCTGAAAAAAACATAAGAAGCTAGTCTCATCTATACAGTAGACTCGCTTGACGACGACAACACTCCCAACCAACTCCGCTGATCCACAAACGCTCAAACCACCATACAGTCCCTCCCCAATCCCTCCCCGTCTAGAACGCACACAGACTCCGATTCACGCAATCCCCAAAGCAACCTACCGCTTCCCAAAATCCTCATCCTCATCTTTCCTATAAATCCCCCCTTCTCCCTCCCTCCATTCCAACATTCTTATTCCTCTTCCCATCCTCAACAACAATAACAAACAGTTAGCAATCTTTCAAGATGCAGTTGTCCGCTCTTCTCGCCCTCCTCCCCCTGGCCGCTGCCGCTGCCCTTCCTCAGTCCCGGGGATCCGTCGAGGCCCGCGCCGTGGAGGTTGAAACCCGCAGCAGCACCCAGGATGAGTACTATGCTGCGTATGGCAGTTGTTGCGACCCCACTAAGGGTAAGGGTCCTTATAACGAGGCAACAAACCTAATGATTGCGGCGTGTATTCCCGGCCGTGTTCGATGCACAAAGGCTTTGGACGAGGTAAGCTTTAATAGTCCCCTTTTTATCTCTACTTTTCTACAAGCTACTTATAAATCCCTTTTGCATGACTAACCCCATTATAGTGCCTGGTAAATGCAACTGAAAAGCGCTCTGTTGAGGAAGCCCCCCTCGAAGCCCGTTACGTTAAGGATGAGTGCGATCAACAGTTTGATAAGTGTTGCTTTATTCCACCATGGTATGTTGGTGAAATAAGAAATATGCTGGCGGTTCATTGCCCTTCGCAATGTTATGAATCTTTCGATCAGGTAAGCTATGATACACCTTTATCCCTATCGCCCAAAGGCTATTCGTATATCTCTTTAGCATGGCTAACCTTAATGCAGTGCAATGCAAAGCAAGCCGAGAAGCGCTCCGTTGAAAAGGCCGCCATCCAAGCCCGAGACAACGGCTCGGAAGCCACCACCGCCTGCTACGGTCGCTTAGCCGCGTGCAAGCGCAAGGGCACGCCCGTCGCCGAGTGCTACAGCACCCTCACCAGCTGCGTCCAGGACGTCTACCAGAAGTTCTTCGCGTAAAGAGCCATTTTCGGCGACGTCTTGTCCTGGCAACCCGTTGCGCCCTTCTAGGGGACGTTGAGTGTGTGTACGCACGCCCTCACGGGTGATCCAAGGAGTGGCCCATCTGACAGGACAACGACCATGATGTGATGCGCCTGATATATCTAGATATATCAGAGCAAAGGGAAGGCTTAGCAAGGGGAAGGCTTAGCAAGGGGAAGGCTGAGCAAAGGGGAGGATGAAAGTGGAGGCGTTTGAAAGGAATAGCATCACATCCATGAAAAGAGTCTACGACTTAGAAAAAAACCTAGCGAGACAATATATTTTGTGTCAACGGGATATCAATCATCTCTGCTCTCCTGTGACTTGACTTACATTGACAATATTATAATAGCAGTATCATGCAGCGAGACAGCAGCTTCTGTCTTAACAGGACATGGCTCATCTATGCTCTTCTATGACCTGACTTACATTGACAATGTTATAATAGCAGTATAGCCCATCAGAGTTCTTGTTCAAAGTCCAATATCACTCATCGCCCACCACTCACCATAAACCTCATCACCAAAAACAGACGCAAAGAAAACAAGCATTAAGCCAGACGGCCAAGTCCATCCATGCACGTATATAATATCCCCTCTAGGTACCAAGCTACTAGTAGTAATACATCAAAACATTTGCCCTAACCCACAATCCCATCACTAAACCTCCCCCCAACCTCTCTCCCGGTTGCTTTTTATAATCCTCCCCTCTAGCAAATCCCTTATTCGTGTAATAAGCTTTCATTTTCACTCCTCGCAAAACAAGCCTTGCAGCAGAAGTTTGTTTTGGGGGGGGTTCTGCGCCATGCACTCCAAAAAAGTTTCCCCTAGTTCCATCCAGTGCCAATCCTTGAAAGAAAAAACAGAAAAACAGAAAGAACAAGAAACGAAAAGCTAAAAAGTATTACTGATACAAACCGCGAGGTTGTTTGTTTCACAAATGCCACTCATTATATGCAGATTTGACCCTAAAAAGGGAAAAGGAATCCTTTGTCAAACCCGCTCCGGTTAGGTGTCAATCATGCCATCGGCAATGGCGAGACGTTGCTTAGCCGTCTTTGCCCGTTTGCCAATCCCTTTTCCTCTGCCCTTTTTGCCCTTTGGCTCGCTTTCGGCTGGGGTAGCAGTGCCAGATGCACCAGGCTTGCTTCCATCGTCAAAGTTGCCCTCGCCTATAAAAGTAGGATTAGATTAGTCTCTGAGCTCCACGCTTTCTTTTTTAGACGGAGTATGTGCCGGTCTGCTTACCTTCATGATACATGTCATCCAGGCTGGCAGGCGCATCTGTCCTCTTCCGCTTGCCGCCCTTCTTCTTCTGCTTCTCGTATTCTCCAGATTCAAGAAGTTCCTTCTCACGACGCTCAATCATCTCGGCTTGCTCGTCGTCAGCCAGCCACATGGCAATATCACGGTTGCGGTTCTCTGGAGCACGGCGGCCGGAGAAGTCGACGCTGGCGCCTCCACCCTGGATAACGACTCGCTGGACTTCTTCCTTCTGAAGAGCACGCTTACGAATACGCTCTTCGATGGTACCGCGAGTGATGAGTCGGTAGACGGTAACCTGCCTGGTCTGACCCAGTCTGTGTGCTCGGTCCATGGCCTGAGAATCAATGGTAGGATTCCAATCAGAGTCGTAGAAAATGACAGTGTCCGCAGACGTGAGGTTGATACCAAGACCACCCGCACGAGTAGACAACAGGAAGATGAAAATCTCTGGGCGGGTCTGGAAGTCGTGCACGGTATCACGACGATCTTCCAATTTAGTTGAACCATCCAGTCGGCAGTACTTGTAGTTGCGGAAAGTGAGGTACTCTTCCATCATGTCGATCATGCGAGTCATCTGGAAGTACAGCAACACACGATGACCTTCAGCCTTGAGCTTGAATAGAAGCTCGTCCAGCTTGGCCAACTTGCCGCTGTCGGTGACAAAGCGCTGCATGGAAGGAACCGCAATGTTGGTAAACCGCTTCTTCTCGTGGTCCGGCTTGGGGAAAATCTTGTTGATGGGGTACAGCTCCATCGGCACCTTCTTCTCGACCAGAGCACGCTCGTCGTATATCGTAGGTCCATAAAGCGTCTTGCGAATGTGGGTATTGAACATGACATTCTGGCGCTCGGCGACGGCGCTGGGATTGTTGCAGAACACCTGGACAGGCGGAGCCGACGCGCGCGGCCTTGCTGCCGGTTCCAGCCGGCCAAGGCCAGAATCTCGGTAGGCTACCTTGGCAACATTCATCAGGCTGCTAAGAATGCCCTCGTTGGTAATCTCTGCCAGAGGCTGCCAATTGCGACGCTCTCGAATTTTCAACAGGCAATGAGCAGGCGTAAAGTTCTCATCTTCCGCATCATATGCGATGCTCATGGGACCCAGTCTATCCCGCTTCTTAAGCTCTCCCACAGCACGGTCGAATAAATCGCTGTGTGTGGCCTTGTAGACGTCGCCAGCTGACGCATCAGCAAAGCGTAGCCACGAGAAGGCTTTGTCGTCGTCAGCACTGGCTTTGACATTCTCCGGCGTCCAGATGTTCATCATGTGGTTCAAAGCCTTGTTGCGCCAGCCGGCCGTCTGGTTATCATGCCCAGCCTTGTCAAGCCGGCCGCCTTCCGTCCAGACGAGAGCCGGTAGCTCGTAGTCTACCAAGCTCCTGCTGGAGTATCCCACGGAGACAGTGCTACCCTCCCTGACAAACGAGGCGGTCTCGGCAAAGTATCCAAAGGAATAGGGGGCGGTTACTTCTGCGCGTTCAAACAGGTCTGGGTGGTTGCAGACCTTTCTAAATTGCATGACCAAGTTCATCAAAGTACCCGAGTCCTGGTCGTCGCCCATGGTAGCCTTTTCAACGAGGTCCATAATGTTGATCTGGTTACGCAGGTTGCTGTAGTAGGCCCGCTGTCTGTAGGTGAGGTTACAGAAGACGTCCAGCTCAATCTTGTCGCCAAGTTCCTTTTGCACATGCTTCTTGACACGACGAAGCATAAACGGCTTCAGAATCATGTGAAGACGCTTCAGCTGGTCCTCGTTCAGTTTCGTGTTACTCTGAGCGTGAGATTCAATGTCCTTGGAGAACCATTCACTGAATTCGTCATGGGAGTCAAAGAGCGACGGCATGATGAAATGCAGTAAGGCCCACAGCTCCTGCATGTTGTTCTGGATAGGGGTACCAGTAAGCAACAGGCGGTTTCGGCAGTGGAAGCCGAGCAAGCACTTCCAACGAGAACTGGACGAGCTCTTGATGGCTTGGGCCTCGTCGAGAATCATGTACTGCCATCGCATTTTCTGGAAGTAGGCCACGTCGGACACGACAAGCTGGTATGAGGTGACACAGACGTGGAAGGGCGCATCCTTTCGGTAGGTGGTGTGTTTCCGGTCCCAGAACTTTCGCAGCACTTTTCGGTCCCCAGCGCTTCCCCAGTACGGGAGAATCTTGAACTCGGGAACAAACTTTGCAATTTCCTGCTGCCAGTTGTGCAGGGTAGAAGCGGGCGCCACCACCAAAAACGGACCCCAAATGTCGTGCTTTTCGGCCAGGTAGGCCATGACGGAGATGGACTGGACAGTCTTGCCGAGACCCATTTCGTCTGCCAGGATACCGTTGATGCCTTGTTCGTAAAGGTTGACGAGCCAGTTGAGACCCTTGAGCTGGTACTCTTTGAGCTGAGCATTGATGAGCTTGGGCTGCTCGATCTCGACGTCGCCGAGACCGGTTGGGTTTTGAAAGTTCATCTCGCCTTCGTCGTCCATGTCCAGGCCCTTGTTGTTGAAGTCGCGCGCCTTCTTCTGAGCTTCGGCAATGGCATTCTGAGCATTGGCCATGGCAGCCGCCTGCAGAACAGACTCGTCCTCATTATCAAAGTCGAGGTTTTCAAAGTCGGTAACCTTGGAGCCCAAGGGCCCGGTGGGCTCTTGTATGGACAGCTTGTTCTCGGAAATCCGCCGCGCATCGGGGGCAATGTCGGGGTTATCCGTGCTGCGCTCGACCTCATCCGTCTTGATCTTCTTGCCGATAAAGTGCGAGTACAGTTCGGTCTGAGAGATGAGAAAGTTGAGCTTCCTCTTCTGGCGAGCGGCTTCGCGGTCGGCTTCTTCCTTTCGAGCATTCTCAATCTCCTGCTTCTCGGCGGCCTTGCGCAGATCACGCTCTTCGCGCTCGTTGCGCTTCCAGAAGCCCATCATGTCACGCATGACACGCTTTGCACGGGCCTGCAGGTCCTTGGTGCCCTTGTTCGTGCGTAGCTGCCAGCGCTTGGCCTCTTTGGAAGCTAGAATGGCCGTCTTCTTGAGATTGGAACCTCTGGTAGCATAAGAGTCGACGGCGAGCTTGAACGTCTTGCTGACGTCTTTGCGGGCCATGTCACGCCAAATCTGATCGTAAATTTGGTTGTAGCCCTTGGAGATGAATTTCTTTTCGAGATCCGGCACGTCATCGACCTTTTCCTTGTCCTTGGTAGATTCGGCCTTTTCCTTGGTAGCCTTTTCTCCGTCGCCCTTGGACTTGCCCTTGATCTTGATGCGAACTCGGCCCTCTTCTTTGGGGGGCAGCTCTTCACCAGCATCCAGAGCGGCCTGGGCAGCCTCTGCAGAATCCTTCTCGGCTTGCTTCTGTTCCTTGGATTTTTTAGGCCGTGTTCCTCCGCGGCCCTTGCCCTTCTTAGGGGTCTCAGCATCGGATGCCAGGAAGCTGGACATGGTGCCACCTTCAAGGTTGAGCTCAACGTTGCGGGCAGGGCCCTTGATGCCCTTTTGTAGAATGAGTTTCGTTTGCTGGGCCTTCTTGTTGGCCCTCTCGGCATCACGCAAATGTTTCTGGCGCTCTTCCTCATCTTCAGCAGCTTCGGCTCTAGCGAGGGCGGCCTCCTTCTGTTCAATGGTGACGGCCATTGATTTTTCACGTCGTCGCTTTCGCTGCATGTCCTTTTTACGCTCCTTTTCGGCAAAGAGTTCTTGTTCGCGGACTTCGTGGAGGGCCTCGTCGTAAAAGACTTCGTCATATCGGCGTTTTCCTAGATCCGAGTGCTCGGCCAGCCTCTTTCCAGTGGTTTTGACAAACTGTTCGCGTCGGGCATAGGCTCTGTCAGAGTCGAGATCAGCCATAGTACGCTGGCGTTTAAAAGCTCCCTCTTTGTAAGCTCGATCGCTAAACTCTGTCTCATCCAGAGACTCGGCCTGCTTGTCGAGCAGTGCCTCATGATTCTGAATTGACCTTTCCATTTCGCTTGACCACGTCTTCTGTTTGGGCTGGCCGTTGGCTTGTCGCTTTGACGGCGGTCGAGGAGTGGGAGACTCCTTCTTGATGGACGCGCGACGATTCTTTTTGGAGCCATCGTCTCCTCTAATCTCGGATGCACGGCCCTTGGTGGGTTTCTTGGCGGTCTTCTTCTTGATGACGATTTCGGGTCTCTTGACTGGGGCAGGTTCAGGCTCGGTATCAACCTCCTTCTCCATCTCGGTATCGCCGTCGTTGTCGGGCTCTCGGACCTCAAACACGGGGGGCGCCAGCGTAGGCTCTTTCTTGGGTGATGGCTCTTTGGCCGCGGGTTTGGGAGCGGGCTCGGAGTTGGAGAGGATGTTGGAAAAGGACATTGGGTCGGCAGCTCGGCTCTGAGATGCACCGTTAGCACGACGAGTTATTACCGAACGATGATCAATCGATCATTGAGTTGTTTGAAGGGAAAAGATGGCGTGATGGAAAAGAGGCAAAAATGGCGATAGGGTATTGATAGTGAAAAGAGAGGGAAATAAATCAAGTCAAACAAACGAGTGCGGCCGAATTGTACAGGATCTGGCAGGATCTGTGTGCATGCGTGCGTGCGTATGTGTGTGTTTTTTTTTTTGTGTTTTTCCCCCTTCTTGCTTGGGGGAGAAAAAGAGTTTGTACTTACAGAAGCCGGCTTCGGCGGTGACGGGGCTGCCAGTTCAGTCTTCATCATGGGCGGCAGGGAGGTGCCGTTTGTTGCAGAATGCGTCGCGGCAGGCGCATGCCTCGAGACTGGTGAAGTCATGTGCGAGTGACGGCTGGGCGGACTGTGGGAGCCGGTCGTTGCGAGGGCTGGGTGGGAGTGCGAGAGCGAGAGCGGGCTGGTCGGCCGGCGATTGAAGGACGAAGCCCTGGCGCGAGGCGATGAATAATTGTCGCCGTTGCGGTAAGACGACTGGTGTTGCTGGTCAATTGGCTGCGGGTACTGGTACGGCTCGCGGGAGTGGTACGGCTATAGGAGAGGGAAAAGAGAAAGGAAAATCACGTTAGAAGACGCGTTGAGAAATCAGGGATGGCGATGGTGCCGGCATGGCAAGGGTTGGTGAATTTGGGTTTGACGATTTTTTTTTTGGGAGGGGGGGAGTGGTGGTGAGGAGAGATGATTGCATCGACGTTGGTGGAAAGGGAAAAAAAGGGTACGGCTCAATTGAACAAAGCAAAAGGCGCATGCGCGTGGGTTTAAGACCAAAAAGCGAAAGTGGACTTTTAGAAGGTTGAGGTGCTTACCTTTGGCGTGGCCACTTGGGGCGCGTGTTGCCTCGAGGCGGCGATGGGGCGCTCCTTGGTCGTGTCGGTTGTTGGATCGTAGACTCTGCCGCCGGGATGAAGGTCAGAGGCGGCGGCCGAGGCTGAGGACGATCGAGGTGATGCCGCGATGGGCACTGACGAGACGGCACGAGGCGGAGGAGGATAGTAGGCGCCCGGCGGGTGCAGCGGCGAGGCAGAGGGGCCGTGCTGATGCGGCTGCTGTTGATGCTGCTGAAGCTGGTGATGGCCGGGCGACGGCGCCAGCACAGGCGGCAGCGGGTGCGCAGAAGCCGAGGACGCCGGCGTCGACGACGGCATGTATGGGCTGTGGTTCTGGCTATGGCGCGGCGGCGATTGGTGATGGGGGTTTGCGTCGCTGGATGCGTAGGGCAGAGGCGGATGGAACTCGGCCTGCGTGTGCGTCGAGGGAGACCGCAGGCTGAAGGTGGAGTGCCGCGAGCTGGGGTTCATCACGTCGCGCTGGCTGCGATCTCTGTCCATCTCCCGCTCTCGTTCTCGCTCACGGTCTCGTTCCCGATCTCTGTCTCGGTCTCGGTCTCGATCTCGCTCGTCGTCGTCGCGCCGGTGCATCACCGTCGATCGGAAGCTCGAGTCCATGGTGGACAAGGCTGAAGGTGAAGGGATAGCCGGCCGGGATTTGCAGTCAAGAGCAAGGTAGAGTAGACAAGTAGTGGAGGGTAGGGTAGAGAGGCAAGAGAAATCTAGTACTCGTCCGAGACGCTCGAGCCCATGTGTCTGTGTGTTTTACACGCGCTCGCGGCCACGGGGCATCTGTCGGCAATGGCGAGCAGGCGAGGGAATGGTGAGAACTAGAAGGAGGAGTGCAAGAGTCGCGTTGGATGGGATGGGATGGGATTTGATGGGTGGATGACAAAGTCGGCTAGAGCTGGGCTGGCAGGAAAAGCCTCGCTAAAGAATGATATGATGGCGATGACGGCCTGCGCAGAGTCTGGGGCTGGACTGGACTGGAAGCTGCCACAGCGCGAGTGCTTTTTGTTTTTTTGTTTTTTTTTGCCTTGATTTGCTTTGCCTTTCGCTTATTTGCTGCCTTGCAGACGAGCAGGAATATACTCGAGTATTCTTTAAAAGAAGTAAACTGAAGAATTAAAAGAGTAGTTATGCCAATGTTGGCTTATCGGCCAAAGCCAGTAGTCAATGGTCTCGCCACAGTCACAAAGGCTGATGCTCGTCAACGAGGCTGCTGGCGATGGCTTCAAGTTGGGCGGCACCACAACAACAGCAGTAACAACAACAACACACGGCGCGCAGAGATGGCAGAAGCAAGATGGAAATTCACAGCTACGGAAAGGGAGGGACCAGCCAGGCGGAGTCGCAAGGAAAGGCAAGGCGAGACCAGACCCGTGGTGATGGTGGACTGACTGATGCGTTGGCTCAACCGAGTCTGGAGCCGGCCTGTCCGCCTTGGGCCGTTCTGGAGATCCGGATCTACAAAGCATTTTCTTCTCCCCTTCCCCTTCCATCCTTTTCCCCTCTGGCGCGCATGCAGCTCCCGAGCACATACAGATTACGGCACAAGTTGCGGGCCTAGCTAGTATTGCTAGCTGACCTCCACTTGTTGCTCTTGGGGAGATTGGCTCGAGCAGCGCCACTGGAGAAGAGGGAAAAGCCACCAGACCAGAACTTTGTACTGTAGGTGATGATTCGTCTCATGAATGGATTGGATTGGATTGCTTGGACACGGTTAGCTGGGCTGGTGGAAGCACGGTGTGTGTCAGTCCAACAAACTGGCATTTTAGCCGCCTCACGTCTCATCGCCATGAAGGGATTTCATTCACGTTCCAAGCCCACGATGCATCGCCAGCTGCGCCGCCTCAGCCAATCATGTAGCCCAGATGCAGCAACGACAAGCTGTGGGCTGTGTCCCCTGGCTACGGTATAAGCCACGGGATTAAAGATGTGATGAATCCGAAACCATTGATTGCATCTCACCATCTTCATCCTCATCCTCACCCTCATCTTCCTCTCCAGTATCCGAAAGATGTAGAGCCACCAAGACATCATTATGTACTTCAGCAATCCATGTCATCGCCATACTAATTCTGGTCGTCCTTGTTTTGCTGTTTCTCCTGCATTCTGCATCACCACAGGGGCCCTGCCGATTCCCCATACATACTCCAACCCGCTAGTCTCACGCCTTGCAGCACGCGCTACTCTTCGTTGCAATCTGACTGATTGCCTCGTCTCTTGGCAGGGAGATGAGATGCTTCCAGAGCCTCAATGTGACGAGATAAGCAACCCAGGCGTGCTACCACCAAAGGGCATTCTGTCACAGCACAAAACACCACACAGTAATAGACAATCGAACCACCTATCTAGCTCTCTACTATGCAGCCATACAAATCCTTCCTATTCCTCTCCCGGGGAAAAAAACTGTGAAGAAGCAGACATACGTGATGCAAGTCACACAAGTCTGAATTTTTTTTTCCTTTTCCTCTCCGCCTTCTTTGGTTCATTCACTGAGACTCGGGCCATTCGGCGATAGCGTCTTTCTTCAGCCCGGCTTGTTTTCTAAGCTCCGTGCCAAGAATACAGTGCCTATGAATATGACACTGTATATGTGCCTTGATTGGTTTAGTGTGCTTTACGTCATACGGCCTATCTAATCACTTGTACTTCGTGGTTGTCACATGTCACGTGACATCAGGACAAGGAACAGGGCACATAAACACCGACAGCTAGCTAGATAGGGAGGAATACAAGCTCTTACATACAGATGAACGCTACAGTGGTACGGAGTGCCTACCTGTATTCCGCAGTCTAAAATACTTTCCGCGATCGGCTTCTTCAGTTCATGAGATAAATAAAGGAAGCAATGAAGAAAACCGCCTCCTAATAAATATAATAAATAGCTATTTACTCGAAAAGGGAGAAAAACCATATGTAATTGTTTCATTCTTCTTATACCCTTTGTAATTAATTTATTAGCTACATGTACAGGGTAATGTTGCATATGTAGGCATTGAGGTTCTAACATTAGAGGTCATATGCTGTTAAAGACCTGTTAGCTCCAGCTACACTTATCCTGGAAGAGTGGCCTTGGGAAAGCTGACATCACTAACAATCTCTTAACAGCCTTCGCTAGCGCATAATCTTCTACAAGGAGGAGCTGCAAATTCATGTCCTTTGCTTCATTGAAAAACTGCCGTAACGTGTCACTGCACCCGCAGCTATTGGATAATTGGGGTTACGGTTCATCATGCATTGCTCGTTTATTCATCTGTGATCAGTAATTGGCTGATCTCTACTACTACTGCTCCGTACAAGTCTTGCCGTGGCAGATCAAGATGCACCTGCAGATGATGGCAATAAGCATCCACTGATTCGCATAAACGTCTTTGGGATAGCATAGAGAGTGCCCGCAGACACTTGCAGTTTCTATGCCATATGGTAATATAGATAGATCTGGGGCCTTGTCTGCCAGTACCAGGAATCTGGTTCCTGGCATGCCCGCTGTTGGATGGCGGAATAGCGATACTTTGCTACATGTCAACTTCGACGTGTAGGTACCACTCAAACTATCATGGAAGATGCTATCAGGAGTTTCGGGCTGACCAAAGGATCAATGGAAATTTTGCTTGACCTTGAGATCAGCAGCTACATGAAATGGGCAGGCCTCGTAACTCTAAAGTCTAGAGAGAATCCTTTAATTCCCTCAAGCAGACCAAAAACATGTATCCGCATATACACCGATGGAATTAGTAAATACGATAGGATTAGTAAAGATGGGCTCTACGACTGTGTTACATGCACCTCGATTGCCAGCAAATCCCAGCCATCTGTTACACATGTTGGCCAATTCGCCATCTCATGATAACGCCAAACATGACCACATTCCAGGCAGTTCTTCTTTCATACAGAGCTGTATGCCGTTAGATATTCCACCAATAGAGATATACTAGGCTGGAATATCAGCGGGACCCCAAAAAATATGTTCAAAGTTCAAGGTTGTAATACAAAAGCAAGGTTTCGATAAGAAAAGAAGGCTGCGATTACAAAGAACTTGAAACGCAGCAACAAAAGAATCTACATACATGTATGTATGCTGCAATAATCGCATTATTGACTACGCTAATCTGAATCAGAACTTGTTCGCTTACTTTCGGTATGCCTGTGGATAGTATTGACGTCTTCACAGCTGTATGTGGAGGGAGCAGCATCAAAAGAACCCAAAAAGGCCCGAATATGAAGAAACAAGGCTGTCGACGTCAAAGACAAGTAGATACAGAATAGATATATAAACAAGTAATAATACTGGAAATAGATATTCAGATTAGAGCATTCAAACAACATTATTAAATACTTTAGCTTGTTATACTTAGCAGGCGGAATCAACTTCCTGCTTCTTCCTTTCCAGATCCGCTTGTATAAATGGCGAAGAAAACTCCACGAATTGAGTCGTTTACTGGGACTCTGTCCTCATCTTTATGGCATACTGTGCTCCGCGAGCTGGATATAACCGTTCGATTGTTAAACTCTGATGCAACTGGGTTTTTGTTCATTTTCATGGGTGGACTCCTGTCTAGAGTCATCAAAACGACCTTACCACTGGCCGAAACGATCCCGTTACTCATAGAAACAGCCTTGCTGGGGCTTCTTTGTAACTACATCTTTGACATTGCCAACCAAACGTCGTCTCCAGACGAAGACTACATAAACAAGCCAGATCGTCCTATTCCTGCTGGTTTAATGACCATTGAACAAGCCAAGACCCGCTGGGTGTTAACATGGGTATTAGGGCCTGTCGCTCTATATTATCTGTTTGGCGTCTGGCCAACGATGCACCTTTTGCACTGGGAGCTCTTGATAACAGCATGCTATGTATGGCCCAAGTGGTTTGGCTGGTTCATGCGCAGCTACTTTGGTTCCTTCTCATACTGCATCCTGGGGCGGCTCTTGAACTCGGTCCTGGCAAGGGATGTGGAAGCTTGGAACATCAGTTTCACCATAGACTGCATCATCTTTGTCTGGTTCATGGGCACAATGCATATCCAAGAATTTCACGACCTCGAGGGCGACCGAAAAAGCGAAAGAAGAACTCTCCCCATGCTGCTTTCTGACCGAGGCATAAAAGTTCTTCGAGCAGGCACCTCCCTCTTTGTTCTCGCCTTTGGCACATGCCGTTGCTCTATTGGATACACGGTAATTGACAAGGATATCAGAATTTTGCCACTGTGCATTCTGCAACAGTTATTATCTAGTGTTCTCGCTTATAGGATCTACGCATCTGACGGGCCCGCAATGGATAAAAAGACTTATCGCGTTTATTATTATGGCGTGGTATTGGCGATTCTGTTATGCTTGTGTCTAATAGAGAAACGGCTGGTTTGATGGGCGATGATTATTACGCTATAGTGTCACGACCCGGCTCTTATGGTCGGGACAATGGGCCTACAGGGAAGGCCGTTATATGGACCGACAGACCAATCAGGACTGTTGCACGCAAGGGACAGGAAAGCTAGGAAAGCCAGCTTTCTAAATGATCCTCGTAAGAAAGTTAGGAAAGCTAGCTTTTCCATCACGATCCAGAATACACGACTGGATATATGAGTTCACTTCATGTCACTCGTCAGAATACTTAGATAGCCAGTTGTTATCAACACAGCGTTTACAATACAATCAGATCGGAACCCAGACATCTATTCTTATTCGTATTACTAGCTGGTGATAAGATTGCTCGTTACCGACCTGATCGCTCCGCCAACATAAACCTTAAAACCCAGAGATTTGTCCCTTGGGAACAGCTAACCATATAATACTTGTAGGACCCGGCTCGTCACATATAGATACATGAATCTACTGTCATATTAACAATGCCTCGATGCTTCTCATTGTTTCGTCCTGATTGGTAAACTCGTACCTATCCAAGCCATTTGTATACGACCCTTCAGCTTTGACCACAACAAAAGATCCTACCATGCATGTATCCGCCATTTCATCTCCGACACGGAAAACGAGGCTTATCGACGACAAATCCTTTTGAACACGGATCCCATTGTTTTGCTAAAGTAAAGTTACAAAATCCTTCCGTCAATATCGGCTACTGGCACTGCATTGAATGGCTGCTTGAGCTGGGTATACGCAAACAACATGAAACCTTGTATTGTGCGGCTGAATTTGTTCCATCAATCTTATTGATGGATGGTTATTGATCAAAGCTTTACTTGGGCAAACACGAAGGGCGCCCGCATACAAATACGATACTATCACTCGGTTTTACCGATGCCTGAGCGAAATTGAGAAGACGGAAACTAATACGGAGACTAACAACACGGATACATACTTGCAAACAATTCAACATGACGCCTAAACAGTAAGATAAGCCAATGCGGATATGTACGCGATGTAGAGATTTCAATGTTCTTGGTTTGTATATACCTACATGTAGTTACGAAAAAGCGTTAGCACTCTGCTTTGTATAAGACGCACAGCGAAGCCGACTTTTGGATTCAAAAACTTTCTCCAAGGTTCACCCTGTACAAGCATCCTGTCCACTGCCATCTGTATACTCCACATCCCTCACAATGAGACTTCACTGGGTGCTATCCCTGTTGCCTGCTGTCTACAGCATCTTTGCTGGGCCACTCAGACCCAACACCGCTAAGAATCTCGTCGAAACCTTTGACCATTATCCTGCGAACTCCACGACATCCAAACTTCTCATCGGAAGAAACTCCACTGGCGACACCTGCAAATCAGAGCCAACGTCACGATACCTCAACTCTGTCACAGAAAGTACGTCCCGACTTGTGATCCAGTGGCGTCTTTTCCTGGTCTTACGCTGATATTTGCACAGAGTTTGCCGTCAATGGAACTGGAATCCCAGAAATCGATTTCGATGTAGGCGAGTCATACGCGGGCCTTTTGCCAATCAGCAACAAGACCGATGAAAAAGACAAGATGTTCTTCTGGTTCTTCCCAACTGTCAATGAAGAGCACAAGGATGATAAGGAAATCGTCATCTGGCTCACCGGCGGTGTATGTTCGACCCAAAGCATCTCTTACCCCTGATTCCCATTTGCTGACTGAGCCCGAACAAACAGCCCGGCTGCTCGTCTCTCGTCGCCTTGCTCCAGGAAAACGGGCCTTTTTCCTGGCAACCTGGAACCTTGAAGCCGAAGCGCAATCCATGGAGCTGGCACCTTCTCACAAACGTCGTCTGGATCGAGCAACCCATCGGCACGGGCTTTTCCGAGGGCGAACCTAGCATCACCAATGAGGACGAACTAGCGGCCCAATTCATGGGTTTCTGGCGCAACTTTGTCGACGTTTTTGGCTTGCATGGCTGGCGTGTCTACATCGCCGCGGAGTCGTATGGCGGCTACTATGGTCCATACATCTCAAGCCACTTCATTGATGCCAACGACACGGATCATTACAACCTGGCAGGCCTGATAATTTACGACGGAGCCATAGCTACTGACACTGTCCATTACTATCTCCCGATTCTGCCCTACATCTCTCGCCACGCATCTGAGTTTGCTCTTGATGACAATACGTTGTTTCATGTCCGCCAAATCTCCGACGAGTGTGGTTTCACCGAATTTTATGACAGGTATCTTACGTTTCCTCCATCAGGCACGCAGCCCATCATTGATCCTGTAACGGGCATGTTGCCCAACGTCACGTCCATCACAGCTGAGACTTGTGGCGACACGTTGGCAGAGATCGTCCAGAACGGGATTCTCATGACAAACCCCTGTTTCAATACTTATAATATTCTCGACCATTGTCCTACGGTATATAGCCCTATCTTCGATGACCCCTATTTCAACCGTACCGACGTCAAAAAGGCCATACATGTTCCCGCTTCGACCCCTTGGCGATGGTGCCGTGAACGTGAATACGTCTTCAAATTTAACGATAGCTCTCTGCCATCAGGCCAGAAGCAACTCCCACGAGTCATTGAAACAACCCAAAATGTTATCTTCGCCCATGGAGATGCTGACTGGGTCATTCCCATGGACGGTGTCCTCTTGGGCATCCAAAACATGACATGGGGCGGGAAAATGGGCTTTCAGTGCAAACCAAAAGACCCTTTTTATGTTCCCCTTTACGGCTTCGACCCCTTTAGCAATCAGACCGTGTATTACGCTAGTGACATGCTAGCCGGGACGGGGGTTATGGGGACAGTGCATGAGGAGCGAGGATTCACTTTTGTAGTGACCAAGTTGGCAGGACACCAAGGGCCGGGATATGCTCCGGCTGCCTCGATTCGACATTTGGAGAAGCTGTTGGGGAGGGTCGACAGCATGAGTTGCACGGAGCCGTTTACGTTGCCGGAGCTGAGGAACATTACGCAGCTTGAGGAGCCTCTCGGGATGGGGACTGTGCACATCCCGGAAGGCAGGGGGCCGACAAAGCCGTTGGAGGGTTAGAGTAGCAGAGGGAGATGATTGGGGGAGGGACTGTAGCTGTATGAGTTGGGGGGTTAGGAGAGATGATGGAGATGATTGGGGAACCGGAATTGTTGGAGTTGAAGAATAAGATGTTGAGAGCATGGAGGAAGAACACGGGTTGAAGGACTCAGGCATGGCACAGCAAGATATAACATGGCACGGCATGGCACGGCATATCAGACAGTAGATAGACTTTTAGAATAGAACCTTTAGAATAGACTCGCAGACTAGTATTGCACCGCGCTGTAGAAGCACACAGCATCATCTTGTCATGAAGCTATAGGCAGCCTCACCGCATGTACACCAGTTGCCGCCCCTTTGTGAAAAACACCCTCAACAAGTGCTTCAGCACCACATTCCCTCCCCTATACTCCTTCAACTGCTCCTTTCTGAAGATCTTTCTGCTCCTCACGCTGTAATCCGCCAGCTCCTCCACAGACTTGAACACCCTGACCTTCCTCCCCTCATTCTCATCTCCGCCTTTCCTGCCCCAGTCTATCAAATCGACGATGTTGACATGCGTGGTCCGAAGAATCTATCATCAAAATGCTTCCCATCAGCCTCCATCAAAAAGAGTCAAGAGAAATAGAGGAAACACATACCTTTTTGCACTCTCGAATCTCATCCGGCGGATCAACCTCCCCCACCGCCTTACAAAGCGTCCTCCAAGCAGTCAAATCCTTCTCATCCCCAAACCACATCTCAACCTCCCTCACAAGCGCCCCCTGATACCTCCCCCACGCATCATTCTCCTCATCGCTCCTCCTCCCATCAGGCGAAAGACCCTTCCAGCCCTGGAACCTCCTCAATTTCTTCCACGAGGCCTCTGGCGACAGATGAGGATCGTACATGAATCCCGTAAACGAAGTGAAGAATCCATCTAGCGGCGTCTCTCGCACTTCTACTTTCCCTTTGCCCTTCCCCTTGGTATCCTTCTTCTTCGCCTGCTCGCCTCCTTGTGCTGAACCGTGCTTGTGCTTCCCCCACATATGGCTCTTCAAAGCCCTCTTCGTCAAAAAGTCCTCCCACTGCCCATCCTCCAGACACGTCATGCACGCGAAATGCTTCTCAGACGAAAGCGCATGCATCATCAACCCCTCTTGCGAATCAAATTCCGTCTCGCAACGCGTGCACTTCCAGGCATCTTCTTCTTCTTCTGTTGTCGTCGCTGGGTCTGGGCCCGAGTCGTGCGCTTTGCTGTCTCGTAGATGCATCGACAGCGCGGCGTCATTCTTAAACACTCTGTTGCAGGGCGAGCAGAAAGCCATTGTGTCGTAACATAAAAAGAAAAACCATCAACTAATCTAGAAAGGAAAAAGAAGAGAGAGAGAAAAAAAAAGAGCAGAGAGGATAAAACCTCGAGATTATCTTTTTTACGTTGGGAGGCCCATCACTTTCTCCTCACCTTCTCCTCACCTGCGCCCAGCCATGATGCAGCCAAAAGCACTTGACAGCTCAACTTCCCCTCAGATATATAGAAAAGGGTGCTGAGAGGTATATTGATTGGGCGACTTACTACTTACTCCTCATAGGACTCGTGTAACCGCTCCAGGCAGCATAGATTAATTCTTGTTGGCCGAGCCTTGCCATGGGGTAATATATATATACCAACCGCTGCCCATCTATTTCAGACGGACCAATCGTTACCGAACAGACACATCATCATCTATGCAAAATACAGCCACAGTTACATCACTTGGGACAGCGAGGGGACACACGGATTCTGCAAAGCGCTGCTTCATTCATCAAACCAAAGGCGACTATGCCAAACTACATACTCATCGCTTCCAGCACGTTGGCCAGCCCGCTCGATCCCCATGGTAGGGAAACGCTGCCAGACAAACAGCACCGTTGACAACCTTTAGCTCTCAGACTCACAAGCATAAATACAAATAGACAAGGAAGAAGAAATGCCATCACGCCGGGCTGGACGGATCGCCCATGCTGCCACTACCACCGCTGCCGCCACTGCCTGTGCTCCGTCTGCTGTCGTGCATGCCGAACCGCTTCGTGTACATGGGGCGTCGTGAAATCCCCATGCCGACGGGAGAACGAGGCTCCTCGTCGCTCGGCTGGGTGAAACCGCTGACGTCGCTGAGCATACTAGAGCTGCGGCCTCGCGATTTGGCGCCGCGGAGCTCGAAAGAGGTCATGGGCGGGGATTGCCAGGCTGCCAAGCCGGGAGGACCCAGAGAGAGAGACGTGGAGGAGTGGTTTTCGCCATTTACGCCTCCCCAGTAGTTGACACTGGCAGGGAAATGCGCGGGAGCAGCGGGGTTGGGATTCCAAGGAGTTTGCGGCTGCTGTTGCGGCGGCAACTGCTGTTGCTGTGGCTGCGGCGAATGAAAGGGAACGTGGACGGCTGACTCGAGTGAAGCCATGTCAACAGGCAAGCCGTTGGCCTGGCTCATGTAGCTTCTAACTGTCTGCAACTCGTTCTGGAGGCTGCGGAGATGCTCAGCCTTCATATTGTTGTTGGCATAGCTCTGCCCGAGCTGATCGTTAAACGACTTGTCCGAGTTGACAATCTGCTCCTGCCAGCCTGCACGTTCACGTTTTCGGCGCTCCACCTCGTTGAGACCCCTGTTGTTTGCATCGGTGATGTTGGCGAGCTCGTTTTCAACCTTGGCAATGCGAGTGGCAATCTTGTTGCGCTTGGTATTGAGGTTGCCCTTCTCGTTGTCCTTGGACTGGACCTCGCTCTCCAGCGTCGCCTTGTACTCGCGGAAACTCTTCTGCGCTGCATCATAAAGCTTCTTCTCGCCCGAGTAGGATCGCTCCATCTTCTTCTTGTTCTCGGCTAGCTCTGGCGAACCGTCAAACTTCTTGAGCTGTTCGGCTTGGGTTTCTGTATCGCGTTCGGCCTGTGCTTTCTGGGTCTCTTGCTGGCGGATCTTTTGTCTATACTTGTCATCGCTATGGCCGGCTGAGGCTAATTGGTTGTCCGTAAGCTCGTTTTCCTTCTTGAGAGCGTTGATTCTCGATTTCCACTCTTTTCGCCACGTCTTGAGGCGATTCTTCTCGTCGTTGAGTCTGACTTCTGCGGCTGCAATGGAGATGCTTAGAGTAGTGGCGGGGGAATCGGGTTGTAGTGACTGCTGAGAGCCAGACACGGCGACGGGAACGTTGCTATTCTCTCGGGCGGGTTCCTTGATGGTCCGAATGCTTGTGGAGAAGACAACCTTGTCAGTCCTGATATCCACAAACTCACAGACGTATTTGGACGATGGGCGGAGGCCATAAATGTCTCCCGTCCAACGGGTACCGCCTCGACCGCCATCGTCTGCTTCGACAACAGGGAAGATGCGTGTGGGTTGCCAGAATGCGTTGTTCACTTTGACGTAAAAGGGCTTGGACGTATCGACACCGGCCGGCCGCGTGATTGCGTGTCCGTTGGCGGTAGTGGGGAGTGGCGGTTCGTCGTCTAGATCCGGAAAGTGGCTGGTGTTAAAGCATACTTCGTCGCTGCCGATATAGGAGATCCATATCTGCTTGGGTTGTGTGTTGAAAGGTGCGTTTCCGAGGTTGTGAATGTCCGTCGTGTTGACGCCGAGCGATTTCGAGGGCACGTGGGACGACTCGTATTCCTTCATGACAACAATCTTTGTGCTAGCCAGAGCAGCCCATAGCGGCTGCTGCAGCCTGACCTGCGTGCTTTGCTTTCTTCTTTTCTTGTTGGTGGAGGCGGGGGCGGCCGGTTGAGGGGGGCACCCAGTCTCCGTATCGGGAGTGTTAAATCCAGTGTCGTGAGCAATCTCGCCGTTGATGGAAATGGTTGCTACGGGCTTCCCTGCTTCAGGATCATGCTGGCCGGACGCTGCGTTGGCCTTTTCCCTCCTCAAGTACCACTCACGAATATATCTTACGAGCCCCTGTGTGAGGATGTGAATGGCCAGTCCGCTCCGGACCCACGCAAACGCACTTCTCTTATCGTGCATGACGGAGGTCGATTCGAACGTGCTGCTCAGGGCAGAAGGCACCTGCCAGTCCTCTGGAATATGCCTAGCAAGACGGGACCAGTGGGTTCTCGTACTGCGGATAACATGGTTGATGACGATCCAGATGAAACAGGTAGTGAGGCCTCGGGAGCCGCCGTTCCTATACGTGGTGCCGCCGCCGAGGGTGATGGCGATGATGGGTTTGGCGAGATCCAAAATAGCGTCCTGGACCGGCTGCCACAGAAACAGCCAGACGAGGAGGAAGAAGAAGTCCATGCAGACAACGGTGACGAGGGAGGGCATGGTGGAGTGGCCATCGAAGATTTCGGCAAAGTTGAGGTTGATGCCCGAGCTGGTGGTGACGGGGGGAACAAAGGTCAGACAGGTAAAGATGCCGTAGATGATGGAGAGGGAAAGCGTCGGGAGCTGCATGAGGATGATGAGGATGGCGAGCGTGTCCTGCATGGGGAGCGTCTTGAGGACGGTGGCCACCATGTCGATGGGTCCGGAATCGCGGTGGACGTCTGCGTTCTTGAGGGCGTTGACGTCGATCTGGCGATGACCGCCGTCGACATTGGCAGCAGAACCGGAACCTATATGAGAGGTGCACGACTCGGACGTGGACGTCTCAGAGTAGTTGCCGACGGAAGCCCTGCGAGCATCGGTGGAGCGGTCGTGGAAGTCGATGGCGGCCTTGGAGACGCCGTTGGGCAGCACAAACTGCGGCCCTGCGTGGCCCGCGCCATGGTCGGCCGGCCTCGCAGGGCCCTCGGGAGGATTGAGGCTCTTCCTGCCAGTAACTCGCTTTGCCGGGGCTACGAGCCCATTCTCCTTGGTGTCGCGATGAGCGGCTCCTGACTGTCGCTTGCTCGATCCCGATGCGCGAGGCATGCGCGGCTGCTTCTCTCCCCCCACTGACTGCCGAGCAACCCTAGGACCTGTTTCGAGGCCAGGGCCAGCAGCAGCGGGAAGGGGATTGTTTGCTTTCCTCTGGCTTCAGTCTGCGCGTGCTGGTTCTGTCGGCGGGCTGGAGTCGGATTGCGGGAAGGATTGTTGCCCTTATTTTTTTGGTGGTGGGGGAGAAGGTGAGTCGAAGTTGGTTTGCTGATAATTGCAGGATGTCGTCGTCATTCGGAGACCGCTGGCGTGTGTCTGCGGCTAGACAAGAGAGGGAACAAGGCACTTTGCTTTGGACGGTCTAAACAATGTGCCGTCGGTGGGCGCTGGTCGAGAAGCCGTCGTCGTTGTGAGGAATTCGGGGTGAAGGAGTGAGATTTTGACCCCCCAAGACAGAAGCTGCTGGAAGTGGTAGAGGAAGCGAAAAAAAGAAAAGCAGCGACTGTACCCACGAACCGGGGAATATTAGAGCGTGGTAGAGGGGGCAAGCCGCCGTGTTGCAGGGCTTGCAGCGCCAGAGCTCTAGGGCCTTTGGGCGGGCTTCCAGGGCACAAGAGGCGCTAGGGCGGGCCCTGGATCTACCGTTCTACAGCGCGCTAAGGGGGTATGTGGGGATTCACAAGCCAGCGGATGTACTGTACAAGTACCTGTACTCGTACTTTGCTTCCAGTCGGCACAAGGCACATGCAACTGGACGGGCATTTTGCGGGTTGCATCCCCTGTCCCCAGGTATTCTCCCAGCTCGAACAGAGCGCGAGGAGGCAGGCAATGCAATGCAATGGAACGAAGCGGCGGGTTTGCTCATGGCTTTTCCGGCTGACGCAATCCTCCAGAGCCGTTGGAGAGCAATCATGTCTTGGATCAATTCTAGCATTTGATCGAAGACATCTGATGGGCTGGGCTCGGCTACTAAAGCAGAGGTACTTTGACGGAGTATTAGGAGGTACCGCCAGCGACGACTTGTAGCGTCCGACTGCTAGGGCCGGCGAAAGGGTACAAAAGCAGTGCAGTTTGAGGTACAAGTCAGTCAGCAACGTACATGTACCGTACTGTGTGCTCCGGCTGTTGGCGGCGCCGCCTTGTTTTCTGACACATGACAGAGCCACGACATTCGAGGAGCACCTTAGGTAGATAACAAGCATAATCCACTCCGGGCGAAGAGCAGCGTGTGAGCACAGTACAGCAAGTGGTATAATGCCAGACCAGCATACCTTGACGATTCACAAGGCTACTAAGCTGGATTGATCACGGCAGAAATGCCCATAACTCGCTGCAAGCGCGGCAACTAAAGTAGACAGGGGGAGGAAGTCGATAGGCCTCTAGTGTATCCCTTGCAGCTCTCCGGGACGCCGAGTGACCTCCCCCAGCCAGTATATACTCGTACCCGGACCAGAGCCAACGTCCAAGCATTCAATTGTATGTACTGTACTTACAAGCCGAAATAGCAGCGCCCCGAGACCGAACGGTGCAAACAGCTGTGGGCTTTTTCAGCGCCCCAGGAGCAAAGCAGCTCCAGCGGTCGTCGCCCCCGGAGCCGCCGGATCAGCGGGCCACGGGCAAACGACGCAGCAACTGATCCTTCTGGCAAAGTCCATTTTAGCGCACAGCTGAATCTGATGTTTGGCTCATAGGCCACGTCGGGACTTGGATTGAGGCTGTCGGCTGTTCTTGGCCGGAAAAACTCTCGATAGGCTGGCGCGGTGGCTAGGGCAGGTTAAGCTTTTGCCATGCGGTACGTACCAACGGAAAGGAGGGCCAGCGGCAAGGGATCTGACGTCGCTGCCAGCCCCTTCCGAGGGGGGACCCCAGTCGCCATGTTGTTGGTACTTGCAAAGTTGTAAAGAAGTGTAAGTGAAATAAAGCAGCGTCAATAAGATCGTCAATGTGTACAGCAGTAGAGTCGTACTGTAGCATAGGCTAAACCAGCAGCAATTGAGAGGTATAAAAAAAAGTCCCTGGCCATAAGCCGCAATTCGCTCATCTCGTGCTGCTGCCATCCAGGAAGACCAATCACCATTGGCACAAGGAAAAAGCCGATGGGCACGCGCTCCGTGTTTCGAAAGGACGCTTTCGTACATGTACTCGGTACATCATCCCGCTTGCACGTGCAAGCGCTGTTCAAGGGACCCCCGCTTTCAGATGTTATGTTTCTTTGCAAGCCAAATTAAAAAAAAAAAAAAATTGAAAAAAAGAAGAAGAAATCAGCTGTCAAGTCATTCTCACGCTACCGCTAATGACGCACAAGCTTCTTCTTCTTCGCCCTCAGTCTTCAATCGTAGGCGCTAACAGTTGAAAAATCTCTGGCTCGATGGAGCCTCCAATTTCCCAGCGCAGACTCTTTCTTTTCTTCACGCTCTACAGCGATCACGAAAAGTGGGGGGGCTCTCATCGGAAACACACCGACACGGTCCTTGTACTGTTTGCTACTAATCGCTAGCAATGCTACTCCGTGCAAGCTGCATCCCTGACTGAACTGCCGCTGCACATACAGACGATGCCTCAATCCTCATCCCACTAAAGGGGGATGGAATCAGCGTGACATTGAAGCGGCAGACAGCAGGCGAGTCACTGCATGAGTGCTGACTCTGGCTCCCATGCAACTTGCACTTGGCCTGTTCTGACCGCTCCTTGGCTTTGACCATTGCATATCGCATCGCATCGACCTTTTTTTGCTTGCACGGCCGCTAACGTAATCGTGGCCCAAGGGTCAAATCTCCGATCCAGCCTCTCAGCCGCCCGGAACGCTAAATCACCAAGCCAGCTGACGGCAATCCTTCTAGTCTTGGGCGAGGTTGATTGTGTGGGGGAGCAGAGACGGAGCAAGATGGGGGAGAGAGAGAGGCAGACAGACGGGCAGACAACCTCATCAGCTCTCCCCTCGAATCGGCTATTCGCTTACTTACAGGCCAATTCCCTCTGACAATATCCTCGCACCGTAATACGGAACGCCTCTTTTGACATGCCGCAACGAAGGATTCCATGCCTTGCCTTGCCTTGTCTTGCCCTATCAATGAGTGCTAAACAATGCTCAGAGCAGGGTTGAAAGTCGGCTAGCTGCCCCTCCTCGGGTCACGATACCCCGCGATACCCTCGCTCTCGTTGCCTCAAAGTGATCGTCGTCGACTAGCCCATCTTCTCAGACGCGGACGAGCGGCTTGCGACCAGCGTGACCTCCTGGCTTTATCGTGGGCTTTGGATGGTGTCATTTGCATTGAGCCGGCAAGACGACGGCATTAAGGGGCTGCGGCTCCGATCTTGGACGTTCAATTCCTTTCTACATGACTTTTATTCCCGTGACATTCGCCCTAGCTGTCAGAATCCAGTACTACGGTAATATTATATTGCTACTGACTCATTTAGATATTTGACGTCTATTAAGTGCCACCCGACTATCTTGCCCATCACCTCCGTATCGGCACCGGGCATCGCTTCGGGCGGCGCTCACAACCAACACATTTCCTATCCCGTCATTTCCAGGGCTGGGCGCGGTTGGGTTCGGCAGTTTTGGGGGATCCCAGAACCTTGGAAATGGCGTGTTTGGACTGCTACCTTGTGAGGTAGTACAGAGTACTTGGCATCTTTCTTCCTCTGTCTATCGTCCAACCAATAACCTCTTCCTCTGCCCGTCCCAACCAATAGCCTCCTGAGGACAATCCCCCATGCCGCAAGATGAGGGGTTCCATCAAACACGCGACTTTGGTGTCTAAATCTGTGCCCGGTGAAAAGGCGCGGCAATTGGGTGAGCGGGGGAGATTTGACAGGTCTTATCTGCCGATATGCGGTGTTTACACCCACTTTGCCTTTGCTTCCTTTTGTGAAGCCATCACTACACCACATCCTACAACACTACCAGTAAGCTTCTTCTCTCCCCACCCTATTTACGCGGGATTTCTCGTTGCAGGGATTCATAACTCGTAAACGTCCATCGTACATGCTATTCTGCCCTTTTTCTTTAATTAATACAAGCGCTTAAGCCGCAGTCTTCGGTTGGGTATTATTGCCTCCCCTCCTCCTCTTCTCCTTCTTCTCCCTGTTATTCTTCTTCTCCAGCTCCTCAGCCTTGGTCGCCCAGACACTCCGTTCCACATCCCACAGCGGCTGCATCACCTTGCCCACAACATCATCAAAGATGGCGCCCTGAGCCTCGTCGCTAGCTCTCCTTCGCTGCTTGAGCTTTCCGTGACCCCAGTAAGGCGTCACGCTGATGTCCTTGCTGTCCTTGTCCTCGCTGTATTTTAGCATCATGTAGTCTGCCCTTGCGCCGCCAACGTAGTTGCCTGAGCCGACGGTGAAGAAGCGTGTCTCGCCAATGGTGAAGCCGCTGACACGGTTGACGCCGATGGTGGTGAAGGACTCGATGGGGACTCGGCGTAGTCCATCGACTGTTTTCTGTTATCATCTGCGTGAGCTGTACTGTAGGTAAACAAAAGAAGCTGAGGGAAAGCCATCATACGTTAAGAATTCCTCTCGGCGGAGGTGATGCCGGGACCATGACTTGTGTTTCTCGAAGATCAATGTCCTTTGCAGTCTTGAGTTCCGGAACCTTTTCCTTGAGAATTTCTTCAAACCGTGTCGTCGCAAGCCGTAGCAAAGCCGTAGGCTTGATAATTCCCGTCTAACAACCCAATCAGCCTCATCTCTCCCATCATCAACACATTTCACTCCAAACATCAAATCACTCACCCTCTTCTCATCCAAAGCCTTATACACATCCCCCTCATCCACACCCCCCTCCCTCCTCCTCACAACCTCGCCCTCCCACGCATCCAGCCTCGTCACCAACCCTCCCTGCCCCCCCAACGCAACAACCTCCCTCAGCACATCTCCTATCCGATTCACTTCCCTCACCGAGCACCCCGCAAACACCAGCACGCCAAGGTCATGGTACAAATGTATCGCGCTCTGCTGTAGGGCCTGGGCTGAGACGCTGGTTGTAGGGCCTCCGATGGGGACTTCGGCCAGGCGACGGGGACGGAGGGCGAAGCGGGTGAGCGTGGGGAAGACTTGCAGTGCTGGAGGGAGGCGCGGCATCGTCTTTTTTTGTAGGGGAGAATGTGTGATGGGGAGAGGAAGGTTTAGCTATACAATGAGATGATTCAATTGTGCGAATGGGTGGAGGATTTTTAAGAGCGGGATGAGAGAGTTGTGAATATCGGATGATGATGAAATGCAGGCTCGCGACGACGAAAAAGGTGGCGTTTGGTCAGCCTTGCATGGAGATGAGCTGTGATAGGCTGGCTGGAAGCGATCAGAGTTGGGATTTTAGCTCCGTTGAGAAAGTGGCGGGGCGGTGATGACATTGTTTCTTTTGAGCTTGAGCTTGAAGCTTCACCTTTCGTCTCTGTTTTGTTTGGTTGCAGCATGAGTCTGGTTTTGAGATAGAAGCCATGATGCGTCCTAATGCTGAGCTGAGGAGGCAGGTCATTGCCATATATAAAGGTGAGCGATATCTTTGTCCGCGACGGGATTTAAATGTTGTATTTCCCGTCAAATTTACCGAGGGTCTTTTTCCACCTCTAAACAAGACGTCACAACAAACACATCGCGACACATCTTTAATTTCACCCAATTTTACAATTGAAGATTAGAAACTGAATAATGTCTGTTAGAATTACTATATCTTGGCCGTGAATATCCCCTCGGATACGGCTACTTCCGCCCCCGTCTGCACAAGGCCTTCATGTCTCGTGCCGCTGAGAAAGACGAAGACAAGATTCGCGCGGGCATCAAGCAAGCTGAATACGTAAAGAAAGGTACCTTCACCAATTACACATTACCATGATTTATAAAATCGAGAAGCATTGACAAAGTATTTTTTGTGTAGAAATTGAAGCTCTGTAAGATTCTCCCTAACCCCATCGTGACGAAGGATAAGTAGATCCACTGTATTATCAAAGAATATGCGCCTCCGCAACCACACCACAAGACAGAATGCCAATCTACACCACCGCCGCACTCATTTACAAAGAATCCAAAACAAAAAAACCATATACATGCCATCCTCAACTCTTCCAATTGCTAATCAAATTCTCCGATGGGGGGTATAATAGGTACTACTTGAAACGATATCGAGCATTGAGAAAACGATATGACAGCGATGCGTGAGTTGAAACGAAAGAACAGATGCAAGGATAATAAGGATATAAGCAGGCATCGCTCTTTGTTGTTCAAACGGGAATAATGTTGTAAGAATAAAGTAAAGACGCTGCAGGGACGTATATAATATAAAACAAGAGAATCCCTCCTTAAAACTCGCAGCCATAGATGCACATCAAATGTAGAATCAGAGTTGATCCAAAAAAAAGTCCCTTTTTTTCACCGCCAAAAAAAAACAAATGGAAAAAAAGGAGTATGCAAAAAAGAAAAAAAAAAACATCCAGTCAGAAAATCTTTTCAAGCAAATATTTTGGTGACCTTGGTTCATTCTTTCAAGCAGCCACCTTCTTCTTCTTCGCATACCAAGCTCCAAATTCAAGACACTCTCCCAGAGACGTGCCGCTCTCGTCCATCAAATCGTTCATCATCTTGGTCAGCCACATGTCCAACTCGTCCTGACTTTTCCCGCTGACGTCTCGCAAGATGGGCTCGAGAGCTTGCATCTCCTGCACCTGAGTTAGCAAAGCCGTCTGACGCAGCGCAATCTGCCCCGCCGTCAGCGTCTTCTTGTCCGACTTTGGTGCCGACGCCTCCTTGCCCTTGGACTCGGGCTTGCTGTCGGTGGTGATGACACCGCCGATGCCCTCCTTCTCCCAGCGGAATTCGCTCAGGGGAAGGGCTATTCTTCGGGAACGTACGTCGCCCAAGGTTTCGTATTCCTGCAGCAGAGTTGGGCCAATGACGGTGCAGGGAAGAGGGCTGATGTCGAGCTTCTCCAGCGCTTTCGTCAACCACGAGTTGTATTCGGCAATGTAGTTGTTTGAAGGGACTGAGAGGGGAGTTTGTGGGTTAATGACATAGGCACCGAGACTGGCGGCGGCAGCCTGCTCCTCTGCATCTTCTGCCGAAACAGTGGACGTGGGAACATGCGGTCGCAGACTTCGAATGACGTGGTCCGACTCCCAAATCTCAAACGTTCCACCCGGTCTGACCATGCGAACGCACTCCTCGATAAAGGGCTGCATCATCTTGTTGGTCACGGCATAGCTCACATCCTTGACCATGACCAGGTCGTACTCCTCAGAAGGGGTCGGCCAGGGCATCTGGCGCAAGTCGTGCTGGACAAATTTCCACTGCATGTCGGGGCTGGGCTTCATGGCGTCGTCCGAGGTGCTGGAGCTGTTGTCGGGGGCCAGCGGCGCAATGTCGATGCCGGTGAAGGACAGGCCGCCGTGACCGCGGCTCTTGAAGTAATGGTGGCACATGTTGCTCCAGAAACCCGACCCGCAGCCAATCTCCAGGACGCGCTGAGGAGGCTTCTTGATCAGGTCCGGCGACAGCACGGGAGCGCCAATGACCTGGATCAGCAGCATCGTTCGCAGGACCTGCCTGTGCAACTCGGTGAGATCCGAGGGCAAGGGGTAGACGAGCGTGTGGTCGTTGAGAAAGGTGCGGCCATTGCGCTGGACAAAGGGCCGCGAGGCAGGCAGGCCGTCGGTGGCCGAAGGGTCGGTCGAGAGGATTGTGCGCGACGAGGCAGGCGTGTGGCCGCTGGCGGACGAGACAGACTCGGCGCGGCTGGTGGGAAAGCCCGTCATTTGTTTGTTGTCCTGTTCTGGCGGCGACTGGGCGTTTGCATTTCTACCGGCGGCATCGACGACAGTGGAAGCGCTGCCGCTGAGCCTGGCGCGATGCAGGCGGGAAAAGGTCCTGGAGGCCCTGCTGCCGGTAGAACTGGACTGAGTCGGGGTCGGGGGAGGAGGATGAGTATGAGTATGGGGGAGAGAGGGAGGAGGAGAGAAAGGGTTGGAGCTTGTCGAGGCTGGAGCAGAAGCAGGAGCTGCTGAGCTGGTGGCGCTGGTGCTTGTGCTCTTCTTGGTGTTGGCGCTGTCTGGCCCCACGGAGGCGCTGGCGGCGGGGCCGAGGGCGCTGGAGCTGGAGCTGGACAGTTGCGAGTGGCTGCTGGAGCTGCGCGAGTGTCGGGCTGGGACAGAGTGCAGAGCGTCCGACGTCGAATTGGGGCGCCGGGCGTGCTGTTTTTCTCGTCGCGCGGCCCTGGCAAAGTTGCTATCGAGGGGCAGCGCGCCGAGAGTGCTGGAGTAGAGGAAGACGGCGCTGTAGTCGGACATGGTGGGCGTCGTCGGTGGGCCCCAGCCCCGGGACCTGGAGGGCTCCAGCGTGTCGTGTATGGGGGTGTAGCAGGTGTCGATTAATTGAATGAGTGAGCTGGGGGGTCAAGAGACGAGGGCACACAGTGTAGCGAGCACCAGACTGAGGTTGGTTGTGAGCAGTCAGTATCGTACTGTACAGTGCTCAATGGCCGTGCCGCCCCGTTCAATGCCCACACGACTCGATGCCCTGGAGGTTCCGCAATTGTTTCCCCCTGTCTTGCTGCAGTCCAAAGGGGTTTCGCCCGCTGTGGCGCCGGCCAGGGGCAACAGAACAAGAGACGCTGCCGTGTTTGCTGCTTGGCAAAAGGCCGCACAAAGTCCCGGACAACTCGAGCGTCAGGGTTCGGCGCGTGCCCCCCGATTCGAGGCCGTGTTTCGAGTCGTCTGTCTCAACTCGAATTCAGTTTTTTATTGCCCGGACTGCCACTCCCATGCATGCAGGCTCCGCAAACGGCCTTGCCGGGCTGCGATACCGGCCAATCAGCGCCGCCGCGTTGCTTGTCAAGAGGGCTCACCAACGCAGGCGATTCCCTCTAGGGACGCTGAGCCGGTCTTCTAGAACGATTCTGAGACCGCGGGACAAGGGGCTGACGGTTCCGGCGCACAAGCGGAAATGCTGCCCTCTGCAGGTTTTGCGCCGGTAAGCGCCCGGTAAACAAAACGGGCCAAGTCGACAGGAAGCGAACAGGAGCGTTTATTTTGTCGTGTTAGTGGTGCTGTCTTTGTAATGCCCCCCAATCCGTCGGACTGCAGATTGGTCCCTGGCCCTGTCTTTGAAACAAGCCGGTGCGGACACTGTCGCGCTCTGTATTGTGTTGTGTTGCGTGTGGGATTCGCGGTGCGCGAGTTATTATTACCTGGAGCTCTTTTTTGTCTGTGCAGAACGACGCGATCCCAAGGTGGATGCGAACGCAGACGTGCGCAAAAAGCCTGGATTTGGCAGCTGCTCGTCAGTACAATACTGTAACACTCTCGTGCAAGTCCCTGGTGTTCGTCTCTGTTGTGGCTGTGAAGGTGTCGTCATTGCTCCCTTGTATTTTATTTGGTCTTCCGATTTGCCGCTCTTTGTCCGGGTTCAATGCTCCCTGCCGTTCGCTTGTGTTCGAAATTCCCCGGATTCAGTGGCGTGGTGCTAGTAGCAGTACGAGGATGCCCTCGTGCTATCGCTCCAAGCAGTGCAAGCGCTCGTATGTACTCGTACAGTAGAAACACGTCCTAGAGAAGCAAGCAATGAAGCGAGGTGACGTATCATCCGACAACGGCTGGTGGTTGAAGAATGGTGCCAAATCCAGATGGCACAGGGTACTGTAGAGTGCGTGTTTCAACGTTTCAACTGCTGCAAGTCGTCGGCGCCGTGTCAGATTGCCGTTGTTTTCAGCAACGTTTGATCACACTCCGTCACAGACAACCAACAGCCAGCATGGACCCCTAGCAGCGCACCGCGTCGGATTGGCAGCCAAACCGCCTGGACACGGTGAAAGCGAAGAGGGCAAGACGAGGTGCCAACTGTGCACCGTGGTGTGTGCCTTTGATGCAACGATGCAGCGGCCTCGACGTGACAAGGCCTGTAATGATCGTATTGTTGTCTCTTTTGTTCGGCCCGTGCGATTTCGAGTCGACTTGGGGATGCCGTTTGCTTTAAGCGTCCGCAGCGATTCTGCTACAATACAAGCAAGGCTGCAGCGCGGGAATTTCTTGGCTCTGACCGACGTATGTGTGGAGACTCGATTCGTATCTGTGCCATTAGCGAGCCTGCTGCATCTGATCGACGGCGGTCTTCATGCACTTGAGTCAGCGCGGCAGGTGATTTCCATTGAAGGTGAAGACTGCATGTATGCAAAAAGTGACGGGACACAAATAAGGAAGAAGAAGTTGGGATAAGTAGAGGCAGGGGAGAGGTTGGTTGGCTGGTGGAGGTAGAAGAAGAGGCGGGCTCTGGCTCCAGCCCAGCACGCAACGACGGCGAGGTCAATCAGACGTCACACCGGTCTTTGGTGGCTTGGAGCTCCCTCACTCACTATCAAACTGGAAGCACAAGCACAAGCACAGCATGAGCAAATCAAAAAGTTCCCCCCGTTACCGCATTGAAATCAATGCAATCTAGCCAAGGCCGGCCCTTCTTATCTCGGCATTTCTTGGGTCTTGATTCAGCCCATCAGCCAGCCCCGTCCTGTTCCCGCCACCTTATGCATCTTCCTGGAGCTATATCGATTGCCCAATTTCGCAATCTCACCAAGGTGTGTCTGGACCCTGTTTCTGGCTCTTGCTTCAGCTTGCTTCAGCGTTCCATTTGCCATTCTCTCTTTTTCTTTCTTGCTCCGTCGTCTGCTAGCTTTTGCTACTACCTACAGCTAGCTACAACTGCGACAGTAGTCCTGCTGCTAGCCCTTCGATTAGCTGCCAATTGCGTGCGATTTTCTATTGCGACCGCAGCAACCCGCCCGGGATGTGTGGAGCAGCCCTGCGTTTTCCCCGCGTTCATGGAGTCTGTGCTTGTGTTCTCGCTGTGTCTTTGTCTTTTGTCTCGCCCGATGGCTCGCAGCATTTTGCGGTAACGGATTCTCTAATTTGGGGGCCCATGCAGCAGGCCGCTTCGCTCCTTTGGTTGGCTGCAGCTCTAGTTCAGTTCATCAGAAACTCTTGGCTCTTCCTGGCAGGATCCGCCGTCATCCAGGCGGCTGATTCCAAGCCTCGAGCTGGGCCAATGGCTGGCCAGCAAAGACGGGAACCGATGGAGCTCCAAGCACACGAGCATGCCGTCAGCTGTCGATATAATTTCCTGGCAGGTTGATTTCAGATTAGATGATCTTGGACGTGTTGAACGTGACTGCTACTATGCTAGTACCACTATATCAACGGCCCCTCCTCGCTGCTCTCTGCTGGATCAAGAGGTGATGGGAAGAATAGGCAAACCAAGACGCGTATTGCCAAATCCCTGAACTCACACCATTACCGTGCATCAGCAGCTCACCGAGCATATGGCCTCGTGACGTCTTGGAGCATCTCTCACCGTCGTCGATAAGACCCTCCATGCCCCAACTAACCAACCACAGCCAGCCGCCTGCTATCAGCTGCTTTGACATGTCCATGTCCATATCCATGTCTTTCGGTTGCGATTCTCTCTACCCGATCAACTCCATCTATCGTGTTCGGACATGTTCCAGGAAAAGGCAGGCCGTTGCGGATGTGTTGCCGATGATCACATGTGCATGCCGGCAAGAGACCTTAGTCTCTCCGATCGAGAGCCAACTCGCTACGCCGCCACCGACTATTTTCGTCTGTAAGACTCCCGATAACAGTGCCTTCACATTGCTTTACATAAAAGTTTCCTTTTGCCCAAAGGACGTGCCCAGGACGCGAGTAGCGAAAAGGAATAAGGTGCTAATCTCGACAAACAAGTCTCGGCAGCGACGCCGAATGGGGAATAAGGCCCGCGACAGGTATCCTCATGCCGTCGAAGCTTTCTTGACTGCAGAATCCCATGTGAAATAGGATTTATGCGGTCAAGATTTGACTAGCATCTAGTTAAAGTTCCGTGAGTCCTAGTAGTCTTGCGCTGGCTGCAACTTTCGTGCAAGAGAAAACAAATTGCGCACTTGGGCGATAAGCTGGCGACGACAAAGGACGTGTGTATCTGGTGCTTGTAACTCTATCAAGCTCTTCCAATAGAAGACGGCTTAAACTGAGTTCTGAAAATGCATGACGTAGATTACGATTTTAATATTAATCAACATCTTGAACTGTAATAATGTACTAATCTAGTGTAAGTTGTAGTTCTCTATACTCCTACCTATGTGTTGAGCATTGGATGTCAGACATCGCGTCTATGGGTATGGCCGTAGCGTGTCCCCGGCTATCGCTCCAGAAGTAGCTCCGGTTTGGTCATGCCGATGTGAGATTGTCCGGTAGATAATAAAGTTGCACCCACATCCGGCAAACTTTGAGTGCGAGTATCTATTTCAAGATGCTTTCTTCACACTTTGGGATCTGGCCAATGCCTGAACTTTCACACGGGCATGCGCACATGATGTAGGCGGTTTGTATTCCACAGCTCAAGATTGACAAAGTTTCGCCTTATGGAAGAAAAGAGCCACACACCCTCTCTAGGCAGACACTCTTCACCTTACTTTAATTAACAAACGTGGCTTGCAATGACTGTAAAGATGATTCAAAGCCACCTCTAGTAAGGCAGATCTCCAACCTGGCATGTAGTTGTTATCGCACCTAAAAACGCCATAGATAAGATCACGTGACTTTTCGCTCTCACTGATTCGGTTCATGCGGAGCAACAGCCGCACGTGATTTGCCTTTCCAGCTTCTCGACGCAGTTTGTCATCGCCAAAGGCACATCGTCAACTCCAAAGCGGCCCGGGATTTCCAACTCTCGATATCGACAGCCACTATTCTTCCGCACAGGTATTAGTTGCATCTTATCTAGTGGTAACATCTCAGTATTGCGCTCGCTCGTTTATTTTTTTTTTATATTTGTGAGTCGCCCTGGCGGACGTGGCCCCTCCATTTTGCAGTGGGACCCTCACCAATTCCCGCTTTCGTTCGCGTGTCCTGACTTTCAAAGACATTGGCTGACATCTCCCTGTGCAGTCGCCTTTCAGCTCGCGGCAAACCGTTTGCACTTGTTATATCCAAAACCTCGGGATTTTTTTCTCGCCCGCCCCCTCTTGTCTCGCCGTTTTCTCAACTCTCCTTGTTCCGATCAGAGCTTTACGCCACCGAACCCCGCGGTTTGCTACTCCTCACCTCGGCCAGCTTACGACGTAGCCTCCCCCCCGGGGTTCAGACGAGCTCAGCTATCCATGGGCAATTGAGGTCGGATCCGGCTTCACATCCGCTCGACTGCGCCGGCCCATCACAGTTGCATATGCTAGGGCTCCCGTCTCGCCGAACCCATGCGCAAACGCGATAATCCGTCCTGCGTCCCTCGTTTCGAACAGCGCGTCTAGCGGAAAGATTTCTTCCACCCTCTCCCCGGCCCGGGCTCTGCTCCAATCACTCTTCAACGCGTACTAGACAACAAATGACATCTGCTCCCGACTGGCTTGCCACGACAGACTCGCCAACCCCCTTCCTCTACCGACATCCCTATAGTCCGGCCTAGGCCACTCTCAGAACCGCCCATCGGCGCGGTCCTGAAACGCCGCGGCTTCAGAGCCGATCTCTAACCCGTCAAACGCAATCTCTGCGGCATGTACTCACAAAGCCACCAGCAGGGACACAATGCCCGGCTGAATGGGGCGGGGCGGGGAATGCCCAATATGCTGTATAATTTCCAGCAGCATGCGCAACATCAGCACCCCTCCCAGCCCCAGCATCACCAAGGGCTACAGCACGACCATATCCTCCCCAGCGCCAATGGGCTGGGTCATCACTCATCCTTCGCTTCCGGTATCCTCTCAAGCTCGGCCACATTCAACTCTGCCGGTCTCTCAAACGGGCACGCGACCAATGCTAGGGCAGGGCAGGCTCCGCAGAATGAAATGTGGCAAGAACAGTTGCGACTTCACAAGGAGGCCGAGAGGGCGCATGCTGCCATGACTGAACAGCAGCAGCCACACTATTATGCCAGACTCAAAGCGTCAGAAAACAGAGGCATTGGTGGCCCTCCTCCCTCCAACGGTAAGACCCAGGCGGACAGCGAGAACGATCCGGCAGATATGAGAAGGCCGTTGAATGTAGAGAAGGGAACGAACCGCCAAGATTGGCACAATATGGACATGAGCGGTCAGGGACTGCGAAATCTCGCCTCGGAGCTCTTCCGATACCATTTCCTAAACGAACTCTACATCGCCTCCAACAAGCTCACTCGCCTCCCCAACGCAATTGGAGAGCTTCGCCAACTCCGACACCTCGATGCTTCTTTCAATCAAATCAGCGAACTCCCCCCGGAATTGGGCATGTGCACTTACCTGAAGCAGCTGCTCCTTTTCAATAATAACCTCCAAGAGTTGCCCTTTGAGCTTGGCTCTCTTCATCAGCTGGAAATGCTCGGCATTGAAGGCAATCCATTAGAACCCAGCATAAAGCAGGAAATAATTGAAAAGGGCACAAAGAGCCTGATCAATGCTTTGATGGAAGGAGCTCCAAGTATGTTGCTGCCAATGGTCACAAGTTCCCCTTTTGTTTATACTCATTGCTAACCTCCCCTCTTCCCAGTTCCTCTCCCCCCTAGCCCGCGAAAAGAAATCATCATTCAGGAGGACGTGCCCGAGTCTCTAGAACGAATCAGGGTCTTCTCGTGGAATATTCTCTGCGACAAATATGCAACGACGCAAACGTATGGTTACACGCCCACCGGGGCTTTGAGCTGGGAATATCGCAAGAACTGCATCCTGGAAGAGCTGCGGATACGAGATGCCGACTTCCTGGCTCTGCAAGAAGTCTCCACCGATGCCTTCAAAGAGGACCTCAGCCCCGAACTGGCACAGATGGACTACAAGGGTGTGCATTGGCCCAAGTCCAGAGCCAAGACAATGTCCGAAAAGGATGCCCAAACTGTTGATGGTTGCGCCGTGTTCTACAAGCAGAGCAAATTCATCCTGCTCGACAAGCAGTTGATTGAATTTGCTACAATTGCCATCAACCGACCCGACATGAAGAACCAGCATGACGTCTTCAACCGCGTGATGCCAAAGGACAACATTGCTGTTATTTGCTTCTTTGAGTCCCGACTGACTGGTGCTCGCATCATCCTGGTCAACGCACATCTCACGTGGGACTCGGCACTAGCAGACGTCAAGCTGATCCAGACGGGTATTCTGATGGAGCATGTGACCAAGTTGGCAGAGAAGTACGCAAGGTGGCCTGCTGTCAAAGACAAGAAGATGATCACATTACCGAGAGGCGAAGACAGTGATGAGCCACCGCCACCACCGCAAGCTGAACCAGGCCCCAGCCAAGAATACCGATCCAACACTGACATTCCACTCATCGTCTGCGGTGACTTCAACTCAACGAAAGATTCTTCGGTGTGGGAACTCATGTGTATGGGTCGCGTGCCGCCAGACCATACGGAGCTGACCAGCTTCCACTATGGAAGCTTCACTCGCGACGGTATCGAACATCCCTTCAGCTTACGAGACTCCTATGCACCCATTCAGAATACACCGGATGAGCTGCCCTTTACCAACTACACGCCCGGGTTCGCCGACGTCATTGACTACATCTGGTATTCGGCCAACACCCTGGAAGTTGTCGAGCTGCTGGGCCCTCCCGACCCGACATATATGAAGCGTATCCCAGCTTTCCCCAACTGGCACTTCCCAGCCGATCATATCCAGATCATGTCTGAATTTGTCATCAAGAACCGCAAAGACAAGAAACAAGTGTCAGAATAATTTTCTCATTTTCCCTCTCCTCTTTTTCTCGTCCTCTTTTTGGTTGGCATGGTGGGTGGTGTCGCGTGGATAGAAGGATACAAAGGGTAGGACGAAACCGCTAGTGATTGAACGAATGGAAACCTCTTATGCCTCAAATCTGGATGTAGTTTTGGGTTTTGTAAATGGAGTCTACGGAATCATTTTCTTCACCTCTTATCTATCTCTCTCTCTTCCCCTCGTTTTTCTTTTTTAATTTTGTTGTTTTCGTGCGGAGTGACAGCGTGGCTCTCGGCCTAGCGGAGGAGGTGGTACGGCAAGAAAGTAGGCGACTGTAACAATGTATGTGTAACAGGGGGGTTTGGTGGAAGGGGAGGGAACAGCGGCTCTGTATAGGACTGGTAGGAGTTGATTCGCTTTTTTGCACTATTTATTATTGGCTTGGCCAGTGTACTATGTGAATTCGTTTTGCTTTAGGCTAGGTACTTCTTGTTGAGTGAAAATTGAGAGTTTTTGAGTTGTTAGTTTAGGGTAAGACGTGTGAAGTGGTGCGGGTGTTGACGTCTGATCTGTGAGAATCCGATGTTGAAAGGCGTCAATTGTCGGTGAGGGCTGAAATTGATGTAAATTGCCGTGAAATGAATGAGTTGTCTATGCCACGTTGTTTTTTCTGGCGTTTCACATCACCTTGTGAAGACGGAGAGTTGCGTGAATGACGAGGAGTATGATGTTGATATCCGCTTTGTCGGTGAGGAGAGCTTCATTCACTCTTTGTGGTGAATATTTGTTGGGAAAGAGATTGCCGTCTCGAAAATTATAAAGACTGCTCGTTTCCTCTGAATTTCTACTCTTCAGTCATTCAGTTTCTTTCCTTTGTCTTTCCTTACAGATGGAATTACCGACGGTGCCATTACAGATGTAGAGATGCGGACTTTTATTGACCGACCCGCCATTCCAGCCTAGATGTGTAAGTGCTCTGACACCCATTTGACTTGGTCGCGAACTCATTCAAGTAGCATGACGAATTTAGTATTTCAGACTTACTGCGTGGAAATTGCAAACTCAACTCGAATTTGCGTTGCGAAATGGGAGCTTCAACAGTCGAATCCAGGGACTGGAGAGTCTTTTCAAACTGATGAGGAATCGAGCCCCAGATACTGCAAAATACGAAGAGATTTGTCAATCAGTATGTATGAATATCATGATCCCTCTCACCCATCTTTGTGACTCTAAACATCCTTCTCCTTGATTGCTTGACTATCAATGATGATGGTTGGAGAAGTAATATTGACCTCCTCTTCGCATAGTATGCCAAGTAAGGCTCGCTGGCTGTCCTAGCCACGCTATTCTCCGGTCGCCAACAGCCGATGTTATGCTTGGGAAGAATGTATTTTATCATCTCGTCGTACGAAGACAGTAGCAACAAGAGAGAGACTAGCTGGCGCAGTTTGCCATCCATATTTTCCCACTGAACGTGTCATTCAGCATTGGCATTTCAGCCACCAGAAATCTTGCTCTTTGCAGCAAGCAATCCCCAAGTTCATTGCGATGGTTGGACGACCATCTTCAAGAAACGACCAAATCACACTGAATGTAAGTACTTGACTCGGAAGCCCCGTGTTGCAAGAGAGTGCGAGGCTGATTGTCTTCAATAGCGACAAATCCATTACGGCAACGCTCCTCACCACGAAAGAAGTAACTTGGAAAAATACTCGACTACACAGAGGAGACGAATACTCTTGCAGACGGAAGATTGACTATGTAGGCTTGCAACACTGTCAATTTGATGAGCACTCTCTAGGCGACTGTGCTGCTATGGCGATAAGAACGATATTCAAAGGCAGGTATTGGCCGTCATTGCAACTATACTATGGGAGATCGATCTGGGCGACCACCAGGCTCTATGATGACTCAAGGCCGTGGAGTGACAGAAGCTTCAATAAGGGCTGGTCGGTTCGGAAACCGAGATACACTACTTTTAAACGGACAGAGAGACACGGAAACCGAAAGACCCGTTTCGGATTCAACGAAGGTAAACGCACATACACTCTGAACAGAGGGATAGATGGGACTGACAGAAACACGAAGCACATTGTACACGGCCTCTTCAAGGCGTGGAAGCCGGCTGTTCGACTACTCGGACCCCTCGTCGACTTCTTCCGTCACTGCCGGTCCGAAGAGCACACCAACGAAGAGCGGCGACGAGAATCAGATGAATGAACCCAAGGCAACTTCGCCGCGATAGAAGAGGATTTTCATGGAATAATAGTGACAACAGGGACATGACACGGACGGATTCTCACACTTGGTATCGCGCACTAACATTTTACCTTTTCGACTCGAGCATGTCGAGCAGGTTTCAAATGTTTTGGGATATGTGCTGAGAGTCCCTCTTATATTCGCAATGAGGTACCCCGAGAAGCTTTTGTCTGCACTCCGCGCTATCGACAAAGCACTCCCTAACGAGTATACGCCTATGTATATCCTACTCCTGGGATATCATGTCTGGTGTGACTTGTTGGATCAGAAGGACTTGGACATACCCAATCTCAGTCAAACTACCAATATCCTTCCTGTAAGTTTGATCATTTCGAATTACTCAAGCACGGAGCTTCTCCCCGATCTCATGGGCAGTTGATTACTGTTGCTACCCAAGTTGCACACTCTCGAAGACAAACGACACATATCATCTAACGCCTTCACAGCAGTCTGACGGATTGAGAAGACACAGACATCAACTGCATCGGCACGAGTCACCACGCCGCGGAAGTACGAAGCGGCATTTGGACAATCCACAGCCGAAGAGGATCGTCAAAATACGACGATTGAGAATCACTTGTTGGCAACTCACGCTATGAATGAAATCTCACTGGATATGCATAATGCGTACGATAAAACACGCAAGGCTGCTCGCCAGAACATAGACCGTTCTTTACACCATGCAGCCCTCGAATACCTGATGCTCAACAACGATGCGCCACGCTACGAGGATCTTGTCGAGCAATTAGGTAGAATCGACCGTGGTGAGAAGCTAGAGGAAGACGAAAAACCGCTGGTTAAAGCTGGAATTAAATCGATTTATGAAGATTTCTTGGAGGACTTCCAATACTTGGGTTACACTGGAAAGACATTTCATAGTTGCATGTGCATATGCAGCGCTCGAAGTCTGCAATGCATTCTGGCCATGAACATCCTGGCGAATCCGCAGGAGAGCACCCGCAATATTTTCCCTCGCCGAAGGCGACACCGATGAGATTGGAGCCATGGCCGCTTTCATTCGAGACTTTTCACAGAATTCGCGAGCAAATGACGATCACACAAGACCCGCAAGCTGCGCACAATCTTGAGGCCGCACTTGACCTCTATCCCCTATTTTGTGGATTCGTACATATTGTTCCACCATGACAATATATTTCAATTTATTCGAATTTACACAGAAACACGCCTCTTTGCCAATTTCGGTTCTATCAAGGTCAGACACGCACCCGATGCCTGTCCTTTGTCGCTGCTCATCACACAATATGGAGCATCTTACTAAAGCACGCGAACAACTTCTTCTCGCTGTGCAGCAACCTGTGACTTCAATCCCCCCTTAAAGTGAACAACAAGGGGCTTGCTCCGCTTATACTTGGTATGTGCTGCTTCGAGTTCTTTTATCTTTCGACAAGAGGACGATGAACCTCTTTGTCCTACGGCTTGGATGATTGTTCATAAGGCCTTTCTGTCCGAGAACTCTTTTTGCTAATACTCACTTCTGGAGCTAGATTTCCCCAATCAGCAATGCGATGATGTAGAGGGACATAGGTAATTGGTGATGGTGCCGCTCCTCCGAATGCTATATCACTAGATTCTGGACAACTACCACAAGTCCCAGGTAATGATTTTGTCGAGCGAAACTGGCTCTGGCAAGTCAACCCAGGTCCCCCAACTTCTGGTTTGCTCGAGCAGCCGTTTTTGCTCGCTATATCCTGCTATAATCAGAATCCGGCCCCATGTGTATGTGCGGATGATCTCCTCTGATGCCTGCTCTTTTTCTTTGCCCTTGCCGGTGGACTTCTTGCCGGTCATGTCAAACCGATTGTTGGTGTAAGAGTCTGCTGAGAACAAGGGAGCTGAGGCGGCTAGTCTGGCAGTGAATATTGGAAGTGGGCTCCAGATTGCCTGCACCCAGACCGCGCTGACTGGCTGCAATCGAACTCGCCAGTCGAGTTGCCGACGAGATGGGAGTCGTCCTTGGCGAGGAAGTGGGCTACTAGATTGGTGGTGTCAGAATGATCAACAAAAACAAGCAGAAGAAGACTCGGCTCGCATATATGACCGAAGGCGTTCTCCTTCGCCAGCTGAGCATGGACAGACAGAACGACCTATACCGTTCTGAAGCCACAGCAAGAAGAGATCTCAGAATCTCCTTACATTACAGCCGAAGAGCAGATCAAATTCTACTCTTTTAGCATATTCGACTCTATTTTCTTCGAGTCATGTGCGACTCCGACTTCCCTTCAGGAAATGCACACGACGATAGTTCGACACAACTGGTGTTGCTTGGTATTTTTACTCCGCAGCGCCCAACTTCATCACAGTTGACAAGGAAACCGCAGTTACGCCCAATTTCGCAGGCTACAAGAACCACAAGAGGACGATCGCAAATATCAGCAACAGATTCTTTCACGACGGTGCTGGCCGCATTAGAGACCCAGCCTGAGATCAAGTCTAAGGCAGAGGAAGTCATTGATATCATCTCAACTACATACCCAACCCGGCGCTTGAGGAGCCGGATGACCTAGCCGGCCCGTGGGGAGTGTTCACGTTGAATTGGATGGGCCGGAAATGCGACTTTTTGAAGGAATTGGCATGATTGACGGCGGCATGCACATTTTACTAATGGGACGAAGCTGAAGGGCGGATATTCGGCATCAAATAGATGGACGTGGAGGTTCAGCCAGGAGTGAAGGTGTAAATCTTCCATGAGAGAAAGCAACGGGGAGAATGGTATCGGTCATGGTATGGACGATGGACGGTGAATGGGCTAGAGTGTGGTATCAAGAGTAGGGTACACCTACATACGGTCTGTAATTTATAATATGCCAGGGAGATGGCGTCAATATTGATGAGCATGTTTCTATACTGGCATGTCTCTTGCTCATGCTCTTGAGAACTCTGTCTTCATTTGTTGACTGTTAGCTCTACTAACAAAGAGGGTGATACTGACCATAGGATATGATGATTGGGCTCTCTAGATACTCCTTCATGTCATGGATACAGCCTTCAGTATGCCCAAGTTCTCTTCAACGTTTGTTCGTTTCACTGTTTTAACACTTGGACACTGCCCAATGCTAGCTATGCCGTTACCTTGAGGGCCCAGAGTAACGCTGAGCCAGCTCTTGGGCGCCTAGAGATGCGTGTTTGTAGCTCATCCAGTGAATTCTTCCTCTGTTCAACTGGCACTGCTGGGCAGCTGCCCACACACACACGCGCCTCTACGCGTCTCGGCCCTTGGATTGTTCCGTTGCTAACCACAAGGCCACAGGAGGCCTGCGATGTTTTTCTCTGCTTCTCCTTCCACTGTGTTTTGGCTTTTCTTCTTCTTCATCCAGCATTGTCTCGTGCAATACTTATTCAGCCCTTACAGCAAAGACCCTTACAATCTCTATCTTGCCCACATATTTGTTTTCATTCTGTACAATATAACCTCTTCGTTCACACCCACCTAATGAATCCCGCCTTCTTGTCCCTCTTGAGCGATTCTTCGTCGCAAAAACCATCGCCAAAACTCGAGTATGGGGGCAACAAATACACCCAGCTTTCCGCCCGGCAGCAATCCAACGTCTACAAGGAGCTGTTGAAGAGATGCCATTCGTTGGATATCCTTCGGGCAGAGTTTCATATTCTTGAGAATGAAACACCACCCAGAGGCGTTGAAATACAGCTAGAACCTGAACTAGAAGACTTTGCCGCGGCGCCAAAAGGACATTCTTCAACTGGACTACGGAAAGCTGTCGCCGTCAGGTGTGAATGGGGTAGGCTTGCAGACGGTCGACGCGAATTGCTGGCTATTTGTGCTATCGATGTTCTTACGGGCGAAACCTTGATCGAATCTCTTGTTACGCCGTTACGGCAGGTGAAGAAATGGCGTGACAGCGTTCATGGAATTACTCTAGGAAAAATCACTGCCGCGAGAAAGAAGAAGCTGTGCCTTCGCGGCTGGAAAGAAGCACGAGCAAAGCTATTTGAGCACATTGATGAGAAGACCATCCTTATCGGGTATACCATCGGCACTGACCTAAGGTTGTTGCGCTTATTTCACAAGAAAATTATTGACTCGCGGATCCTCGCAACATCTCCCATCTCCGGCCAACAATTGGGCCCGAAACAACGGCCACAATGGCCAATGTCCAAGATTTGCAGCGATTTTCTTGGTTTCGCCAGTCAACAGAATGCCATTTACACAAGCGGCACCGAAAGTGCGTTTGAAAATGCACTGGTATCCAGAGAGATTGCGCTGCAGTCCATTCAACGGCCTAAGGAATTTGCAAGATGGGTAACAAAATCGAGAGGCGAGTTTTTCAAGTCTCAGAACGCCGATAGGAGAGGCAAAAAGCAGGGAGCGAGTCAACAACCGAATGCAATTCAGCAACAGAATGCAATTCAGCAACAGGCTGGTACGGAAACGGCAAAGAACGAAGGGGAAGCACAGAAGAGTGGTGATTCGGATGCCAGACCTGGCGTAGAGACAACCGTTGGCCCCATCTCGGATAAGAATCAAGCTGCAGGCACATTCACTCAGGGATATGAGGCCGGGTACCTAGCCGGCTTTCAAAAAGGGCTCGAAAACGGCCTTAAACAGGCGAATTCACAAGAGAACAAAGAAATGGAGGACATTCTGCACCAGCCTCCAAACGAAAGGGAGCACACTTGTCAGAAATCGATCCAGAATATAGACGGAAAAGAGAGTTTTGGCGGCCATAGCGGGGTGATCAGCCAGAATGACAGCAACAATGATGATTGGGCACCAGCATAGGAATCTGGGGGCCTCCTTGCCGAACTGATGAAGGACGAGAAGATTAGAGCGATGTCTGAGAGAGCAAATGGCACTGGGAGTCACAAAGCCACGATAGGGGTAGACGACGATGCAATGAGCGATACGACTTTTGAAGAAGCAATTCGGGTGACATACCCACAGGAAGAGGGCAAGAAGAGGAGACGAGAGAGGGATAGCTCGTGTACAAGTTTGGCTGAGGGCTCCGGATCGCTGAAGAGGATTTCCGGGCATGAATCATCTCAGCCGCGGAATGGAGATGTGCAGCCGTGGGAGAATATTATGGACTGGTAGTTGGACGCATGTTTCTGGTGGATTGTGGGACATGACAGTGTTCTGTGCCCAATCTTTTCAAGCTTTGGCTTTTTTCTGGTCTTTTAATCCGGTTTGGTGGTATTGATGGAGTAACAACAAACATGCATCATCTAGATAGATGACATTTGGTGTGATGGCTTTGAGATGGTTCTCTTGTTTCATGTATGCAGAGGTTTATAATTCACGGAGTAAATATGAAGAGATGAATGGAAAGAAAATCGACACTAATCCCGATATTATGCCTGGTGATAGCGATACATATTTTAAACTAAACAATGAATCAGACACATTGCCATATGTCGATAATGCCTCTGCTCGGTGAGAGTGTCCCAGATGGAGTGCCCCATTAGACCAAGTGGCTACACAGGTACTCTCCATATATACCAGGTACGATGGCCGTTTGCAGTGCTTCCTCTACTTTGCCAGTTGTTCTTGATTAGGCAGCTTGAAGTCTATTAGTAGGTAGGTGTTTGTAGAGTTATTTCCCGAGCAAGAACTACCTCTGCCTTGCACCTGAGCAAACATGAGCTGAGCGCATTGAGCAGCCTATAAACATCAAACGCCAAACGCCAACTTTTGAGCCTCAACCCCGATCAAACACACACATCACGCATTCGTTACCGCTCCCTGTGATTCTCGCGCGAACACAGCCAGCATCGATACCGAGTATTACTATTATGGAACTTGCGCCTGTCGTTTACGAAAGCAATCCTAAAGACAAGCGATGCCGCCTCTTCCCGACGAACCCGAGCCCTTGCCGACGCCTCCTGGCTCTCCATTGCCATGGGCCGGCAAATACGAGGCCTCCCTCCAATGTATGCCGCCTGAGATTACCATGAGAATCATGGGATTTACGGACTCGAGGTTTGAGCTCATCAACCTCGCACTGAGCTCGCCGTATCTTTTCGCCGTGATGAAGATGCATGAGGTTCTGATACTCAAGGCGATGGCGCGCAATTTACTTGGTCCCTCCAACCTGGACATTTGCCTCTTAACTATGGGGGTACTAAAGGTCGCTCAGAGTGGAGAGAAGGTCTGGCAGTGTCTGTATGCTCTCTCACAGCGCCCAACGGTGGACACGATACGCGATCTCAAGACGCTCCGTAACATGGTGGACTTGACCGCGTACATCAACACCATGGTGACAATCTACACGTATCCACAGCAGCCAGATCCCTTTTGGAGACATGCCTTGCGCAAGTACGCCAACCGATGGCCCGACGGCTGCGTCCCTGACGGCAACGTCTCCATCGACCCGTCGACACGAGAAGAGTTGCAACAGGTGGCTGCGCGTCTCTGGAACGTGCGAGACGCGGCATTCGGAAATCATCACAGCGCGCCACCTAGAATCAATCATTCAAAAGAGCTCATGACGCTGTACCAGCGAGAAATGTTTTGCGCGGAGCTGAAGCTGCGGTGCGACCTGGTGTCAGAGGCGGGATATGACATCCCTGAGTGGATGCACGAAGAGATGCCCGGCGATGGAGTACAGAGCTTCCTCGAGCTGCTCTAGTGCTGCAGCGTGCACGCGATGGCCCAGTGTTGGAACCGTGACGACGGCGAGGTGTGGACGGAAATGAATCAGTCGTCTTGGGCCGAGGGCCGAGCTCTGGGAATTCGGTTTTACATTGCCATTGCGATATATATGCCATACTATGCTCATCGGGAAACGGTTGTTGAGCTCTGCCACGCTATACGGAGCCAAATATGGCCTTATTGGCATCCAGAGGAATCCAGCGGGGCCCCAACTGAATGGTTCTTTGAGTTTCAGGAGGCTGCGTGGGAAGGCTTGTGGGAGCACGCTTACGAGTATTGCCGGCAACTCGACAATGGGCTCGTGGATGACATTGGCGGAGGAACGGAGTACTTTTGAGACGGTCGTTTTGGTTCTTTAGAACATTTGGAATAGCGATAGAGCGATATTTTGCAAATTGGCTGCTGAAGCAGCGAATAATAATAGATGATCTATGATATTCTTGATCATGAAGCGCTAATGCTGTGGCATATCTCTGTGGCCATGGTGTCTGACGTTTCTGTGGTTCCTTTACCTTTAACCAACCCATATGAAAGTGAAATGAAATAAAATGAAATGCTTATCCGCGAAATTAGGATCTCTGTCCTGGCTTGATATCAATCTTGACTCTTGGTCTTGGCAATCTGCCGCCGTGTGTCTGGATGGAACTCTTGCCGCTGATGCTCTTGTCATCAAAGGTGACATGTTTTCCAACTGCAGGAGGTTTGTCAATTGACACTCGCCTGGGGATGCGGCTGATGTAACCACTTTTACTTGTAGGAGAAGCAATCTTTGGAGGAGCAGCCGGAGGCACATTCTCAGCAGGAATTGTGCTCTTTTTATTTTCCGCAGAAGCACTCCTTTTTGCAGCAGACATGGTCCCAGCAGACCTAGAAGCTGCAGTAATATTCCCGACCCCGACGCTCTTCATCCTCACGCCCGCTCTGCCTTTCGCTTCCCGTACCACACCGATGCGACACCCGGTTCTACGGCGGCATGTCGACTGGCAGACGAACTTGAGGCCCGGGCGCCACGGCACGACGACGATGGAGCCGCGGTACTCGGAGCCGATGGAGCCGACGAGGCGGTCGGTCGCGGACTCGTAAAAGGTGACTGCGCTCGGGGACGATGCGTCGATTTGGATGGCGAGGGCGAGGGTGTCGGGGGGAGGTTTTGTGGGTTGGTTGGGGGGGTAGATGGACCATTCTGGGGGGAGGCATTTCTTGCGAGTCTTGGAGGGGAAGATTGTTAGTTATGTGGTTTGTTAGAGAGAGGGAGGGAGGGGGGAATGGGGGATGTAATACTTCTTTTTGGCATTTGAGGAGAAGGTTTTCTGTGGATGTTGATGTTGCTGGTTTGGGGGGCGGCATTATGAGGTTTCCGATATGGGGGATTCTGGGTAGAAGATGGTGTTCTGTGGTGTTGGCGATGATGGATGGAGAGAGCAATGTGTTTGTGTTGGAGTTGGGAGAAGAAGATGGTGAGTTGGGTATCAATTATACATGTGCCTTACTCCGGTTCTGTATCCGGTCGTGCAGCAATTAATTGAGTGTCACACTATGAATGATTCCATGTATATTGGCTGTGCATGATGGCTGCACGAGCATGTATGATGCGTTGTCAGTTAATGCGGGCTCCGAGTTTGTGTAAGTAGTTGCATGTAAGCCATTGAGAGTTTACTGTGCATTGCCCCATTTCTGCATTTCCCAGGTTGCCCATTACAAGTCCAGATGCATGTACGTGTTCGATGATCAGGTTTCGCCGTGACGTGAAAGCGGCAATCCTACCTAGTGAAAGCCCCGGATACCAACAATGCCATGATTTTGCAATTGAATCAGGCTGTTAACGTGGCACCTTGATGCTGCGTCGCAAACCCGTCGAATCGCCTTACTCTTACGGAGTATTAGTATATTACTGCTTGCCATCTAAGTGGCCCTAAGTGGCACGTTGTGAGTGGCCTAATTCGGATGCGTGGCTATCGTATGCAGCCATTTCATTGGCTGCGTATTAGCATTTTCTTAACTCGAGGCTAGGGGCAAAGCTACAACAATTGGCAATGCTGGTAATGAATATAGATAAAGGAAGGTTATTGACGCAGTTCAAAGCCATTTGTCAAGTGAGATCATCTCACGAATTTCGTATCAAACTTGGTTGCTACACTCTACTGCGCAAGCTGCGAAGCTAAAGGTTGTACTAGAACTTTATCACTTTGATGTTAGACTAGGATCCGCGCGGCATGCGAACAGATGCACAGATGTAAATGATAGTAATGATGCGAACGTGATGGAACTTTATACACTACCTATGAAATAGATCATTTAGTCTTGAGCCGTGGCGCTGAGCTTAAAATACATGAACACGTAACCATCGCGATTGCGTGGATCGCCGCGTAAAGGTACATAGGGAAATACGAGCCAGCGCCCTAAGTCTGCTATATAGCATCCCATGTCTCAGATTTAAAGCTATATACTCAAGTAGCGATAATATCAGAAACCAGAGGAATATAGCCATAGTAGGGGAAACTAGAAAAATGTAACGAAAGTAGCATATACTAGAAAAAGATAGCGATAGTACTATATACTGGAATAAAGTATCGATAGTAACAGAAAGAAGTGACAGCGGTAGGTGCTTAAAGAGCTGGATATCTACAACCTACTACCTACTAACTAGGTAGACAATAAAATTAAATGCTTCCCTTCGCATCCTGTTCCGATATTTAAATTCAGGCAGCCGCTGTGGTGCAGGCCTGTGAGTATTTTCTTTTAGTTATCGTAATGGTTTAGCTTTGAGTAATCCAGCAAATACTTCCCCCAATGGCTGTCACTACTCTCAAGCTCGATATCCTCCCGCAATCCGATGGCATGAAGCGTCTCTTTACTGACCCCCACTTGGCCGAGGTACGTGACTGTGTCCTTCCACCTCTGGACGTCTTCTTCGCCTTGAAAGAATCTTCTATAAGGATGTCTGCTCTGACGAAACGCTTGGATGGCACCCTCTACCCCAACGCGGTCAATCATGACCATGAGGATTTCCTTGTGTGCCCAGAACGCTGCAGCAGCCGGTGTACTTCCGTGCTCCCCTCGTTCAGACACGGCTGCGGGATCTGCACCGGCATCAAGCAACAAGTGCCGTATTTCTTCTTGCTCTTCTTTACGATCTGTCCTCCACGTCTCTATCATTGATGCCTCGAGAGCGCTGCCATAGTCTCCACCTTTTAGGGGCAAATTTGGATCTGCGCCATGATCGAGTAGCAGCCGGACAATTGCCAGGCTCCTTCTTTCTACTGCAGTGATAAGAGGACTCCCGTACCTGCCGTTGTGCACGGCCGCATTCACATTGGCTCCAGCTTTGAGCAGCATTTGGACCGCTTCGACATCGCCATGCCACGCCGCTGCAATCAAGACGTTGCCAAACATGAATCCGCTATTATTCTCCCTCTCCACGTCTACGACGCCTTGATCCAGCATCCATTGCAGCCTTGCGGGGCTATAATCGGTGGCCAACTGTGCAGCAGTTATTCCGCGCTTGTGGTCTGGAAGGTTAACATCTGTACTTGCTTCCATTATCAACAACTTCACAATGTCGAAATTTTCTTCTTCGAGTGCGAAAATCAACGCACCAACGCAATTCACCGCAGCATCCGGATGCATAACGTCAATCAAGTCGACCAAATGTTTGACCATTGGCAAGCATTTGCTCTCAACCGCGAGCATCAATGAGGTATTGCGGTAGCCGGTTTTTTCGAAGGCCATCTCCATGGTCACTTTGCTGTGCAGCCACCAGTCGCGCAAAGTGTACCATAATCCATACTCACACACGGCAAACAAAGCCATGTTGGTTGGTTCGAAGTCTTTACCCATAGTCCCGGCCCATTTTCGATAGTTGGCGCTGCTTTCATCTGGTGAGCCGAGGAAGCGCTCCAGGGCCTCTACAAGATGCAGGTCGGCCTTTCCTTCTTCCATCGTTCCTAGCCATTGATCGTATCGCCCAACGTGCTTGCCCCAATGTTCTAGAAGGTAATATCCAAAACTGCTATCCCTGTATCTTATCTCTTCTGGCCAAAAGTTTTCCAGAACACCGAGGCACACTTTTGAAGCAAACAAATGGCACTTCCAATTCGTGTAGCCTCTTGACTCAAAATATTCCGCCACAGAGGCATGTGGCAGCATCCAAACACCCCTTTCTTCATCAATAGTCAGGAGGTCCTGGCAAAGTGATAGAATTTGTTGCTGCGTCTGTTCTTTCTTTTGTATCACTGTGGATCCTTGGACGGCATACCGAATGGCTTCTAAAAAGACTTTCGACGTGAGTGGCCCAATAAAACACAGCACCCACATAATGGCACGCTCAGCCAGGTCGACATCGGAGTCATCATACCCTCTCATATGGTCCCAAAGCTGATCATACGCTTCTGTTAAATTGCGAGGCAATTTAAGGGCCCAATTATGGACTGCATCATCCGTGATATGCTTTTCAAGGCTTCTCACTTGTAAGTAAACCCATCGGAACCTGTAGCCACGCGTGTCAGATCTCACTCATCTCGATCCCCATGTAAACAATAACATCGTCTTAAATGAAAACCTACATTCCGCAGCTCCGCGTTGCAAAAACCTGTTTAATTTTGTATTGGGCTTCTTGACTTCGCTCCATGAACGATTCGGTAGAGTAAAGCTTCTCCTCGAGAAATCTGTCAATGTCTCCTTGCTGATTGCTAGCATCCAGAGTAATAATATGCTTATCTCGGAATGCCTTTAAATACTTCCGGTCTGGTCGGGTAGAAATAAAAATCTTGACAGGTCTTCTGGACTCTTCTATCATTTCGATAAGAATAGTACACAAGTTATATGTGGTGATGTCAGATTCGTCCAAAGCATCCAGAATAATCGTTGTCTTTGAATATAGATTCAAGGATTCCAGAATCAAGGTTTTGCAGTCCTTGTAACCTAATTCTCTCCCCTCTCTCTTCGCAGCCTTACATTTCTGTGCGAGGCTACTTTGGATGAGGCCAGGTTCACCAAAGGCCTTGCCAGCTAGCTGACGAACAAAGCTTCTTAAGACAACGATTGGGTCTTGCATCGAAGGGCCTGATCGAGTACAGTAAAAATAGGCAAACCCTTCATCATGTTGCGACGTATCAAGTGTTTGCTTGACGTAATCGACCACCTTAGACGTCAGATACGTTTTGCCGGTGCCAACTAAACGGTCGATGTCAGATAAAGCTACCTCATCCAGATCAAAGAGACGGCTTTGAAGAGAGAACTCACCGGTTCCCTTAAGGCATAAAACAGCCGAAGAAGAAGATATCTCTTGCCAAGCACGGAAATCTCTGTTGACCAATATCCAATCCCCAGTGTGCTCTATCCTTGCGTCAGTGACAGCAGCATGGCTTTTCCCGAACATCTCTGAGCTAATGAAGTACATCAATTCATCGAACTCGTTTTCTTCCAACTTTTCTAGAAGAGTCGCAACCCCTTTATCCATCCGAAGAAGAGGCGTCGATAGCTGATCTAATTGTTTCTTTAATTCTTTCAAGCTGTCGTTTGCCTGCTTGGACGAAATTACAGACCGCGAGACCTCACAGGCTTGGACCTCTATAATAAACTGTTGTTCTTTCTTATATAGGTCGTTCACGTTTCCAGCAGCATCCTCTGGTCTCAAGACTGCTTTTAACGTCCGTCTGGCTATTCCACTATCGAATAAGGTGTCTGAAGAGGCCAATAATTCTAGAGCAGTCTTGTATACGTCTAAGAGTGCATCGTATAAATTCTTAATAGCTCTTTCATCTGTAATCGCAGCATTATATATAGCCTCGTAGATTTGTCCTCTACGAACAATGCGTGCAAACCATTGAACGGTTCCCAGAAGAGCGGCCTTTTGCTCAATGTGTTTTACCGGAATCTATTAATGATTAGTTTTTAAATATTTAAAGATAGTAGATATAAATAAATCTCGTAGATGTAAATAGATCTAGTAAATATAAATAGATCTAGTAGATATAAATAGATCTAGTAGATGTAGATAAATCTAGTAAATGTAGATAGATCTAGTAGATGTAGATAGATCTAGTAGATGTAGATAGATCTAGTAGATGTGTAAATACACTTACTTTTAAGACCGCCTTTGCAACAGCCCACGGCGCGCTGGCCTGTGGAGGGGCAAAGGTGACGGCAGCGTCACCAACCATAGTAATAAAGGCAACAGCATCGGCAATGTATTCTCGGACAATGATTGTTTGATTTCCAATCTCGATTTTCAGTGGTTCGTCATTTTGCTCAGAGAGCTTGTTGCTCTCGACGAGCCTAATGAGTTCTTTAATTTGGTCTTTTGGCTGCGCAAGGCCTGTGGAGGAGTCTAGTCTATGCTTCTTGATCCATTTCTGAGTTTCGTCATTAACCTCAGAGAAGGCTCGAGCCCAAAGGTCTGAAAACGGAGTCGGCGGCTCTGGAACTTCGACTTCGACTTTGACAGAATTCGAAGGAAAAGGCGATGACAAGGGGCGTGAACAAAGCGGTGGTGGTTGGGATTCTGTGGTCGGCAAAGGCGGGGTTAGATGAACCTCAGCCAGTTGAGATTCTACGAGAGACGTAGATGGCCTTTCGCGTGAGGAAGGCTCTGATGCATGAGAAAGAAGAGAGGCGCTAAATCGCTCTAGAGGTGCATCTGAATGAGACGATGTGCTGAGTCTCGCAGATGTAGCAGTTCGACGCTCGCTTGATGCTCGAGATGAAGACCTAGACCTTCCAAACCAATTCCGCGGCTTTAACAAATCCCTCTTTTTGCTTTTCATTTCTATGTCCATGTTGTAAATTGTCAGGCAGGAGTTTGAAGTAGAACACCAGTAGTAACTGAAGGTAGCTCAAACGGGCATCGCAATGTCGCTTAGAACTCTGAAGCCCGCGTCGTGTCCGTGTGTGCAAAATTTGGGCGCATTCAAGCTCAATAGACTGCAATGTGTTTTGAGGTGTCGGTGAAATCACGCGGAGCATGTATTCCGGATTGGCACAAAATGACCCTCAGCGCCCAAAGGTTCTCCACTGGTAATTTTCTACGATTTAAACGAGCTGGAAACAATGAGACAACCAATGAAATCTCCGCTGCGGCAGCTACGTGGCAATCATTGAGTAGTCCAATGTAGCTTCATCTGCAGCTCATTCGCTAGAATTGGAAGTGGTATCACAGCCTCGTCTCTTGGCGTTTGGGGGAAAATACTTGCCTTATTGATCTCCAGCATCCCTTGTGGCCTAAAGCTACGTGCAACTTTATTTTGTCTCTCAGTTTTGTATGATGTCAAAAGTGTATCCATACAGTTAAAATCATGCCCGACATTTCTTGCAATCTGTCGAGTTGCGTAGCGGTGTTTTATACATCTAGTTCTGCTGGAAACCTGTAGGCAGGTATCGCGCTCGTTAATATTTGTGCACGCGTAAACCCCTCTTCCTCATATCACGGCAAGGCCAAATCTCAACTCTTTTTAGGTGACAGTGGAATAGGTAATTACAGAGGTATTCTTGCACTACAAGAATCGATGCACGACATCTTCCCTTTTCTATTGGATTTTGCGTGGGAACAAAAGCGAGATATCCTAGAGCTGTATACCAGCGTTACAGTTTTGTTAAGACAAGCTAATGATCGGCATGGCCATGTACATGAACCAATTTAATGTAGATGTTATCATTTGAGGGACTTCACTGGAGGGGGCGCTCAGGTACGCATTTCGACACAAAAATGTCACGGTTATTGGCCGTTGTGCTCACTGCATGACGGGTGTTTCTGTAAGAGCTTCCCGAAATCGCGCAGCTATATGTTTATGGCGAGATTATGGACCGGAAGAAGCGCTATGTAATCCAGATTTTACGGGAAAGCAAGTCTCCTTTGGAAGACGTCTCTCACTCAGCTAGAAGCGTCCAAGAAATATACAGGAATTAGCCAGCATCTTACTATTGCAGTTCTACTTCAGCGCATCTAAGCATCATAAATACATTTTCACTTTTTTTTAAAGTTCTCTTTACTATGAAAAGAAAACCGAGCAGTTGGTCGAATTGCAGACCATTTTACGAGATAAATCGACAACTCTACTGCGTATAGATGAAAATTACATCTCTTCAAATCTCCACTTACAGGCAGAATTCAGGATTGAGACAATCGAGCGATTATTTGTCGCCAACATCGCTGCCGTGGTTAGCAAGCGTGTAATTCTTTTGCGAAGCCTGACGCTATATCTTCTTTTCTTTCTTTTCCAAACTCCGTGATAGCATCATCTTCGTCGCTGCACGCACTTAATACCTGTTTGTCGCTGCTCATCACACAATATGGAGCATCTTACTAGAGCACGCCGACATCTTCTTCTCGCTGTGCAGCAACCTGTGAGCTTAATCCCCCCCCCTCCCACCCCTCCCAATCCTACCAGGCAACCCTAACCATCACTACATAGTCTTCCAGCGTCGGTGTATAGGAACATCGGGGGTTAAGGAATGTGCTACGCGTAAGTCAAAAGTCTTTGTCTTTCTTTCAGAATGGTATCTAACTTGAAACAGCTTGTGGAACAACAATTTCCTTTCTGTGAGGTTCATCAAGAAACCGTCCCTGTGCGCGTCGCTGCGGTATGCCCAACGCATACAACACACGCTATATGCCATGAATGCATGGCACAAGCCTTCTACGAACGTCCATTGAGAAGCGTTTCACGAGACTGCAATGATTTCCTTATCACATTCACCAATTTACCCAACCCAAGTCGCTGTGAGCCTATTATCGCTGCGTTTAATACAGTCGATGAAAATTGGCGTCGCCGACATCCCTGCCGCGGTGAGCGAGAGTGCAATTCTTTTGCAAAGCATGATGGGACTTGTGCAAATCCTGAGTGTACCAACTTTTTTTGCCCTCGCTGTGAAACAACCAATCATTTGGCAGCGAGTCCCTGTGATACCCAGACAAATGCAGAGACTGACACTCTCGTTGCGGCGCTCGTTGGCCGTGGCCATTTGATGCAGTGCGCGATAAATTATATGGCTATTTTTTTTTATTAATATCTACTATTATATCTATATTTTTATAATATCTGCTACTATATTTATACTTCTTTAGTATTTGTTATAGTATTTATATTTCTATAGTATCTGCTATTATATTTATATTTCTTTAGTGTCTGTTATAATATCTATATTTTTATAGCATCTGCTGTTATATCTATATTTCTGTGGTAACTGCTATTATATTTATATTTCTTTTAGTAGCTACTACTGCATCTAGTTCTATCTAGATGTACCTATTAGCAGCTAACCACTCTTTCAACTTTTCGTGATCCCGCTGAAGATATCTTGCTCTACCTCTGATTCTGTCCTTCGATACCTCCAACGCGCGGGCAAAAGCAGTAGTGTCTTTATCTTTAAAGAGGCTCTCAATTTCTATCAATGTTGATGCATCAGTCAGTGTCTGAAGCACTGCGCCAACTATGCGGTCCAAAAGAGTGGAATTCTTTCCAATCTTCGTCTCAATGCTGGACCAATGGGTCTTCATCCAAGTCCATTGTAAGAGGCGAGTTGCAGGATTGTCGGCGAGAGATGTCACTAGAAATTGCATATCGCCGGGAGGCACGACTTTTGCCCTCGTAGAATTTGAAGGTGCTTCGAAAAGCATAGGTAATACATCTGATTCGACAAGTCTCAAGTCTCCTGTGTGGCCGAGCGCTGTAAGACATATTTCTTTCCCATCAATAGTGCTCGTATTTTCCCATTCCTTGATGATAAAGGGAACAGCATCCACAGGATTTGTTTCCACAGCAATTCGGAAGACAATGGCCCGAAGGTTTGCAGGAATGGGATCAGAAATGGGGTTGTTTCTGTGAGCAGCAAACCGGCGATTTGCTTCTGTTGAGATACTATGGAGATGTCAGACCGGAAATCGGATAAGAAAGAATATATAGAATTGAAGACTCACCTTGGATGCCCGCTTGCCACAGCTGCGAGAAGCAATTGACTTCGCGTCAATGTTGTATTATAGTCTTCACCTGGTCGGGTATCCCATCCACACAAGGCGAGATTCTTTTCTATTAGCTGAAGGATGAATTTATCCAATCCTTTTTTGATGGTATCGTCATGATAAAAGATAGAGCGAACAACGTGGACGGAGTCCAAGACCTGTTTAATCACTCGGTAGTGCGTCTCGTTTCCAAATGCTTTCAATAAATCCAACATCGCTGCTGTGTTGCTAAGGCCTGCAAACGCCATATCCGCAGCTGAGCTAACTACGAAGATCTTGTCCTCGGTGCTGAGCCTATTTAGCTGAGAAGCTATGATGGATAGGCGCTCAGGAGGATAATTTACTTTATAAAATCCGATGGCATTGGCGTTGATGATATAAAATTCCTTGTTGATATTGAAAGTGTCTTGTTTTTGAGCTAGAGTTATGCTTGATGTGTTTCGCTTGTCAGAGACATCTTCGAGAGAAAGTGGAAGCCACCAGATGGTTGTATCATCTTCGGGTTTCACATCACCTGTTGAGAGAAACCTGGTTTGCCTCACGGTGATTTGGTTCCCGTTTTCTTCTATAGATGCAACAGGGAAACCCATGTTTTGAATCCACGGCTGCACAAAATCTCTCACTTCCACCTTAAAAACCTCAGACAGTGCGTCCCATAAGTTGTCTGTTACCGCATTGCCATATGCATGTCGCCTGAGGTATAGTGATATACCATCAAGGAACGTATTCAAGCCTATATGGCTCGCAAGCATACGAATAATAGACGCGCCTTTGCGATAACTAATGAGATCGAAAAGCTGAGATACAGCTGAAACATTTCCAACCTGAACTAGAATTGGATGCGAGGCGCGAATAGAATCTGCTTCGAATGCTGATTGCATCCCTTCATTGACAAATCGGGTCCAAAATTCCCAGTCTGGGTGAACGTGAGCAACGGCCAGCCAACCTGCCCAAGTAGCAAATCCCTCGTTGAGCCACAGGTCATCCCACCAATCCATGGTAACCAAGTTACCGAACCACTGATGAGCGAGTTCATGAGCCACAACATACGCGATGCGATCTCGGAATCTCTCTTCGGAGGTTTGCTCATCAAACAAGATTGCACTGACACGATATGTCACCAGACCCCAGTTTTCCATGGCACCGCTAGAAAACTCGTGTACTGCCAAGATATCTGACTTGGGAAGAGGATAATCAACGCCGAAGATTTCGCTGAAGTAATCAATGAACTTTGTTGCGTGTTGCAGAGCCCATTGAGTTTGGTGCTTTAATCCTCGAGTTGTGTAAACCCGAACAGGCAGCGGACGTCCAGAGTATAGGCGATCTGTGAATGCTTCGGCGTATTCGAAATCTCCAACTGCCCATGCTAGTACATAGGTACTCATAATGGGAGAACGCTCGAAGGTAACAAGCACTCGGTTTTGCTTATCGCCCACAGGGGTGATCTTCTTAACAGGCATATTGCTTAGTGCAACTTGATCTTCGGGTATTTCAATAGCCAGATCAAAAGTGGACTTTAGATTCGGCTCATCAAAGCAAGGCAAAGCCATTCGTGCATATCCAGGCTCAAAGAAGGTGCTGAGCATATAGTGACAGGCATCAGAAGCCAGTGTGGAAGCAGCGGCAGGAGGAGTAGCAGGTGTATATTTTGACCGATAGAAGCCCGTCATGTCATGACGAATTTTGCCGATAAAGGTCAACGATAGTTTTGATGGTTTGGCAATAGGTGCCTCTTCTTTGAAAATTATTGTTGTTTGTTGTGCTTGATCATCTTGTGCAATCGATATGGCCTCAGAGATTGTAGAGTCGTAGGATAGTGTTGCTCTGTTGATATCGAGATCCAAGGCATTGAGTACCACCCTGGTAGTGGATATAGTGAATTCGCCGTTTATTCTGTCCTTTTCATTAACCTTTGAATCTTTTCTTTGATCAATGCATCGAGGACTGCAACAATGCCGTCTTCTGCTTAACGCTGGGACTGGAAGCCTTACTCTACAAATCCTGTATAAGTCCATGTGTTGTAGTCCAAATTGGTAATAACGAGGGAATAATGAGAAGGCTTGAGAGAGGTGGGCAAAATATCTCGATGAGCCATAGCTTAGGGTTTGAGAAATAAAGGTGATGATACCGAAGATGTTTAGCAGTCTATTTGCTGCTCATTTGGCAGATAGTAATTTCGGTGGTCGAATCACTTGGGAAAAACAAATGCCTAAATTAAAGGAAAAAAATTATTCTTTCCCAATTTATATCTCAGGAGTCATTGACTAACAAGTACATTTATTATACAGTCTATACTCGCGATTTGTAGGTTCATCATCAATTCGCATATACGTGAACCCAAGTTCGAGCCGAAGCCGAAGCCGCAGCCGGAGCCGAAACTCGTATCTAAATCTTGATCTTGTAGACATGTAAATGTCGTACCCCCGAAATGCGCCCTCTTACTACTATCATTTACGCCCTCTTCATACACATGCGCATATTTGAGCAAAATTCTGCTTCATAACTGGTCAGTTGAAGATGAAAACGATGTCATGATACACGAAGCCATCAAGGTGTCGCGATGACTCCAACTTTGTCATATTTAGTTTCGGCTTGACGGCGGATAGACCTGATGAATTCACAGGAACCTATTGCGATAATACTATACTCCGTGAATCATAAAAGTCGTGATGATGAAAGCTAGCACGGCAAAATTGCCGCAGAGAAATTGCAATGCTATTCTTAGTGACAGATGAAGTATTTAAGAGAGCCGCAAGCGATGCTCATTGCTGGGCGCTCATCACAGTAAATAATTCAAACTTGTACAATGTTGTCTAAACGAATCTCTCGAACATCCGCAGATCTGGATGCACCTTGGAGACATACTCCTCGGTTTCAGAAATATGACCCAGTAACGAACACGGATGGAGTCATCTCTTTTGCAACTGCAGAAAATGCAAGTCTTCCGTCCAACAATGGCTGCACAACGGCTAATATTCGCATCAGGCTCTTGTTACCAAGGAGCTCGAGCAGTTTGCAAACTCCGGTGTCAGTATATGAGTCTTCATGACGTCTAATAATAGATCGTCTAATGCAATACAGAATATACACATTCCAGGAGCTGCCTTCATGTATGGATACAGTACTGCCGGTGGACAACGTTTCCCCAAAGCTCTAGCAACACACCTCAACGAGTACTTTCAACCATATAAGCCGCTGACTGGAGATGATATCTTGGCAACTGGAACAGCAACAGCGCTTCATGAAATTCTAGCTTTCAGCTTCGGCGATCCTGGTGATGGTATTCTCGTCAGCCGGCCATGTTATGGACGATTTGAGCTAGACTTTGGCAACAAAGCAGAGATGCCTGTGGTCTGGGCTGATTCCAATGCGGAGAACTCCTTTAAGCCGGAAGTTGTAATGTATATTGAAGAGAAGCTGCTTCAATCAAACGCGGCTGGAACCAAAATCAAGGCCCTCCTCATCGTCAATCCGCATAACCCTCTTGGTATGTCCATCCGACATCTGGGAGAAATGACGAGTGCTAACATTAGAATAGGACGCTGTTATCCAAGAGAAACCCTTGTTGCTTTAATGGCGTTTTGCCAGAAGCACCGCATACACTTCATCAGCGACGAGGTTTATGCCTCCACTGTATTTGACTCAGGAGAGCCCGATACCCACCCCTTCACATCCGTGCTTTCCATTGATCCAACGGGAATTATTGATCAAGATCTTGTTCACGTCGAATATGGCATGGCCAAAGATTTTGGCTCCGCTGGCCTACGTGTGGGCGCCCTAATTACCCGCAATGCCGCCCTCCAGAAGGGATTTCAAAGCGTTATTCGCTTCCACAGTCCCTCTGGCATGTCAGTCACCGTGGCAAGCGCTATGCTTGAAGACAGAGAGTGGTGCAAAAAGTTTCTAGAAACCGCACAGAGACGTATCTCTGAGGCTTTCAGACTAGTCACGACTGAACTGTCTAATATTGGAGTTAAATATCTGCGTGGCACGAATGCTGGTCTCTTCCTTTGGATTGACTTGTCTCCGTATCTTCCACCAGAGAGCTCTGGCTTGTCCAAATCCGAACGAGAGTTTTCTCTAGCTCAGAAATTGCTTGATGGCGGAGTTTTTCTTCATCCTGGTGAGGAGCATGCTCTTGAGGCTGGCTGGTTTAGGCTGGTCTATACACATGACCCTCGCATGGTACGTGAAGGGATTAAACGGTATGTTATCTCACTATCCCATCAATACACAGCCTCTCTGACTGATAAAGGATCCACTCCGTTCTTGATAAACTCTCATGGTAGTCTCGGAGCTGGCGTCCGGTCAACCCCATAATTGCTTATCAGAGGAGTCAAAGTTATTTCGGCTATGATCGTGAGATTGGCGGTTTTCTCATTCCGCAATAGCTCCTTTTTGCTATAAGTGCTCCTACCGTCTAGTTCTAGGATAGTACAGCTGTTGGTATGAGACAAGATGATGGGGGGCTGAAGTAACTCAATACAATCAACAATAACTATTATATGCACTCTGCCCACCCTCCTGAGCTGACTTTGTTTTCGTCATCTTCTTTAATTAAGAGGGCTCAATCAATTTCTTTACTGTGAGTGCATAGGATTCTAGATTTCTGACATGGGAATGGCATACTTATGTTTCAGCATTGTATTCAGGTTAACCCTGGCAACTGACTATTAGGAGGTGCTTTTGTATAGGCGATTTGGCGAGTGCCAAAATCAGCAACGATTACGAAACAAATATTATTCAGCACGCTATTTCATCATGAAAGCGATTAGGAATCATGTCACTATACCTAAGCCTTTTGTATATAACTCGCCTCCAAAACTAAGTCCGGATCGTGAAAGGGGCTCCAAGCGGCCGCTTATGTCCGATATTGGATCTTGTGATGCGTTTTGTTTAAACATGGAGACTAACAGGTTTTTAACTAGCACGCTGGAAAAATTGAAATGGAGCAGGGTGGATTTAGAATCCTAGCTTATTATTATTCGCAAAGGAAGCAGTCTTGCTGACCGACATGATAGTTCATATAATACTATGTACAACCGTTCGTACATAGATACACTCTCATGAAGAGATTGTTCAAAACTTGCTATTAAATGTTCATTCACACTTAGTATGAGAACTTTTCGCCTACAAGCTCCTCACTCTTTGCCCACAGCTTCTCTCCCTCGCTCCAGCTCGTGTACCAAATCTTGGCATTGTCATAAATCTGACAATCGCTCAGATACACACCCCTGCCCTCCCATTCTCCATCCTCGCCCTTGAGTTCTGGGCCGGTCTTTGCAAGATCTGCATCGCTTGCAATGGGCCTCTTTGTCGGCAGCGTCAATGCAGGGTCCACAGCAGCTACCAGAGTTGTGCTGGCGCCCTCACCTTGGTCCTTGAAGACCATGCCCTTCTTTTTGAACGATTCAATTCTCGCATTGTACTCCTCTGCAGGAACCTCTCGTCCGAGCTCCGTAATGATGGACCCGGGGTGCACAGCGAAACTCAGAATGCCGTAGTTTTCGTACAGACGCTCGTTGATACCCAAGCTGAACAGAACGTTGGCTGCTTTTGACTGTCCATATGCACCCATGGAGACATAGCTGTCAGCCTTGACAGTTTCCACGTCAACAGGCCATAGGCGCGTAAGTCCGACGTAATCAGGTTGTTCAGATAGAGGCAACGACCCGTTTGTCTTTTCCCAGTTGATGTCACTCCAGCGAATGGGGCTGTAGTTGGCGCCCATGGAGGAAACGTTGACGACACGAGTTGCCCCCTTTACGGCATCTGGCTTCTGAGCAGCCGCAATCAGCTTGGGAATAATCAAGCTCGTAAAGAGAAAGTGTCCAACATGGTTGGTCGCGAAATGTCGCTCTATGCCATCCTCGTTGAGCTGCCGATTGGGCACGTTCATGATACCCGCATTGTTGACCAGGATGTCAATGGCTGGCACGTCGGTCCATCCGTTTAGCGTGGAAGCGGCCGCTCTGGCACCCTTTTGCGAGTTTAGATCCAGCTCAAGCACGCGATACTTTGTCTTTGGATATTTTTCGGCTAGGACGTCGGCACATTCCTGCAGCTTGGCGGGGGTTCGGCCGGCTAAGATGATGAGTTCGGCGTTTTGGGATGCAAATGCTTCGGCGGTAGCGAAGCCGAGACCCTTGAGATTGACGCCCGTGATCAGAATAGTCTTTCCTGAGATGGCGGATGGAAAGGCTGCTGCAACGGTTAGGGCCGTTGTGTGGGCTCCAAACTCCGGGTGTGTTGCTGCGGAAGGCATTTTATCGGTATTGAGTCTGGATTTTTTTTTCTTCACTTTCTGTTTTCTCACAGATTCGTATCCGGTTATACAACTCTACTTTCCAAACAAAAACTCGCAAGAACAAAACAAGAATTCCTATGCTTTATGTTGGGGAGTACCGTCTTCTTCGTTATGAGAAAACGGTCTAATGCCGATAAGTCCATTTCCCACGGCCCCACTCCCGGCCGACGGTGCTAGCTCCCACGGGCCGGTGGCCGTTTCTGCTCTATCCTATCAAATCTTGCATTTGAAATGATTTTAGATCATCATAGACCACTAAATGGTAATTCCGTCAAGCCCGTGGCTAGGAATTACGCTTCAAACCGTACCAGATTCGGTATGGTGAAAGATTCGCCGGCAGCATACTCTTAGCGAAGAAGATATATCAAGAGGCCAAAGTACTCAATATTGATGAGTGCTTGATGTCTCTCGATTTGGTGTCTGGAAAGTATATCATATAAGATTCTTACAAAATTCGTGCGACTGACTATCTCTCTCTATTCACTGGCAACCGGTTACTCAACATCGTTCATACCCACAAACTCCGCCATGTCTATCATCGCACCATACGCCAAAGAGCACCGGGATACAAACGGCCCCGGAGATGCGCGCCCTACCGCCCTCAAGATCGTGCGTGACCAATCTCTGGACGGAAAGCTCGGCGGCAAGGTCATCCTCGTCACAGGGGGCACCTCTGGCATCGGATTCGAGACCGTGCGAGCGCTGCATGCAACCGGAGCGGACATTTACTTTACTGGCCGTGACACTAAAAAGGGTAAAGAGGCGGAAGCAGAGCTGCGGAGCGACGGGAAAGCGGGGAAGCTGGAATATGTGGAAATGGGTTTGGATTCTCTCCGGAGTATACGGGCTTTTGCTGCTGATTTCCTCAAACGGACGGAGGGGAAGCTCAACATATTGATCTGCAACGCTGGTGAGTTGTGAGCCTTATTGCACATGGATATCGCTCTCGACTTTAGTCTTTCGTTTATCTCGCATTCCTCTTATCCAACTGACCTTGTTCATCTAGGTATTCGCGGATATCCCAAGGGAAAGACTGAAGATGGGTTTGAGCTGCACTTTGGAACCAACCATTTGGGACATTTTGCCCTCTTTCAAGCTCTCAAAGATGCCTTAATCTCATCAAGCACGCCATCATTTCATTCTCGTGTCGTATGCCTATCAGCATCAGGCCACCGCCAATCAGGTATCCGATTCGATGACATCAACTTCGACCGCGAAGAAGAGTATCAGCCTCTGCTCGGCTATGCGCAATCCAAGACGGCCAACATATACATGGCTCTAGAAATTGAGAGACGCTATGGTGCCAGTAGAGTGCATGGTTTTGCAGTTCATCCGGGAGGTATCAGCGGCACGAGGCTCAACCGAATGACGCCAGAATCGCAACTCATCGCCCAAGTCGTCGATCCATTGATCTCAAGAAGGATGAAGAATGCGGAACAAGGCGCCGCAACGACCGTATGGGCGGCTGTTTCTCACGATTTTGACGAGAAGGGTGGTCTTTTCCTGGAAGATTGCCAGCAGAGCGAGCTGTGGAATGGCGATATGACGGTTTTGGCGCCTGGACATGCGGCGCATATTCACGATGAGGAGAGTGCTTCGAAGCTGTGGGATGTAAGCTTGGAGATGATTGGGCTAGGTAAATCCAACCAGTGAGGTATGCACGGGTAGGTTGGTTAGGATCTGAGAGCTTAGATGAAATCATGTGGCCAAGTTTATAAGGAATCTGTCATCAAGAGTTGTGGTGCAGATGTGGACCCCGTTCCGGATGGCCCCGGTCTATTTCGGAGATAAACCTGCAGTCTCGCTTTGGAGGGACGATTCAACAGCGTCTAGTTCATGCATGACATGTGGAGCAGCGGGATTACAGTTAATACAACTATAAGCAAAAGTATATTGAGTTATCAGTTGACTTTGCTATCTATTCCCGATAATTGCCGCCGTAGATCTAGAAGGTGGTGCTGATAACATCGCCAACGAAGCGAGAAGGGTACTCGCTGCTGAAGAGCGGCACACGCGCCAAGATCTCATCCTCGTGAGCAGCCAATGCCGCATCAAATTGCTCAGCGGTGTCAAAGTAGAAGAATGTAACAACGCTCCATGGGGCATCACGCTCCAAGGTATTGATGGTATATCCCTTCATGCCAAAGGGCTTGTAAAGAGAGTAGACCCACGGCATCTGCTGCTGGCTGTAGAAGTCCATGTCAAAGGTCGAGTCGTAGGTTGCGTTGTGAATCTGGGCGTAGTAGGCCATTGAGAACCAGCCGATAGGCGGACAGGAGGTGTCTTGGGCCTTGGCAGACTGCGAGAAGACTGAGGCAGTGGCGAAGAGACTGGATGTTTAATTTACTTGTTAGTTGTCATAGAGCTGGTTTTTCGGTTGTTCTAGATATCTCTTTGCGTTTGAACGTACAGAGAGGCCAAAGTCTGGAACTGCATTGTGGCGTTTCGGCTGAAGTATTGATCAAAAGTTGAATACTCGAGTTCTTTTGATGCGGAAATTTTGCAAGTTTTAATCGTATACCAAAGAGATGGTTGATTGTTTTGTTGGTGAATCCTGTGATGATTTCATTTGTTGAATTTACAGCGACATCAATGCTCCTTTATATCCCTTTCTTCTTCTCTGTTTTGATCATTCTCATATTCACATTCATCATCATGCGACGTACACGCAATCTACAACAGCGTATTGTGGATGATTGAACTTCTTGGCTGCCTCTCAAACATCAAAATAGGAAGCTCTACAGTTCATCTCGCAAACATGATGAAACCTCTCTATCACATGCATATCGAAATCAGTGACGATACGAATAGCTTACGACGCGTAAACATACAATGTTACATTCGCAAGAATTATTTTGAGAACAAGTTAAGACCCAGACACAATTTCTTCAATTGACCCCCAAACAGAGTTATAGACGCTATCGTGCATCGGCGTTAAACCGCCTCGTCCACCACATCTCTTCCACACTCAACCTTCCGCTTAGGCATCAACTCTATCTGACCACCTTCTCTACTTTTATCGCTGTACTTTATTCTAAATCTTTAAGTAATGATCTCATCATTGGACGTACTCTCCCAGGTTAGGAACTTAGGTTGTCCTGTCGTACCCCCTTGTCTTTGTCACTCGGACTTGCTGACTGGGCAGAATCGGCTTTAAAGTCAACATTGAAGCTTATCGCCTAGCTTCGCCCACCGACAGCTGCAGTCACCGAAAGCTACACCAAGTTGTGAAAAGGCCGTATTTTTTCAATCGGAGAAGCTGAAGTTTTGTATATAGGCGATATGGGAAGCAATTCCATCGGAATCGGATATGGAGAGACTATTGTTGCCGCGATGGAGGCGATTCAATGTGTATATTAAGAGGCCATTCGCCGTTCATTCTCTCAATTGTAATTACATAGGTAAACAACAATCACAACAATCACGGCGACACAGCCTCCAACTCTACTACACTTGCCAGGACAGTAGTATCATTACAACTCAATCCTTGCTCATAGACTATAATTCCACACACACCAACACAGACACACGCAATGTCGGCCCCATCTGAACAGACCTTGATCGTCACCGGCGCCAATGGCTTCGTCGCCCTCCACATCATCAAGCAGGCCCTGGATCGCGGCTACAACGTTCGAGGAACCGTCCGGTCAGTCAGCTCAGCAGGAAAAGTTCGCTCCATCTTTTCCGACTACGGTGACAAGTTCACAGTCGCCATTGTCCCCGAATTGAACAAAAAGGAGCTCTACGAGCCCGCCTTTGTTGGTACTCCTAAGCCTGTCACGGGTGTCATCAATGTTGCTGCTCCCTTCTCCCTGAAAGTCGACGACCCTGTCACTCAATTGCTGGATCCGGCTGTTGAGTGTGCTATCAGCATGCTTGAAGCAACTCGTCAATATGGATCTGACGTCCGTCGCGTCATCAACACATCTTCATTTGCCTGCATTCTCGATCTAAGCCAGGGCTACCGTCCTGGATACACATACTCTGAGAAGGACTGGAACCCAATGACACATGCTGAGGCTGCCAAAGCCGACAATGCCACCGCCTACTGCGCTTCTAAAGCTCTCGCCGAGAAGGCCATGTGGAACTGGGTTGAGACTGAGAAGCCCTCATTCTCATTGACATCCATTAACCCCCCTTGGATCTTTGGTCCTCACCTGAGCCCCATCACTGATCTTCACCATCTCAATGAATCATCCGAGGCACTGTGGCGTCTTGTTGGCGCAAAGGAAGTCCCTCCAGTTGACTTCGCTGGCTTTGCAGACGTTCGTCTCGTTGCCACTGCCCATCTTAATGCCTTTGAGCGCCCTGAAGCTGCTGGCGAGCGCTTCATCTGCGGCCAGCACTTTGACTACCAGAGTGCGGTAGATACTCTGCGTGAAACTCTGCCAGAGTTGCAAAGCCGTCTGCCAGTGGGAACGCCCGGTGCGGGTAAGACGCAGGCCGTCTACCAGCTTGACGGAAGCAAGGCGGAACGTGTTCTGGGAATCAAGTACATTCCCTTGGGGGTTACCATGAAGGATTCATTTGCGCAGTTTTTGCAAGCGGAGGCGTAAAGGACGACTTGAGCAAACATAGATACATAATTAGACAGAAAAGCGCTGGGTTTGACGGAGGAATCGGTTCCTACTTATATCGTTAATACAAAAAAATGAATATTGTTTATATTTACGTGTAACAATGGAGCAGAGTGATCTATCACCTACTAATCTATCCGAGAGAGATGTATATACTCTAGTACAAAACATTACAAGTGTGATGAATCCTCGAAAATACCTTCTAATGTAGCAAAATATCGTATCCATCACTGGTGATGCGCACCTCTTCCATGCCGAACCCATACTTGCGTCGTATGAGTTCAAAGATGATCAGGCCGGCACTTGTGCTTGGTACCTGCCGAATGGTATTCCACCAGAATCCCCGATATAACCACTTGCCCAGCTTCAGGCCTTCTGCTGATGCCTCAGCTTTGCACACCGCCAACGTCTCTTGGTATGCATGGTAGTATGCCCGAAGCATCCTAAACCTTCGCTGAGGTTTGTCGGGGTTGGCGGCCCGAGAAGCGCGTAGGCGGGCAGCTTTGTCGTCTAAATCTTCCAGATGGTCCCAGTGCTTGACTTGGAAATGAGTGAGAGGATGGAGAAGCAGCTGCTGGGCGAAGGAGGCACTGATGCCCGCACCAAGCAGAAACATGGGCTCTATTGCGTAATGTGGTCGAATGAGCTGAAGACCACCCTCTTCTTTGGGTCGATCGGTGGGACGCTTGGTCGTGAGAAGATCTACGATATCTTCTTCCAGGCCCCCGTAGTACCATGCTACAAAGCGGTAGTATGATTGTGCCTTGATATACTCGAATGTGCTGAAAAAGATTGCACATCCCACGCTGTCTTTCAAGAATGAAACCCCCCATCCCGCAAATATGCCTCTTAGCCCGATTTCTCTGAGTTTTTCGGCACTAAACGTCCACATGCTTCGTGGTCGGCCGCTCCCGTCGTTGGGCATCATATCACGGTGATCATACCGCGCCTGCAGTGCGTCCAATGGTGCTGCAAGAACACTCTGTAGTCCGCCTGCGAGGAATCCAGCCATAAATGTAGCCTGTGGAGGCGGCGGAGGATAAACTCTCTTGGTAGCCTTGGAGCTCTCTTCGTGAAGACGGCCAAGAATCTGCAGATATCCCGTATACAGCACAGCGTTGACGCCAATGTTGGCAATCAGCGGCGGCATGATTTGGTGCGGCACAATGCCCCAGCCCTCATGTCGGATCGCCGACGTCAAAACACCGGGAGTCGTGCTTCGCATCCATAGCCATGTCTGTCGGAGAGCCGCAACCAGTCTCGATGGCGAAGCATCTTCCGCAACAGCCTGCATCAGCTTCTTCGTCTGCCGCTGGTGAATCGTCCGGGCATACGCTAGATAGTCGACTCGGGTGCGGAAGAAGGACTTTGCAGGGGCTCGGAAGTAAAACGCAACGACCTGCGCACTGAGAGCCCGCACTCCGGCCGCCGAAGCTGCTGTTGCGGCATTGTTTCGAGGATGGCGATCGGGCAGCTCAACTCCAGGCGGGAGGACGGGGAGGACGCCGGTGGTTGAGTCGGGGAGAGGGGCCAGGATGGGAGCTTCAGAGCGGCCGGAGATCATGGCTCTTGCGGCTCGTTCGGCTCATCGTGGGAGAGTTTCGGTCGGGTTTAAGAGATATGCAGCGAGGGCATGAGGGAGCTTGTGAAGGTGAAGAGAGAAGCCGGAGCTGGGCTTGGGGGATCGGAAAGTCTGCAGGCTATCGTCGGATCCCGCTGACTAAGCTTCACAGTTATCATATAAGTCTCAAGACAAAGAACACACAGTCTCTCTCTCTCTCACTACAACTATCATGGGTTTGTTTTCAAGAAGAAATTTGGACGATTAAATTATTCTGCTATTTTTCCCATTACAATTTCCTCCTGGCATCACTCAATCATTGACTGAGGCCGGGCAACATCTTCCTTCAACTTTGTCCACCGGCTCTTATACACTCGGCCATTCTTCAGCACTACAAGAATGTTCTTCTTTGGCTCATCCAAAATCGTTATATCTTCCAGTGGATTGGCATTCAGTACCAAGACATCAGCGGCAAATCCATCTTTAATCTGGCCCAAGAAATTCTCCTGCTTCAACATCTTCGCTGCATTAACAGTGGCCCCCTGGAGGATCTTTGCGGCACTCAACGCCTGTGCCCGGATCCCGAATTCCTTACTCTGCTCCACCCATAGGGGCCCTAATAGATCAGATCCATGGCAAATGGTCACTCCAGCTTCGTCCGCTAGGCGCAGAGATTGCAGACCTTGCTCTAGAACTTGAAGGTTCTTTTCACGGTTTGCTGGTGGCAGAAATCCAGCGTATTTGTCGGAGCCCATGGCATGGTAGGTGACAAGCGTAGGAGTAAACCACACATTGTTTTTTGCCATGTACTCGGCCGTTTCTTTATCAATGAGATTGCCATGCTCGATTCCTTTAACGCCATTGTCCACAGCATGCCTGATTGATCGAGGAGTGTAAGCGTGAGCAGTCACATACGTGTTGTACGTCTCTGCGACCTCGGTAATCGCCCTAATCTCAGCAGCTGTAAACTGGATATGATCCAGTCTATCATTCGGCGAAGCAACGCCTCCACTGGTCATAATCTTGATAAAATCTGCTCCCTGGCGGATCTGCTCTCGAGTGGCCAGTATGGCAGCAGGCACGCCATCAACAACAGTAGAAAGACAGTTTGTGGTACCGCAACAGGCTTCGTGGGCAGATCTGGAGTCTCCGTGTCCTCCAGTCTGAGAGAGGGCCTTGTTGGCAATAAAAAGCCGTGGCCCAGGAAATACATCGTCTGCTATTGCCTCCTTCAGGGCCAGTGTTGCGCCGCCAGTGTCTCTCAATGTAGTGAAGCCTCGGTACAGCACCTGCGCCGCCATATAAGGCTGACGAAAGTGAGACACGGCCATGTCGGGATGAACTATGCTCGCCGTAAGACCTTCTTCCCCTGGCACGGAGGATATATGGGCGTGGCAGTCGATCAGTCCGGGACTAAGATATTTGCCCTCCAAATCCACCACAATAGCGGCGCTGGGGTACCATTCAGCGTGTTCAGCGGATTTATCGTCAATTATTTTGATTAGGCCTCCTGACAACTTGACAACACGGTTGGGAATAATTTTTCCATTTGCCGTATCAACGATATTTGCGTTCCTGAAGATATATGTCCTTTGGGGAGGAAGCTTCCATGGCTTGATAAGATCCGGCTCCGGCCCTGCCCCCAAGACGCCGGGACCTGGAGCAATTGGCTTCTCACTAATGACAGGAATCCTGCGTTGCGTCATTTTGACATTAGAGTCTCGTTATTGAAGTGATTGGGAATGGATAAAAAGTAATGTAGATATTGCCCAGTATGTATTTTAATGCTGGAGACGGCAAAGCACATTGAAGTGAGGGGCAAACTGATTCGCAGGGGTTCGACAAACGCGGGGATGATCCCGAATTCTTCCAAATAGAAGAAAGACAATTCTACATGTATTTCAGTGAGTTGCTACATGTTGCCAGTACTGCTGCGATTTCTGTATTAATTGCCATGACGATACGCACGACAGACAGTTTGTAGCTACATTACATGTACTCGAGGCTTCTAATAAGATGCCGGAATGAGCATGGAAAGAATCCTCACATTCGATCATCTACTAAAAAAAAAAAAAAAAAAAGAAAGTAAGAAAGAAAAAAAGAAAGAAATCAAGCGATCTGTTGTAGAAAACATTCCCGAATACTTCCAAGGAATAAAGAGCTTTTTTTAGATGTCCAATCTTCTTTTTGTAAGGACTCTTCCCATCCAATTTGAAATGTTGAAATGTTATTGAAGCATTTTAACGAGCAAAACAGCAAAAAACATGCCCCCACTCAGATTTGAACTAAGGACCTTTGCATTACGAGTGCAACGCTCTACCCCTGAGCTATAAGGGCCGTTTGCTTATCGATAAGCAGTGTAATTTATGATTCATATATGATGCAGAACATCAGGATGTCCTATTTACTACCAACAAAAGGTTGGCATCAGATGAATGACTTATACTAGAATGCCTATGCTCTTGATCATCAATTTGCGAGGGGTATATAGCCAATGTTCTCCGATAAAACAAATGCAAATTAGAAGAGACATATCTGAAGACTCGGTATTAGACAGCATCTAATATGGATGTTGATGGCTACATAATTCCTATATACAACCTAATTCTAACAAGATATTCTATTCAAATTATAACATCAATGACCAGCATGTCTAATTTCAAGGTAAGACTGTGTTCGTGATGGTTATAGTGAATTTTTCGCGACTTATAAGGGTATCAATGTGTTAACAAAGAGACGAGAGAGAAAACATAAGAAACCGTTTATATGGAATCGCATGGCAGGCAAAGTGAGGGTAATACAAGAAACAGCATATAAGTGCATTTCAGTACCTAACATAACTTACATTTATTACATGTCGCCTCACTAATCTCGTCTTTTTGTCTACACTTAGCTACATATGTGATCGGACCTGTCTACCAATATCATCCTCCAACCATAATGCCCGAATACTACCATGGGTATAATCCACTTTCATCCCTTGGTCGATCCAGTCATCATAAATGCCAGCACTGACATGTACTCCCCAGCGAACAGCTGAGTGTGGTCCTTCTGTGCCAAGATCATACCAAGACTGGATTGTCGCTTCTTTATTTCCTTCGGAAACTATTATCCCACAATCTGTAGGACAACGCGGGCAGGAAATGAATACCCACTGGCCAGGTATTTTTATTGCAAGATCAATTCCATCCTCAAGGTCGGTTATTACTCGAGGAGTGGTGGTCCAGCTCTGTGTCTGGATTGTAGCGCTGACCTTTCTCTTCTCTGCACGACTGTAATTGAGTCCACCTCGCAGACACAAGTGTGGGCAAATTGTTATATTTCTGTCTCGGAAAAGTGTCCAACGAGTTATAGTCTGCGACCACAATTTATTATATTTGTCTTCATGGCCGCCAGCTTTCCATTCTTGACGAAAAATAAACCGTTCATTGATAATCCTAGCATCTGCCGTGTAATGTGTAGGGCCCATGAATTTCGATTTCGATCGGAACGGCCTCATCATCGTTTCCAGATGTTTCTGTTCCATATTGCCCAGCCGTGCTAGCTTTAGGGCAAATTGAACATGATGATGATCGATGTGACAGCCACCAAGATTTAGTGGACTGTGCAGTTGAAAACCGCAGGGAGGACAGTTATCTCCTATAGTCTTCAGAGTATTGTCATTGACAAGGTGTAGCTTGCAACATCTCTGACAGGCCCAATGATTTGTGGATTGGTGTGCAATTCCTTCCCAAAATGCAAACCTATCCTCTCGGGAAAGCTTGGACGCTGCTTGCTTCCAGTCACAGAACATGATTCGCCGTAGCGCTGTGCATGTCTGTGAAAGGTAGACTTTATCGGACAAACATAGGTTGTCGGCGATTAGATAGATGATCTCTAGAGGAACCTGGAGCATAGCGACGTGACTGTTGACTGTAAGGGAGAAGTTTTCCATGGGGGGCATAGAAGTGGCAGCGTCTCGCATCTTGAATCTGCTAAGTAGGCGGCTTGGAAATCGAAGACACTTCATAAAATGTTTGAAACCGGAGTATAACGTTTGGAGAGAGTGATTGTTGGAGTAGTGATTATTGAAGAAGATGTCAAGACTGGGGCTTTGGCAATGAATGTTGAGAGGGACTACAGAAGAAGTTTCAGAAGAGAGTTTCAGACCAGGGACCAGCAGCCTTTATAACTTCTGGGAAAACAATGGCAATTCATTGCGCCTCACAGCGTTGCCGGGTGACGGTTGACTTTGTATTTATACTTATAAGGGGCTTATATGCTGGTTCGCTGCGAACTACCGTGGCTGAACCGTAACAAGGTTTTGCGGTGTAAAGTTCAATATAGGTCCATGTAAATAGTAACAGTGTGGACGCAAATCATAATCCAAACCATATGTCTGAATTGGTCTAAAGTGAATTCTGGTACTGGCACTCCTGCTCCCCCTTGACAGCAGTACATGGGGTGGGCTCACTTAAATCGCGCCGGGAACATGATCGAAATCCATTGCAGATTCGATATTACGGATCCCGTACATCACACTTGAGTTTCCTCATAAAATATCTTTGCGGAGATAACGGGGATGAGAACGCGTATGAGGATTGGCGCCCACAAATTAGCCATTCACAGAATTGTAGAAGTGCAGGGTGAAGGATCGGTTATTAGTTTGGCCATTGGGCTATGACTCACCGTTTAACATAAACTTCATACACTTCCCAGACTTCGTCCTTACACCAGCCACCCGATTTGAGTTGCGATAACAAATATCTACATACAAAACATCATGTACGATGAAACTATAATTTTGATCGGCCCAGAAGGTTCTGGCAAGTCTACCATTGGTAAAATCCTGGCCAAGACCCTGTCGAAAGAGTTGTATACCCTTGACCGACACCGCGATGAACTCTACGCACCATACGGCTACGATAAAGACCTCGCCGCGAAGATATACGAAGAAAAAGGTCTTTGGGCATTTTACCAGCACTGGAAAACATTTGAATACAAGACTGTCGTACACATCCTGCACAATGCAAGTCGAGAGGGCGATCAGTTTTATGGCAAAATTCTCGATTTCGGAGCCGGACACTCAGTCTTTGAGAATCCGCAAGAGCTGGAAAATATTGAGGCGTTGATTAAGCCTTATGAAAATGTCATCTTGGTAATGCCGTGCGAGGACGTCGATGAGGTGTTGAAGATTACAGAAGCACGGAGGGGCCATGAGCTTGGACTCAACAAGCACTTTGTGGAACATCCAAGCAATAAGAGGCTTGCAAAGCATATCATTTATACAAAAGACACCACAGTTGAGGAATGTGCTGAAAGAGCGCTTCGGATTATCAGAAGAGGTGGTGCACCAAGTGTATCGACTCTTACAAGTACAGATGCTGGTCCCGGAAACATCGCTTAGAGGACTGGGACAACTAAACCCATAGAAGAGTGACAGGGTCAATTAGAATTTGAAATAGATTAGTTTGGCCAAGCAATAATAACACTATAAATTATATCTCACACCTTAGGACTCTTGTGTCGGCGTATGAGCGAAGAAGCAATCCATATTGGGGAATAACTAGTCTTTGCTAACCAAACCTTGACAGATGGACATGCAGATTTATGGGCATGCCTACAACCCATTAACAGGAATACAATAGGATGCCCATATAACAAGCCATCTCTGGTGCACGCCGCGGAGCACTCAAGCAGCCGCTTCGGGCTTCTTCGATTCGCGAAGCATACACGTGTGTGTATAAGTTTCCCCGTCACTGCCTCCAGGCAGGTCTACGGTAATCTCTTCCATCACTTGAAATCCAAATTTCTTGTACAACGGCACAGCCATTGGGGAGCCAGTCACCCAGCAGGCGAGGCCCTCTTGGTCGGCCAACTCTGTGACCCAGGTCATCAGCAAGCTTCCGGCACCACGTCGCTGTGCCTTGGGATGTGTGCCAATGAGCTTCAAGACTAGAGAAGTAGAGGCTTAGTTTCAATCTCTAGAAAACATTTTTGTAGTGAAAGATGGCCAAAGACATACTAATAGCAGGCCGATTGCCCAAATCCCGAAATTGAGCCCTCGCGGCCCTACTACTAAATCCAGACCCCGTGGGAGCAGCAGTTGGCGCTTCTGGGGGCGGTAGACGATTTCTGACTATGTCTTCAGGGGCATCTATTGCCATTAGTTGAATACATTTGGTACTCAAAACAAGAAAGGGCACAAACCGGCTGGAGTAAATCGATCGGGATCAATATCGGTGTTCTGAAACCCAATCTTGACCCAACCAACCAACTCTCCCGTGTCGGTGTCGACGACCTTTTTATAGGCATTGAAAGCTTCGCAATAGTTTTTAGGCCAACGGCGAATAAGGCCTGCTACCCGCTCATCATATGTCTGGTCTGCAAAGGAGGCTCTCGAGTAAGGGTCGGTGTTGAACGAGGTGGCATACGTGTTTGCGTATGCCTCGGCATCTTCAAATTTCATGTCCTCAAGCTGAAGTGGCATTTTGTTGCTTTGTTGCTGATAGAGGGCGCTACTTGGCCTTATTCTGTGATGACGCTGCGTAAGATTTTAGTCATAAGAGGGTTCTGAGACGTTTTATTGTGCTCAAAGGAACATACATCCAGATGATGAGATATTTCTGACTTCCTAGATGCTGCTAAGGCTTCATATACTAGCTATGTGTATATTGATGATTTTATTGATGCTTGCCGAGAATGTAGAGTAGAAGGTCCCCGCCTCCGCGGAGAGGGAGAAAGGTTGCCACCTATCTAATTAATGTACATGTAACTAACGGTCCATGCAGCGTGCTCCCCTCATGCTATTCCGTGCTCGGTTCGGTTGGCCGACATGTCTTACTCGGTCTCGATGTTTTGCCGACCGGCTAAGTCTCTTCTTCCCAAATAACAAGCATATGTTAACGTTGTTGGTGTCCGGTGCTGTTGCGTCCAAGTGTCATGATCGAGGTAGATGAACAAAGCGCATGCACATTTCAGCATTTCAGTTGTAAAAATGAAAAAACGCATTTAAAGTAATGAGTCATTTATGTATACATTCTCTTGGAAAGAATACTACGGGTATCTTGTTCATGTCATTTTGCTACGTACATCTAATGATCTCTATCTGATGCTCTTCATTAGCCAATTCGACCGATATTATTAAATATCATAGTTCTCAGCTATCGCATCTTGAACTAATCACTAATACTGAGGAGTTGGGTATGAGTCTGACTCTCCTGGTCCTCATATCCTTTCACTTGATATGAAATAGCTTTCTGATAGCTTGACATACTGGAGGCACTGAGATTTCTTATTATATGCAATGGCGCTATGAAAGAGACTCTGGATAGGCCAACCACCTTAATGGCCGCTCCGTGGTTTCCCAACTCAATCATGACCCCATTTATCCTTTCCAGTGACTGGAGGTCCATGCGGCGGCATTGGAAAATCGTTTTCGTAATCCAATATCGTCTCTGCAAGCCCTGGCGCAGGCTTCCAACTGGGATTTGGTGTCTGTCTTGGCACGCCTCCATTGTCGTGCTCTTCCACCCATTCCAGCAATTTAGTAAAATTTCGACACTTGTGCATGGTATTAAAGTCAGGGTGGGGAGTGTGGTGAGTGAAGACCCAGTTGGATGTGACGGGTGTAACATCACTCTCACACATTATGACTTGGCGGAGATAATCGATGCAGTGGTCTAGAGTAAGATGCAGGAGGAAGCGGGTTATTAGCATGAATTAATTGTTAACAAATGAGAGCTAGACTCACCGACGTGGTTGAAGAATAGTTTATTCGTTACTTCAAACTCAATTGGCAGGTTTTCGGGTCTTGAATAATAATCTGCATAGATGACTTTTCTGATAAAGTTCTACTCAACGGGTCAGCCAATGTCTAATGCCAACAGATCCAGAGAATTTAATACCAGGCAGTGGAGCTGATGAAAAACCTCAATCTCGACCATAATTCCACCACCTTGTTCTTTGGGATAAGGTATGCCCGAATTTGTTTTATTCAACTCTGCGCGATACTTTTCAGGCATTGAGAGCGGATGGACTGGTGATGCAAAGTAAGTTATCTAATACGGTAATAGAAGCAATTATAAGTTTGGATGCTTACTTTTACCAACGCGAGTCCAAGCTTCGTCAAGTTCTGGTCGAGGGTGCCCTTTGTACACATTTTCTGCGTCAAGCTCCGCCTCAAACTGATAATCGTAATATTCTACTGCCTCAAGCAACGGCGCTGTGCTTGGGTCAGCTTCGTCAAAGTTGACTACAAAACTATGAACAACTTACAATAGCTTGAAGTCATACGGACACACTCCAACTCAGTGCATCCTGGCTTTAGCACATACCCTAAGGCTGCACCCACAAGTACACTGCATATGATCTGGAGACTGATTATAGCCCATCTCCATACTGTTGCCGAATTGGGTCTCCATTTCCTTGATCGCCGGGGTGTATCGTCTTCTCCGATCCATGTCGATGTAGAATCAAGCTCATCTTCAAGCCTATCGTAATAGCCTAGAAGCTTTTTGTTTTCGGCTTCGAGGCTTGGGCGCCCCTTCTCTGCACGCGACGCTGTCGCAAGATCCATTGTGAAAATGCAAACTAGTCTCAACGTAAGGTCAGTAGTAGTCCATACGAATGCGAAATCTGAAATATGTATGATATTCCAGAGTTTGTAGGTTGGACTTTTGATTTGAGGCTGGGTGACAAAGTCCGAGTCCGATGATGTTGCCGCAGGCTCGGAATTGAGAGACATGAAAACCGAAGTACATGCAGCACCTATCCGAACTGAGACACATACAGACATCTCGGACCGTTTTTAAACAGGCGGGAATCACGACGTCATGAAGATCGGAAACTTTGTACATCAGACGTGCAATTACGAGGCCCGGATTTGAGAGCGCAGAGCCGCTCATTACGCAATGGTGAGAGAATCGCGGTGACTCGGTCAACGGAACTATGCTGCACCCCTTCACAGAGGCTATCCCTTAACGAAAAAAGAAAGAAGTTTAGCCGTCATTCGCAAGACCAATACTTCATTCGCAATTACATAGTTTTATGGATGCACCTGAATTAGCCGGAAGCATGCCTATCTACTCGGGAGCTGTTACAGCCAATCGTTGGAGCCGCAAACTCTCTTTGCGAATCTCGAGAACAGTCACCAATAGTCGGATTTTACTGAATGATTGTGGCTCAAGATCCTCTGAGTGCAAGTGGTACAATTATGGCTAGCAAGAGGAGGTGTATTTGGGGGTTCTTATATCGCACTCCAATTGGACGGCTATATTTCATCACTAAACTTCGTAATGCAAGCCTTAAAATATATCTCAAAGGTTTGGTATCGCATACTTGTGTATAGTGCGATAAATAGAGCAGGAGGCACTTTGAACCTGGCTAAGACCACAGAAGTAATCTAGCATGGTGTAACTATCAGTAGCTTTACTTTATTTCATCGTTTGAACGTCCATCGAGAGGAAAATAAAATTGACAAAAGAACCATGGTCTCATGATGCGGCCTCATGAGGTGTGCTAGTAGTATAACCAGTAGAGTTTAACATTTAAGCAATAGCATTGAACTAAGAGATATCGGCTTGTCAATCAATAGAACAGCTCCTTAGAGCACGGCAAAAGTAATAAAATTCACGTATATTGTCTTTTGGAGAGCTAATGAAGGCAAATTAAACTATCCTCACATGTCCTGCATACGGCACAATATTATTGCTATCAACCTCCCCTACTCGCCATTTCAAAGCCTGAACGAAATGTCCGTCTTGATACCTTTAGCTTCTAGCGTAAACAGGGGTAGGTATAACAGAATCCCCTTAGTCATAGTGTTGCTTGTCGGGGACAACGGTATCCTCGCTACGCTTATCGTAATGCTGCTTGTCGGGGACGACAGTGTCCTCGGTACGCTTGTCGTAATGTTGCTTGTCTGGGACTACAGTGTCCTTAGTTCGCTTGTCGTAGTGCTGCTTATCGGGAACGACTGTATCCTTATTGCGCTTGTCATAATGTTGTTTATCAGGGACGACAGTGTCTTCAGTTCGCTTGTCGTAATGTTGCTTATCCGGTACGACAGTATCTTCACGACGCTTGTCATAATGCTGCTTATCTGGGACAACAGTGTCTTCGTTACGTCTGTCATAATGCTGCTTATCAGGCACAACGGCGTCCTTATTGCGTCTGTCGTAGTGTTGTTTGTCAGGAACCACGGTATCCTTATTGCGCTTGTCATAATGCTGTTTGTCAGGAACAACGGTATCTTCGTGACGCTTGTCGTAATGTTGTTTATCGGGAACAACTGTATCTTCATTACGCTTATCGTAATGTTGCTTATCAGGGACAACGGTATCGTCGGAGCGGGAAACAAGATCCAAGCTGTGTGGTGCATGTCAGCTTTTGATAAAATGTGGAGGATATGTTTTGCCTACGGTTGTGCCATTGGAAGCGCGAGCGCCATGGCAGTGGAGACCAAAGCGGCCATAGCAAAAGCTTTAGTGTACCGCATAATGCAAACACGTTATCAAACTCTTGTTAAAAACTTTGTTCAAGATATTGGTTCAGATGCGATGCTATCGTTGTTGAGTTGCAAGAATACTGTCCAAGCACCGCGGGGGATGACTTCTTATATAGCCTGAAAGCGACGAATCTCCCATAGTTACGTCTCAATACGTTAGTTGTCAAGACATGGAACAAGATTAGAATATTGCATCATTTGTCACAGAGAACTGACAGTAAACAGCCTCGATGTGAAGCATTTTGACGCACCGACACAGCTTCTATCGGACCCAGACAATGTCAGTACCGTTCTTTCATCGCAAATAGGCCTTTGCATTTCAGAGTCGCAGCTGAGCAGTAACGTCAAACAAAACTCAACGGACCATCCGAGACAAGCTTGGCATCATTAGAACTCAGTATGACGAGATGTAGAAAACGACGTCGGTGGTGGAAGTCAGTTGCCGGAATAGGAAATGTCGCAGAACCTCACTCTCAGAGATCCGACGGACCGAAGTGCAGATCCATCTAATAAAATGGACGGACCGAGCCGCTCATCCTTCGATGATGAACTTTATTGGTGTAGATCATCGGCAAGTACCGGTATTGTAAGCTTTGACCAGTGGTAATTCGTCACCGAGGTTTGCGACGACAGGAGGATCTGTTAGGTAGATGCTAAACTACTCCATCTCAGTTTTGTTTCACTGGCTGTGACCTCCACTGTAGGCATCTTCGCTTGGAGGACATTATCATTGGATTTCTACATAGCCATACCGAGAAGAGAAGTCGGATGCCATAATTCGCGAGTGTGGCTCAGCAGCTGCGCGGCAAAGCAACCACAAACGATAGTAGACTTTCAAGAGACGTGGAACAGGCACTACACGTAATCATCATATTGAAAATTGATTACTTGTAGTATTTAATACATAATGGCCGTGAGATCGACTGTCATATCCATCATCATCGCTCATATCCTCGTGTTAGAGGCTATGGGTGCTGCAATCGATAGCTTGTCGAGTAACAGATCGACACAGAGCAGCAAAGCCTCACTGACCAGACGTGAGATACCCGACTCTCACAGGCTACATGAGCGACAAAATTCCCACTGGGAAGGCCAATGGGAAAAACAAATCAGAGTTCCAGCCAATGGTCTGCTTCCCATGCGTATTGGTCTCGTGCAGAGTAACATTGACGAGGGAGCGCGTCGTCTACAAAAGATGTAAGCAAAATCCTAAGCCCTCCCATAAGTGTTCCCATTAATAACACAAGTATTAGCTCGAGTCCAAACTCACCAGATTATGGAAAGCACATGTCTCCAGAAGAAGTGATCGAAATGTTTGCTCCGTCTGAGACTGCTTTCGATGCTGTGAGGGACTGGCTTGTTAGCGCCGGCTTTGCTGACGAGGCCATCTCACTTTCAGCCAACAAGCAGTGGATCCGATTTGATTCAAGAGCTGAAGACGCAGAAAATGTTCTGTTTGCAGAATTTTTTGAGTATGAGCACCTTGCGTCGGGCAGCAAGACTGTCGCTGTCGAGGAGTACTATGTTCCTCTCCATCTTCGAGAGTACATAGACTACATCACTCCTGGTATCAAGCTTCAAGCCCATCCTAATAAGCTGAAGAAATTGATGCAGCGCCAAGTACAAGAGCTACAAGAGAAACCTATGAGCAGATCCGCGCATAAGAATGCGCCATATATATATGATGAAGATGGCAGAGGTATCGGCAACCGCAGTACGACGCCAATACCTTTTGTCTCGGGTTCTTGCGATACAGATCTCACCATTGCTTGTATCAGAGCTCAATACGGCATTCCCAATAATACAGTTGCCATACCTGGAAATGAGCTTGGTATTTTTGGCGGCCTGGATGAGCACTATAGCAAAGCTGATCTCGACACATTCTTTGCCACGCTTCACCCACACATACCGAATGGCACCTACCCAGAGGAAAGACTCATTGACGGCGCTATTGGCTCCGTTGAAGACGTTCCAGGATACAACCAGTCTGTTGCGGGTGTCGAAGCGGATATGGACATTGAGGCTGCCTGGCCGTTGATTTGGCCTCAAGGGGTTGTTCTGTTCCAAACAGACGATCAATTCTATGAAACCAGTCAAAAGGCACCGGACACACCATACCATGGCTTCTGGAACACTTTCTTTGATGCAATTGATGGGTCATACTGTACGTACTCAGCGTACAATGAGACTGGTGACTGTACTAGACCAGAATGCCTTGATCCTTCGTACCCCAATCCCAATCCCGATGGATTCAAGGGTCAGCTACAATGTGGTGTATACCGTCCTACGAATGTTATATCTATCTCTTACAGCGGCGGCGAAGCGGATCTACCTGCATCGTACTTGAGGCGACAGTGCAATGAGATTATGAAGCTCGCCTTACAAGGTGTAACCGTCGTTGAGTCATCTGGAGACTATGGCGTGGCTTCTTACCCAGAGAACCTTTTCACGAATAATGGATGTGCTAGTACTGACGGTAAAGTCTTTTATCCTTCCGCCGATGTAACCTGTCCTTATGTTCTGGCTGTCGGCTCCACGCAGTTCAAGAGGTTTAGAGACAGCAATACCACGTACTATGAGTCGTCTACCTCGTATAGCGGCGGGGGATTTTCTAATTATTTCGACGCACCCGAGTGGCAAACGGATGCCATCTCCTCATATTTCGATCAAGTCACTTTAAACTTTACTAGTTACGAAAATCCCGGTGTCAACTTCAGTGATGTTGGCGATGGTGTCTACAGGGCTGGTGGCCGCGGTTACCCTGACGTATCGGCTGTTGGGGAAAGATTGGTGGCCTTCAAAAGAGGCCGATGGGGTCATGTAGGCGGCACATCTCTCTCAGCCCCCATATGGGCAGCTGTAATAACGCTGATAAACGAGCGCCGTCTCGCTGCCAACAAAAGTACTGTTGGCTTCATCCACCCTGTCTTGGTATGGCTGTCCCAGTTCTCAGTAGCGATATTCATGGGCTAACCGATTCTAGTACGCCCATCCCGAAGTCTTTGTTGATATCACGGAAGGATCTAATCCGGGGTGTAATACAACTGGTTTTCCAGCAGTCAAAGGATGGGACCCTGTCAGCGGTCTTGGGTGAGATTCTCCCTTCAACTTAGCTTGGCCGTTGGTTCATTTGAAGCTAACCTCAGCAGAACACCAAGCTTTCCCAAATTGGTTGACTTGTTCCTCAGCTTATAAGATCTAGCTGATATAGAGGACGTATCACTACAGAAGGAAAGGGACTATGTTAGGGATAAAGGTAATTCCAAATAAGTCAAGCGTCCACGTGGTATCGGAAGCGATAGAGTAGTAATAATAATATTCATTCATCCTACATCATTATACTACCAGCCAAAACTCTCGTTATGGAACCAGACATCCCTATCTCTCTCGACCCAGTGTGTCACTACCCGTCTCACATCAGCAGCCATTTCATCAGGGCCACATACAACAACTCCAACACGTCTACCATGACCTTGCTGAAAAAAAGCGTTGACAATCTGCCTTATATTTGGCCGCTGAAAGCTTTCCACAGGTACACTGCTATCGTTCACTTTACTCTCCTTGTCAAGACTGCTCATTTCAACATCACTTATGCTTGAACATTCGTACGCCGAATTCTCTGTTGATTCAAATGCACTCCTTGTGCAAAAGAGGCGCAACCCACCCTCTTTCAAAATTCTGTTGCCTGCTTGAGTGGTGCACCACGCCGCTTCGTTGATGTTGCGGGTTGCCCAAATCATCTGAACCCGTAACGATGGGTTCTCTGTCCTGATATGCTTGAACAGCGGCAGAATAAAGGTTGCACCGACGCCTCCAGCAAATAACAACACGCCGTCAAATTCAGATCCGGAGAAACTAGGAAAATTGGTATAACCCCCGTATGGACCGTCAAAGCTAAGAGCAACATGAATGTCTCTCGACAATGGGTTCGAAAAGCTCGACAGAGTCTTCGTCGTCGGCCCTCTCATTTGACGGACAACGAGCATAAACTCCCCTGCCTCTTCATCAATAGCTGCGACCGTGAATGGATTGGATATGAATTCAGAGCCAAGATGTGATAACAGCAAAGGAGTTTTCTTTGATCTTGATGCAGGAGGAATGCTCAGGTAGATATGTGACCCAGGGCGAGATACCAGGCTCTTCATCATTTTGTCCGAGCCTTGTACTTTGATCTTGACAAGATCAGTGCCGGAAATAGCCTCTACGGCACAGAAGCTCGTTACCCTGGTATATCGGCGAATGCCAAGATCCATAATAGCCACTGCTAAGGCTTCAGCCATGTAGATCCTCCCATGCGGAACGTGGAACCAGACAATAAAAGGAACAGTCAGAGCGACTAGTATATGGATGATAAAGAATAGCCGGTACGATAGTCGACGTATCATCTTCAGCGAGGCAGTGTTGAGTAATGTCATGCAAAAAAACCCACTCATGCCCAGCGCTGGAACAGCGCGAAAAAAAGCTGCTGGCAATCCCCCGACTTGAAAGTAGTAGTTGAGATATAAAATCCCGTGAAATGTAATGAGTAAGTATGTCATACGACCAAGAGTCCGATGCCATCGATTCAAATGTTCATGCGATGTGCGTAAAATGAGCGCAACTGGATTAAACCATTTTAGTGATAGCAGGTAGAGCATGGGCAGCTGAGATATGCCGACAATGCCAAATCGTCGAGCCAGATGATGATAATCTTAGATTTTTTGAGCAAATTTTCTTCTATCAACGATTGCACCGACTATTCTTACCTGTTCCTGTGTCCTTTGTACAGAGAAATAGCAACCAAGCCGCCCAGACACCACCAAATATCAACTGATCTCTTTGACACAAGGTCAGGCCCGCGAATTCGACGTTGTCGCTAAGCCACCAGGTAAAACGGCGCCATAGAGCCAACGGTGAGCTTGCGACAGACGCTTCATAAAACGCAACGGCAGATGATGTTGCCTCAGCGTCATATGGTGCTTGTTTGTCAGTCAATTTACCTAGCCTCCATCGTACAAGTCTCACTAAGAGCAAACCAAGGATGGGTACAAGGGGTGACAAATGTGCATATAGGCCATGCTGATCGTTTAGAATACGGCGTTTGTGCCTATCAGCCTCAGAGAGGGTAACGAATTGATAGGGCCAATCCATGGCCTGGCTATAGTCATACAGCCGTTCTTTGCTAGCTGGCAGTGAGAGGTAGACCGAATATGATTCCCTTTTGAAAAGGGCCTCTAAGTCGAATGGCTTGGATAGAAAGAAAACGGCTAGCTAATTTGCAACTAAAGGTTGGTGTCTTGCGAGAGGCGAAGCCTCTCGCTCTGTGAGATACGTTGATTCCCGGTCCGAGTTAGTGTACATCTGCATTCGTACATCTATGCAGTCGGCTGGCCGGAAGTTGTTAATTTGTTCATCGTACCTTAATTAATCATTACCACTTGAGAACAGACGTCACAAAATAACATGCATTTCCACTATTTCTCGGAGCAGCGAGGCCAAGAATTGGTTCCGGTCCGAGTCCGAGCACATCACACCAAGTCGGTCCGAGGTGAAACAACAAATCATCATTGTGCAGCATAGTAAGACACAACTTTATGTTAGTCAATTCAACTTAACACGTGGATTTCAATCAAAAAACTGCTTATACCTTTGTTCCATAGGGATATGTGAGCCTGCTGTTCTAGTCTCTTGCTCTCGTAAGTACACGAATGCAGCTTCCTCCGGCTATGAATCACCAATTCTAATCTTGAATCGAGAAATATTTATCACTCATAGAGAAATCTCAATATGTGGCCTCTCAAAGTTAAGACTGTGTACGAGCGCCTTCACGGAAGCGAGGTTTCATCAGCCTCAAACTCGTTCACTGATGGTGATGTTGAGAAACTGGACGGGCCTCTTCCGTCTAATCCTCACCCTCGCAGCAAGTTCCAATACTTTTACGACGCTCTTCGCACATCAATCCGTTTATTTTGCCTCTGGATAGTTCTAGTGACCGCATGGAGAACCACCTTTCACTCTACTCCTCGTGCTATCAGATACGAGAAACAAACGCTGGAGTGCGGAAACACCACAGAAGAAGCGGCAGCGCGCGGCTGTGCCTTTGACTTGCTATCACACAACTGGGTAGCAAAGCAATGCATGGATTCTCTAACAGAATCGGAGTATCGCGAATACGTCAGCAGCCCTGATCGCAAAATGGGACCCTATCCCTACTTTCTCGACCCGGACGGAAAGAATCGCGTCATTGGCGAACGCGCCTTTGCACTTCTTGCCAACGGCCCAACTCTCGCTGACCAGCACGTCTATACTACTCGAGAAGAACACCTAGCACATTGCAAATATCTTCTTCGGCGTACTCATCGAGCTGCCGAGGGTAAAGTGCAGCTCAATGACGAGAATAAGCAGTTTTGGCATGCAGCACACTGCTTGGAAGAGCTGAGCAATCCAAATAAAAAGCCAATGGACGAGTTGAATGAGGGATTCTATGTAGGATTTGCACCTTGTACCATTGACGTACCAGTATAAGAAGATTGGCCCCGATCCAGCTTCGAGGGGGAGTAGAGGCTGGTAGATGAGGTAGCAAATATTTTCGTTGACAAGAGAGAATTCATCAAGTTCATTTCTGATCGATATAACACCATTCTTCATTCTGCTACTAATGATTGTCGTGATTATCTTTTGCCAACTGGTGTACAATTCTCATAATTTCTGTAACCTCCTCTTGGGGACCGTCGATATCGCCAATAGCCATACGTCCAAAGAACCCAACCGCCATAGAAAGGTAAGAAAGATCTTTACTATTGCTACCATCGCAAATTGTACTGACCGCCAGTTTACAAGAAGCGACGCGAATCAGTTGGTAAAATGACCTAGAAATATGTTAGTCGCGTACAACATTAGAATATGCGGTGAAGTAGCAAACATACATATCCAAACGTATGTCTGCCACGGTCAATTGATGGCTAGCCTCAAGGAGCTTTTTCACTGCCGAAATTTGTTGCTGATCTCCACATGATGGCCACATATTGAGATCAGTAACAGCTAGAGACTCTGTGGATGTCTGCTTTGCATATACTGCAAGTAGAATCTCATAGTACAGACAGAAAATGTGGAGCTTTACTCTTCGCTCTTGGGGTCTCATCATGTTCAGCTCACCCATTTGGCCATTTACTAATTGAAGTTCTGATGGCAATCGTTGCATCCATTTGCGCAGCTGCTCCTCGAGAGCAGAGATGGAACTCGAACATTGGCTTTGCAGTGCTCTTTGGCCATAGAACTCCTGTAGGATGAGCGCGCAGAGACTCGCATGGTGGCACCATATTGACAACCAATCAACTGATGCCAAATGCCCTTCTGGTTTTGGCGGTTCATGATCGATAAAGTCATAATTAAGAAGCTATATGTTTGTCAGTGCTGGAAATTTCGTAACATGGTCGGATGAAGAAATGACTGCAGACTGACAGGAAAAGTCTCTGTCCGAAGACAAAAGCGCTGCTCCATGGCGTATAAAAACCAGAAGGCCTTCTTCACTTTTCTCCTGTCATTTGGTGTAGCACACAATGCATTTATTGAAGTGCTTCTGTTCAAGCGCATTATCTGTGAATACTGAATGCAGTTAAATAGGAGACTGCGGGTTTCTCTCGATTCAATGAGCAGCCCGAAGTATGTCTACAGCAGACGCGAGTTTAGTATATGAGTCATTCAGTCATGCAGTCTTAGAAATACTATACCATTGCAACGAGAGCCTTTGTTTCATTATTAGTGTTCCATCTAGTGAAATACTTTGACGGGGCAACGTCCAACCTTACCTGTAAACTCTGAACAGAGAAGATATCATTCAACAGCTGATCTTTAAGCTTCAAGGCCTTAGTAAAGTGAAGGAGAGGATTGTGTTGGAGTTCTGGTAGTCTTTCACATCGGCCTTCGCAGTGTAAAAAATGGATTCCAAACGCAAGCACCATATGGACAAGGGCTTTTGTAGGAGTCGAGCACGGTAACTGACCCAAAGCATCGTGAACCGCGCTTTCTAGAGATGCCCGATCTAAAAATACAGAGACACTAGAGCTTTTGTCGGCAACACAATCTTTAAATAGATAGTTTTTATTGGTAGGCATCTTACCCTAGTTGATCACTTAAACACACTATGTTTAACATGTTAGCCATGAACTCTTTTCAACAGGTGAGAATAAGGGAGTGACTAACGGTACGTACCATCGATACAGTCAAACACAAACGTTCGGTGAGTGGTAAAGTTGTCAACATTCACCTCGATGCTACCAAAGGTTTCGGAAGGATGGATTGTGACATTCTGTGTCATCATTTTCTTCAATGTATGAAGAAGATGATCGTTTTTACCGAGGCATTGTCGATGCCAATATTGCTCAATTCCATCCAGTATCGTGTCCTTTATCAAACTGTTCTGTCTAGTTTTGACTCGGGTTTCGTTCATTTCCGACATGCACTGGTCTCCAGGAGATGTCGTTACCGAATAACCTAGTTTGGGACTTGTATATGAGTTTGACAACCGTTGTGTGGATGGCATCGTTGAATCCACAAACAATTGTTCATTGAAGGAAAATTGTCCCTTTGTATCGAACAGGCTATGGCAAGCAGGTATGATGGCGTCGCTCGTCCCACTAAAAGGAATCGCATTCGAGTCGATAAACTCAGCTGACTCTAGACGACCGGTAGAATAGGGGACAACGCATGGTGCAAAAATATCTCCAAGATATTCCGGTTCGAGAAAAGATAAGCCACTTTCACTAAATGGAGTATTGTCGAATGGCGATTCCATCTGCTGTGAGATGGGCGTATCGGGTAACGTCTCATCGATGGACGGTCGCGATTGATGCGTCGGTACATATTTGCAATCAAAGCCAAGCCTCTATATTATAGTGGTTAGTCTCATATCGAAAACACGGCTAGATCGGAGACCAAGACCTCGCATTCACTACATAGCTTTTTTCCATCACCTGCATTCAGGTTAGAAAGATCGTCAAACTATTCAATAGCCGGTAGGTTAAACAGACATCGAACCTTGCGAGCTCTACAACGATTGCAAGCCCCTCGCCGTCTTGTAATTCGCCGTGAACCCCCTAGTATGCCTTTGCTGGAATCGGCCACTACCATGTTCGGTTTTATGATTGAGGGAGGACTTAAGGTGAAAGAAGCAACGAAATTCCACAGCTTCTCGTACTATACTTAAATAGAGTACAGAGGGCATATATCTAAAACAGCTTTATGATACACCAGGTCAGGCAAGCTTTGATACCCCACTCATCGCCTGTTCGCCATCGGCGATTGCCGCTGTGGTGAAATCAAGGATGATCCTACAGAGAGATTACAGATATTAATTGCGACATTAATGCCTACGAGTATTAAATCATGGAGTAAACTTGCAGTTGAAATGACGTAGCTAGAGCCTAGGAGACTTTCTTGTAGGCCAGAAGATGCATGCTTACATGGTCTGAGCCATGTCTTGTTGTGCCAGAATTTGGTCTGAGAAAATTGGAGTCTCTCTATTTGATCTATCACCAAATTTTGAAACCTTTGACTTCATCTAAGCGCCAGCCTGATAGGACTACGTGTTTGGCCAATCTCACTGAATCAGGGACCCCACTGGTTGAGACTCAAGTAAGAGACTGCCACGCGCTCATGGGAAAAGATGAGAATTTAGAGAATATAGCACTATGAACTATGGAGTATACATCCCACCAGAAACATAAACCGTAAAATAACAGTCTATATTAACGGTAGAGGTTGACTGACTATAGATGTACATCGTCTGCCTGGACAGTGCAAGACGTATCCCATAGGGGGCATGGCGCCATCTAACATTTGCTTCTTGTTTGAGACACTCGCTCAATTAGGCACGGTAGCCAGCCACAGCTTTGGGCAATACGTCGTTTGTATCTCCTAAGCTACCAATAGAAAGTTTTTTTTCCTCATCAATCTGACCATTCATTCTCTACAGTGATCGTTCTATATGGAATAACTCTTCTATTGAAGTTGGTGGCAGATCTTTACGTCCAATGGCGGCCACGTTGAGGAGAAGTCCGAGACACGGTAAAGGATCGTCAAAAACAAAGCCAATAGCTCAATAGCCAGAATGACGAGTACCTGTACCCTGGCTAATGCAGATTACATCACATCACATCGCTAATGGTACATCTTGTATATTTATGCCCGTGCTCATCTTTCAAGATGAAAGCCATTTATACAGACAGATGAAATTGTATAATTTCAAGCGATATATCTCAAAGGATAAGAGATTTTGGCGTGGGCAGATACAAAATTGATTAGACCACAATCGCTACAATTTATACGTAGGCTACCAGACAATGTCACCGGATAGTTTAGGAGAATCGAATGCGAAACATGATGGCTTAAATGTTATAAGATCAACAAACATGTCGCCTCTGAGACAACTTGTGGCAGATACAAGTTACATCCACTTTCCCAATAGGCTATGAGCAGCATGTCGTTGGGTGATATAACAGATGCTATAAAAATGCCAACTCTGGATATAAAGGAAGGAATGTTATAGGATTTGAGATGGGGGGAGCCAACGTATAAGATAATTTCCCAACCATCGTCACCAAGGGCGTCTATGCCTACGTAGATAAACACAAGGCTGAATAGTGGCAAAATATGCTTCTCTAACCGCTATTGCGTGTATGAAAGCTGTCTTAAGCCAATGGAGTGCTGTAAATCAACCTCACAATGTTCAATTTGGGCTAGGTTAGCCTGGGTTTGGACACATTGCTCGAACCAAACTGACTCGGGACAATTAGACGTGTCGCGGCAGCACAGCATCTTCAAATGTTTATGAAGACTATAAAGTTCGGCACCCTGGTCCCGCTCTAGGGCCTTTCTAGGGGTCCTTCAAACTTCTGGTATATCCTTATGGGGCTTCAAACAATGATAGTAGTCTTCTGTGGTATTCTGCAGATCTTGACAGAGGTATATCCATGTTAACAAGGAAAATGGCGGAAGAATTAGACGAACCAAATTACTTCCCTTGTTACTTTTTCTTCAAGGGGGTGGGGATGATCATCAAGATAGAGCAGCAGCAGCGATGTGCGCTATGTTACACCAACTCTTCTGCAGGCACCGTGAGCTTCTAGTCAAGAAATGGATCGAAAGGAATGGATCCAGGTAACATGCCTTTGCTCAACCGCTGCGGAATATACTCAGTATGATTGCTCCACAGTCAAGTATTGGCACCGTCATATGCGTCCTTGATGCAATTGATGAGTGATGGGGCTTTGACAGACTTATGCTTATTAGTGAATTGCAAGACTGCCATAGAAGACGCAGAAAGAAACTACGATCTTGATCCGTATCAAAGCTCCTAGTTACTCGTTAGTCATTTACCGCCGTGAACCAACAGCTCCATGGCCCGGTCGAGAACTGTCCTGAGATCCTACTAGGCAACAAGAATGCGATAGAGGGAAAGTAAGTCAGCTTTTTATGAGATATTGCATCAATAGTTTGGTGATACGTTACAATTGAATGAGCACTAAGAAGCTGCATGTAGTATCCTTAACCGCAAGAGAGATCGGTGCAGCCCTAGTAATAAGAGTTATTTGGACATATCTTAAGAGACTCGAAGAGCAATCGTAATAGTCATTTCGTTTCATTTTTTTTTCTTTTTTGACATTCTGTATTGCTCAGTTGGTATAAACAAACATTCACATGGGTTGCACAAAGGAGTGTGTGGTCTCCACCCTATCACAGGATCACTGAAAAACGCCGTAATCTTGACATTGCCGCCTTGCCATGCTCCTATGATAGACGGCGCTTAACAAGTGCTATCTTTTGTGTTGTTAGTGTTTGCTTTATATGATGTAACAGTCATCATCTCCAATAGTGATTGAGGCCATTGCCAATGCAATCAAGAGTCATACAATTTTTGTCTACATAGACATGCTTGAAATGCCGATTCTTCCTTTAATACTACGTGTGGACTTCTGCCGGTGCATAAGAAATAGAAGTTCAGCACGTTTTTTATGAAGGTATATAACTAGTGCCGTAGCATAAGATATGCAGTGCCTCTGCATAGAATCGCGGGATCGTTGTATAACAAGGCATTGTTCGCTAGGATGGTGGCGCTCTGTCTAGACTCCTAGCGGATGGAGTATGTGATCATTGTATCATCTAGGACAGCAAATAGGACCATTTTATGTACTTCTTTCGTCTCATACCAAGTAAAACTGTCTTAGCATGTGATTATTCAGGCGCAGCTCGACGGAGACTTGTCCCGCGCATGCAGCAGGAAAGTCGTACTGTAGAACATCATAGGACGGTCTAGACCATCAGCACTGCCTCCTTTTCATAACACATAACCTAGGTCTTACCAAGTTGTCAAATCCTATTGTGAGGCTAGACTAAGAAATAGCTGCAAGGGGGCTGAAAGACTCGTCTGCCTTCGTATCACGCTCTGAGACAAACATCAGCCGCAGAGAGGGGTATTCAGCTCTCATAATATGTCTAAACTGCGATTATTCATTCCCATAGCATCATCTAGTAATCCAATCGTTCGTTGTGAACTATAAAGACTCGGACCTAGCCAAAGGTCTCATCATCCAGCTGAAAATTTACAATCACATACGCATATTAGCATAGACTCAAGGCAAAATGGTGAACATCGATACAAGCAGAATCTACGTCCTGAAGAACAGCTTCACAGCTGCAGCTAAAATACTTGCCCTATCAGGAAATGGCAACTCTCTCTCCATGGTAGACGCAAGCAATGTTACTACCAACAGCCTCTGGTTTCTTACTCCGACGAACTCAGCTAGCTACTATCGCCTACACACTATCGCCAATGGTGTGCAGCAGTCACTTGATGTCATTAATGACAATGGAGTGAATAGTGTCAACCTTCATTTTGCCAGTACTGGAGAATACAGTGGCCAATATTGGAGATTCGACCAGTGGAACACGAATCCTGCCTATCCGTACCGGCTGAGCAACAGCTTCACGGGAACAGGTCAACACCTAGACGTGTATTCCGACACTTACCAGGCTCATCTGGCTGGCGGCGATTACTCTGGGCAGCATTGGGCTCTGGTTCCTTCAAATACTGTTGTCGTGACCCAGTCTTGATGACAGCGCGCGTTAGGGACTTGTCGCTGTAAGATCTTCTTACTCGACTGCGATGACTATTTATACTAATTCAAGTTATAGATCTTTCAGATCAGAGGGCATTTCAACCTATGTACTCCTAGATATTTGTCGATTCTCTTTCGGTATCAGAAATAGGGATATCAGGTACAGGGTGTTTTATAGCAACTACATGAATGGAATGACTTAATCACAGAGCGACCTAATTCTAAACATAGTACATGTCATCCCCATTTTTACTGTTGAATAGGTAGAGTAACCCAAGTCAATAGTATCATTTAGTGTGCAATACGAATGACTTAGAAGCCCAATCAATTGGTGTTATTACAAATCAGAATTCAGTGTTGCTTCTTTGCCATTCTTGACATTGAACGCCGTATATATTGTGCTATGGGTGTCTAGTGTCTCTTTCACAAACCCTAGATGGTGTTACTCATAGAAAGACTTGTAAAGCATAATAGATAACGTTGCCCTTACACACAGAAGTCCCATAGAGTCAACTACTTAAACCTTGAGACCCTCCTCCGTAATCTTCTTGATCAATCTCCTCTCTACTTCAATCATATACTCTGCTATAGCTCCATCCTTGAACTCTGGCATAGGGGCGTTGAACGCGGGCACAACCCTCGTGCCTTCAGCCGTCGCCTCGAATATCGTCCCATCGCCATATTGAGGATCCTCCAGCAGTTCCAACATGGCGTCGGCAATATCCTCAGGGCTAGCCGCTAAATCTGCCCTCAGTGCGTTTCTTCTTTCTAGATCGTCGGTTAAAAGTGGTGTCTAAATGTCAAATGCAGTCAGCCTCCATTATTTTGGGGTACATTCGCATCCCTACATTTACAGCGCCTGGAGCAATCGCTGCCGTTCGAATACCAACCGTTTCTCGTAGATAACCGAGACTTCTGACAAAGCCGTGAACGCCATGTTTACTAGCATGATACATAGGCGTCCCGAGGCCGTATAGATAGCCAGCCATGCTGCCGACTACCAGAAGCGAGCCCGGAATTCGCCGCGAAGTCCAATGTGCAATGGCGAGTTGGCTGAGCCGTATTGGGTGTACTAAATTGATGTCAAGCACAGCATAATGTCCCGGATCGCCATTCGCATCATCTGTTGATGGGCTGTCTGGATTTGTTACCGACTTTGGCGGCTCCCAGAAGGAACTCCATTTGGGATCGAAGACTCCGGCTCCTGGCACAACAATATCGACTTGTGGGAAAGCTGCCTCGGCTGTCCGGGTCAGTTCTGTGAGCTGTGGCCAAGATCTCACGTCTGTCTTCTTGAATAGTGCAGCCGGCCTGGAAGCAGACGGCGACTTCGATGGCTCGTGTGGATATTGCTTCAGAAGTTCCTGGGCTTCTGGACGAAGACCCAAGTCACCGATCAAGACGGAACACCCGCGAGAGAGGAGCTTCTTTGCAAATGCAAGATTGATCCCTAAAGAGCAGTCAGCCTAGACTACCTCGCTAAAATGTAGAACGTCGTACCTGAGCCACCGCCGGTGATAATGGCATGTTTTCCCAGCACGGAAAGCGTCATATTTTCGCTTCGATATACGATATTCTAGGCTATACTGTTGATACTGGCTGGTGCTTTCGGTTCCCCGCATGAGATTGAAAGCCATTTTATAGACCACCTACAGTTGACGTCTTTTGAGACAATTCCAAGGTTGTGTTACATGGCATATGCACGTGCTAGGTATCGCCCTGCAAATGGACATTCTGGGAGCAATAAAACATTGAATACAATAGCAGATTCCAAATTCTGATGGTCTACGCGGGGATCGGTACAATATTTGCGGAGTTGTTATATACTTATCTCCGTAAACTATCTTTATCTTACCATTCTCGCAGTCTCCAAGATCCCGCTTACCGAAGTCTACATTACGCTATACCTGTCTCAAGAGGAGATGAAAGAGGCTCTGAGTCAGCATTATCCAATATGAACTGTATTTTGGTGAAGCATCTGGCAAATCGAATATTTTCTATTTTAGGTCATGGAGAGAGATTGCGGTAGAGTGAGGCTACTCCTGCTAGGAAATGTACTCTAATTACGAAACAAATACTTGCTAATCTGTTCTAAAGATCACGCGCCTTTATTCATCAAGTTGTGTATTAGAGCTAGATTCTACCTTTTTGTGTTTATGACCGTATACCACAGGGTGAACGAGTATAGGTAACGCCTAAATATAGACTTTCAGCCGAGCATGCCCCCCTCACAAGCCAACCGAGACTCGTCACCTTCCTGCTGTAAACTTTCATTATAAAGGTTAGAATCTTGCACATCTTTTATCCTGTGACGTCGCCAGAATGTCCCCCCAAGCCCGAATGTCTTGACCATGTTCGATGCTTATCTTCCGAGAAGATATGATTCATCGCCTCAGCCAAAGACACAGGCGGATTCTCAAGTTATACTCCTTAGCAGAGGAGCCCTGGCCTCTCGATCTTCTCAGAACCCATGGCTTCGGTTCCCAGACAGCATACCGGGATTCTGCGAGAAGAGAATATTGCCTTGAGACAAATTCTGGGTTATCGCCTTGGAACCCTCACCTCTTCGCCATACAGACTGCCCTCCATTGGCCAGTGCCTACCAGGCACTTGTATCAAGGATGTTTTACTCCTCGGCGTCGATGTCGATACAGGGGGCGGCTATGAAGCTATTTCGGAAGAGCAGAGCTTCCACATTGGCATATCCATTTTCGATACGCGAAGCCTCACAAAGCAGCCCCAAGATCTCGGCGACGCCGTCAAGTCGTATCAATTTATCAACAATAACTCAAAGCCGTGCAGATGGGCTGCCAAGTCCTTTCTTTTTGGAGAATCAAAGCTGATCGAACTTGCTGATCTTGCAGCAAGTTTCCTCTTGCTTACCCAAGGCCGCGATTATGTTTTGGTAGCGCACGGAATAGATGCGGATATCAAGTTCTTTAATAACCTGAACCCGGAGATTGCAAACGGCGCTTGCTACATATTGGATACGGTCAAGGCCGCTCAGTACCCCCTACAACTTTACTATCGGTATAGTCTAGAGAGCCTTCTGGGCGAATTCAACATCCGCTACGCGAAGCTCCACGCCGCTGGGAATGATGCTCATTTTGCGCTCAAAGCACTGCTAATGATTGCCGTTCGCGATGGCCAAATGGCATCCGCACCTGAGACTACTACGCCTATACACCAAGACCTATTCCGTATCCTTGACGCAATTGCACATGCCCCAGTCGCGATTCCAATCTGGACTGAGATACCACCGACGGCTTCACACACACCTCAAACCAAGCCTAAATTAGGCATATATGCAAAGCGTCGACTGCGAGCAGCAGTGAAGGCCGCTAGGAGAGCATCCCAGGAGTTGCCTTGCACCGATGAATCGAGCGAACAGGGAGATCATGATGGTGAAAATCAGGACAAGACAGCTGGAGGGCTCCCACCATGACTTTGTTTCCTATGACTCGCCAAAAGCCTAACAGACAGATGAATGTACCCATTTGGTCCACACAACGGCAGACCGAGACCGATATGAGGCCATCACGGGCATGCCAGCATATTTGGCCACCAAGGGAGCTACGGTTGCTTTTACACGATCAGTGGCTACGGACTTTGCTCTCCCCCGACATTCGCTAACAACTCAGATCTCCCAGGATATAGGCATCATCATGTCATTGAAAATGCAGTCATCTCACATCCAGCCAGGCTTGATCCCCTCTCACAGTCTACACGACGCTGTAGCCGTCTTATGAAAAGGAGAAAGTGACAATGAATCAATACTATCCAACATGAATTGTGTTTTGGTAAAGCATCCTGTATATCAAACATGTTCTATTTTAGACATGATATCCATATCCTATCCAATGCGCCATGTAATTCGCCAATTTTATCATCACTTGCATGCCAAAATCCCAGCTGTTCCACAAAATCATGCTGCTTCATCCCGTCCATCGAGCCACTTACTCATGTATGGACCATCCAGCCAGTAGCCAAGCTTCTTGTAATAACTTCTCACACCCACACCCGAAATGACGCTAATCTTGTCACTTCCGTGCTCCTCCCTGGCTATCCTCTCAGCCTCCTCCATCAGTAGAGTGCCAAAGCCTTGATGCTGGAACTTGCGGGGATCACGAGCGTGAATGGGCACAGCAGTACCATAAACGTGAAGCTCACGGATCATGCTAGTGGGCTGGCCCGTGAGCTCCTCTCGGAAGGTATACTTCTCCGTACATTTACGGAGTCGCAGGAGTGCGACAAGGATATCTTGCTTAGGATCTTCGTAGGCGAGGAATGTCTCCCATCCACCGTTAGCAACGTAGTCTCGGCGAACCAGCTCAATCTGGTTTGGCCTAATCTTGTGCTTGACCTCGTTGACTCCGACTTCTCTCGTTCTCACGTCTCGGCATGTCGTGCCGAAATCCTTCATTCGGGCCAAGGCCAACTCTCTCAGGTTTCCGTTTTCGACACCGGATGTGACCAATGGCATGGGAATATCTCGCTGAACACGGTAGATGCGTGTCCAGGGTGGAATAAGGGCCATAATTCTGGCCACTAGATCAATGAGCTGGTTGGGGGTATAGTTTTGGTATCTTCCTGTTCGCCACAGCTCATATAGACCTGTTCCTCGAATGACAAGTGTGGGGTAAATCTTCAGGCCATCCGTTCTGAAGGCAGGGTTTTCAAAGTATTCTCTGAATTGATCAATGTCACGCTCCATTCCCACATTAGGCAGATCTGGCATCATGTGGCTGACTACCTTGTAGCCAGCATCTTTGGCGAGGCAGAACGTCTCTGCCACCGCCGCTACGGTGTGACCTCGGTTGGTATCTCGCGCAACATCTTCATACAGAGATTGTACTCCAATCTCCAATCTCGTGCAGCCGTATCTCAGCATGTCTGAAAGGTGGGGTTGCAAACAGTAGTCTGGCCGTGTCTCGATGGTGATGCCGACACATTTGATGTTGCTCATCTCGCCGGCTTCAACTGCCTCGTCGACCTTGGAAGTCTGATATCCGCTGAGAGCATTGTGCAACTGGGCGATGAAATCCTCTCGATATGACTCAGGCAAGGACATGAAAGTTCCTCCCATTATGATGTACTCCACTTTGTCGACAGAGTGTCCCAGGCTCTTGAGCTGGTCTACTCGACCTCGGGCCTGCTCAAACGGGTCGTATCGTGCGCGGATGGCTCGCATTGAAGTCGGTTCGTATCCAGTGTAGGACTGTGTGCTGTACTCGAAATCTGAATCGGGTCCTCCAGGGCAGTAAACGCAGATATTGCCAGTGTAGGCGATGTGCGGGCATCGATGCGGTTTACACATGACGGCGACAACGGCAATACCAGATGATGTTCCTATATTCCACTTAGTCCTTTGGCTCGATCATCGTTTCAATGCATATGATTGTTCTTACGGATGGGCTTTGCGATGAGTCTCGGGAGGATGTATTTCTTGTAGTGTTCGGGGATCGCAGCAATGATGGCCGTGAGCGGCGGAATATTGGCCAGCTTGTGCTTCTTTGCCAGCTTCGCCCGCAGCGCGTTGAGGTTGATGTCTCGTCCCGGCCGGCCATTCTTGGTGGCCTCGTGGTCTTCGATCAGGGCGTTGGCAAGATCCGCGCAGCACCGCAGGAAGCGCTCGCTCTCTGGCGCAAGCTCGACGCCTTTCTTCTGCGACGTGGCGATCGCCGTCATCGTGGTCGTGGCCATTGTATCGGATCTCGTATGCGCCCGTTTGCGCGCTTGTATAGACGACAAAGATAGCCTGCTGAAGAGTGTGAATTTGATATGCCGGAGTCGATTTTGATGCCCCTCGTTGATGTTTGATAAGAACTTTTGGCAGACTATCGCCTCGGTGGGGCCGTTTTGATCTCCAACCAAAAAGTAGCCTGTTCCGTTAGCGTTTACAGAGCGAAAACTATAGGTCACAGTAACAGACGGAAAACGTGCGGCAAACGGAGCACCGTAATGCCCCTTACCGTAACCTTTTTTTTTTCTCTTCCTCTTTGGTGGCAGAAAATACTTGCACCGCTCGGAAAAAGCCAACTGCCGGGCGCCCGGCAGCACCCGAAATTCAGAGCTGCCAGAGCCGGTAATTTGCTGGCTGGACCGACGATATTCCCTTTCTGCAAGCTTGCAGCTCAAAACTCAATTCGCTCTCCCTCTTCGCAGCGTTGCAACTCGCGGCGCTTCTCTAGATTTCTTTTTTCCTCCCTTCTTTGGAACCCTCTCCTCTCTCTCTTCTTTTTTCTCCTCTTCCACAGCCATGCAGGCCATCCCCAGAACCGCCGCGCGCTCGGCGCTGCGCAACGCTGCCCGCCGTAACTACAGCTCGGCCAGCTCTCCGTACTCCAAGACGATCGAGAACCTGCGCATCAACAGCGAGACCAAGGTCATCTTCCAGGGCTTCACCGGAAAGCAGGGAACGTACGTCTCTTGAACACTGGCCTGCCTGCAGGAGAGCCATCCCGCGTGGGGGTGCCAATGACATGCTGACTTGGAGATATGCGCAGTTTCCACGCCTCGCAAGCCATTGAGTACGGTACGATAAAGCCTCGATATGCTGCTGCGCGACAAACACTGAGCTACGAATACTCACACCGCTTTCGCCTCTAGGTACCAAGGTTGTTGGTGGAACAAACCCCAAGAAGGCTGGCCAGACACATCTCGACCTGCCCGTCTTCAAGAACGTCTCCGACGCCGTCAAGGAGACTGGAGCAACCGCTACTGCGCTCTTCGTCCCGTATGCGACCCGAAACCCCTGAATCTCAAGATGCAATGGCATAAACTGACTTGCGCTTCCAAAAACAAAGCCCTCCTCTGGCCGCCGCCGGTATCGAAGAGGCTCTCGAGGCTGAGATCCCCCTTGCCGTCTGCATCACCGAGGGAATTCCTCAACATGGTCAGCCCCACCATAGATATCACAAAAAAGTTTCCCCCCTTCGATATAGCTAACCCTTGCCCCCGGTTCCCCGAATATCAGACATGGTCCGCATCACCCAGATGCTCAAGACCCAGTCCAAGACCCGCCTCGTCGGTCCCAACTGCCCCGGCATCATCGCCCCCGGCCAGTGCAAGATCGGCATCATGCCCGGCTTCATCCACAAGCGCGGCCGCATCGGCATCGTCTCCCGCTCCGGCACCCTGACCTACGAGGCCGTCAACCAGACCACCCAGGCCGGCCTCGGCCAGTCCCTCGTCGTCGGCATCGGCGGCGACCCCTTCAGCGGCACAAACTTCATCGACTGCCTCAAGGTCTTCATCGAGGACGAGGAGACCGACGGCATCATCATGATTGGCGAGATCGGCGGCTCCGCCGAGGAGGACGCCGCCGAGTTCCTCAAGCAGGCCAACACCGTCAACGGCGGCAAGCCCGTCGTCAGCTTCATCGCCGGCATCTCCGCTCCCCCCGGCCGCCGTATGGGCCACGCCGGTGCCATCGTCTCCGGCGGCAAGGGCGGTGCCGACTCCAAGATCGCCGCTCTCGAGAACGCCGGCGTCATTGTCGAGCGCTCCCCCGCTGGTCTGGGCAAGGCTCTGTACAACGAGTTCGTCCGTCGCGACCTGCTGTAAATCAAGTCTCGTTCTTTTGATGCTTTTTTCTTTACAAGGAAACAAGAAAAAAGAGGCAACAAAGAGTGGATTTGGTGAGGCTTGCATCATTTAATTCATCAGATAAACTAAATGTATAAAAAAAAAATTCATCACATGGAGGGAGTGGTTGGCTGTTTCAAAATGGCTGGGTGATGGCTTTCTGGAGCATGTGGATAGGAAGGAAACGGAAGAACATGTCCTTGTCAGGGCGACGGGCTACTTCTTTGTTTGTTTTCGCTTAATTCTGTTGTTTCGTAGGTACGTGATAGATTCGGTGTCATGGGAGGGCAATGTGCCTTTTCGTTATTCTTGGTCTACCTATGAACATACGTAGGCGTGCTTCTCCCTGTGATTCTTTACAGAAAATAAAAAAGACAAACGCTATATTGAGTGTAATATGCTACCTAATTCCGACCTTGATAACTCCAGAGTCGCTGTATACCTGACAGTATGCGCTCCCGGGGCACCAATGATGCCCTAAACACCTATCTCTCCTGAGCTTCTAAATGACTCTTCAGGCGTCCAGCTAGTCACCACCATTCAATAAGTGACTCGGCTCTCGTAAGCAACTGTCCCGTCAATCCCGAGTCTACAAATTTCAGGGACAGGATACTAGAGCACAACTGAGCCAAAGGATAGAGCCCCAGGGGAAGAAACAAAAAACCCAGAAAAAAATAATTCAACCCTCAGTCCATGTAAAGAAACTCCAATTCATTTCGCCGCTCGATGTTGGGAAGGGGATAGATTGGCGGCTCCTAAATTTCCCTCATGCTTCCTAAGGCTGCTCACCAAGAAGTCGGGTTGTTACGTCCGACATGCGAGACGGAGGTAAGTTTTCATGGAATTTGTCAATGCGGAAAAACTCGAGTGTCGCCACCACGTTATCGAGGTCAAATCCCATTGCCGTAAACTGTTCAACCAAGACCGGCTTGTATCCATGGTACCTGCGCCTCGTAGTTAGCCTTCTGTCCTTTGTTCCAGAGCATCCATAAGCATCATGGCATACCGGCTCGCATCGACAGCAGTTGTTGGTCTGGCCAGGCTTCTGAATATAGTTAAGTCGAGGTTTCGCTGTCGCGGCGCACCAGCGTGCCTGACTGCCCACTCGTGAGCCATCTGCACAAACGAGTCGGGATTGTCGAGCAGCATCCGTGCAACTTCACCGTCCTGTGGATCTGAGGGGTTTGGGTTTTCGAGAAGCATTCGGACCGAGAGGAGAGCCGTCTTGATCGTTTGGACAGGGGACCAGTTCTTGTTGAGGGTGTCGAGGCAAATGACGCCCTAGAAGCAAGCAAAATCGTGAGTAAAGATTTTTCGCAAGCAGTCCAGTAAATCCGGCAAATGGGTGACACATACCGTCTGACTGCTGACATTAGGATGCCAGATCCTGGTCTCAAACTTCATCTTGGGTGGCTTGAAGGGGTAGTCGGTAGGAAGCTGAATGTGAATCACGAATTTGCCACCAGCGTACGGCGTATTTCCAGGGCCAAAGAACCAGCCCTTGAGAGCGGTCAACGAGCCCTCTTGTTCCAGGGCAGCATGAATGCCGGAAGTGTCCTTGTCCTCCGTCAGATCCTGCAGCTCTTTCATTATACGGCGATCTCTGCTAGACATGATGCCGAAACTTGACGTAGCCGAAGCTGTCGTGGACGTAAGAGGGGTTGTGTATCTTGTAGAGCGAAAGTATGGGTCCAAAGGATACTGGCGATGGCGGAGCGAGCGTTGGAGCACCCTGACGATAAGTAACGCTTGTCGAGGTTTGGTGAGAGAGTCGAAGTCTGACGATGGCAGAGGGGTGATCGTAGGAGGCTTTGGGTTTAGGCTGGATGGGCAGAGAAGTCGCCTATCGGCGTTGTGTGCCAGGAGCAATCGATTGAGGAGGGGCGCTGCGGCTATCGACGTCAGGCCTGTTTTAGCGCTGCAGCTACCGGGTCCGGGTCCCTAGGACGGGCTTTGTAGGTGCAACTCCGAGGTCAATATTCGCTGTGAGTGGCACTTGGAGTGCTGGAACATTCCGAACAAAACCGTCCACTGCAGTCCGAGTGTCACGCAACGGCACCTTTGCTCTTGATCTGGTCAGGCAGAGAGCACGGAATAAGGCATTGAGGTCCATATTTAGCCCAAGTGCGTGCAGGGAACCGAATCCTTGCGCCGCATCACCACAGAGCAACCGGCAGCCAACCGGTCACTTGTGCTCCGGAGAGCGAGGTGGGTAATAATGGCTGGTGGTAGCGGTATCGGTACCCATATTGAGGCGGTATTGGCAATGGGCTGTGTGCTCGTGAACAAACTCAGGTGGCTTTTCTGGGCTGTGAATCAGGCACGCATGGCTCCGTATATGCGGGGTGTTTTGTTGGAAGATTCCAGAGATGCCAGGTCGCAGTGAGTGGGAGGTCAATTTAGGAGGTAGCCGTAGCATGGGCGAGCCATCTTTACCCATCAATTTGAAACAAAATTGTACGTAGTAATAGGAACTCGCCGCATCAATCCAGGCATGATGCAGTCGTTACAATCAGGTCTGGCTTGTGGATAAATGGTAGCCAAGCTTGCTTGCTTATGTGATCCTTGACGTACCATTCATCCATTCATCCATGTATCTTGCATTCATTCAGATGCAGCATTAATACGAACCAGCTTGGGACTGAATCTAATCCGCTTGAGGGTTAGCATCAGCAATGCCGAGATTATCGAAACAGAAGCCCAATGGAAGAAGCTGACAATTCCCAGCGTCCAGCTCTCTGTTGCTAATCACGTGATGTATTGAAGTTGGAGGCACGTGATCCGCCTGGAGCTGTCGTGTCTCTCTGGCGCCTAACCCAAAGGCATGGGTGCTTGTGCAGCATCAGCCTAGCGAGTGCCGACTCGCCTCTCCGTCATTATCATCATCAATTCAGCCTCTTCTCCAGCTTTGCTCGATTCTTAGAGGAGTGCTATTTTGAGAGAGAGGAAACGTCAAACAAGGCTTTCAAATAGCAGCCTTCCAGAGCTTGACCGGTCAAGATGGTGAGCTGCACTGCGTCTTTGTTGATCTTGCTATGATGCAGCTATGCTGACATTTACTTCTCCAGGGTCAAGGCCAGTCTGGTATGGGTGGTGAGGGGGGACGGAATGAAAAGGACAAGAAGGTACAGCCATCCACTTTCCACGCTCTCGACATAGAGCAGCACAACTAAACATTCATTGCAGAAGGATAAGCCCAAGTACGAGCCCCCGCCGAGGCCAACAACCCGGGTCGGCCGCAAGAAGAGAAAGGCTGGCGGTACTAGCGCTGCTGCCAAGCTCCCTGCCGTCTATCCCACGAGCCGATGCAAGCTTCGACTGCTTCGAATGCAGAGAATCCACGACCACCTGCTCCTCGAAGAAGAATATGTCGAGAACCAAGAGAGACTGCGCAAGGCCAAGGCCGCCAAGGAGGGTCAGACTGCCGGCCCCGACGTCGATGTCGATAGGTTAGCCGACGAGCGGGGCCGTGTTGACGACATGCGAGGAAGCCCAATGAGTGTTGGCACATTGGAAGAGCTCATTGACGACGACCATGCCATCGTGAGCAGCACTACGGGTCCTGAATACTACGTCAGCATCATGAGCTTTGTCGACAAGGACCTTCTCGAGCCTGGCGCTAGCGTTCTGCTGCACCACAAGAGCGTCAGCATTGTTGGAGTCTTGACCGATGACACAGACCCCATTGTCAGCGTCATGAAGCTCGACAAGGCGCCAACGGAGTCCTACGCTGATATCGGTGGTTTGGAGCAGCAGATTCAAGAGGTTCGAGAGTCAGTGGAGCTGCCACTGCTTCACCCCGAGCTGTACGAGGAGATGGGTATCAAGCCCCCCAAGGGTGTCATCCTATACGGTGCTCCTGGTACCGGAAAGACCCTTTTGGCAAAGGCAGTTGCCAACCAGACATCCGCTACGTTCTTGCGTATCGTGGGCAGCGAGCTGATTCAGAAGTATCTGGGAGACGGCCCCCGGTTGGTGCGACAGTTGTTCCAGGTTTGTCAACCCCTCCCCTGCACCGATTTTTCAATTGTCATTTGATACTAACACTGAGAAAAATAGGTTGCTGGTGAAAATGCACCCTCCATTGTTTTCATTGATGAAATCGATGCCATTGGTACAAAACGATACGATTCTACGTCAGGAGGAGAGCGTGAAGTTCAGCGAACCATGCTGGAGCTTCTCAACCAGCTTGACGGCTTCGACGACCGCGGCGACGTCAAGGTCATCATGGCAACCAACAAGATCGATACGCTTGACCCTGCGCTTATCCGACCCGGCCGAATCGATCGAAAGATTCTGTTTGAGAACCCCGACCAGAACACGAAACGCAAGATCTTCACCCTACACACCTCCAAGATGAACCTGAACGATGATGTGGATCTGGATGAATTCATCTCCCAGAAGGATGACCTGTCTGGTGCCGATATCAAGGCCATCTGCTCAGAGGCTGGTATGATGGCTCTACGAGAGCGACGCATGCGGGTGCAGATGGCGGATTTCCGATCTGCTCGAGAGCGGGTGTTGCGTACCAAGCAGGAGGGTGAGCCGGAGGGTCTGTATCTGTAATTTGTGGCATCCAAGTGCAGCATTAGGTAGTGAGTGGTTCTTGAGGGAGCCGGGGATGGGTGTGGCCCGAATCTTTTATAGAAGCATAGGAAATTGCCGGGGCACGGGGCAAAGTATTCAGCCACCAGTTGATGCGAGCTGTAAATCGAGACCGAAAGTAATGATGCTGTCAAGCGTGTCTATGAACGAAACCAAGTCGTCTGTCTGCCTACCCTCTATGCTGTGTTGACATGTATTTTGTAGTATACATATTATAATACGATCAGAGATAGCTGCCTACATGTAGGCACCAATCCATGTTGAGGTCCATATCAATGACATGCTGTGCTATGCCCAACCTCTGTTTATACCCAACCCCTGGTTTATAAAGTCCTTTGTGATTAACTCTTTGTTCACGTCCCAAATAAACTTCCATCACACACATTCAATACCTACCCTGTATTATAATAGCGATAACAGGAAAACCGTGCTCTTTCTTTTCTTCGGGCCCATCTACCACCATTTCAGCATCCAAAATGCTCATTCCGCTTAATTTCCCCCTTCGTCCATCTCATTAATCTCTGGTCTACGTACCAAAGTCTTGCACGTGGTGACATCAGCCAATACCAGCGCACACGTCACCTCACCCCCTTCTCCCAGCTCATCTTATCTTTTACAAGCCAGAACCAAAACAAAACAAAACAAACACACGCACACATATATTCATACTGAGTGCATCCCGCCCTTCCTCTTTTTCCCTCTGTATAATCGCCATCATCACCATCGTCCTTCCTTCTTTTCCATCTCCACCTCCGCATTTGGTCTCCTGCAGCCGCAACCGCAGCCGCTCGCTAGTCGCCCCCACCATCCCGCAAGCGATCCCATTCCATCATTGATCTCATTCATATCGTCTCATCTCATCTCACCTCATTTCTGAGCTCGCACTTCATATCCCACCACTACCAACAGCAACAGCTTTAAGGAACACACACAAGATATCACTGTTCTATCTTGATTTACTGCAAAACAATGTGCGCCGCAATAAATCAGGCCCAAAGCGATGACGACGCAAATGCTGGAACAAAGAGCCGTTCGACAGCGCTGCTGTCCACTGCGTACTCCTATGCCCAGAGCTCTTTCAACTCCTTGATTCCGCCGCCTTCTCGTCAACGCGCATATGATGCAGCATCATCATTTGCCTCCACTCAACCCATACTTTTCGTACGTGCACCTCTAGGAAAACATAAGAGAGAGAGAGAGAGAGTTGGGCATCCTTCGACTAACACATATATGTGAATGTTCAACAGTCCTTTACAGTTTTCCAAGCACTCTTTGCGCTTCTCCCCCTTATGCTATTCTTCTCCTTTGCGTTGTCAACCATTCTCCTGGCTCTTTCTGCCGCGTTTGCTTTTGCTTTTTTCTGGATCGGCATTGCGTGCCTCTTCTTGATTCCGACACTGTTCATTACGGCATCTCTCGCGGTACTGTGCTGGGGAACGTCAGTTGGGAGCTTTGTTGTTGCTAGAAAACTGTACCACTATGCGCCAGCAGCGATTCACTACGAAAAGAATGATACTAAGTCGCCGGGAAGCGAGAGTACGCTTGTTGTACCTGAGGTGGTAGTGACGAACGGTGTAGAAGTCAAGAAGGAGGATCACTTTGACGACATCAAGAGCTTGGAGTGATGGACTGGGGGAATGATCAGTGTTGTGGTTTTTGACAGGCGAAATAATATTATTCTTGCGTAGGTAGCACTTGGCACAGATTAGACGTGCTCTTCGATATCCATATGTTATCACTATAGAGTGAAAGGTGTTAGTTAAGAGATGTGACAATCCAGCATCCCACGTTCCAATCTTAACATTGACGTTGGTAGATATGAGAGGAGCATGGGAGGAGTGTAGTAAATATTAGAGGAATGTAGCGATAATGGTGAAGATTAAGAAGCAAGCTCTATGAGAGTAGCAGCGATAGCAATGGATTTGAGTATAAGTGACTGTTGCTTCTACATATTACTCATGTATAGCAACCCCCATCACATAAATCACTGAACTACTGTACTAAAGATCAACGCAACACTATTTGACATGTGATTATACAGACCGCTCGAGAAAAATGCAGCAGCATGGCTGGTGACGGTGATCGGCAGGAGAAGACATCCGTTGGTTCGCTTTACCTTAGGTACGAGGAGTTGTCAAGCACGGCGAACTGACAAAAAGGGTATTCCGTTCCTCAGACCCTGGAATAACGGCAGCATTCATTCCACCGCTTCCAGTAACCAGAAGAAGAAAGCTCGAGGTGTTTATATCCATCCAATGATTAATCAACGTGATCTTGTCCCCAGCCAATGCGGTTGCTATGCCATTCCCGGTAATATCCACGCCCAGATTCATCTTGCAGCACCGCCATCGCTATGCTTGTCTGGGCCTAGTCGAGCGATTGAGCCAAAAAGGCTATATTGTTTTACACGAGCTGATATTCAGGAACCACACAACGTCAACATGCGGGTCGTGGATTCACCGTAACAAATCAACGCCATATTAAATAATGCCTCGTTACGCCAAGAAAGAAGAAACTGATATGATATGAGCAGATCACGTCCTCAGCGAGTTAGACAACTGGAGATGGCACACGGCAAAGCATCTCCAGAATGACGTCGCGAGCTGCAGATATGGATCCTCGAGCTCGGAATTGCCCCTTTGAAAGCGGGCGGTATTAATTGATCCATGCGGTACGGGATGCTGACAGCAGCGGTACCTGCTCGTGCGCACGCTCGAGGCACTCCTTCGAGGTACAGAGATTAACCCCGCCATGTACCCCGCCAATCCCGCCATAGGGGCCTTTTTCTTTAGCCCAGGACCCCTCCAAAAGGTTCGGGTTGGGATTCTGATTCTGCCTATTTCGCATCTTCAATCTCAAAAGACATTGCCAGTAATCACGGCCATTGATCCAATCAAAATGGAGTTTGATACCAAGACACGTACGGAAAAATTCCATATGCTGCTCTCGTTATTACGATCAATTCATGGCTAACTCGCAATGCAGCAAAGTCGGTCACCAACGACCCCACGTCCTTTGCGAGCGACTCGGTTCGCATGCGATGGCCCATCATTCTCGTGAGCGATCCCTCGACTCGATAGCTTTCCACCAAATAATTCTTATCATTATCTAATAACCATCTTCATTCGATAGACTGGTGCTGTGGATGACGTCTACAAGACCGTTTCTGTTACGGAGGACCCCGAGAAGCAGGCCGAGGGCAAGAAGATTATTGAGCAGCTGGGCGCCCTCAAGTATGAGATGCTGCACGACCGACAGATGACGTATGGACTCCGACTTTCGATTAACAGAAGATACAAATATTAACGGCTATACTCTATAGGCCTCTGGTCGAGGACGGATTCTCAGACGAGACGGCCGCCTACAACAAGGAGCTCGAGCAGCTGGGTAACCCAACCTGGTTCCAAGTCCCCTGGCTGTTTTCCGAATGCTACATGTACCGGTATGTCGCAAATTCAGAAAAAATAATTTCTTGCAAGCTCTATCATACTAAATCACTGCACAGACGCATCAACACATTCTTCACCACGACCCAGCACTGGAAGTCCTACGACCTCTTTGCCCGTCAGAAGATCGACAGCTTCCGAACCTCTCGCAATGCCGTCGCAGAGCTTGCCGCCAGATATGAAGATATCGTTACAAAGATTCGCGCTGATAAGAACATCACTCATGACTCCGAGGCGGAAAAGATTCTCTTCATGGAAATGTGCGAGGTCTGCCTCTGGGGTAATGCGACCGATTTGTCGCTACTCACCACCATGACCTACGAGGATATCCAGAGACTGCAGGGCAGCGAAGCCAGAAAGGCCGCCGAGAAGAATATCCTGGTCAACAAGCTTCCTCAAGCTTATGATCTGCTCAACAAGGCTCGGGCCGAGGGCAAGAAGGAGCGTCGCGTGGACTTTGTTCTTGATAACTCTGGCTTCGAGCTCTACGTCGACCTGGTGCTGGCTGGCTACCTTCTTAACACGGGTCTTGCTACTCACATTGTCCTCCGCCCCAAGTCAATCCCCTGGTTTGTCTCCGATGTTATGCCTGCAGACTTTGCCGCCCTCCTGAGCGCTCTGGCCAACCCCAGGAAATTCTTCGAAGCTCCGACAGAAGAAGAGACGGTCGCGGAAAAGACCCCTGCGCCTCTGTCAGAGAAGGAGGCCCAGAGTCTGTCATTCGTCTTCCAGGATTGGGCGACACAGCATGGCGAGGGCCAGCTGGCTATCCGGCCCAACAGGTACTGGACTGCTGGTGGCTCTTTCTGGCGACTTCCCCATGAAGCCCCTGAGCTGTACGAAGATCTGAAGCAAGCTGAGCTTGTCATCTTCAAGGGCGATTTGAACTACCGGAAGCTGACTGGTGATGTAAGTGACTCCATTATGGCATTATCCACAAAGTCCATTAACTAACGCTTTCTAGGCTTGCTGGGACCCTACAACTCCTTTCACAGAAGCTCTCGGCTCCATGGGCGCTGGATCCGGCGTCAACGTCATGTCTCTACGAACCTGCAAAGCCGACGTCGTTGTTGATCTTCCCGCTGGAAAAGATGAGGAGCTGAGAGCTCTTGAGGGTGGAGGCGGTGACTCTGGCGCCAGGAAATGGGCATGGAGCGGCAAGTGGGCGGTTGTGAGCTTGTCTGAGGGCAAATAAAATGGAAAGTGGTATTATAGCGATATGTTTGTCGAAGAATCTGTTTAAATGGAAAACTGGAAAAGAGGGACTCATAGATGTATAGAGATTATAGAGCCCAAAATGAGGAAAAAGCTATAGATTCAGTATTCTGTGTGTCTTCAAATAAGATAACACTTGGCGAAAGTATGGATACCAATGAGAAGCATCTACTAACATATTCGACTAACTACCTATACAAAGAAACGGACAAATACCCCTTTTCAGATAACTACTACCTACAACAACCCTCAAATCCACCAAAAGAACAACCATCATCATTCTGTTTGCTTACCATTCCCCCACCACTCTCCTATTCACCCCTTCTCAGCATTGTCAATATTTGTAGTCCGGAATTCACCAAATTCTTCGTCCCCTGAATCCATAAGACGGCGGGAGCTCATACGACGGAATATCATAAGACGGAGGCCCATACGTAGGCGGAACAGGGTATCCAGTCGACGAAATCGATGCAGTTGAAGATGTCGCGCTGCTGGAAGATGATTTGGTCGTGGTTGTTGTGTGGAAAGTGGTGGACGTGGCTGAGGGCTGCGTGACTGCGTCGGCGGTGGATGCGTATGAGATGGTGCTTGAATTTGAAGATGAGAAATAAGACGTGGTGGATGTTGAGCTGGCTGGGACGGAGTAGTGTGAGGTGGTTGATGCTTTTGAAGTGGTTTCCGCTAGGGCGGAAGAGTCGATGGAGTTGCTTGATGGAGGAAGGATGTATGAAGTGGTGCTGGTGCTGAGAGATGTAGAGTGGGAAGAATATCCTGTTCCGGTGGGTGTTGCTGTTGTTGTTGCGTTGGGTAGAGTGTAGATGTGGGATGGGCTTGTGGAAGATTCGGTGCAGGAAGTGTATGTGGAGGAGTGGGTGGTGTGGGTGGTTGTGGCGGGTGAAGCTGATGAGTCGGTGGATCCTACGGAAGACGACGAGGAGGAGGAAGAAGAGGAGGAGGAGGATACAGATGAAGATACAGATGAGGAGGTAGAGGAGGTGGAAGAGGATAATAAGGTTCCTGATGGTGTGGTTGTGTATCTGGTTGAGATACTTGAGGTAGATGGTTGACTGGTAGAACCTGTAGATGTTTCTGAAGATGATCCACTGGTGGAGGCGGAAGAAGACCTAGTTGTAGACTCTGTTGACGAGGCGGTAGAAGATTCACTTCCTGAAGTCGTGGACGTTTTGGGGGATATTATACCGGTGCTTGTAGAAGAGGTCTTAGATGTAGATGCTGTTGATGAAGCAGTGGAAGATTGACCACTGGGACTAGAGGATGTTCCCGAAGATGATTGGCCTGTGGTAGTAGAGGTAGTTGCAGACTTAGATTCCGTGGAAGATACAGTGGAGGACTTCCCGGTAGACTCAGACACGGTAGAGTATATGGTTTGCGAGGAAGTCTCAGTCGTAGACTTGGTAGTGTCTGATGGAGTGTGACTGTAACTTTCAGAGTGTGAGTTTCCTGGAACAGTCACAGTCTGCGTAATAGTCGACTTGAGCGTCGTCAGAGTCGTGCTATCAGAAGCTGTCCCTGTTGTGCTCTCAGAGTTGGTCACTGTAGAACTCCCAGATGTCGTCACCGTAGTGCTATCAAATGATGAAGGCGTCTCGCGAGCCTGCGTCGTAGAGGGAAATTTGAAAGTAGTCTCTCGGCTGGAAGTTGAAGTCGAAAGCGAGGTGGAGGAGTGCAGAGAAGAAGATGACGTAGACGGGGTGATTGAAGTACTAGAGAGAACAGCCGAATCCGTGCTTCCTCTGGCAGTGAGCGATCCGCAGTTGTATCCTTGAGAGCAGTTTGATGTGGTGGTTCCAGGGAGTTGGCTTGAGTCGGTGGTGGTATTGGAAGCTCCGGTAGTGGTGGAAGACGAAGTGCTGCTCTTCACGGTTCCCGTGGTGATTGTACCAGTAGTTGTGGTGGTGCTGTATGTGCTTGAAACCACCGATGGTATGGAATACGTAGATTGAGAAGAGCTTGAGCCGGACGAAACAGAGCCAGTGGTAGATGTACCAGTGGAAGTAGACTTAGACACCGTCTCCGTCTCCGTTGTGGACGAAGTAGACAGAGTCAAGGAGGTAGTCGAGGTACAGCTGGTCACGGTTGAATAACACGACGAGGCACATGCGGTGACAGTCTCCGTCTTCGTGGTTGTCACAGTGACGGTTTGGTCCGTGGCAGCAACAAGACTGGCGCTGCTAGCATGTTAGCTTAAGGCCTTCTTCATCTTCCACGAAATCCAGATCAAGCTTACCCAATGCCCATGAGGGCTAGGAGGATCGTTTTATTCACCATGGTGAAAGGCGTTGCAGCGAGAGAATATTATAGCGAGTGTAGTAAAGCGAGTGACTATAAACGAAGGACTGTTTCGATCTGTGTCTTTGCTGTGAAAAGCAGAGTCTTGATCATAAATCTCCCCTGAGAGCTGCCATCTTTTATATGCGTTAGGAGATACCTTACATCATGAAAAGGCCTCCAATAGCACCTAAGATGAGACAACGAGGCCCTCCAGTTCGAGTCCGTATTGCGGCTGCACGCTCCCGTATCCCGACGGATTCGTGCCGTACGCTCATTTCCGCTGGACGTTACTCTAGATGACCCGCCAATGCTCATCATCATCACAAGATGGTAGAATGATGTACTCTACGTCTAAGAACATATCGTATGTCGAGTAACAGCTAGATCCTCTGTTCAACATCACTAGAACCGTTGGTTGGAGTTAATAGCTGCCGTGAATCCGAAGCTATTGTTTCAATCAGGGACATGCTGATGAGTTGCACAGAATGCCACGAGCCGTCTAGCTACACAAGCTGAGAGACACTTTCAGCTGCCGTGGACTGCAGACTCTATCGTAACATCCCCCTATAGATAGCATCTCGATCCTTTCTTTGGCATATACCCCTTTAGTTGTGACAAAAATTAGAGTCTAATAGGCTATAGATCGGTAGGATGAATAATGGCGGCTCCGCCACTCTATCGGGAAGCTTGACGAAAGATATGCGTGTTTCCATTTATTTCTAGTGTTAAGATCTGGGTACCTGCATGAATGCCGTGAATCGAGCCTCAAAGTCCGATCAGATGCTACCCCGAGTCCTTAGCCGAGTCAAGGTCAAATGGGGAGTGGTTACCCACGTATGGAGTAACTCAAGATAATCCGGTCCTGTGAAATAATGAACAGGGAGATTGACTTATCTAAACTTTGATGTGTGCTAATAGGGGAATGTCCCTTTCCTTTTGAGGATTATCGACTTACTCTTACATACTGTGCACATTTTGATCACCGTATCAAAGCTTCACAACATATCATTTCGCCAACAGTACGGCACACCTCGTTGTTACGACATCACTTGTTTCAACATCGCCAGCTGGCATGGGTAAACACAACGGTAAAAGTCTCAGACACGTGGGCAGTTCCCAGGTGGCGCAGTATATCGTCACCGTTTAAAGTCGTGTTGAAATAAAAGACATTACGACAAGCCACCATCGCATGGCTATATCGCATGGCCATGGTCGTTCTTGTTCAACTCGACTTGATGCGATCGTGACACACCGGCTGAAGGCCAATCTAGCATGTATGCCCCTATTGAGGGGATTCGTCTGATTACGCGATATTCTATCTATGCTCGTCACATATAGAAAAGAGCTACGAGACGTACCTGAAGATAACCATATTTGTGCGTTAGTAGTACAACACAGCATCATGTACACTGGGTCACACAGTTGAGATGGTAAAAGGGATACGATCTATGACGGTCACACATGGAAGCAGAAGGAATGGCACAATTTATTTCATAATCTTCAAGATTCCTACAAAGAGCCTACCTCAGATTCGCATCATAGCTCAAAGCACTGGGTTACACCATCTTACAAGGCAGCTTTGAGAATCTTGAAAGCGTCTTCCCGGTCTCCCTTGAAACGCTCTTCAGCAGTTGCCCAGTTGATGACCTTCCAGATGTTCTCCACATATGCAGCTTTGCCGTTGTGGTACTAATCAATGAAAGTTTAGCCAACCGTGGTTCAATTAGAAGACCCTGACGAAATGAAGCTCACCTGCAGGTAGTATGCATGTTCCCACATGTCGATACCCAAGATCGGGACTTCTCCGCCAACGACGGGATCCTGGTCCTTTGTAGTCACAATTCGCAAGGTATTGCCGTCTTTGACCAACCAGCCCCAGCCACTTCCCTGGAGGCCAAGCAGGGCCTTTCCCATCGCCTCCTTGAAACCATCCAAGCTGCCCCAGGTCTTGTCTATTTCAGCAGCCAAAGTAGGGGCGCTGGCGGGATCTGCGTCGGCAGATGAGGATGGCGACAGGTTCCTCCAGAATAGAGAGTGGTTGATGTGGCCACCACCGTTGAATTTGATGGCAGCCTGCAGAGCAATCTGTGAAGGGACGTCATTGGCTGTGATGGCGGTGGAATAGGTCTTGAGGGCGTTGTTCAGGTTGGTAACGTAGGCTTGGTGATGCTTGCTGTGATGAAGCTCCATGATCTGACGGGAGATGCTCGGCTCAAGGGCCTTAGGAGTAGTTAGCAGGATGTAGCACCTTGATGGACCAGCAGCCTAGGCGGGCTCACATTGTAGGCATATGGCAATGCCGGCAGTGAAAAGGTGCCAATCGACATTGTGGGCTCGAATGAGTCGGTAAGAGGTTCTTGAATCTTGACACTGGCAAACTCAGGCTTCGAAGGATCTGGAGAAGAAGAGTAGCAACCAAGAGGCAGCAAGGAGAGAGCCGTCAGGAGAATGACCCGATACGCCATTTTTGTCTATTTAACACGGCCAGAGAGGGGGTCAGCAAGGCGTGATCAACAATACCGCGTGCGAATTACTAATGCAGCAAGCATCACGAATAGAATTCAGTCGTCATCCATGTACTCGTAAGTCCTTCTCCATCAAGGTTCTCGCTCAGATCACCGGGGATGTGCGTTGGAGATTCGGGAGCATTTCCGCTCAAACTTGCTCACCCTTCGGTTACCGTATGGGGAAAGGAGGCGAGAAATGCGGCGCCATGATTGGGCCACTCGGCACCGTTTCAAGTAGCTTACATACATTGACGGCTCTGTATTATTCTTCTCAGCCACCGTTTGCGTCGCAAAGGGATGAGATGAGATGAGCCGCCATGAAACAAGCTCGCATTGGCTTTGTCATGTGGCATGAACAGGGCCATTGAACGATTTGCAGAGCGCTTCTCTTTGTATATAAAGGCACTGTTTGGGTCTGGAACAGAGCCCGAACCCACCAGCCCTTTCTCACCAACTCTTGATTATCAAAAAAGCACCCAACCAACACCACATCGAATACTTCATCATGTGCGGCCCAGAATTCACCAACAAACCCCGTGGAGGCGCACTTGCGGCCCTCAGTTCGCCAGATGATGCCGGCCAGCTAAGAACCATTTGCGGTGACCTCGCCTTTCACACTCCAGGCCGTCCAGAGAGCAACGAAGCAACGCATGCGAGACTGACGCCAGACGCTGCCTACGACGCAAGAACGCTGTCAAATCTCCATGTTGTTATTCAGTAGGTGCTCACTTGAGGCCCCCGACGGTTTCGATGCAGCTAACTTTGCCACACAGTTCCAGCGGCGACTTGACGAGGAGAGTGGAAGATTGCGGCACGTTTCAGCAGTTTCAATTTCCAACGACGGCGGAATCATTCAACAAGGCTTTTATTGAACTGCCACTCGATAAACCGCTCTCACTTGAGGTTGGTAACGATGGAATCATCGGTCGCAGAGTATCGCTGTACTCCCGCTCGGTTCCCAACCACATGGTAGCCGAGGGTATCGTGGGATTCAATTTCCTCAGCATGGCTCAGCCATCTCTCTAGGCTATGCATTGAGATGGAGCATTGTCGAATATGTCAGAGACATCAAGGTTCTGATGGAGACACCGGCTAGGACACTTGGTGCAGGGCTGGAACTTGCACCTTGATGGCCAGCCAGGATAAGAAACAGGGTAATGGCTCGGACCGTTTAATATTGTGCACCCTTGGAAAAGAAGTGTTCAAAACAAGAGGGAATTGAAAACAGATTCCTCACCTATTATAGAAAGGATATGTATAGATGGCGATGGTTTTGAGTTTTGATAGGAGTCTGGAGTAAAGGCACGGGTTTAGATGCCGGGACCCCGCAACGTGGCTTCACAATCACGTTAGAACTGTGGATTTTGACAAGCGGAATTCGGTAGCATAGTCAATGGAGCACTAACAGTCAATTGAGAATTAAGACTCGGGTTTAAAAGTTTTCTCCGGTAGGATGAAGATGCTATTCAACATGGATCGTTTGCAACGTCGAGATGAGAAGGACAATGGCGTTTACGCTTTAATCAGCGAAGGATCACGACTCCGAGTGCCGAGCCGGAGCATTTCATGTCCGAATTCCTCATGGGAGAAACAGTACCTGGAGCTAGCGTCATCTTGCACCTTGACAGGATGTAAGCATCAGCAATCTTCATTCTCGTCAGCATCACACCATGAGATGTGCTCCCATCAGATAGACTACGATCACTTCGAATAAACGTGCTTTTGACCTAAGGAGAAGAGAAACGACAAACGACAACTACCAGAGGTTGTGTCGCCCTACAACGACACAAGTCTCATCGGCGGAGTTAGGAGTCAAATATCCGAAGCCGCCTTACGTGATCATCAAAGGAATCGAGCTGCATTCGAGATCGCAACTACAGAGACAGACAAGCCTTTAGACCTTCACATATTATTTTTAAATATTAAAACGCATCATGTCAACTCCAGCTAAACCTCAAAACGTGTGTCGGGGATGCAGATCAAGAAAGAAGCGATGCGATGTGAGACTCACAAAGAGCAACCAACAACCGCCTTACTAATACACAATACCAGGGCAGCCGACCGTCTTGCTCATCTTGTTCCACCAGAGGTGAGCTCTGTTACTATGAGAGAAGCAACAGACACAATGTCCGTCATGGACAGGTTTTGAGTCGTACAAATGGAAACACACATCATGATTCCGGCCTTCCAACCTGGAATTCCTGGCCGATGGACGAGATCGACGCGTTGCTGGGGCTTGAAACCAATGAGGTTGCTCCGCCACTAGAAGATTCGTTTGAGTGGATGTTGTCAAACAATGAGCCTCTAGCAATTGACGTAAATACTTGTGGCCCGGAAAGACAAAATCCTATTGTAGCTCAAGCTACTGAACTGCCAACACCGCCAGCATCGGACCCGAAGTTACCGGATTTACCAGAGCTGCCAGACATATTGCAGCTAGTCGAGTTGTTCTTTGAAAAGTTCTACCGTTACTTTCCTATACTTCACAAGGAGGCCATCCTATCCGCCCTCAAATCACACGGGGCAGAAGGCATTCCACCAGTTTTGCTCTATGCAATCATTGCCGTTTCAGCAGGTGCCCATCCCAACCAGCGGTTTCGGAAATTACAACAGATCTGGTATGAGGAAGCAAAGTGTCGAGTCTCAAGAGAAATACGAGAGCCGGACCACGTGCTCCAAACTATGCAAGCTGCCGTCCTAGTCGTCTATCTTGGACTAGCATATGTCGACTATTCCACCTCGATAGTGATGCTTGGTGAAGCTTGGAGGAAGACTGTTGCCATTGGCTTTGGCGACACCTTGCGAAACATGATTGTGAAGACCCTAGGAACTCAAGAAAAAGCAAAGTGGATAGAGAAGGAAGAGATTATAAGAATCTCATGGATTCTCTTCATTATGGATCGCGGTATGTGCTTTCCTATCGGATTGATGCATGCGATTGATGATCGGCGGATGAAGATTGAGTTTCCAATGGCGGAACGCGACTTTCAGTCTGACCAGGTGCCTGCGCCTCGATGCCCGAATCGGTTTACCTATAACATGGACAACTTGATTACTGCAATGAGAGACAGGAGCTCACGAGGCTCGGCAACCCAACTGCAGTATCTCATTCTGGGATACGCAATGCTAGGGCGCATTAGCGAAGCGCTCGACCCTGCTGCTGACGACGACGAGGATGGGCGCAAAGAGCGAATAGATGTCCTCTGCACGCAGCTTGCCAAGATTCGACTGATGCTTCCTCGCTCTGCCACGGAGCTCTCCATGGCCAATTACGACGAGTTTATAGAAGTGATTTGGCTCAACGTCATCTTGAATGCATGCACGATTCTTTTGCATCACCGACCCCTTCAAGAAGGAGAATCCCTCGACGATGCGGGAACAGAGTTGGCTAAGAATTGGCCGCTCTGTGTCGCTGCTGCACGGAACACGATATCCGTTCTTCGAGATGCTTCTCGCGTATCCGTCGACTTTGTGAGCAACGCGCACTTCCCGTGTCTGCTGTTCACTAGTTGCAGGATACTCATGACGGAGTATATCTGCCCTTCGAGATATTGCGAAAAAGCCAAACCGGCGGATGGTGTTAGTTCGCCCCCGGCTCGTGATCCGAAGCTACGTGAAGACCTGGAGGTTGTTACCATGACATTTTTCAGGATGAGGGAAGTATGGCAAGGTCTGGGCCAGAAGTTTAGCAAAGGAATGCACTTTTATCTGCACCAAGGGGAGGATTTCGCGCGCAAGACAAAGGCCGGCGGTGCGCGGAGTCTGCTCGGGGTATGCGACAGCTGGACCGTAATTCCAGACGACTATGAGCTTACTATTCCAAGTTGAAGAAAAATGAATATGAACATGGTTTGTAAAAGACTGATGTTCTTTGGGGAGTCTATTGCGTATCTATGGCTTAATGAGATTCGGCATTACACACCTCTATATCCTAGCTTGATTCCCTTAGAGTACGAGCTGAGTTTTGGTATCTCCAACAAGACGACCTCCAGTAGTCTCAATAATCGCCCCCGTAGCAAAAGAATCCTTCATCAAATAGACATAAGCCTCAGCTACTTCTTGAGGCGAAGCAATCGTGCCTGTAATGGTCTCCTTCCTGAAGCTGTCTAGCACTGCCTCCCTGTGCTCTTTTGGGATCATGTCGAGCAGTTCCGTTTCAACGCCGCCGAGCATCACGCAGTTGCATCTCACAGGCCGCAGATCGACCGCAAGACCACGCGAAAGGCCTTCAGTGGCGCCTCCAGCGGCAGCAATGATGGACCAGTTGGGTAGCGGGCGCCAGGTGTTTGTTCCGCCAGTCAGGGTGAATGAGCTTTTCACTCCCTGGTTGATGTACTTGTTCAAGTACTTTGCAATAATAATGGCGCCTGTGTTACGAACTTGAGATGTGGCGTGAATCTTCTCGACAGTTACGTCGCTGAGACCGCCGGTGTTTAGAGCATCGCCAGCTGTGTGAACCACATGGTCGAGCTTCCCATCCTTGGTCGCGAATTCCAATAGCTGGACAACCTGTTCTTCAATGGTAGCGGGGTTTCCGAGATTGCACGTCTTGGCAGATAACAGCTTGTCCGCGTCTCCGAGGTTGGCTGCCTTGATGTGCTCCTTGAGACGAGAGACGGCGTTGTCCAACTTGGACTGGTTGGAGCTGCTGATGATGACTTGAGCTCCGTGTTCGAGAGCTGCTTCGGCAACACAAAAGCCTACGCCGGAAGAGCCGCCGAGGACAAGGACCCGGTGGCCTTGAAGCTTGTTGACGTATTTGAGGACGGCCATGGTGATAGTGAAGAGATGCTAGAGGTTTGCTGTGAGAGTGTTGTATTCAAGGAATCGGATCTGTTGTTTCAAGTAGTGTCTACATCTTGGCTGGATCAACTCTTCTATATATACTTACAAGCACTCATAGTAACTATCCGTGTTATATCCAATGTCCTTCATATCTCCCTCTTGGTGGAGCTTGTCGGCGCTTTGTCTTAGCGGCGGCGACGGACCGCTAGCGTCGCCGCTCTGATCGGATCCGCTCGATTGGATGCTGACCAGCCGGAATATTAGAAATAGAAGACGTTGTGGAATGAATAAGGCTATGCGGGTGGCCGATTCAGATGTATTAGAGGCAAAGGGCTGTATAAGTCGAAAAGATACTGATTAAAGGTGCACGTAATGGTCCTTTTTGAAGAGCTGCTTGCCGCCCATGCATAGAAACAGCTTAATATACTCCGTCCGGAGTATGCTCATGGCATATCACAGGGTGAGAGACCGTGACTCCAGTCTCTGCTCATTCCTCTACGATTTGAGAGGTAGCCCTCAACAGCTGAAAGTAAGAATGGCTCATTTGATGAACTCTTCGCTCCAATTGTTCGGACGTCTATTGATCAACCGTACTATGGATGACGGGAAGAGCTCAGCTGAATGTTACATTCATGAAGAGGGGTTCCCCGCAACGGTACACACACAGGGCACCCTTGCATCAGCATTCTCATTGTACGAATACCGATCCAGTAGTACCTGTCAGGGCGCAATGCTGCGTTCATGTGTTTCGAACATGACAAGGCTCGGTGGCGTTGCTTAGAATGAGGCTGCACAGCCTTGGACGCCTTTTTAATCCCCAGCAGTTGACCAGCGCACAAACCTGACAACTTCCTAACTTCCTAGCCTCAATCCTCCCTTGAATACTGCTGACCAATCCTATTGAGGAGGCCTCACAGATCGTCGGATCTCCGACGTGCCAACAACTTCAATATCTTACCGGTCAAGGCTCATACGCAGAATTATACACCGCTCAGACTACTGAGGGGGCTGACAATCCAGGCCTTTGCCTTGATGGTGCATGCACATGAAATTGCCTCGCTTTTTGGGCCCCGGGCGTGAGATTACGCGCAAGGCGCCCTGTGAACTCGTTGAGCGGCATAGAGAGGTTATCAAAACATCTCACCTACCGGCTGGCACAGCTAGGTCGCCAAGCCGAGGCTTCGAATGTCCAGCTATAAATCCACAGACTATACGGTAGGATGGATTTGCGCACTCCCTCTCGAGCGCGCCGCGGCAGAAGCGATGCTAGACTGCAAACATGGAGGTTCGAAAAGCAGCCAGTACACGCTTGGCAGTATCGGTGACCATAACGTTGTTATTGCCTGTCTGCCAGCGGGTTTGACCGGAACCAATGCTGCTGCCACCGTCGCGGCCAAGTTGATGTTGCAGTTTACGTCTATCCGATTTGGTCTTTTGGTGGGCATTGGAGGAGGAGTCCCGAGCAGAGAATTCGACATACGGCTTGGAGATGTAGTAGTCAGTCAACCACGTAACGGATATGGGGGAGTGGTGCAGTACGACTTTGGTAAAACTCGCCCTGGAGAGTTCGAGACGACTGGCTTTCTCAATACACCTCCGATTGTCCTGTTGAATGCACTGTCAAAGATACAAGCGAATCATCTGTCTGGAAATAGCAAGTTCTCGCAATACTTGCAGAGGATTACTCACCAGCTTGGGGTCATGCCCGACGACACCAAAATTGACATGTTGTTTGACTCGAGCTATGAGCATGCGGATGGGCCAACATGCGAGAATTGCGACGACGAGCAACTGGTACACAGAAAGCCTCGGAACCAAGATATTGTTATTCACTACGGTACAGTAGCCTCTGGAAATCAGGTTATAAGAGACGGCATCACTAGAGATAAACTAAGCTCGAAGCTCGGAGGGATCCTTTGTTTCGAGATGGAAGCGGCAGGACTTATGAACAGTTTTCCTTGTCTGGTCATACGAGGCATTTGCGACTATGCGGATTCACACAAGAACAAGGCTTGGCAACCTTACGCTGCGTCAGCCGCAGCTTCTTATGCTAGAGAAGTGTTGGCGGCTGTTAATTCAGACCAACCATCAATAGCTCGCATAGTTGATGATACTACAAAGGCTGTATGATTGGATTATTCTCACGATGAGAGAGAAATTTTGAGACTGACTTCACTTCTCGTTCATAGGAAATGCTTCGAGCTGAGATTGATTCCAATATTGATACCGTGGATTTGAGCTGGTTTCTCTCCATTTTGCCAGCAATAGATCAAGGAGAATATGATTTCGATCATCCATCACCAGACTGGGAGAAGCCAGAATATTATTGGATTTTCAGAAATGCGGATTATAAAGAATGGGACACCGGTGACTCTTCTCGAATCTTGTGGCTAACTGGGCCGCCCGAGTGTAACATACGCAAGGCGACGTCCTATATCTTACATCGAGAGATGGAGAAGTCATCAAAGACACAGCGACTCGTGTTACACTTCTTCTGCTCCGCAGCCTCAGTAAAAGGGTCATCTATGGCAATATTCATCAGAGCTCTTGCCCATCAAATTGTCTCGACTTCACCACAAACTAGGCAGATATCAATCATTCGGAAATTTCTAAGGAGCATTTTAAGCACTAGCTTTAAAAGGATATCTCCAAATGTACTGCAACGATTCTCATTGAGGGACTCGAATTCTAATATGAAGAACTTGCTCGAGTCTCCAGATGACAGCCTATGGGCAGCTCTATGGGCCATCATGCCGACAGAACAGAGTCCGGAATTATCTATCGTCATTGATGGGATCGAACATATTCGCGACCGGAGAGGCAAATTCGTTCGGAGAATCCGCGAATTTGTCGAGGACCTACAACGAACGTCCAAAGCCAAAATTTTACTCACTAGTGGGCTAGAATCTGATACGGCGCAAATATTCAATGGCTTGCCTCATGTCGAATATGATAAGGAAAGAAAAGGTTTGATTCAAAATCTTGTGTCCATACGCATCTGAATCTGCTCTAATATACTATAGCATGTCTTTCCAGCCTTTGCTTCGTCAACACGCGCTTTAGCAAAATCGTAAAGGCATCCGAGGGCACCTTTGAGTGGCTTTGGGACCACGCACAATACAATGCATGGTCGAAACCAAGCGTCTCCCGTGTGTTGCTGATCCAAGGGAAACCTGGGAGTGGGAAAAGCACTCTTACACGGTATTTCAATGAACACATACTTGAACGAGAACCAGCCGCAGGATCAGCCGTCGTAGCCAGATTTTTCTACAGCTATAGGGAGGATATTCTTCAGAGAAGCCATTACAACATGCTACGGTCCATCATCCATGATATATTATATCAGGATGAAGCCTTCTTTTATCATGTTCAACCAGAATATCGTCTCCAGCCTTGTAGTAACACTGGCGTCATTTGGGAATATGAGTCGTTAAAACGTACTCTTAAATCCTTACGCGACTACTCCTTGCGGCGACCACTCTATCTAATCATTGATGCAGTGGATGAATCTGAATACGAGGATAGACGCAATATTCTCAATCTTTTGTTTCAACTTTGTGCGGAGATGAAACATGCTGTCGTGAAAGTATTCATAACGAGCCGGCCAGTGGAACAGCTCGACGCCCGCCAGAAGAATGTCAACAACATAATACAACTACACGAAGAGACCGTGTCTGACATTTCCCGCTTCGCGCGCTCTATGTTAGACGACCTGCATATCTCGCGTCTCCTCGCTAAAGCTACAGATTTCATTATCAAGAACGCACACGGCGTGTTCTTATGGGTGAAGCTTGTTGGAGATCAACTGAAAGCTTCCATAGAGGTCGGTGATTCTGAAGACGTCATTTTTCGATGTCTCGAACAGCTTCCAACCGAATTGGACGACTTCTACAAGCTGATGTTTAAGAATTTGAACGAGAACAAACCATATATTCTAGAATCAAAAACCATGTTTCAAATCGTTCTCTGGGCAGTGCGACCTCTAGCGGTAAACGAGTTACTGCACGCCTTGGCCATGTCGCGTCTTGCGGATATCGAATCTGACCTTTCCGATGTTGTCTTTGACGGGCGAATCCCAACTAAGACACGCATCACTCATTGCGGAGGAAATTTCTTGGAAGTCAAGCAGCCTAATGGCGCCTCTTTAGCAAATGCCCGTCCCAGCACTTCGTACCGTCGAACTAATAAGTCTATTGGGAATGAGGTTGTTCAGGCCATGCATCAAACCGTGCGCGATTTCTTCCTCAGCTCCAGCGGATGCGTAGCAAACTCAGAGTTGCGAATGAGCAATGACGACGACGCTCACATCTTCATGTCTAAAATCTGTATTCGCTATCTCATGCTCTGCGTTGCCTGCACTACTTTAGCAAAGACACTACCTACTCCCGAATCGTGGACTTTGGAGCACTTTTACGAGTACGCCAAATATTTGCAAAAAAGACCGTTTGCAAAATATGCTCTGTGTTTCCTTAAGCATCATATGAGTCACAGTCGTCAAGACACAAGGGTTTCGTATCTTGCTATTCGGCTAACAAAGAGCCTGACCGGCAAACCATCGTCTTACTTGTTAGACAGCTGGGTATTATCGAATATGGGGACAAGGGTCCAAGGTTCACATGCCAATGAGCACGAAAGAAAAGCAATGGAATTCAGGGCTCAAGCCTTACACGCCGCAGTTTGGAATGACTTTCCTGTGGCCGTCGAGATCTTGTTGACAGCTGGGACCAACATCAACTCGAGGTGCGAGAAAGAGCGCACATTTCTGTCATTGGCAGCCGAGAGAGGACATGAAGCCGTGGTAGATTTGCTACTCGCACATCATGGCATTGAGGCTGATACAAAAGACATAGATGGGCGGACGCCGCTCTCGTGGGCTGCAGAAAAGGGCCACAATACGATTGCTGAGATGCTGCTGGCCCGCAATGATGTTGCGCCTGACTCAAAAGATATGGATGAGCGTACACCGTTATCGTGGGCCGCCGAACAAGGACATGGATCTGTGATACAAATGCTGCTTGCTTGCAATGACGTTGACGCTGATTCTGTAGACAAATCGCAACGGACACCGCTCTCAAGGGCGGCGGAAAAGGGGCATAAGATCATTGCCGACATGTTGATCCAGCATAATGCTGTTGCTACTTCGAGAGATGGACACGGACGGACACCGTTATGGCTGGCGGCAGAACAAGGGCATGAAGAAATACTAGAGTTGTTGCTTGCCTTGAACAACGGCGAAGCCGATGAAAGCGATAGATATGGACGAACAGCACTGTCGCGAGCGGCTGGGCGAGGGCGCGATACCATTGTGAAACTTTTGCTCAACCGCAACATTGCCGAAGCAGACTCAAAAGACCAATACAACCGGACGCCTTTATCATGGGCAGCTCGGCAAGGGCATGATAGCATAGTGGAATTGCTACTTGAACGCCACGATGTCGAGCCAGACTCAAAGGACTTTGACGGCAGGACGCCGTTGTCATGGGCAGCGTGGCATGGGCAACAAAACGTAGTCAGGCTACTTCTCGATCACAAGAATGGCGTTCAAGTAACGTCAGAAAAGAAAAATAAACGAAAGCTGTTGCTATCGAAGTTTGTACGGTATTACAAAGGCGCCAAGAAGCGCTTAATTGGCCGCAAAGGCGTCGAAGCCGATTCAAGAGATGATTATGGCCAAACGCCACTATCCCGAGCCGCTGAGCAAGGACATGAAGCCGTGGTAAAGCTGCTGCTTGATCGCAAAGACGTCGAAATCAATTCAAGAGACACGAAAGGGTGGACACCTTTATCCTGGGCGGCTGATCAAGGGCACCATGATGTAGTAAAGCTATTGCTTGCTTATAAGAAGATTGAAGTCGACTCCAGAGATACTTCTAGACGAACACCTTTGTCTCGAGCAGCTGAACAAGGGCACCGGGACGTGATGGAATTATTGCTTTCCCGCAATGAGGTTGACGTTAATTCGAGGGACGAGGATGGATGGACACCACTATTCTGGGCAGCTAGGCATGGGCATCAGGCTGTGGTGAAGCTACTTCTTACACATAAGGGTGTGAAGACTGATATAACAGATGTATCTGGACGGACACCATTATCATTGGCTACCCGAAATGGACATGAGGAGGTGAAGCATTTACTTGGTGCAACTCCTCTCATTTCATGAAAGCGGTATATAGAAACAGGGCATAATAATAATATATTAAATCTCTATATATTTCGTTACCCCTTGTCACCTATTCATATTCAGTCCTTGGTAATGACGCTTCTCCGATATTCAGGCTTTCATACCAGAATTTACAGGTATTGTCGGTAATCAAATCTGACAATCGGCAGTGCGGTTAAAGACGTTGACCCTATCTCTTTCATACCCCAGTAACTGTCAGCCCAATAATTCGGATTGGTTACCATTTATTCAGGGGTAGACTAAAGACAGCAACTTTCGACGAAACTAGCTCAACCGTTTCTGCTTTACTCGTATTTTCCAATCTTATGTATGGCCAGCCCGTGTTGTAGTTAGTTCGGCAATTCACGAACGACCCGATACGAATCATTTTGCTCATTCTTGTCTTGTTTAATTGGAAAACAGACTAGGCGTTAATGCTTACAGAACGCTAAGAGAGCTTGACACCGTGGCGCGCAGTGATAACATGCCAACAGCGAGCTATTGTGAATCCTTCAACAAGAACTTGCTTATGAGTGAGCGATGGAATGCGTTTTCCCCAATTCGCCATGCGGGGTGCCAATGGTGAGAGCAGAATCTTATTTATAGATGCATCAAGAACCAACAGCTATAACAAGCTTGCCTTTGTTGGTTCAATGCTTGGTCATATACTATCCTGCTCTCGGCAGAATCTCAAGACGCAAACTTCAGTCTCTCGTGTGCGATGAGTGTCAAGCCCCCCCTAAGCGCTAATCACGGGTGAATGAAATTAAGTTCAAAGCTTTCCTCAAGCTATCAGCTGATGACATCCAAGGGGAAGTCCTCATATATAGTTAGACGATAGGAATGCAATAGAGCACAATCGATTGACACATTGTTTCACTCATCTTTAACAGGATTGCTCTTGTGACTTATATCCGAAACAGCGACATCATGAACGTCAAGGCGAAATCCTTCAGCGAAAAGATCATTCCTCTTTCGGCGAAAGACCAATGGCGGCCCATTGACAACATTCGCACGTTGGTCTTCATCGTTGTCCGCGATATTCTCGATGGAGAGCTCATGAGGGTGTCTCTGGATAAGCTAATTAGGAACCATATACCTATCCTTGGAGCACGAATCAAGCCCAGCGGAGTCGATGGCTTACTTCAATATCATCTAATCACTCCCTTCCCTGATAATCACGAAATATTCGGCTGGTCCACCAGCAATGTTGCTTCAACGCTCGAAGAAGCCAATCTTGTGCCAGAACATAATCCACAAAGAGGCATCACCATCTTACAAGATGTGACTGTTATGGAACGGCGTTGGATACCATCCGACTGGCCCGTCAGACGCGACCAAGACAAGCCAGACACGCCGCTCTTGCTCGTCCATCTCACATATTACAAAGATGCCACGATTATTTCTCTCAATTTACTACACTGTGTAAGCGACCAGATGGGCTTTGGCAGCCTCATCACTTCCTGGATAGATGTTATGAAAGGCAAAGAACCCCAACCTTTTATCGAATTGCCAGAGGACGGCCTCGACGGCGACAAGGACATTACTTTCAAAGAGCTTCACAAAAAATACCACTATCGGTTGAGGACCAAGAGAGAACGAGCGGAAGTACTGATAGGAATTGTCCCCGAGCTCGTTGCTCGCCCAAAGGAGACGAGATGCACTATTTTCATACCTGTGGGTATAGTCAATGGACTACGGGACAAATGGAGGAAAGAGTTAAAGGCAAAACATGGCTCTGACGCAGCAAATATTACAAATGGAGATGTACTTGTCGGGATTGTAGCCAAGGTATGTGATGCCCAGTCTTGTGATGAAACATCTGGATGCTAATGCCGTCCTTTAATATCTAGTTCGCCAACATGCACCGTAAAAGGCCCAAGAAGCAAGTCGTCACCGGTCCAGTAAACCGTGAGTCTAAAACACATATATAACATAAACCTCCTCCCCATCACCGCCCAACTAACATCAAATTTCTCCAGTCCGCGGCTACCATCCCCTCCTCCCCAAAAACACTCCCTACCTCCACAACGCCCTCATCTTCGCCGTCTCCCACACAGCAATCAGCCGTTCCAAGCCCCCAACCTCCGAAATCGCCTACGGGCAACGCCTCGCCGTGCTCGACACCCTCAAGCCAGACAATATGGAACGCGGTCTAGCAGTGACACGAGAGCTCCGCTTGAGGAACATCCCGATGCACATCTGCGAGCCGTGGGAATTCAGCTACGGACCGACGAACTGGTGTAACGCGTGGCATGGCATCGAGTTTTCCGCGGCCAGCGCAAATAAGACAGGGGAAGAAGTTGCTGAAAGGAAAGACAGCGCGGTTGCTGAAAGGAAAGACAGCGATGATGCGAAGACGATGGATGGAGGTGATTCAGCGCCTATTATTTTGGGACATTCGTCGGAACGGAACCATCCTAATCGGCGTAAGTGGTTCATCTCTTTGATTTAAATGGTTCTATTTTCTTTTCTGACTTGATTTGTGTGTTTAGTGAGTGCTTTTATCATGTCAAAGGCCGAAGGAGGATATTGGGTCGACTTTGCGGCGCCGAATAAGGGCATGGCGGCCGTAAAGGCGCTTTTGGAGAGAGATCCTAACCTGGAGACGATATGATGTTGTTTGTGCGTTTTTGTTTTACCTAGATGGCCTTGATATAATACCCAGGTCGCTTTGGTTGAAGGAGTATTTCAAAGTGGTCGATTAGGAGATGCTTCATGTAGATGGATGTTACTCTGCCCGTTTTACGTACAGCAGGAGAATAGATACTATATAGTTACGCATCAGTCCAACCGAGGAGCTGCTTGGAGAAGCCTCCTCCATTATGCGATAGACTGACTAGACATTCTTACTCAAAGGGCACGGTGCAAGGAAAGGAACAAGTTGGATGAATCTGATGCTTCTGATATATAGCAAGGGATATCAAGTAATAACCAATCCACACGGCCGTAACCGCAACCACCCTCTGAACAAAGCCATGGTCAGAGAGAAAAAAGAATAACAATAGTGCAAACCAAACTCCGGCTAAATGCATTCCGACTTAAACAGGTATAACAACCAAACCAATGCTCCAATGCTTGAAAAGGGAAAAAAAATATGCCAACGCCTAGAAACCATGCATGCTCTGCTCTCGCTTCTCTCTCTCTACCAGCCATCTCCAAACGTCATCATCTGCGAACACTCCTCTAGCCTATCAAGGCCCTTCTTGATGGTCCTCGTCATAGCATCTATCCTCTCAAACGCAAACATGTCAAAGTGGTGACCGTCCACATCAAACACGTCGCAAAACATCTCGTCGTCGTAATCGCCCCAGCCGAGCAACTCGTCCTCTCGGTTCAAGTCCAGCCCAACCATGCGACCATCCTTTGTCGGCACGTATTCCTTTGCGCGCAGCAACACCACCCGTGGCCGTCGGTTGTAGAGTCTTCCAGACCACTCGGGAAGACGCCATTGTCGGACCATGCGCACAGCCTCCGCCATGCATCGCCTGGAGTGGATCTGGTTCTGCGTCAGGCCCTCTCGGTCTGTCGAAGCTTCGTCCGACGACGTGTCTTCTTCGCTGGAGGACTCGTCGTCGACCTTGAGGCCACGAATCTTGATTTTGGGCATTTCGACGTCGGGAAACCGCTTGACCGGAGGTCCGGATGTGGGCACGAGAGGGACGTAGCCTGTAGACCTGGACTTGCCCGGGTAGATGCTGTCGATCATGAGGATGCCCGACACTCGCACGACGTCGTCGTCTGCCAGCTGTCGCGCAACCTCCATGCTCAGCAGGCCACCCAAGCTCCAGCCACCGAGCATGATGCTGATTGTGCCCTCGTGATTCCTTCGCCTGGCGGGAAACTCGTCTTCCTGCACGGTCTGTCGGATCCAGTTTGCATAGGTGCGGCCCATCTCGGGGATGCCGCCCTCAAAGACCTCGCCGGTGTAAAAGTAGGGGTTGTGGACGCCATAGACGTAGCGGCCGAGAATCTCCAGGCAGTGATAGGCAAAGGTGGTGCCGCCGCCATCGTGGATGAGGAAGACGGGCGTGTTGTATGAGGGCTGATCTGGCCGAGCCCAGTCTTCCGGCTGGATCAGCTCTGGGTTGGGACCGCGCATTGTTGGTGGATGGCTATCGATAAGCCTGAGCTGAGCTAGTCGTTTTGTTGAGACGCGCCAAGAAGGACAATGACAGTGACAATAGCTGAGAGATCGGCGACAGATTAAAGGTTAAAGGAAGAGGTGCCAGAGAGGACAGCAGAGACAGAAATAGTAATGGAAAAGTCAAAATCACAATAAACAAGCTCGAGTGACTGCAAACGGCCCAAGTTCCGGTTCCCCAGGGTCCAGCAATTAGCCTCGCTTATCAGTGGATCTCAAGCTGGGCGTTGTTGGGGTGAAGCCGCAGTTGTGCAGGCGAGGCTAAAATCTCAACGGTTTTGCTGTGCTGCTTCACAAAAGCTCTCCGTAACCAAACAAACACCTGACCTGTTTGCGGTGGAAGAGAAAATAGCAGCTTTAAGGCAGATAAAATCACCCGAAGCCGAATGAATAGAAAAAAAATATCTCTCATTCGGCGATTTTTAATCACACAAGACAAGTGAAAAATGAAACGGCCCCCCGTAAGCCGGCGAATTTAACGGGCCAAGGGAGCCGGTCTAGACGAAGTCAATAGACGAGCCTCGATAGGATTTTTGTTGGGTCCACCGAAGAACTCCGAGACGTCACCCTGACCAATGTAAATGCGAGTAGCAGCAGTGGTTCTTGTTCTATTTGCGGGGGATCAAGGATGCCAGATGATAGTATGAGAGGAGAACAAGAACGAGCCTAAGTACGGAGTATATAGAAGAAGGGAATGCAAACGGAAAGCTGGCGTTTCTCGAGGGCCTTTTTAAGCTCGTGGCTGGCTTGAAGAGGCCTTTTGCGCATCTCTGATCTGACAAGCAGTAATGCGGAGCAAATACTACTCATTGCCGAGCATCCAGGGATCTGGCTGACGGGACGCAATGGCTATGCTTCAACTGCCTGGCATGGTAGGGATTCTCTCGATTGTGCCATGTGAGCCGCCTTGTGTCAATTCAATCGAGCTTCTGAGACCCTTGTGCGAATCTAAGCACAAATGTCCCCTCGAGATGCATCGTGCAGATGGAATCGTGTGTCGTCTTCGGAGTCCGAACTCAAAGAAAGTCCCAGAAGAATGGCTGAATCCTGGGGGAACAATTGGTCCTCGCAACTATAATCCTCCGGACTCACACACACTCACACATGCCCCAGACTCTGGCACCAACCAAGATTGCGCGATTGACAACTCATCTCCTGCATATGTGTGTCCCGTCTCTTTCTGCATCTCTGCATCTCTGCATCTCTGTACGCACAAACAAGGTATTGCCACTGGTATGCGATTCACCCAACAAAAAAAAACTGAGCCTTCGGCCATGTGGGCCCCATGATCTCCGCCGCGATTTCACACCCGCTTTTGAATTCCAGTTTGATTTCCAAGGTTCTCTTTACCTTGGTAGATTACACAAGGCGGCGGTTCGCCAAAGCGCACTCCGCGACTCCGGGCCAAAGAAATTGGAAGGGCTGAGACAGACACATTCCGTCATGGAGTACGGATGATCACTGTAATCGCACATCTTGCTTATCTCGCCCGTGTTCCTGTACGACGCTGACCTCTGGAAGCTAGGCAAGCTAGGATGGATCAAGAATAGTTGCAGGGGAGCCAAAGTCTCCATCCTTCCGAGGTAAGCTAGTGTCCAGGGCCGGCGTCTCCGGGGCCCAGGCCGCGCTCTGAGTGGTCAGTTTGGTTCGGGATTGCTGCTTTCGACTATGATTCATTCGCATGGGCGTCCAAAATCGCCGTCGCATGCGTGCAAGGAATATTCCATCGAGCAGTCTAGTCTCCGTATGTAAAGTGGAAGCAGCAGTCACGTACATACCGTCGTAACATGGACTTGCAGGTACTGCCCTATCCGTTGCTCGTGTCACACACGTGGAGGGGCATCTTCTTCATCCCAGAGTCCTGCCTGATCCTCTCTCTCTCACGTGGCGATTGATATCCCATGCTTCGATGCGACTCATCCTCGTAACAGACCCATACAGATACACAAGGTCCAGGTTGCGCCCAGCTGCCGTGCTGATAACATGCCTGGCATCGCCCATGTCATCTCACTGCCGTCGTGGAGAGCTGCCTGCATCTGGTGCCGCCAGATAGCCCTGTAGCCTCCACAGTAAGAGATGCAGCTTCATCACGCTCATACTTGGCCATTGCTTCAGCACGAATATTTCTCCATCTCGAAACAATTGAGCCGAGTCTCTCAGCCGCTGCACCTCCCCCTCGCCGAGCAGCCAATGTAGATTATGCACAACCATCTTCCTTCCGTATTGAGCTTCCCCGATATCCAGTGTTGCATACTGATCTGCTGCATCTTTCTTCGCAGGCAGCCAGAGAACACAGCCCCGCAATCTGACGCCTTTGACATCCTTCCAATTCGCACAGGGTTCGATGAATTTGTGTTTGGGTTCGTGTAACCGATTGCTACGAGTAGCTAGCGCATCAGTTGCCTGTTGACGCATCATCTGCAGGAGCACATCGCCCATATCTTCCCTCCAGACAGCAGTCTTACTGTCCGGGGCGATAGCCATGCCGCTTCGGGCCGCCAGTAGCATTGCGAGGTATTTCTTGTTTGGCCCACCAACCATGTCAACCAGCAGCTTGCGATTCAGCATGTAACTCGTTATGGGTGCTCTCCGCAGTCGGCGGACATGCTCCTCCGGGGCTTCTGCATTATCGTTTCGACCTGCAGCAGGAATCGACATGGGCTCCGCCGCCGAGGCCTCTCCATCATGTGTGCTGATGCTGGCTTGTGCTTCGTCTAATCTCTTTGTGGGCTGGACATGCTCGAAAGATAACGGGCCGGGAGCCCACCAGGGCGTGCCAGTCGTCGGGTGCTTTATAAGCTCAAAGTCCTGTAGGAAGTAGCGTGGTAAGCTCGTGTTGCTGCTTGGGCATCTTCGTATTGGTGTAGCGAGAGCTTGTGCTACTGTCTATTAGCTTCTTCCTCCTCTCATCGTGGGAACAGACTTGCCATACCAAATGGATTGTTTGCGAGCTTCCGTCGAAACCTGCCAAGTGGCGGACCAGGAGCAGCCTTTTCAGTCCTCCTCCTAGCCTGCATCCATGCTGGATCAAATATCGGCGAGATTGGAAGATCTCCAGCCGCCGTCGAGATGATCTTGGCCTCGGGATCAACCTTTAATGACTCGCCGTCCGTGTCGTGTCCAAGGCCAGCTTCGACTTTCCGTAGCAGCGCCTCTTTCGTCAAGGAGACTTTATCGTAGGAGTGCCATCGTTGAGCCTGGCGAGGCCCCAGTGTCCCAAGGCTACTTGGGCGGAGCACCGTGCATCGTTTCATCGCCTGTCGACTGAATTCCAAAGAATCATGTCGCTCGTGTGTAGTGCAGCTTGTGCATGCGATTATTTTTTGAGTGACGCGCGATAACGATAAGCTCGGCTGAGATAAGATACCTAATGTGGGGAACAAGCTATAGCATCATGACATACTTTGGACCTTTGGAGCTGATCCCTTCACCACTCATCAGCTTCTCTCTGTTGCGCATCAATCCTCTTCCGAAATGTTACGATCACGATTACTACCAAGCCTAAGGGCACTCCCCATTCGCCATGCAAGATCGTTTGGCTTCTCTAGCACCGCTAGCCCCGCTAGCACCTCCCCATCAATGAACATCCCTATGCCGTATATCGAAGAGACTTCAGTAAGCGGCGGCATCAGCGCTGTTGCCGTGAACATGGGCTAAAAAGGGAACAGGCAACTGGCAGAAAAACATGTACGCTCACTTCTGGACCGCTGATTAGGTGATCGATGTACTTACAGGTTCAAGGGGACATCTTTTCGAAGCTCCTACAAGTAAGCCTACGCCAGCATTCACGAGTATTGTACTTGCAGCTTCTGACCAACCCAGCAACGAATAATATGTTTAAACGGCGAAATCGACGACTACATTTCAGCTTCAATAGTAGCACAGCTTCTTTGGTTGGAATCAGACGCCCCCGATAAACCTATCACGATGTATATCAACTCACCGGGAGGCTCCGTCACATCAGGTGCGCTCCCACCCTTGTCCGCGACACGGCTACAATGATTTATAACAGTATTAGGCATGGCGATATACGATACGATGACTTATATCAAATCTCCTGTCGCGACCGTATGTATCGGAGGTGCCGCGTCCATGGCAGCTATCCTACTAGCTGGCGGCGAGGCGGGCAAGCGCTGCGCCCTTCCACATAGCTCTATCATGATCCACCAGCCATTGGGCGGCACTCGAGGGCAAGCATCGGACATTTTAATCTACGCGAACCAGATACAAAGGATACGAGAGCAGTCTAACCAGATTATGCAATACCACTTGAATAAGGCGAAGGGATTTGACAAGTATAGCCTGGAGGAGATTAACGATCTGATGGAGAGAGACAAATACCTAAGTGTGAACGAAGCACTGGAGCTGGGAGTCATTGACGAGGTATTCACAACGAGAAAGGAGAAGGATACCCAGCCAAAGAAGGAAGAGGAGGAGGAGAGAAAGTACTAATCACACGGGCCCAGCCATGTCTTTTTTTGTGTGTGCTAATTGCTGGCAAAGGATGTGAGTGCAGCAGTGATGGATCCGGAGAAATGCAAGCCTACTTGTGCCTTGTAGTCCGAATAAGCCAAAGAGTGTCAGGCTGTTGAAATATCGACGATGTTGTCTGGGCTGCAGTCGGTATATATGGAGATTCCGATAGGTGATCCGGCACTCATTGTAAGATAGGTACTAAGCAATGGATAATTATGCATTGGCCCACCAATCCAAAGCAGAAATGGAAGCCATCTCTCCATTAGACGCTCATAAAGTCTGAGACAAATTATTATCTGCAATAGCAACACTCTGCTGCATCGGTACAGGCTCTTTTCACAGAATATCGTGTGTTGCCGATATCGGCTCGTCGCAAGTTGAGCATCTCCACTGGCAGCTTTGGTTCAAGTGGGACAGCTTCATTCGGTGTCCGAGGAACTTGTATCTCCTGGATTCGAAATCCTGCTTCATGAAATGCAATAGTAATGCAATAGTTGAATATTACTGCTAAGACTCACCGTTCAATGCAGTTTAGCATCTGCTACATACGTACAACATCCAACAGGACTGGTATGACTAAAGTCGATTCTCATCTCATGTCAGACAAGCTGCAGCCATGCAAGGAATCTGGACATCTTGCTTCTAGCAGGGGCTCCAGTCGCTATAAGCCCGCTCCAGCCAATCAGGCGCCTCCAATTAGCTGCTCTCTCGCAGCTTTCAGCGGCAGTGCGGGGCAACAATTTTTCCCAATTGCGATCAAATCTCTTAGTGGGAGCTTCCTCTGCAGCAGCTCGCGGGATCACAGGGAAGATCACAGGGACAAACCCCAGAGAATCACGTCAGCCATTGCGGTCCGACTATCTGCGATATCGATTGCTGAAGAGTCATCGGGCAGCACTTGGACTTACTTCGACTTTTCACAGCACTGAAGCTTGGAGATTGGCGCGAAGTTGCTGGATTGATTGATTGATTGACAGGTACGTACGTCAGTGTGGGCTTTGGCCAGCTGCCCAAGTTGCCAAGGCATCCGCGATCTGCGGTCCAAGATATTTTTTTTCCTTTCCTTTCTGCAGCGTTGGTTCGGAGAGACATCAACCATTGCTTCCTGTAGTTCACCAGAGCCATCTTGGTGCAATTGCTTCTTTTTCTTTCTTTTTCTTGTTCGCCTCTGTGCGGAATGCGACGTGGCTCATCCGTCTAGCAGAGATCTAATTCTTACTCCGATAATAGGACCTAGCCTTCCACCGGCCCATCGTCACGATGCTCTCGCGATTGCTGCTCAAGACCCCTTCAAGGGCGTTCAACGCTCTGTCAAGAGCCGGCACTCTCTCCACAAGAAATCAGGCGTAAGTAAAGGCATGCCACTGACTCAATGCGAATCAAGCTGACGACCTGATGATCCTCACAGTCGCCTGCTGTCAACTTCATCAGCCCGATATGCGGACGAGAAGCTCAACAAGGTCTCCGCCAACATCACACAGCCCAAGTCCCAGGGTGCATCCCAGGCTATGCTTTACGCCACCGGCCTTACAGACGCCGACTTGAACAAGGCGCAGGTCGGTATCTCCTCCGTCTGGTACGAGGGAAACCCTTGCAACATGCACCTGATGGATCTGTCTGGGCTTGTCAGGGAGTCTGTGGCCAAGGCTGGTCTTGTTCCCTACAGATTCAACACCATTGGTGTCAGTGATGGTATCTCCATGGGTACCACTGGTATGCGATACTCGCTGCAGAGCAGAGAAATCATTGCCGACAGTATCGAGACTGTCATGAACGGACAGTGGTACGATGCCAACGTCAGCTTGCCCGGCTGTGACAAGAACATGCCCGGTGTCGTGATTGCCATGGGCCGTGTCAACCGGCCTAGCATCATGGTCTACGGTGGCACCATTCAGCCCGGATGCACAAAGGCTGGCGAGTCCATTGACATTGTCTCGGCATTCCAAGCATACGGCCAGTACATCTCCGGAGAAATCACCGAAGATCAGCGATACGACATTATCCGTCACGCGTGTCCCGGAAGCGGTGCCTGCGGTGGCATGTACACTGCCAACACCATGGCGACGGCCATCGAAACCATGGGTCTGACCCTCCCGGGCAGCAGCAGCAGCCCTGCCGAGGACCCGAGAAAGAAGGCCGAATGCGAGAGTGTCGGTGCTGCCATCCGGAACCTTTTGAAGGAGGACATCCGCCCACGCGACATCCTCACCCGACAGGCCTTTGAGAACGCCATGATTGTCACCACCATTCTTGGTGGAAGCACCAACGCAGTGCTTCACTTGATTGCCATTGCTGACTCCGTCGGAGTCAAGCTGACTATTGACGACTTCCAGGCCGTCTCTGACCGCATCCCCTTCCTTGCTGATCTGAAGCCGTCTGGCAAGTACGTCATGGCTGATATGCACAAGATTGGTGGCACCCCCGGCCTGCTCAAGTATCTCCTCAAGGAGGGCCTCATTGACGGCTCTGGCGTTACCGTGACCGGAAAGACCATGAAGGAGAACGTTGAGAGTGCTCCTGATTTCCCTGCCGACCAGGACATCATTCGACCTTTCAGCAACCCCATCAAGCCCACCGGCCATATCCAGATTATGCGCGGTTCTTTGGCTCCTGGCGGCTGTGTTGGCAAGATTACTGGCAAGGAGGGTCTGCGATTCGTTGGCAAGGCTCGTTGCTACGATGCCGAGTCTGATTTCATTACCAGCCTGGAGCGTGGTGAGATCAAGAAGGGCGAGAAGACCGTCGTCATTATCCGCTACGATGGCCCCAAGGGTGGTCCTGGTATGCCCGAGATGCTGAAGCCTTCTTCAGCCATCATGGGTGCTGGACTGGGCAAGGACGTTGCCCTGTTGACTGACGGCCGTTTCTCTGGCGGCTCTCACGGCTTCATCATTGGACACATTGTTCCCGAGGCCATGGAGGGTGGCCCCATTGCCCTCGTCAAGGATGGCGATGAGATCACCATTGATGCTGACAAGCGCATCATTGACCTAGAGATTTCTGAGGCGGAGATGGAGAAGCGAAGGAAGGAGTGGAAGCCTCCTGTGCCCAGATACACCAAAGGAACGCTGTCCAAGTACGCCAAGCTGGTTAGCGATGCCAGCACTGGCTGTGTCACTGATGGTCCGATTGCTTAAATTGGGCGACTTAGCAAAGAGGATGAAAGAAAAAAAGGAGAAAGAGTGTGTATAGTGTGATGCTTGGCTATTTTGTGTATGCATGAGGAGTTTTGCTTGGATATCCGGATGGATTGGCTTGACTATAGTTCCATTTATATATATTTGAACATGTCAAATGAAAGTCCAATACACGTGTGTACTTGGTGAATAATTGATAGGCGTAGTATCTTAGCAAGCGAAAACCCCAATTCTTGCTATGCTGCATCCTACAACGCATTCGAAGCTACAATGTACAATACCTCAATAACCTACAAACACCAGCCAAACAGATCAGAGGCCTAAATCACGCCTATTTTCCAGTCCACGCCCGAACAAATGCAGCCTTGTCCTTCATTGTCAAGCCCACTCTCTTGACTCTGCTCAGCCTCGCCAGCGCCTCGCCTATCCAATCCAGCAGCTTCTGCTCTTCGCTGTTGATGCTAGCCCCTGCTCCACCTCTATAAGTCAAATCGCTAGGGATGTTGTCGCCGGACTTTGCGGCAGCCTTGTTCGTTTGTCCCTCGGCGATGCGCACACGGATGCACGTCGTTGGTCGAGAAAGTAGAGTCCACAGGAAACGAAGCCATTGTCCGGGAATAGGCGTCGTGATCTCGGAGGGGGTGTAACGAATGCTGACGGGGAAGATGTGTACGTCTGGGGGAGTTTGAAGAATGCTAGGGCTAAAGGGCAAGATGGCCTTGCCGTTGGTGGTGCCGCATTCGGGGAATACGGCGATGACGCGGTTTGGATACTGCTTCACCAGGTCTTTCAGGTCTACCAGCTGGGCGCTTGGTGCGGGCTGCGTGGTGACTGGCGCAAGCGCCTTCATCACAGCTTGCAGCAATCCTATCCTCCTGACCTTGCGCTCGCCCGGATATGAGATGGTAAAGACAGGGTCGAAGATAGCCGCCAGGTAGATGGCATCGACGGGGCTGGTAAAGTTGGCGGCTATAATTGATCCTGGATGAGGGACTCTTTCGCGGGGCTGCTCGGACAAGGTGCCGCGCTTGACGCCGTCGAGCTGGAGGTCAATCCACCAGATGCCTGGGATGGCCATGAGGCCCCATAACGCTATCTTGCGGACGAAGACGGGGAGCGGCAGCGGGTGGAAGACGATGAAGTAGCCGAGGGCGTAGGTGAGGAATATGGGGAGGCGGACGAGGAAGAGGAGGGTGTGGGTGAGTGTCGAGATGGCGGAGCTGGGGGATGAGACGGGGAGGAAGGGCGCGATGCCGGTTGCTTTGTTGCGTATAAGTCAGTCTCATATCAGTGAGCAAAGGGAGGACGAGGAAAAGAGGTGTTTACCTCTGTCGCGAAACTGGCTGTATTTCTCCATCTTGAAGCACAGCTGAGTATCTGAATTGTTGCTTTTTTTCCGGTACCTCCAACAGTTATTCTAATATCGAAGATCGAGTAGACAACGTGGCGCTATCGAGACATTGAAGAAAGCCAAGCTGAAGAGGATGGAGCTCTTCTCTCCCCTCTTCACTTAACAAAGAAAAATGACTGTGAGAATGGTCGAGGAGGGGGAAGCTGAGAAGAAGATAGGGTAGAGTATCTACTTTAGCAGTAGAGATGCGGTTTTGTGTGGGAACATGGAGAAAGCTATGGGAATAAAGGTCTCCATAACTTTGGGACGAACGTTTGGAAAGTTTGGAGGTGAGATTACATCAGCAGCGCTGCTTTAAGAGCTTCTTGATGGTGGTGGGGTTGTTTGGCGTGTATTGCCATTGTCGCGGGATGGACGAGATACATACGTACACGTGAAATAAGCTTATGGAACGATCGATGCGCTTTTGTTATTAAGATGGCATATGTGGAAATAAATCTTTGGCAGATCAATACCACTTCTTTGGTGTTATGATTGATCGAGGCGCGTACAGAAACAATGAATTTAGTACAAAGTAGAAGTGGCCTCAGGATTTTAACCAAGTACTAAGGTACTAGTCCATCACCACATAAGAACAATCTTGTTCTGGTGATATATCATTATGATGAATAACAATTATATACTCTAATTGAATATACTTCCAACAACGTTGCAATATAGGTATTATAAATCGAGAGAAGCGTTATCAACTGGCATGTGAAAGTCGTGTCTTTCTTCAAAGCAGCAGCGACACTAAGCCTCTTATAGACACTCTCAGCTCTTCTCGTCAAGCCGGGTACATGGTACACGCAACTCTACGCTCGCCGAGATAGAGACGTCATTGCAGCTGGCATGTGAAATCAGCGGATATAAGACGGATGGTGAGCTGTCATTCGGGGTAAAGGAGGAACCATACAGGGCCAATCGACTTCTGCCTCACGTTACACTGCTGAAAAAGACGATACAATACGTGGTAGTGTAATTACAGGTAGAGGTAGCACATCAGTAGCATTATAGTGTGTCCTTCCAACAACCCCTTGGATTCAAGCCCTAGGATGCGATCATCGCCTCCTACAGCCGCAACTAACGTGAGCTACTGTTGCATTCTTCCGTCTTAGCACCGTGGTTGAATTGCACCGGATTATCCGTAGAATATACAGCATTAGCGTCACGAGAGAAACACCATGTGCCTAAAGTGACTGCGCCCCAAGTCCCTAACAGTCAAGCCACAGTACAGCACCTCAGCCACCGTTGCCCTGCCGACGCACCTGCAGCAGTAAATAACCTGGCCCGTGCTCTCAACAACTGCTCCACACCGATAACACAAATCAAGCATCAAGCCATTCCGTTCAAATCATCTTGCGTCAACAACCGAGCCAGGGGACGACTGCACTGCCGTGCCCTTTGACTGCACTTGTACGCTCCTATCCTCCATCATCGTTTGAATATCTTCACCCGCCCTGCAGCGATATTCAATCGCCGGAGCGCTTGCTCCACCGTTTCGACGCGATCCTCGACCTTTGGTTTCTTTGTTGATATTTTTTCCCTTATTGTTACAATGGACGCTACCGAGAATCAGGTTCGCTCTCTCGCACAACCATGGATCGCCGATGTATAGCAGAGAGTCAAAAGCTGACTGCAATGCTCCCACAGGCTGCGCGACCCTCCAAGATCAGTCGCTTGCCAGCTCCGACAGCGCACACCGGAGGACTGACCGAATGGAGCGAGTCACAGCAGAATGCTCGAAGTCAATCCTCCATCCCCGCGCCGAGGGGCCTCAAGCGCGAGATTCCGCCGTCCGGTACGAAAGAAGCGATATATACTCGACATATATTCTCGATATGCTAACGTTTGCCAGCTCCCCAATCCGAGGCCAAGCGCAGACCCCTCGCTGAGCGTGCACTCGACTATCCATCAAAGACTCCCACAAGTGCGCTTCCACGATCCACCATCAAAGGCCAATCTCTAGCCAACATCTCACAAGTAGGGATCTCCCGGACGCTCGGAAGTAAACGCCCCAGTGGCTCGATGGCTGACATTTAATGATAGCTCAAACTACCACGACCGGCATCTACAATCCCTTCAGCAAGCAACAGCTTCGCAAGGAGCTTCGGTCCAGGTCGAAATGGCGCCGCAGAAAAATCATTAGTTCCCAGACCAAACACACCAGCCAACCATACAAGATCGAAAAGTCAAGTTGCGCGGCCACGGACGGCACAGGGCTTTCGAGAAGAGGAAGGCAAAGATGCGACGAATAGTAAGGGTATGATCCTCACCCAGCAACTCACGACCATTGCTTTCAACACGCTTTCCCACCACAAAATCAGAAATACAAAATCCTCTTCATCCTTATCCTCTTCCAGAGATAGCTCTCTGAACACGAGATTCAACGGCCTTTGTCTCGACGATAATACTTCCCTTCACAACACAAGTCAAGTGACAACCTCGCCTCCAGACACTGCACTTGCTTTAAGTAACGTCACTGTCCACCGCCCCGGCAATGAGAAGAGAAGCAGCAAACAGCCACCGTCCGCTTTGGTAGCTGTGCAGGGAACCTAGGGAGGTCCCTCTACGACACCAATTGATAAGCCAGTCAAACGGCCGGTGGAAAAGCCTCAAGGATGCATTGCTCAGCTCAAATCCAGTTCTCCCACCAAATCCCCCATCAAGTCACCCATGCGCTATAAGAGTTTCTTAACTAAGGATTCTAACCTCACTGGATTTGTAGCCTTTGATGCCGAAGAACATGTCCGCATGACGGAGTTGCACTTTCAAGAACTAAAGAAGACCGTAACGGACGCCATGGTACATACAACACAACAGGAGAAAACATACATGGCCAATGCTCTTGATTTGGTCAATAAGAAAGGTGAGGACAGAATCAGCTCCAGCTAGATTACAGTGTAGCTAACATTGTTTACCCCAGCCTCGGAGTTGGAGAGCTACAAGGCAAAATTAGAAAGCGACAAGTCGAAATTAGAGAGCACGGCCGAGTTCCTAACGAAACGAGGTATGAACAAAACGGGCGCTCATTGAGTTGCTTGCAACTAACATGTATTCCTTCAGTCTCGGAGTTGGAAAGCGACAAGTCAAGATTGGAAGACAAGACGGAAGCCCTGAAATCAGATCTCGACGCCTCTAAAGAAGAAAGTCGGAAATTCCAGCACGATATCGAGAAACTTGAATGGGAACACTCTCGACAAATCGATGACCTTACCAGAAAGCATAAAGCCGAAATAGACGATATCGCGCGGCAACACCACACAGCAATAGACGATCTGAGCCGAGAACTCGAACGACTAAAAACGCAAGAAGCACACGAGCATCAGCAACAGATTGACGCATTGAATCGACGGCATCAGCAAGAACTACGCGATGAGCAGCAGAAACGGGAACAAGAGCTTCAGAGCTTACGGAGCAAAATGGGAAATGAGCAGCAGGAAGCCGAGATTGCTCTGCAGAAAAAAGATCGAGAGGTGCGGGATATGCGCTCCGAGGCAGAAGGTGTACGATCAGATCTCCAGCGCGAGAAGGCGCTTACAGGCAGTTTGCAAACGAGCATATCCGAGCTTTCGGCCTCCAACACGACACTGGAAGCGAAAATCAACTCTCTCCGATCCCAAGTCGAGTTTCTCGAATCCGACACCAAGGCACAGTCCGATGCATTCGCCGCCATGGAAGACAGGCTTCAAGATGCTCTGAAGTATGCCGAGGAAGCACGGCAGAAGCTCATGAAGGAGGAAACCGAGCGCCGCGTGCTCTTTAACAAGTACCAGGAGCTCAAGGGCAATATTCGCGTCATGTGCCGAGTTCGACCGCCCCTTGGACACAGCGAGGGTCAGGTAGCGCAGCTCTCCTATCCCGACGACAAGACTTCCGCCGAGATACTGGTTGCCGGGCCTGAAGAAAAGTCCAGTCTTGGAGTTGTTCAGAGGAAAAGCTATCCGTTCGAGTTTGATCGAGTGTTTACGCCTGAGATACAAAACAATGAGATCTTTGACGAAATATCCCAGATGGTACAGAGCGCTCTGGACGGCTACAACGTGTGTATCTTCTGCTACGGTCAAACCGGGTCAGGAAAGACCTATACCATGTCATCTCCCGACGGCATGATTCCACGAGCTACACATATGATATACGACACAGTAACCCAGCTCAAGGAGAAGTCATGGGATTATACCTTGGAGGGTTCCTTTGTTGAGGTTTACAATGAAGAACTAAACGACTTGCTAACACCCAATGAACGCACCGCCGAGGGACGATTGACGAGGAAACTGGAGATCCGACACGACGAAGTCAGGAAGCAGACGACCATCATGGGTTGCAAGTCTGTTCGGCTCAACTCGGCCGATACCGTAGAGCTTATGCTGGAAGAGGCACAGAAGAATCGGTCTGTAGCAGCCACGAAGGCCAATGAGCGATCCTCTCGGTCTCACAGCATTTTCATCTTGAAGCTCATTGGCGAAAACTCAGCAACGGGCGAACGATGCGAGGGAACCCTCAACTTAGTTGACCTAGCCGGATCAGAACGCCTCAAGCATTCGCAAGTCGAAGGCGACAGGATGAAGGAGACGCAGAATATCAACAAGAGCCTGAGTTGCCTGGGAGACGTGATTGAAGCGTTGGGCAGGGGATCAGGCCATATTCCGTATCGAAACTCCAAGCTCACACACCTACTGCAATACAGCCTGGGTGGAAACAGCAAGACACTCATGTTCGTCATGGTATCGCCATTGGAGACTCATCTGAAGGAGACTCTGACCAGCTTGAGATTTGCTACAAAGGTGAGGAACAAAATCTATGATGCTAACAAGTGTAGACTGACTCAGCTAACCCATGCAATAGGTACACAATACCCACATTGGCACAGCAAAAGCGACCAAGAAGATCAAAGGAGATTTATGAGAGTGGAGAACCGCTTAGGTGAGGGAAATTGGTTTCATACAGCGAGGGAGGGTTATGGTGTTTTGGCCTTGACTTGTGGGAGTTTTGCATCTATTTCATGGTTTGGTGGGCGTGATTTCAACGGCTTATGACGGCTTGTGACGAACTGATATCCTCTGGAAGAGTAGATATGTATTAAGGGCATTGGAGTTTTACGGAAAAAGATGGTTGATGAAAATGTGCGTCGCTTTATATAAGCTCTTGCTTGACGTTCAAATGTCGGAATTGAATATGAAGCCCTCGAGAGGCGTCAGTGTCCTCCTCAGCATACCATGTCACCATGTCCATATCGAGACTGATCAGTAACAATTGTCGAGTCGAGGGGCAGCCTCTATGATGCAATCCCGCATTGTTATTGGAGAAAGGTGGAAGCTTGACGTGACAATTGCGTGTTGAATGTGAGAAAGTCGGTATTGTGATGTCATTCAAGCGCCGTGGGTGGAATTGATATTTAAGGTTGCACAAGTCGAAGATGGCTGTTGAGTGAGTCTACTCGGTACAGCTGAAGCATAACATTTACAGAGAGAATCTGATTACTTGAAAAATGCCTACTCTTCGAGAACGCAAGAACCCCAGCTCGGGAACCAAGGTGCGTCTCATTCATAATAGCAACTATCAATTGGCATATGAGTGTTAACAAATGAGGTCAAGGTCCACCCGGGCAAAAATGACCCAGTTCATCGTGAAGCAGCCGGACTCGTTGCACCGGAATCACTCGCCGCGGAATCAGTCGAGCACGGCGGCGAGTTCGCACAGAATCGCAATGTTCAGCAAGAGGGCGTTGAAAGCTCCGGCCTAAAAACCCAGTCCGGTCGCGAAGGCGGTATTAGTAGCGGTGGTAAATCCGCGGGTGTCAGTGGTGGTAAATCTGTAGGTGAGGCGCCGGGCTACGTGGCAGATCAATACATCAAGGATACAAAGGGCCCTCATGGGAAGAACATCAAAGAAGGTGTTGATGAAGGCAAGGCAGGAGAGAAAAATGATGGGCTTCAGAGGGCGTTGAGGTCGGAGCCGGGGAGTGAGGACGATCCGAGCAGGTTGGCGGAAGCGCAGATGTTTCAGAAGGGGAGTTTGGGAGCGAGGGGGGCTGGGCCGAGACAGAGCCATTTGGAGGGGGAGACTATTTATGACAAGTTGGATAGCGAGACTTCATCGTGAGATGGGTTGTGATATGTGCCTGTCTGTATAGTACATGTAGTATCAAATTGAAATCTTGGTATAAGGAGAGAGTACCCGTCCATTACGTGATGCATCTGCTGCGCCCTTATGACTTGCGTATGTTGTCACCGCCCCTATAATATCAACTGCAAAATAGATTTGTCTCTGTACAACGAATAATAATATGGAGCCTTGCATACAGCTCTGTTTTTTAACTTGCTGCCTGCTCCGCGGGTTTCGTGTTAATTCCCGCCACTTCTGGCATGGCATTATCAGAGGCCAAAAGTTGAAACGGGTGGGCTAGGCACCAGCATTTCAACACATGCCGAGCCTTCCATATACAAGGCGGCGCGGGATGCTTTGTCTTCTTCTAGACGGTATATTAGGTAGTAGTGGGCAATAAAATACGCCTGATCTGCTCCGAGCATCGCTGTTTTATGCAGCGCTTCTGGTGATGATGACGAACATTTTGTAAGAAAATGAATGAGGGATGCTACATGAACGGGAAATTGGGCTAATGTGTGTAATGTTCAGATGGCTTCGTCATTTATTCGACCGATTTCATTCCAGAATATTCACTTTTCGGGAGAATCACCATCCTGAAGACGGGTCTTTTTACGGCAAGACATACGAAGACATGCCCGTTATACCGGAGGAGAAGTCATCGCTTCGACCGCCACGACCATCAGACGTTGATTCAGGGAAGCAGAACAGCATATCAGGTCCAAAACAAGAAGAAGAGGCTCGGAGAGATGCGTCCAGAAATACAAATGTGCCGTCTGAGCAGGATGTGGAAGCTGAAGAGATGGAGCATCAGCGATATGGCGAGGCGCAACCGCAGCTTGTGCCGACGGACATGATTGAGACGATGATATCAGCGCAGGGGCGGAAGAAGGAGAGTCCCAACGACGGATGAGATGAGATGAGATGCCACAGGGAAGATTTTGCATTCCGGCGACACCGAGATTGAATCATGGAGGACACAAGCGACAGTTGATATTATGGAGGATGCCGCATGTTTGGAAGGATGATACCAAGAATACTTGTTTAATGTTGATAATATTGTCAAATTTCCAGATTTGGTAGCATAGGTGTAGGGTAGGTAAAGGCAACGGAAAGCAAAGGCAGAAAACTCAGATGCGGTGACGACCCACTAAGGCGAGGGTGACGTCAAGCTGCTTCAAGGTTTTTTTCTAGCATGTGCCAAGGCGAGACTGTACAGTTTGGCAGCAGATTGACTGTGGAATAGACGTTGGACCTGGCTTCGAAAATGGAGAAAAAATACTTAAAATTATGTGGATAACGCTGTATGTTCTAGGTATCGCAGCGTGACAAGCAATTGGCATCAGATCTCAGGTACGGACTCACCGTAATCTAATCGCTGTGTTGGCTCTTACATGTGTATGTACGAGTACTCCGTAGTTTATGCCTTAGCTTGATGCCTGACTGTGGCTCCCCCCTTATCTGCCTCGACGCCAAAATTTTGATACTGGGCCCCACCATTCAAAAAAAAAAAATTCACCCCGCCCATTCGAAGAATTCCAAGGCAGCAAATCAGCCCAGTCGGATTATTCCAGCCCGTAATCCATCACTCGGATTTTCTTCTTCTCTTGCATTCTTCGAAAAAAGTAGTATTCGGCTGTTGTTGAATATTACGCCTGGGAAAAATTGGGACTTGCATTGTTTCTTTATTTCCTTTTCCTTCTTTTTTCTTTTTCTCTCACGACATCACTTCACCCCACCATCTCTTTTCTCTTTTCCTCTCATAAACAAAACTTCTAGACCGTCACAATGCCTCCCTCAAGTTCCAAGGAAAAGAGACTCGCGAAGAAGGCCGAGAAGGCCGCCGCTTCAGGCAAGAAGGGAGCCAAGGGCAAGACTGAGCCCGAACTCGACGTCCATGGAAATCCCATCACGGACTCCGATGGCCCCGCCACCACTGATGACAAGCTGGACGAGGTGAAGCGTCTGGCCGATCAGATGGACCAGCACGGCATTTCCGACCGAGTCACCACCGGTGTGCTGTCGTCCACCCAGCAGAGCAAGGACGTCAAGATCACCAGTACCTCTCTCGTGTTCCATGGCCGAGTCCTCATCACCGATTCTACTCTCGAGCTGTCCTTCGGCCGCCGATATGGTCTCCTCGGTGAGAACGGCTGCGGAAAGTCCACTCTGCTCAAGGCCATCGCCGCTCGCGAATACCCCATCCCCGACCACGTCGACATTTACCTGCTGAACGAGGGTGCTCCCCCCAGCGACCTTGGTGCCCTGGAATGGGTCGTCAAGGAGGCTGAGAACGAAATGGACCGTCTCGACAAGCTGGCCGAGAAGATGCTCGAGGACGAGGGCCCTGAGAGCCCTGTCCTGATTGACCTCTACGACGTATGTTGCCCGCTATTTCCCACCAAAACGTCGTCAAATCGAGTACTAACATTTTCTGGCAGCACATGGACAAGATGGACCCCTCCACATTCGCCACCCGTGCTTCCCTGATTCTGACCGGTCTGGGTTTCAACAAGAAGACCATCCACAAGAAGACCAAGGACATGTCTGGTGGTTGGAGAATGCGTGTTGCCTTGGCCAAGGCTCTGTTCGTCAAGCCTTCGCTGCTCCTGCTCGACGACCCCACTGCTCACTTGGATCTCGAGGCCTGTGTGTGGCTGGAAGAGTACCTCAAGAAGTGGGAGCGAACGCTGGTCTTGGTTTCTCACTCCATGGATTTCCTCAACGGTGTGTGCACCAACATGATTGACATGCGCGAAAAGGCCCTGCAGTACTATGGTGGTAACTACGACTCCTACGCCAAGACTCGCGAGGAGAACGAGACGAACCAGATGAAGGCCTACACCAAGCAGCAGGAAGAAATTGCCCACATCAAGAAGTTCATTGCCAGTGCCGGTACCTACGCCAACTTGGTCCGACAGGCCAAGTCCCGCCAGAAGATTCTGGACAAGATGGAGGCCGATGGCTTCATCCAGCCCGTCGTTGCCGACAGGGTCTTCACCTTCCGTTTCGCCGACGTTGAGAAGCTCCCCCCTCCCGTCCTGTCCTTTGACAACGTCACCTTCTCCTACTCTGGCAACCCCGAGGACGACCTGTACCGCAACATTGACCTCGGTTTCGACATGGACTCCCGAACTGCCCTGGTCGGCCCCAACGGTGTTGGCAAGTCAACGCTGCTGCGTCTGATGACTGGCAAGCTCTCCCCAACTGGCGGATCCGTCACCCGTCACACTCACTTGAAGCTTGGTCTGTACTCTCAGCACAGTGCTGAGCAGCTTGACCTGACCAAGTCTGCCCTGGACTTTGTCCGTGACAAGTACAAGGAGAAGTCCCAGGACTACCAGTACTGGCGTCAGCAGCTCGGCCGCTACGGTCTCACTGGTGACTCCCAGACCGCCCTGATGGGTACGCTGTCCGAGGGTCAGAAGAGCCGTATCGTCTTTGCCCTGCTGGCCATTGACGGCCCCAACATGCTGCTGCTTGACGAGCCTACCAACGGTCTTGATATCCCCACCATCGACAGTCTGGCTGATGCCATCAACGCCTTTAGCGGTGGTGTGATTGTTGTGTCCCACGACTTCAGGTAAGATTTTTCTCAAATCATCACTATATTTTAAGCTAATACTAACAACCTTTTCTCTACAGATTGCTGGACAAGATTGCCAAGCAGATCCTGGTGTGCGAGAACCAGACCATCCGATCATGGGACGGCACCATTGGCGAGTACAAGAACTACCTTCGCAAGAAGATGATCACGGCCGGTGCTGTGTAAACGGAGCGAATGCATGAGACGCAAAAATTTAAAAGTGCATATTGAAATGGCAATTGAAATTCTTATAGAACGGATGATGAATGACAGGGAATTGGACGGCGGCTACATGGGATAGGATGTCCACACGCGGCAAAAAATGGCCATCAGGGAAGATGGCGCGTTAAAGAAGAAAAGCACAAGCCGCGCAGAGAGTGCGCATGAGCACGGCCGCGATACCCTAGAGATGCGGGATGCATGCATTCATGATCGATGTTTTTTTGTTTTCAATTTTACGGGATAGACTTGGTAGTATCATTTGAGATTTCTTCTTGGGGTTAGTTACTACTAGGTTTGAATGATATGGGAGGGCATTAGACAGAATGAAATGAAGCCAGGATCTTGTCAATACTTGATGGGTTTGGATATGAGTTGTCCTGTTTGCAACATTATGTGTAGGTAGTTTGGTGAGATCACAATGATGTTGATTTAAATCGGCGGGTGACTCATGCCGGCGAGGGAATAAGATCCGTCAAATTATGTGAAAATACTAGTTCTTTGGCGGAGTAAACGCCCTTTAAGTGACACGGGGGGGCTTTATGTCGAAGTCTATGGTGGCTGGGTTAAAAAATCTCCATCTCCATTTTCATTCCAGTACCATTTTAGGTTGAAAGAACAAAAAAACGAGCCTACAGAGCAAGCACTGTCGAAACAAACACAAGCCGAATACATTGAAAGTTGGCGATGGCCTCGGTTACGATACGGCCCGCATCACCGGCCGATGCCCCCGCCATCGCCGCCGTGCATTACCGCGCGCAGGAGAAATACCACGGCTTCTACGGGGCGTTTTTCGTGCGCAGCCCGCGCGACATATTGATTCAGGCGACGGCGAGGGCAATACAGAAGCCGGAGAATGTGTATTTGGTTGCTGTGGATGAGGAGTCGAACAAAGTGGTTGGGTTTGTGCGATATGTTGTGGAGGAAGAGAAGAAGCAGGCGGAGGAGAAACAAGAAGAGCCTGCTGTTGTGAGTGAGGAAGCTGGGCCGTCGCTTCTTGGTGTCAAGGAGCATTTGAAGGGGTTGTGGGAGGAGTTTAATGAGAAGCAGGTTGCGATGGATGGGTGTTATGAGAAGGCTGCTGATGGGAAGAGACATATCTGTAAGGCTTTTCTTCTTCTTCTTTTGAGAGTGGATGAACTGACGATGTGGCCAAAGATGTAAATCACTTGATGATTGACCCTGATTACCAACGCAAAGGCATCGGAGGAAAGTTACTCGGCGCCGTGTTAGCGAGGAGCGACGAGGAGAAGGTGCCGACGTTTTTGATGTCGTCTGCGGAGTCGCGCGGGTTGTATGGCAAGATGGGGTTCGAGATTCTGGGGACGTGGAGGGTTGATAATGGGGATTGGGCGGGAAGGGTGGTGGATGTGGAGAGGGGATTGGGGATTGTTGGGAGGGAAGGGCTGGAGGAGGAGTTTCGGGGGGTTGGGGAGGTTGAGGATGTTATGGTGAGGAGGGTGAGGTGAGTGATGGCGATGGTGATCTTCAGGTTGGAGTTGAGGTTGGGAGGTTGGGGGATGTGCATGTACATAGAAAGATGCTGTGTATAAGTTTGTATCAAGCATTCTACAACGTGCTATTAGAAAAGCACTCGTAATCTGTATAAGAGGCGTTGTGAATGGCCTTTGCGGCTCGCTTGATGGGATGGAGAGCGGGTACGGGTATCTGCATCAAGGGTCTACTCTAGTGCTGAGATGCAGACGGGGATGATGAACTTCGCGCTGGATGATTTACATTAGAGTTGATAGACATGAATCTGGGCATCTAGCACCTGTAATACCCACCAACTACTACTAATCCATCTTATAGAGTCTATGTGTCTTATGCAATGGTCAAGATATCTAGATGCTCATGGAATCGTTTTGGACCAAAGGCATCACTCATTGCTGCCCAACCTGATCAACTGATATTTATCCTACCCTACATCCAACGGGCCCTAAATGACGGTCCGTTTTTTAGCGCACGTGCTGGTGCCCCAACCCCCAGCCAAGCTCCCTTCTGCAAGTATCAGGTACCGCGCCGCACGCCTGGAATACGCGCAAAGCACAGGTCCGGGCTACCCCACCGCTTTCACCGCCTGGGATTCGCCGGGCATCATCACAAGCACTCCAACGTCCTTGTCCCTTGTCCGCCCAGTCCTGTCTTGTCCTGTGCTGTCGCCAATCCACCTTTGAACCTCCCCGCCTCTGCCCGGACCCCCGCGCCTCAGACGAGCTGCGAGTGCGAGGCATTTGCATTTGCTCCGATCTTTGCAGTCGACACAGCGTCGAGCCAGACATGACTCGGCCAGAGCCATGGATTTCGTGAGCAGCCCTTCATGAACAATAAGGGGGAGAGATGATCCCCTCAGGACGCTGAGCCTGAGCGGGAAAAAGAAAAAAAAGAGAAAACGTGCGTGGGATCCGAGTCTAACGCATCCTTGTCTGTGCAGTGGTCGCGCTTGTTAAGCCCCCTCTCCTCCGGGAGCTCTCGTCAGGACCAGGCAAAGGACCCTGCCAAGCGTCTTCATCGCTTCGAGAAGGAATATGCCGGCTTGTTGGTGAGTTTGTCCTCCCCTTTTGCTCTCTTCTGGTGCTTTATAGTCTGTCGTGGCCATCTTGCGCTGTCGTGTGTGCTAACAGCAATAATCTTGCCCTCCTCTTAGTCCATCTGGCGTAAATCTACGAACCTGTCCCAAGACATCGACGCCGCCGAAACCGTCGAGATCAGGCTTCAAGAGCTGACCAACATCCTCAGCGACGAGAGCCGACGCCCGCTGCCCCATCCCTGCATCCAGTATGCCTCGATCAAGCAGATATACGTGCCCATCGGCAAGATTGCCACCTCGTCCTACAATGAGTGGATCATAAAGGAGGCCGTCCTCTTCTTTGCAACGCTCATCGAGAGCGAGGAGGAGGCTTTTGTTGAAAACCACACCTTTTCCGCCAGCTTGACAAACCTGCTGGTGCGCATTACAGGTGTCAACAGCGCTCGTCTCGGGCTGGATACCGAGTCACGCGTCGTGGAGCTAGCTTTCAACATCACCACCAAGATCCGCCTGGACCCCGAGATCCTTCCTGCTTGGTTTAAGACGCAGCAGGATGTCAACCGTCCGAGTGACAGGGCCGCGAGTGTCCGGGACAAGTTCGCTGGCCGAACTAAGAGGGCTGACTTTCCACTCTTTTACATCCTGATGGACTACATTCACCACGAGGGCAAGGTGGGCGACTTTGCGCGCACAGGTCTTTTATACATCATCGAGGCTGCGTCGAGCTCCGAGTCCCTGGAGCAATGGATTGTCGAGAGTGATTTGTCTACTCTCATGGCCACCGGGTTGGGAGCTTTATACAGTCAGCTAAGTCGGAAACTCGTCATCGATCACCTGCCGAACAACCTGCCGCCTATCCTCGCCCTCTCCGACTATCAACATCCTACATCCAACTACGAAATTGTGAGCTCTTGCTCTAGCGAGTTTCAGTCCCACCTCGAGACCTTTTTGTCCCACCTTTTGTTTTGGCAGGACGTCTTGAATCATTGCAAATCAGTCGAAGTCAAGTCGACACTGCTGGAGCACTTTCAGGTTATTTTCTTACAGCAGCTTCTGTAAGTCTTAATGCTGCCCCTGATGTTTGCGCAATGCAGAGATTCATGCGCTAATGACCAACCATTCTAGATACCCATCATTGCTTGAGTCGTCCGATATAGACGGAGGCTCGTCTGTGGCAGTTTTGACCTACCTCCGCCGCATCATTGAATCCCTGGATCACCCCGACATGATCAACCTCATTCTTCACTACCTTTTAGCCTTGCCCGAAACTGTTCCCTCGCAAGGCCCTCCCTCAGGGACTGCCATAAGCGCTGCTCGCCAGCGAAAATCCATGGATCTCGCTACCATGATGGCGGAAAAGCCCGACACAACTGCGACTCCACTCCTTTTCAACCTGGTGGATCTTATTCTTGCCTGTCTCCGATCGCGCAACCAGCAGACCATCTACGTGACTCTTCAGCTGGTATCAGCCATTGTTAAAAGGCACCATCGATATGCAGTCCTCACCCTCCTCCGAACCGACATGTTTCCCAAAAACAATATCAATCGAACTGTGGGTGCTCACGAGCAAGAAATTGAGTACTTGATGGCCCTGGCAGAGAGCGTTGGCGGCCGAGACGACTTTAACGAGACGTACGAGAGCATCTTGAAAGACACAATGGCTCGGCTTGAGAGTCACCCGTGCTCTCTTAGACTTGTCGCCCCTAGGCTGTCACAGCACAACCACAAACTGCCTACCATTCCAGACAGTCTTCCAGGCGCACCTAAAGACGTACGGGAGCACACTCTTCGTCATGACGATCTTTTACTCAACTCTATTCTTGACTTGATGGAGAACTTTTTCATGAATCCGGTGGAGACGAATCTGTCAGTCACTGATACTATCGTGGACATGGCGATATGCGGCTACATGAGCATCGAAGGGTGGCTAGCTCGGAGCCCCGGCAGCTACGTCTATGTCGAGGACGAGCGGCAGTCAAAGTCTGATGAAAAGAAGGAAACCAAATCACAGCAGGATGCAGAGGGCGATGAAGAGACACAAACAGAAACGGGAGCAGATGCCGAGACCGAGATTGGTGATCGGTCGCTGGCCGACGAGCTCGGATCGCAAGACGATGCTTACTCGGTTGGCGGCTTCTCTACATTCTCAGACGACACAGAGGCGGATCGTCTGGACTCGATGGAAAAGTGCAGGCGTCGGCCAAAGTGGACTCAGGACTCTCTTCCTAGAATCCTCATCGTGCTCAAGCGTCTCTGCGACCAAGTGGAGGCGTTCAAGCAGACGGTGCCCCGGTTTGACGAGCTTCTCCAGCAGCGCCGGGAAGCCTTCCAGACTGCGGATTCAATCCTGGATAACCCCCCGCCCCCTCCTGTTCTGAGGACCCCGCCGCCACGACCTAGCTCCAGCCTTGACGAAGTTATCCGGTCTGTATCTCCATCGCGTCCAACTGGACTCGAGGGTTTCGCCCAACGGCTGCTTTCTGAGCTCGGAACGCCAAGCCGCTCTGTGACCCCTAGAGGACGCAAGAATAGTACTCGAACATCCGGTGCTTCTACACCCTTTAACGTGTCGGACCTGCTCTCTCCTAGCCCCATGCCAAACACCTCCAAGCCACTGCCTGACCCCAACAGGATTGCTCTTAGCCGGAGCCTATCCCCTTCAAGTGCTCAGAGCGAAGCTGGTGGGCACCAACACCGAGGCAGTCGGCAGGGTTCAATAGTCGTCCAGCCGGCGGATTTCGCTGCCGTGGACCAAAGCATCCTGGCCCGGATGGTAACCTTGCCAGGCGATCATGTCAAGCCGATACAGTTGGACTTGGAAGGGAAACCAACTCCCGATGTTCCCGAGTCTTTAGTCTCGGGAGACGAGTTGTCTAGCTTGGACGGATATGACAGCAGTGCGGACCGAAGCGAGGTTGCCACTGAGCCAACCGTGGTGACGGAAACGACTGACAACGCCGAGCCAACAAGCCCGACGAATGAGAACATGGTGTCGGTATCGCATGTTATTACCAATGTGCTCATCTACCAAGGGTTCCTGCTGGAGCTGGCTAGTTTGATGCAAGTTCGCGCCGGGTTGTTCAACGAGGTGCGCTTTGTTTGATGATGCTGAATAATGAAATGCCACTTGCTCTATGATAGAATATTTTTCCCTCCTTCGGAGATTAAAAAGAAGTTTCCACGGGAATTTACTCGGGGCAGCGTGACTGTCCACGGTGCCATGTTGTTTATGTGTGTGTGTGTGGGTTTGTGGGTGTTGTTGTAGTAGGAGCATTGTGCGTACTGTATACCTGAGCTGCCATGCACCGGAAGAAGGATGCATCTTATCGAGGGGTGGGAAGCTGAAAGAGTGCTTTTTTCCCTTGCCTTTTTCCTTGATTTGTTCGTCCTATTGTTGCTTGATCCCTCATACCCTGACCACACACCCCCTGGTCACTTTATGGATGGGCATAAGGAAGCGGAGTTGGCAATTCAGCCGACGGGTTTATTGCAGATGAGTTTACGACATACCTTTTTGCATGTATGTTATGTATGCGTGTATGGACTATGTAGGCAAGTAGGAGAGTAGATGCCGTATGCCGGCTTGGCTTGGTTGTCAAAAGGCCCATGGAAAACAGACTGACAGGCATTTCTTGTTCATGAGTTTGCTGGTTGCACTGTGTGAGTTTGATGTGATGTGTCGGGATGGATGGCCTGCAGATGAAGTGCATAGCTGAGTCCGATTAGCGACGGATGGTTCCGTGCTGAGTGAGGCTGTAGGTGAAGCGGATGGAGTGTTCCGGTGGACGAGTTTCCGGGGCCGGAAGACGGATGTGTTTGTAAGACGGATGGGACCCGGAGGTTGAGCTGGAGGAGGCGGTTCCGGGATTTGAGGACGGGGACGGAGCATGGGCGGATTAATTTGTCGATTGGGGATGGGGATTTTGCGTTTACGGGTTTATTCTTTACTATATATAAGCTTATGTGGACGCTTATGTTGGATGGTTCCTTGCTTTACTCTGTACTCTTATGGGAGTTGTGTTTTACCTTAACGGGCGTTTCGAGGTTATTTCGGTCTTTCCCCTGCTCACTTCGATGAGTTGTATCTATGACATGACCTAGCTTCTTCTCTTTCTGGGCTTCGTTATCGACGACACGGCTGCCTTTGCTCACAGGATGCCAGAAATACTTGCTAATAGAGATTGCTTCACCAAGAAGTGTTGACAATGGCCTTTACTAAGCGAAATCCTCTCCATCTACGAATTCTGCAGCAGCACTACCGTTGAGGACGACCTTTGTCACTGAGACTGAGACTGGACTGCATCGCGCTATCGTTTCCCCTCCGCTTGGTATACCGGCTATTTACGATTACCCTCGCGGCAAACATCATGGTCGGCTGGCAAAATAAATGGTTGGGTGTGAATAGGTTGGAAAGAGCTTTTGATGGTTAAGCTATTCAAGCCGAAAGCGGATCATGTTATACATGAGATGTCGGAGGGAGCGATTTGTTTAGCACCATGGCTGACATGAGGCTTGTCTGTCCTGTGCATCACGAATATAACGATACACTGTACGTAAGCGTCACAGACACCTTCGAGCATCGATCACACTGGCCCCCTAAGTTACAATAAAAGGGAGCTCTGGCGCCAACACGGAGCCAAATGCCCTTTATTTTTGAATTTGGATTCAGAAGAGGGAGATGTTGCTCCGTCTTTTGTCAGTGTGTCTCAAATAGTTCATCGCCCTGCTCACAGGCCGCCCAAAGCTCTCGGAACACACCCGCCACTGCATGTATGTTTGCTTCCATCCCTAGGGGGTAAGGTACCCGTGCACACGCATCCCTCCCTGTCGCTATAAAAAGAGACAAGCAACAAAGATCCCAAGAAACAAGGTTGAGGCTAAGACAGATGGACGGGCGGTTGAAACATGCGTGGGTGAGACGAGACAAGACACGCCAAAAATTGAGACAAGACAAGACGCTTCGATGTAAGACATTGGAAGGATGACGGGCATCACGGGTTAAGGGATTGAATTGATCGGCGAGAGAGGGATTGGAGCGATGCTACTTTGGATGGGTAAGCTTAATTGGGTGGTTGACAGGGCTTAATGTGGCCTGTTTGTGTTGTGTTGTGTTGTGTTGCTGGGTAAGTACAGGTGTTATTACCGGTAACTGTCATCACTGCAACTTGTCGAGATGATCATCAACTTAGTAAGTCATGTCAGTACTGAGACTTGCAACTTGCAGCAGACCATCATAGGTAATCACCAGCAAGTATTAGCATTGAACCCTGAACGATTTGCTGTTTAAGCTCGTCTGATGGCGCATCGAATACGGGGTTTAGCGTGGGCCGAAGCCTCGTCACGCTCTTCTCACATGCTGCCGCTGCAGCGCACCTCTAACTGCAACAGGCAGTCGCCGAACCTCTTCGTAATTCATTGCATTGATTGATCCTTCGCCATCGTCAAACCAACCGCCTGTGGCAAATCGGTGAATCCATGCGGATTGTCACTCGTTGAGTCGCATCGCAGCGGCTATTCTCAGTTTATACTGACTCTACAGTAGACACACAGAACCAGAAAAAGAAAAAAAAAGAAATGGGACGCGCCACCTGCTGCACTCCGGAAAATTTGCAAAGCTCCAGCTCGCCTTTTTTCGTTCCTGGGCGATATCTAGCCGCTCCATTAGCCGGCAAATCAAACTGGGCTGGCAATTTTACCAGCATCATGGCGCTCTTCAGCTATTGGGCACGTCAGCTTATGGTGCGGCGCAGCAGCCAATCACGGCGGCCCGAGTGGCCTCGTTCAAAGGGTTCCAGACGCCGGGCCATGAAGCTGTTTAAGAACGACTAGACGATGGCGGATCCACTGCCTTGCCTGGGGGGTGGGAAGAAACCAGAATCCAGAGTCCAGAGAGGAAGGCCGAGAGGACAAAAGGCTTAAATACAGAGTTATGTTTTAGCCAAATTGTCGGATGGCCATCGATATTGCAACCCATCCTATACAGTTCGAAGAGGAGGGGACCCTACGAGGATTGTCGACGTTGGACCTCGATGGATTTCTCCCAACAACAGCCTAAGCAAGCTCAGCCCGTGCCCGTATCGTATTTGAGACAAACGTCAAAAAGGCACAGCCCGGCTCCATCTGTGCCTGTGCTGGCGCAGCGCTAGCACGATGCTCTAAGATAGCTTAATCTCACGTATTTGTTCCCTACAGGACAAGGAGGAGGCTCAAAGGAGTATGTAAGGCCGTCGTATTGGCTCCGTCGTGTCTTCCTAGCTCCAGCCGGGGGTTGGTTCGCTTTCTTCTTTATGCGCCGTAATTTCTCTTTCTCTCTTTCGCGCTCTTTGTCCTCGTCGTCGTCGTCACCATCGTGAGCGGTTTTCGCTCTTTGTTCTTGTCGTCGCGTGATCGTGAATCACACTTGTGAGAGAGACAAAGAACAGCGACCCCCAACTTTCAGTTCAGCAGCAATATGCTTCTCCACGAAAAGCAAGACTCCTTCTCGCCGCTGAGGCAGATCCTGGGCCATGTCTCGCAGCGCCGCTACCGAAACTACGCCGCCGTCGGCATCGCCCTGGTGCTGCTCTCCATGGTCTGGCTGAGCGGCAGCCTGACGCTTCACTCGAGCAGGCAAAAGTTCCACGACGACTACGTTAGCAACCGCGTGCCCGAATGGACCAGCAGGGTCAGCAAGTCCAACGATAGCCACCTGATTCCCGCCAATATCTGGCAGATCGTCTTGCCCAAGACTCAGCCGTTTATGGGCGATCCGAATCACGTTCATATAGACGCCAGACAGCTTGAATTTACCGCTTCTTGGCTAGCCACAAACCCAGACTGGCAATAGTACGTCTATCAGGTGGTCCTATCTTCCTTAAATCTTCTATTTACTAATCTATACTGTTTAATCCCTGCAGCACTCTGGTTGGCCAGAAGGGTGGTAACGAGTTCGTCGAGAGCCACTTCAAAACCAACCCCAAGATCATCGAGACCTACCACAACATCAGCAACGTGGGCCAAAAGTCGGATTTCCTGCGATACCTTCTCCTCAGCGTCTACGGCGGCGTCTACACAGACACTGACACCGTCGCCCTCAAGCCCATCGACGTCTGGGTCCCGAAAGCCTTCCGGGATAAAGCCCGCCTTGTAGTGGGGATTGAGTTCGATCGCCGTGACGGCGGCCCGTGGGCCGACATCCCCCACTGGCTCCAGTTCTGCCAGTGGACCATTGCTGCTGCTCCCGGCCATCCTGTCTTTACTAGGATGGTGAACCGTGTGCTGAAGTCTCTTGACGACTTGTCGGATCTTCACGGGGTGCCTATTAGCCAGCTCCAGCCCGAGAGCTTCGAGGTCATGAACTCGACGGGTCCGGCGGCCTGGACCGACATGGTCTTTGAGCAGTTGCAAGTGTATAACCCTCTTCTCAACGATACACAGGATCTGTCTTTTATGGAAGAGCCCACCCTCATCGGCGACATTTTGATCCTGCCCATTGACGGCTTCGGCATGGGCCAGGATCACTCAAAAAGCACAAACGACGGAAGCATTCCCCCGACGGCCATGATGAGACATATGTTCCAGGGATCATGGAGAGGAGACTAAATGTGCTGGGATGTGTTCCTTTTGTATGAATAATGGGATTGTACTTTTTTTTTTATGAGGAAGCGTTTTTGGCTATGGACATGATATACGTTACAAAGCATCTTGTGTCGAACGGGCTTTGTTTATGAGTTTTGGCACTTTTGGGTTATACGGCCTCTGGGGCGATTTTGTATTGCCTTTTTTTATGTATATAGTAGGGATATACCAGAATCTGTTATTTTGATGAATGTTTGCGTTTTGATGGTTTGAATTGTTGTGTTTGGGTTGGGTGTTGCTTGTCTTGGTGTAGCGGATTGTGTAAGTTACATGTATGATAGGGATTGAGAAGAGTCTGAGAGAAGAGGGGGGAGATGTCTTATAGATGTGTATTATTCAGAGTCACTTACACGATAGACGCCAAGATGCGCGTTTCTGTCATCAAGGTCGCCAGTTTCTTTGCATCGATGTCTCTCAGAACTCAAGATGCATCAGAGTTAATATTCACCTATATACTGAGCAATTAGAGTTCATTGTTGATTATATGAGTTGTGAGAGACAAAGGAGAGAAGATTCTTTCTAGGGTATGCCAAAAGAGCTCTGGATCTCACCAGTGTAAGAGTGGAGTCTCGTGAAATATCCCGGCTATTTCTTACTTTACTCTTTTTTTCCACTAGGCGTCCTCGAGTCTTCGATCCGGTTGCTATTTACCGGCAAAAGAGAAAAGTGAAGTACAAATTTATGATTGTCTAAAAGGCAATTTTTGTTGTGATTGGTCACTAGCTATATGAAGCATATGAGGTGTGATACCACGATAAAGGGGGAACATGGTCTCATCGGCTATTGAACACAAGTCAATTTCCACAAAGAAATCATTCTTCTTGTCTAGAGTTATAGAAAAGTCCGTGTTTGGCAAACGATGTCCTGTATACGATACATCAACCGAAACCTCCTTTTGTTCATTCACAGTGCTTCAAGGCAATTATGTAACAATCCACAACATTAGTCACAAAAGGATAATTGCTAGATCCCTTAGTTTGACCCGGCAAAAACTATATAAAGGAAGCCTTTATCCCCCCCTTCTTTCAAGAAATTGGCGAGCAACAAATCCTTCAGTTACATCTGGCTGCTCTCCTTATTTTACAGAGTAGTTGCTCAATCTCTCAGCCTTTCATTATCTCTCTCTATAAAAGCTCTCCTCTACTAATAGAAGAACTGGCAGATGAGCACCGTCACATGCCCTCCATGAGCTTTCCGGCGAGCATTTAATAGCACAGATGATGTTTCCAAGTCAGGTTATTTATGAAGGGTATTGGACCAACTTTATATCACCCATAACTGTTACAGTTCTGCAAATAGAAGACACGGAAGCCGCTGGTAATCCCAAAATTGTAGGCTATCATGTAAAATTTCCATCTCCTTTGATTAAAGATTCATCATCTAGCAGACACCTCATCTTACAAAGTAGCTCTGACTCCCAAAATTCAACCACACTCAAATGGTCCAATTGTTCCCCTCGTGCCCATCGTACATCTTTCACATTAATTTCTAGTAGACATACCCCTAAATACCCAGACCCTGAAGAAACCAAATCACGTCATGAAGCACAAAAACCTACCTCGGCTTACAGCCCGAAACCACGGACGAAACCCATCCAAAGCTTACCGAGAAGCCATGTCAGACTCATCCATCCTACGAACAACCCCAAAATATCCTCCTAGACTCACTCCTCTGTCTTTCCTGGTAAAGCTCAATGACTCGTAATGTGTTGCAACGTTAGAGACACCCAACTGCCCCCAAAACACTAATCAAAACCACGGTAATCTGGCAATCTCGGTTTTTTCTACGCTCTCAGCATGCTTCAAGAGTGATCCAAGGGGGTCATTCTCGGTGAATCTGCAAGGATTTGATCTTGTGACCTCTTAATCCCCTGAATTCGTATTTCGCGAGAACCGGACGTACTATTCTTGTGGCTGATCGCAGGTATACAGCACCGTAAAATCACCATTACGCAGGTATTTGGCCGAGAATGCTGAAAATATTGCATTCCGTGGATTCATTTTCAAAAGTTCGACCGTGATACCCACAAGAAGCACTCTTCGCCGGATAGACTCCCGGCACAGGGCTCCGTGACATTCACATCGGCCTATTTACGGGGTCCCAAGCTGCAAGACGCCGTTGTTTTCGTTTCATTCGACAGCATCCGGTACTTGCCGCCGGACAATGCATGAATATCGACATCGAGTGAGGCCTCAATTCTGGTCATCTGCCACTGCGCATCTTCCCTTGAGCCGCCGGGCCGAAGTCAGTTGAACCCGCGGCACCAGGAATCCAGATAACAAACTCCACTACGCGATAAACTCACCGGCGTTCCCCCACGAAGTACATCCCAATGAGTATCTCCCTGTATCCAAACATGGCAGCAATGTTACGAGATAACTGGTAGGCTTCTCGGGCCGACCCCATACGCCCGCAATTTTCGATCAATGCAACCGAGAAGCGCCCGAAGGCAGCAAAGATAGATTCAGACGTCGTATTCATCGCCTTTTACCAGCATTCCGACAAGAGACGTCGTGTATCATTCATTCTTCAAGGCAAACATCGAATTCTCCCAACCCCCACGGAGAGAATTGAGGGCTGAAGCTGGTGTTGGCGAGTGTGGAGCTCCCTCTTGACCGGCGACACGAAATTTGGTACCGAATAAGGCCGTGGTGACGAGCCAGTGCTTTGTGAATGTTGCATTGTTGGTAATCTGACATGTGCCTCGCGCAGCCGACTCGGCGTATCTTTGCTCGGCGAGATAGCTTGCTGTGGAGAGCTCCAGATTATGCCATATTAATTCTGGCGAGGCTGGCGAGATGAGATTGAGAACAGCCCGAGATGCAAATCTATCCACGACTGTTGTTTTGACATCACAATTGTAAAATTATAGTAGGGCACGCAAGAGCCCAGATGTGACATGGATGTCTTCGAGATCGGGGTTTCCAAGGCGACGTGCAGCATCACTAGCAGTTGTCAGCTAATGCTTGACCGGGTACAAGGCGCTAGCAAATCAAAACTGCTTCAAGCAAACCGAAAATTGGGTGAAACTCGGCATCGGCAAGTCTCGGATTAGACAATGGGAATCTACTATTGTTTCCCACGTGCTGTAGTATTTTCTTGTTCCCCCTTTTGCCTCCGGAATGTATTTCAGGATACGCGTACGCGCCAACGTACCTGAGGAGAGTACGTGTATAAGTGAGGAGAGGAAGAAACAGAACAAGTTAAATCACTGCAAATCCACAATGGCCACATGGCAGCCAAGAGTGGGCTTGAGCTGGAGCATTAGCATTCATGGTGTTAGTCGGGACAGGGCAGGGCCGATTGTGGTGCCAATCCTTCGCCGTCCAGCCGACTTGGCCGTGGAGCCTGTGGCGTTATTCACCGAGAGCAGGGCCCCTTTTACGTAGAGCATGAGCAAAACACCGAGTAGGAGGCCGGTCAAGCTTCAGAACCCGGTGCCGGCCATGGAAGCGCCGTGCCGAAGATCAGCGGCTTTTCGTATCGTGCTTGCGGCGTCACTCTAGCGGTATGGATGGTTGACTGCAGCAGCCCAAGCAGCCAAGCTACTGTAGGGCATCGCCTGCGCTACTCGATCCGGCCAGGTCAGCCAACGTTTCGTGCCGTGGGTTGCCGCTCGCAAAGATTCCCAATCAGGATGTGAACGGGACTGGTGGCTTGTGTGGCGCCTTATACCTCCGAGACGAACTTACCCGCGTTGCAGCCATTGTTTCTTGGGCATCGAAAACGACGGCATGTGAAACTGAATTTGGGATTGGCGATCCGACAAGATCTGGGAACTGTATTGCTGAGATCTTTGAGGTAACAACGGGCGGGGAAACGAGATGTCCATGCTGCAAGATCTGTTGCTGTCACGAATACTGTGTACAGTACCGTAGATGGGTGTTGATGTAAAGAAATCTGTTGGTTCCGTCTAGCGTAGGCATCCCTTCGGTCCCCATGGTACGATACATGTATGCCCAAGCCAACGCTCCATGGCTTCTTGATCAGCGGAGACGGCATGAAGGGACAGGTCACAAGATGGGGACCAATTGGCCGTGTTTCCAATCACGGGTTGATTTGGCCACGCGGTTTTAAGGCTCGGATGCAAGCTTAAGGGCGCGATACAACGTTGTACGGTACAAACAAGCCTTTTCTGCATTTCTCAAAGTCAAGCTCAAGCCGTCTGTCGATGTGAAGCACCAGCAGCTAAGCAGAGCATGCATTGACACACCAAAGTCGGGGTTTTTGGTGAGCAAATGAAATTTTCTTTGGTTTTCCGTCTGTCCGCTGCTGAGTAAACAATTGTTACTCTGCCATTCCCACGGTTATGCTGTCAGCCTCGTGTGGAGAGGCAGACGGAAACAGCCTCGGAAAACCACACTCGTTCCGAGAAGACAGAAGAAACAGAGACAAAAGCAGCAGTGGAGATGCCCGTGGAATTGTGATCCGCTCCAATGGAAATGGGCCGGGGAGCCAGGATGCGGTTAGCCCTTGCTTTCGTGTCCGTGGAAAGCTTTGGAGCTAAAAAAGCCGCTGCTGTTTGATGATCATTTCAGCAAGAATAATCAGAATTGGGCTGCGGCGGCTGTCGCCCACAAGGGTAAACCGACGGCCATTTCAAGCATTGGACAGGCATACAAGCACTGTGCATGAATTCGGGACTGCGAGAGGTCCAGCGGCAGGGCCCTGGTATGGCTCGCTAGGGGCGTGTGCAGCTCTCTAAGGATTAAAGCCCGCGGAGGTATAACTCTATAGAGAAACAATAAAGCTGTGAGGGGCCCTATTGGCTGATCGGAAACTTGCTGATGCCCGTGCAGATGGAGGCATTTAGGCGAGGTGAGGCGCGAGGGATTCAGTTCAGAGCCGTCGGCTGGTGACATTCTCACGAATCGACTCTAAAGTTTTTGACAGGTAGGGGGCTGGCGTTAGGACGACGTCATAAAATCCGAAGCGCGAAGAAAAGCATTAGATTAGTTGAAGTTGGCTGCTCAGCCATATATCATGTGATGGATTGGGGTCCAAGAAGACGTGCAGAGAAGCAGTCTCGTTGTTGGCGTTGGTTGTCGACAATCAACGTTGGAGCGATACGATTCAGCAGCCCAAAAGGACATGCCTAGACTTGGGGAAGATGGAGAGCTTGGGCCGCTGCTGGCACCGTGTCGAACGAACTGTATGTGAAGGATCCATGCCATGTGCGAGGTCTCCATCCCTCAGATTGACGGGGTTGTTGCTTACCCATACTGTACAATCTTGTGTTGCATCGGACCATCGCAGTGGAGAAGAGGAGCTGAGTTGGAGTCGAGGGGAAGCAGGGACTGCTGCTCTGTTCCCCTGATGACTGGCGTGAATAATCACAAAGACAAGAGTCAGAAAAACAAAACGAGACAAGACACCGGGAGCGGATCGGCAAGCTGGAGCCAGGCCAGGCAAGGCCAGGCCATGCGGAGCGGAGAGCGGGCGGCGTCGAATCAGCCAACGCGGAGGTGGACTGGGGATGGTGGTGTGACGAAGCAACGGTCGAGAGTGAGAGTGAGAGTCTGTACGGAGTACTCGTACGTGATACAGGATCAGAAGTGGGCACTCGGTCCATGTCCGGCCGAGTGACTGGCAAATGAACGAGGCCTGGCGAGAGAAGAGACAAGATTCAATCCAATGCCTGGGCTTGGTCATGTGCGGGTGCAGCTTTTCGTGCGATACCGTGCGAGGCTGCCACGTGAAACACTGTGGGCAGAGCGTATTCTGCAAGAGCAAAAGCCGATCACTGCCGTTCTGAGTCGGTGATGGACAGCGAGGTCCAGGTTCGCCGTATTTGCTGCGGGGCAGCCTGGAGGTTGAGTTATTGTGACGAGTAAATCCGAATCTACAATGGATGGATGCAAGTTGCGGGTTCCTGTTTTTTTTTTCTGGGGTTTCACCAGCCACCATGGAGTGGCCCTAATTTCACCAACTTCATCAACTAAGGTACTGGAGTATTAACAGCATAGAACACAGCTTACCGCTTAATATCGCCTCGCTCGCCTTATTACGCATTCATCGATAGCTGCTAGTAAGTAATACCGAACGACTGCCGCTCCCTTGTGCATTGCCGTGCCAAAGCCGGCGGAAGATAATTTCAAGCCAGGCGACGTCATTTGGCCAAAGCCGGGGAAGTGGAGAGCCACAGGCGCCTCTTCAGTGGCGCCGAGGCCTAAAAGCCCTGGCCGGCGAGCCACTGGAGCACTGGGTGTCGGGAGCTAGCACACAAGCGGACAAGGGCGCCTCCGCTAGCATGAACCTCCATCTTTCGACATACGAGGCCGGCGTGTAGCATCTGCTTTCAATGTGACGGTCGTGCTGCTGTGGGCGTGTGTCGTTTGATGTAAATGCTAGATGCAGCTCAGTTTAGTCTAGTACCACTACCCGTAGAGAGTTACTCGTACTCTGTAGTAGCGGTAAGTAAGAGGAAGGAATGTGAATCGGACTCATCGTGCATCGAGACCAGAGGACCAGGCAAGGGATGAGTCAAAAGCGCCCCCAAAACAATTAGAAGCACCACGCCAAAGTCCTACCGGTAAGACTCCATGTTTCTCCAGATGCCATGCCATGCCATGCACACCATAATAAGATACAGTATGTCAATATTGCTACAGTGCCAGATGGGCCCTGGAGGCATCCGGCAACTTGCTGCCGACAGCGAATGCAGGCCGTCGCCAAGAGGAGGTCCGGCACCAGCGTCTACTCGCTGCATCGCCATCTCTTGCCAGCTTCTAGTGGCCATCTAGACGACTCCCATCCAACCAACCTCACCCCCCTCCGGCGGCCAGACTCTCGGCGACATGCAACCCCCCAGATGACTCGGGAGGACGAACAAGGACAAGAGGCTGCAAGTCGAGCAGACCAGCCGGCGATCCTCGAGCATGGGGCTTAACCCGGGTCCGGCTAGCACAGGCAAAGGATTAGCATTGGCAAAGAAGCTTGTGCCTTGGAAGCGGCATGAACAACTAGGGTGCCATATTTTTGCATTTACGTGTAGAAACTCGAGAAACATGCGTGATACGCGTGAGAGCTAGGGGCCCAAGGATGCAAATGGCAAGATTCGGCCGTGTGACAGCGGGTGGTGTTACCCGGTCCTGGGTCGATGTATGTATGGACAAGTACTTGTACCACCTGTGCGAGCTGACGAGCCTCCATGGTATCTCACCACGTTTGGCGGAGCTGCTCGATGCTTTCTGCTGGTGGTTAGGAGACGAAGCTGCTGTTGTGTACGTAACACAAAGAAGCGAACCTTGTATGCATCAATTGAGTCGTGTCGTGTACCTGGGAGTAGTACGAGTACAGACACCCAGGCAAGGTACCCCCTCCGGTGGCTTCGATTACAAACTCATCCACCATTTACGTGTATTTTTTTCTCTTCTCTTTTCCAATCACCATCCAAACTGAATCTCATCCTCGTACTGTATACTGTATTATCCTGCATGTGCTGTACGCTTCTGCTTCTGGACTTTTGCATCGTCCTCCCCTCCTCGACAACCCACAAAATACATCCTGATCTAATCCAATCCCCAACATCCAACGCCGCTTTCCCCAGCTCCGATCCCTGGACCTGGAGATACAGACAAACCAACCTCGGAGGGGTGGTGGGGGAACAGAAACAGCCTTTTGGGCTTGGACCTTCTTGGGGGTCAGGGGTGTCGGTGTCTATGGTACATTGACATGTACAAAGTGCCGGATGGGGCAGTACTCGGAGCGGTACCTTGGGCCATGTACATGCAAGCACAGACACAGACTACAAGGTACACACAACTACACACAACTGCAGCATCTCCTCATCCCGCATGCGACTTACACGCGCTTCCTGGCTTGTACATGTGCCTCTGCGCATCCCGGAAGCGTCAGTACCAGCTACTCGTCCCGCGAGAGCCACTCATGGGCGTGTCGTGTACTCGATACCCCGGATCCTGGCGATCCTGGAGCCCCGGCCGTGGCTTGCCCCGAGCAACTCTCCTGCCTTGCTGCTTGCCCATGGAGAATCCCAGGAAAGCTTCCAGCACACTAAAAAAGCTAGAGACCGGGGTCTGAGAAAAGCATTCAATGGATGGATCGTCTGTCTCGTTGTGCTCTGCCCACGGACCACATGCCTGGACCTGGCAAATCTGGGAAGCTGCCACAGACAGCTGCCCGCAGCATTCACTGGCAGCTGCTCGCACAATTCCGGCGTAACGGAGAGCGACCTACGTATATCTATATATAAGGCCCTCCCCCTTCCTCTCTCCTCTCCCCTCTTCTTCTTTTTTTGCTCCCGTCTCTGTTCACCACGATTCATGGTCAAGGTCCTCTACACAAAGCATCAAGAGTGAGCCATGGCTATCGGCAACATCTACGTGATTGCCGGCGTGTCCGTCGTCGGCGGCGCGCTCTTCGGCTTCGACATTTCGTCTGTGTCGGCCCAGCTGGCCGAGCAGTCGTATCTCTGCTACTTCAACCAGGATGAGAACCCTCCAACCACAGCCGATGGCAAATGTGGTGGTCCGCGGTCTCTCGTCCAGGGAGGTATCACCGCCTCCATGGCTGCTGGCTCCTGGCTGGGAGCTCTGATTTCTGGTCCCCTGTCTGATCGACTGGGCCGAAAGTACTCCATCATGGTCGGATGTATCATCTGGTGAGTCAAAAAACAAAGAAAAAAAAGGGAGAAAATGTTTCACCTGCTAACCGCCGTCACCCTAGGGTCATTGGTTCCACTCTCTCCTGTGCCTCCCAAAACATTGGTATGCTCATTGTCGCCCGTATCATCAACGGTATCTCCGTCGGTATCGAATCTGCTCAGGTCCCCGTCTACATTGCCGAAATCTCTCCTCCCTCCAAGCGTGGTCGCTTCATTGGTATGCAGCAATGGGCCATCACTTGGGGCATTCTCATCATGTACTACATCTCCTACGGCTGCTCCTTCATCGGCGATGACAACCCCATCAGCTACAACACCGCTGCCTGGCGTATCCCATGGGGTCTCCAGATGATCCCCGCCTTCTTCCTCTTCTTCATGATGATGCCCCTTCCCGAGTCTCCTCGTTGGCTTGCCCGCAAGGACCGCTGGGAGGACTGCCGAGCTGTTCTTACTCTCGTCCACGGCAAGGGTGACCCTAACCACCCCTTTGTCGCCTACGAACTGCAGGACATCAAGGATATGTGCGAATTTGAGCGCCAGCATGCCGACGTTACCTACCTCGACCTGTTCAAGCCACGCATGATCAACCGTACCTTCATTGGTCTCTTCACTCAGATCTGGTCGCAGCTGACTGGCATGAACGTCATGAGTAAGTTTTTTTTTTATGCTGCTGTAGAGCGCCATTGGACTAACTCATTCTCCTCACAGTGTACTACATTGCCAACATCTTCTCCATGGCTGGTTACAGCGGCAACGCCAACCTGCTTGCCTCGTCCATTCAGTACATCATCAACGTCCTCATGACCATTCCTGCTCTACTCTGGGTCGACAAATGGGGTCGCCGTCCCACGCTTCTTATCGGTTCCGTCCTCATGGCCCTGTGGATGTACGCTAACGCTGGCATTCTCGCCACCTACGGTGAAGTCGTTCCCGGCGGTATCGACCATGTTGCTGCCCAGTCGATGCGTGTCACCGGTGCCCCTGCCAAGGGTCTCATCGCCTGCACATATCTCTTTGTGGCTTCCTTTGCGCCCACCTGGGGTCCCGTCTCCTGGACCTATCCCCCGGAGCTGTTCCCTCTCCGTCTCCGAGGCAAGGGTGTCGCCATGGCCACCTCTGGAAACTGGGCCTTCAACACCGCTCTGGGTCTCTTTACCCCTGTGGCCTTTGCCAACATCAAGTGGAAGTCGTACCTCATCTTCGCCGTCTTCAACACTGTTGCCTTCTTCCACGTCTTCTTCGTCTTCCCCGAGACTGCCGGAAAGACCCTGGAAGAGACTGAGGCCATGTTTGAGGACCCCAACGGCATTCCCTACATGGGAACTCCCGCCTGGAAGACCAAGGTCGCAACCAGCCTCACTGTCCGTGCCGAACAGGGCGACCTCGAGGCCAAGATTGCCCACGACACTGAGAAGCCTCCGATCCACACTCACGAGGAGGAGACTACCCAGTAAATGGGACATTTAATAACATCTTGACGATGATAATCTTGTGTAGGGCGGTAGGCTTTAGTTGATACCCTGGGGGAAGTGTGGCCTCGTCCCGCAAGAAAACTTATGATGCAAATGTTTAATAGTCGTACTATACCAATACCATCACATGTTGCATTTACTTTGAACCTTTCATTGATTTGTCTGCCTTGATATATGTGAATTGCGTTTGGAGGCTGAAGTGATGGTGATGTTATTTTGCTCCAAAGTACAATGACTAAGCTGGATTGACTGGTACTGTAAGTGACAATCCAGCCAAGTGTGCATACAAACTTAGCAATCTCAGTTGAAATACGTACTATCTTGGTGTATAGGCATTAATACGTAACTATATCTAGTAATCTTGGGCTTGAAGCTTAGTTCTTCATAGAGTTTATGTATTGTCCGAGCCTTTTGATTTAATTTGCCTTGTTTTTTGACCGTCATATGGCCTCTCCTGTGGCTTTTGATAGTTTGGGCTGAATGCCCACGATTTTGTCGATCGAGCCAAAACCTGGAATCTGAGTTTAGCTTTTAGCTACATCGACTGGGTACAGCCTTGAACTATATCAGTCGCAGCTGTACATTGGCCTGAAGAAAGATATTAAGTAGTCTATACATTGAAGGAAATCTCTGTTCTGTTGGACAAAAGCCAAAGATTCCCTGCTAGGTAGTACAGGATGAGATTCAGCCACCAGTCTCAATGACTTCTATCCCCACTCTCTGTAAATGGGCTTAAATCTATGGGGAAATGATGGAAAGCATCAAAAGTACCGTACTGTTGCGTCTTCTAATTCGCGAGCTGAACTCTCGCTGGATTGTTCATATGAGACATACATTACTTGGGGGACGTGTACATGAACTACGATGATGTATATAGAAGTGTGCTTCACCTCTATGGCTATGCTTTGCCAATAGGTATGGAGCTGAGATTGATGCTCATACAGATCAAGACATAACGATTCACTTTTTTAGGCTGCAACCAATCATTTGTATAAATGCTTCAAACGCTCAATTCATTTCTAAGCGCTATACTATCTGTGTGTCTGTCTGTCTGTATTCTATTCTAGGAGTCATAAACGCCGTTCCATGCCATGCCATGCCATATAAACATCATGCTTCAAAACCATCATGAAACACGTCAATACGCATACAAACATATTCCTTCGCTCATCAAACCAATCATTCCCGCTTCAATCATCAAACCAATCATTCTTGCTTGAATCATCGTCCACCAACAAGGGCGCCATCGTCCCAGCCCACCCATCGTCGAATAATGTCGTCGACCATCCTGACACCGTCCCGCGTAGCGTCGACTTCGAACCACTCCTTGTGCTCTCGTCCACAAGCTTCGCAAGCACCAAGGTCGGCGCGAAGACCCATTCCGCCGAGCTCGAGGTGAATTAGGCGTTCCACCTTCTTGACGTGAGGCGTGGGATGGGGAGAGGCCGCAGAAAGTGGAGAAGGAGCCCGTCCTCTGGCATGCGAGGCGGAAGAAGCATCGTAAGATGAAGGAGTGGATGAGGAAATGTAAGGGTAGAAGCGGAGCAGGGTGATGTCGTGGCCGCACTGGCGAGACCATTGGGCCATGCGGCGCTGGACATTGGCGGCGCGGCCGATTTTGAGGAGCATCGTCTTTGGCTTGGGGTCCCTGCTGTTCTTGTTAAAGGAAGAAACAACGTCGCTGGGGCTTCTGCTGCGGCTGCCGCCGTTGTGAGGGGGAGGCTGGAGGAGGCTTCTTGCGGCGTCGACAGGGGCTGGTTCGGCGGATTCGGGCGTCAGCCAGAACATGTAGATGTAGCCGGGCTCGTCGGCGTCAGAGGGCGGTTTGGCGACTTCAGCCATGAGGGTCGTGGTGGTATGGGCATCGAGAGCGTCTGGGATGAGAGACTTGAGGTGGCCTGCCGTGGGAGCCGAAGAGGTGGTAGGGCGAGAGTGACCTTGCGGACGGGCTGAGGAGGTAGAGGGTCGAGCATGTTGAACAGGCTGAGGCTGCGGTCTGGGCTGGGCAGGTCGGGGAGGCTCATCAAAGTCCTCCTCCGGCACGGTGAAGCAGAAACAAAAGGTGCTCGACTTTGGCTTCGTGGGCCTCTCGTCGCCGTAGCGCTTCTCGGGATCGTACCGGCCGGGTCGAGCGTTCAAGTCCACCAGCCCCAGCCTGTCGGCGAGAGTATCCAGGCTCGAGCGCTCCTCGGCGATGCCGCCGCCGTAGGGAGATGGCCGCGGGGTCGAACTTGACTTGCGCGTCGAGCGCCCGGCTTGGTCCTTGTGCTGCCAGCAGTACGAGTCCTCGCCGTCGTCGTTGCTGGGCGCCAGTTTCTTGCCGTTCTTGCGCGGCGGGTGGCCTGAAGGAGAGACGGGGCGGCGGCAGGGACGGCCGTTGGAGGTGAAGCCTTTGCAGGTGGCCTCTGGGTTGAGGGAGTCGTTGCGCCCGAGCATGGACTCGGGCGTGGTGCCGGTGAAGGCAGGCATATCGTGGGAGGGAGTTGGAGTCTGGGAGTTGAACAGATGAAGAGACTGAAAGGAGTCGGAGTCAGGTCGCGTCTTTCTTTGTTCGTCTGTGTCTTTGTCTGTGACTTTGTCGTCGAGAAGAGAAGAGAAGAGAGGTCTGTGTGTTCGTTAAATACGAGGACAAGGCATCAGCTGTTCTGCAGAACCAGAACCAGAACCAGCATCAGCAGGGCCACGTCGGTTCGTCAAGGTTTTCAAGTCTTTGCTGTCCCTCGCCCAGGGCATCAACGCATTTAAGCTACCAGGGGTCCCGTCGTCCAACCGCCCCCGTGTTCTGCACTGATTCATCGCAACCGAGTCCAGCGTCAGTCCTAGCGATTGAACCCCCTGGCAAGCGCCGTCCAAACCTTCACCTAGGCCTCTCACCTAGGCCTAGGGGATGCGGCCTGAGCGGAACCTTGTCGTCTGTGGCCATCGTGTCTGGTGTCGTGTGTCGTGGTTCCACAGCAGGTGCACGAGGTGGCTGGGCGGTGGATTCCGGTGGTGGTCACGCTGGGGATTTGTTGAGTTTGTGAGAACTCAAAGGTTTGTGAGCTATCACGCCGTAGGGTGACAATTGCCCATGTGCTGTTAAGCTGCTAAGATGCAGCGGCATCTGCATCTGCATCTGCAGCCTTGAGTCGATCAATCAGGAGGAGGAATGGAGGATTCATCCGTTGGGCTGAGCGCGAGGGCGAGTTTGCACCGCCATCGTCAGGCATGCAGCACCGCCACAGACCTGCGGCCTCTACCTTGCATCTTCATCTTCTTCAATACGACGATTGGTTGGGTGTGGTTCATCGTTGCGAGACTCACGCTCTCCTTGCATCAATGATGTCGATTTTATTTTATTTTATTTTTCTTTAAGTTCTCACCAATTAGACTGAATTGCGATGCCGCAAGCTCAAGGGCATCGCCATGTCTGTTTGTATGGGTGTTTGTAAGAGCAAGCCGAGGACACTCGCCATGAAAACTTCAATTGGCCAACTCTAACTTTAACTACATGTACCTATAGCAGCATCCAACCACACCCGCCAAATCAATTTGTAGTTTAAGTGACATTACTTTGACAGAATATGGATATTCTTACGATAGGGCATTTTGCAAGTGTAAGAAAGCGATCATTGGTTCCTTGTATACATGTGTCACCAGTCTGCAACTGCTTGTAGAGACTACAAACCAAAACAATGCATTCACTCTTGTTGCCTATCAGAAAGACAAAGCTTTCCGTCATTCAATCACAATCAGTTTTGCGTAGTACCTAGTACTTTTTATAGATAGAAAGTACCCAGGCAGCGGATGGGCCCAATATCCCACTCTAACATACATCTAGGGATGATTGGATGCGGGTGGTTTCAACTACATGTACAAACGAGCAAAGAACAAAGAATCATTTTGCTCCCTTTGTTCATTTTACTGCACCTATCCGCCGTCTTATTGCATAGCCCCGACTCCAAGCGCTGTTCAATCGCTCACTAGCCGTGAGAATCCCGGGCTCATACCCATTGAAGCTATAGCAAACATCTTTCGCTAGAACCACCCAGACCGACAAAGGCAATATTAAACAAAGGAATTCATTTTCGCAGGGTAGCTGGTAGACTCGCTGAACAACGCTGGGTGAATGGTTCTTTTCGGGAACGGCGTATAAAAGCCTCCACCCCGCTTCATCGTTCTGCTATGTTTCCTCCAACTCCTCTCTTCAACAAGCAACACTCTTCACCTACTACTGCTTCGTCGATTCTAAATACGTACTGGTGCCCTTCCATCTGTCATTGTTTGGCCATCCCTTTCTCTACAGCTGTCTACTGTTTCGCCAGTCAAAACAGCCTTCGCGCCTCAACCAGATCTCCCGATCAAACAACACGTTCTAAACTTTCCAATGGGGAAAAAGACTGTGTTCGCCTCCTTATTGGCTGTTCTTGTTGTGTTGCTGCTGTAAAGGATGCTATTCTTCTCATCGAGCTTTCTGGCTCTGTGGCTATCAACAGTCTGCTATTGGCACGTTTGAGCAAGTGGCTTCTTCACTTTAAGGCCCGGGGTGAATCCTCAAATCGGGAGGCCTGCAGAGGGTTGATTGCTATTTTATCGCTTGAGCTTGCGCCACTGTCCGCTCTTCTCCTTGTGGCAATTTTCTTCTTCGCCATCCGCATATGCATACTGGTGATTTTTGTGTGCTCCCGCAAGAAGCAATGGACATGGAACGAGTACCACGCCAGTTTTAAGCAGTATTCTAAGATTGATTATATAGAAAACTGTTTTGAGAAGTTTAAAGAGTGGTGCGGAAGGCAATGGTGGGGCAAGGCATTGTTTCCCAGAGAAGAGAACTCATCTACAACGAACGAGACAGATTCACAGGGAGTCTGAGAGGAAGATTGGAATTCACCGAGAAGTTCATTTACAAACGACTAGATATGGGTGATGTGGGTGGTAAGAAGACGCCTACCGACCGTGGGTATGATGATCTGGGTCACTGATTGAGAATTAATATACTTCCCTCCAAATGAAACTAGGTACTGTTACATAAGTGACGGTGATAATAGTTTCATTAGGTGGTGGTAGTTCCATTGGGTGTCAAATATATTATTTCATCTATAACCTAGCGAATGATGTGTAAACTCTACTCATAGTTCAGCTAAGTATCCGGTGTCCAAATAGAAACTCCTAAATTATACGAACATCTTCTGTTCTCAGTCAACCACTCTTGTTCTCCTTCGAAGCAACAGCCCCGGCCAATTAAGGTCGGAATCGTCCCGTTAGCAATGGCAAGTTTGAACAAAGATTTTTCCGAGGACGTATCGGTCACTTCTTCTTTGAAGCTACAGCAAGCATCAATCAACGCAGGTAGATTTGAACAAAGACCTTTAGCCATGCGGTTTACCTCATTAACGGCGTTGGACATGTGCTTCTTTGAGAGTAACAGTGACATATAAATACCTCTCTTGACTCTTTACCCTTCCACCTTTATCCAATTCTTCTCCTCTAGAATTCACACTCTGCACCTACTACCGTCATTGCTTCTTTTACCCTGACCTCATATTGCCGCCCATTTAGCAATAATACAAGAATTCTTATCATAATTGCTTTCCATCATCTTTCGCCATCAGCTATCTGTTTCTTTATTCGCCACTTCCCGCTACTTTTCCCGTCAAACCTGCGTTTATACTTTAATCGAATGCCGTCTAACGAGTCTCCCGTTGCTCCATGCATACGAATAGTCATCCATTGTGCATTTATGCTCACACTTCTGATCAACTACGGCTTTGCGATTGGACTTACACTCGTCGATGCGTGGCTCCTGCCTACTTACTATGAGTTTACCGATCAGAATCGATCCGAAGATGAAGTTTACGCCCTTATTATCTTCATTATATTTATCCTCATGATTATCCACACTGCATTATTACTTCGGATTGACTTGAGGAGGTATTACAAATTCCAATCTGAGGGTTTCGTGAGCTTGCCTTATAGAGTACATCCGGTTGTCGATATTTTCCAGGGGTTGTTTGAGGGCGTATTCCTACATCAGTTCCTTCAGTGGCATGCGCAATTTAAGGCCAGTGGTGATTCCCGGAGTGCCACGTACTGTACATTAGCCACCGTCCTCCTTGCATCCAATTTTGCATGGATGCTCTTTTACTGGTTATTACCGGCTTATTACGCTCTTCATCCTTGCTCTTCATACTATAGAAGGATGAATGTATGAAGCTTCGGCAGACTGTTAAGGGAGGCCGAATCAACTGTGAAAATAATAACAGAGGCCATTTAGAATATAACAGGCATGGACGACGAAAACTTGGAGTAAAAGGCTACTTGTTTGTTGGTACAGCTGGCAAAGATGCCTACTGAGAAAAGATTCACGGATACTAGTTAAATCTTTAGTCCTTTATTTAAATTGATACTAATATTACGGTGGAAAATCACACTAGTGGGAAAAATAACAATTCTGGTAATGGTAAATGATGCAACATGCTACACATCTTTAAGACGTTACTTGTTTGACTGTTTGGCTGCAGAAGGAGCCAGACGTAACGGACCATACGTTGATACAGAGCAGCCCATTGTTGCCCACCTATCTAGGATACCTCTGTAATATATGTAAATAATAGTACCAACGAATTAAAAAAAAAAAAAAAAAAAGGATCGTTTCAAGCTAAGCGTGAGTATTTGCAGACTCATGAGATAATTCTAGAAATTCGGGCTGTTACGCCTACGAAGAAATGTTGGGTTTTATCACAGCTCAGCCACTCATTAAAGTTAAGGCTCCAAAAGGTGCACCAACTTCTTCTCATTTAGTCGCCTTTGTTCTCCCTTGAAGCCTCAGATCAGACCCAGGCGGGTATCCCCGATGGACAAGTCTGAACAAAGATTTTCCCGAGAACATATCAGTTTCCAATAAAGACATTGCAGGGTACTTTATTAACATCCTTAGGTATCTATGTACTTCTTTGATGGTAACGGTGACATATAAATACTCCCCTAGCCCTTTATCCTCTCACCGTCATACATCTCCTTCATCATCATTCATCGCTACTTTACCCACCAAAGCTGCGCGTTTACACCTCCATCCATGTCGCCTCACGATTCCTCCTCCGATGAATCCACTCGCAACTTCAGCCGATATGAACATATAATCTTGGCTCTATTCCACGGTTGCTTTGTGATTGGATTCGCTATTGTCTATGCGTGGCTAGGGCCTACCCACTCCAAGTTTATCCATCAGAATCGATCCGAAGATACGAACTACGCCATTATTGCCTTGTTCGCACTCATCACCGCGATTGCCGGCCATGGAATAATGTTTATTATGAGCTTGTACAAAATGTACAAATTCCGACCTCGAGGTTCAATAAATCCGTTTTTTGATAGATACGGGTTTATATTCGGTATCATTATGCTGGGTTTTGATCCTGTGATGGTATATCAGTTTCCGAAGTGGCATGGACAACTCAAGGCCGCTGGTGATTCTCGGAGTGCCCAATACTGCACTTCAGCTACCGCTCTCTTCGCAATTCACATTCCGTGTGCGGCCTTATGCTGCTTATATTTTTTGGCCAAGCACTGTTTCTACCTAGATGTTATCGCACATGAAACGTCGGTGGTCCGTGAGAGTGGCAAAACAGACAATAGGGAGAATGGAGAACGCCGGTTGAGAAGATAATCGGGATGAGCAATGAGGACCTGGAGTGGAAAGCTATGTTGGTATAATCAGCAAAGATATTTACAGAGAAATATATGCGAGCATTATATATAGGGAAATACTAGCCGGCACTACAAGTCGGCTATTTAGTATCCCATCCATCTCCTAGATTTAAAGCTACATAAGTAAGTTGTGGGCAATACTACTAGCAACTAAAGAAATGCAAATACAGTAGCAGATACTAGAGAAATGTAAGTACAGTAGCAGATACTAGGGAAATGTAAATACAGTAGCAGATACTAAAAAAAGAAGCAATAGTAGTAGATACTGGAAGAAAATATTGACAGCAGCGGAAAGTTTTGATAGTAGTAGATAATTTGAAGATGTAGACACAGGCAGTTACTACTAAGATGCTAAAATACAAGGGCTTCTTTCGTATCTCATTCTGACACTTGAACTACACGCAGTCGTTGGTGTGTTGGTCAGCTAACTTGAGTTCTCATCAGTATCTGCCTGAAATACATAATCTCGATCGCTGACTGAAAATAATATACAGTTTTTTGTAGGAAGCTGCCTAAGTTACGATTGTGAAACAAACACGGCGTCAAAGCCCTACATGCTTGACCCCAGTTTGAGTCTCTTGTGTTGTCAGTAAACCGCCTTTGTTCTCCCTTGAAGCTTTGGTACCAGACCGTGGCCGGCATCCCCGATGAGCAAGGACATGTTTGAACAAAGTGTTCTCCCGGGGTCGTACAACTTTCTCTTCTTTGAACCTACAATGAGCTTTAACCAACAATGGTAGTTTTAGGCAAACACTCAGATCCTGCAAGTGTTCAGAAAAGAACTTGAGATCATGGGGTGCGTGTGTTTGCTGGTGACAATGGCGAGTATAAATACCTCTCATGAGATCCTTGCCCTTCAACTGTTTTCACCCAATTCTTCTCTTCAACAATCACCACTCTATCTCTACTATTGCTTCTGTACTCCTGACCTCTTCTTGGCGTCCCATCAGCAGCGGGAAACACACTTTTACCACAACTGCCGTCCTATCTTTCTTGGCGGTTGTCTAGCTCATTCATTCTCGTTCACTGCATGCACTTTGTTTGCATCTCCACCCGACACTTCAATCCAACACTGCAGCCCGACGCCCCATATCAAACGCCGCGTTACGAACCGTCTAGCAAAGATGCGAGCCAAGAATGTTATACACTACGCATTCATAGTTTTTTACTTTGCATTATTCACGGCTGGATATGTCGTCCTCGATATATGGCTGTGTCGTCTATTTCAAGAATTTCACCATCGGCATCGAGGCGGAGATACAAGATACGGGATAGCTGCATTTTCCTTCTTTACTTTCTGGGCCGTTTGCCATTTCCTTTGTCTTTTGATCACCCTCTTTCCCCAATACTACACGCCTTCATTCCCCGGGCCTTTGGGCCTCTTTGTCGACATGGCCGTTCGAATCGTTTTCTTCATTCGTTTTTCTACTTGGCTATCGCATTTTAAGATCCGTGAAGAAACAGAGAACGTCGCATATTGCATTGCATGTCTTTTTGCTCTGGCATGGGGATGGTTGGATCACATTTGGTTCTTCCGTTTTGAAGAGCACCGGTGGGTTGCGCGAGCTCATTTTATCCGTGAAAAATGGCGGAAGGAAGACAATGAACGAGACGCTGAGAGAGTGAATGTGAATATAATGATGGCGAGAATGCAAGAGCTCGTGGAAAGCTTGGGAAGGGAGGGAAGGGCGGGAGGGGCAGAAAGGACGGAAAGCTTGGAAATCGTGGGAATGGCGGAAAGAATCGAGAGGGATGTAGAGGGACAGTGAGAAGGCCAGCTGAGAAAGACGCACCCGTACCTAGTACTGATGGCAATATTGGTGTAGGTTCCTCTCCGGAAGCTATCATGTACCTGAGTGACTGTATTAAATGAGCAATACTCTAAAGCATGCGACATGTTGTATTTGTGACTTTGCATGTTTGATAGCTTGACTGTATCAAGAGCCAGACTCACGGCATTATGCATAAATAAGCAGTGAGCCCTCCTTACCCAATTGTATCATGATGCCTCCCCATAGTGTACGAAAGTCTACGGCCTGGGAGAATAGCCAAAGAACAAATGGGGAAATTGGCCATGGATTACATTGCACTTTGGGACTTGAGTCTGAGGTATTTACCAAATCACGAGGTGAGTTCAGATAACCTCCATTCTGATAAGCTACAAGCAAACACTAACCACGCTCAGCCACTTGTCAAATTTGGAACTCTTGAAATTATATCAATCTCTTCTTAGTTGATCTCTTTGTTCTGCCTTGAAACTACTGCAAACAAACTGAAAAAAGCCTTGAACAAGGGTTTAGAGTTCTGTGACATTATATCAAGCGGGGGATGGCAGGCTATAGCTCAAGAAATCCGGAAGAAAAGGTCCAATAAAAATGCAAAGTGGGATGTGGTTTCAGAAGATGTTGAGACTTCTACGGTAAGGGAGAATGATTGTGAGGGGCGGAGAGGGGCGGAGAGGAACGGCAAAAGTGCCAGCCGAGAAGGATACACGGGGATAAAGATGTTTAATCTGTTGATATAAATACTTACTGGGGAATTGATGCTCCGTCACGAGTCTCGCATAGGCCTGGAAGCTTGCGGCATGTCCTGATTGCGAATATCCACTGTTCTCATTTAATCGCCTTTGTTGTCCCTTGAATTCTCGGCAAACTGAGGCTAATACACTCCTCTAACAAAGGAAACTTTAAAGAAAGATTTTTCTCGATGTCGCACCGATTTCATCTTCTTTGGAGTCACAGAAAACTTCAACCTTCACCAGTGATTCCCAACAAAGGCTCTTTGTCTTGCAACTAAGCGCCGCGTCAACAAACCAGATAACATTGGGTACTTGTCTTTTTGATAGCGACGACGATATATAAATATCTCTCATCAATCTTTGCCTTTCTGCTATCACCCAACTCCTCCCTTCAACAATCACCGCTCTATGCCCGCCATCTGACGCCTCATTCCAAAATTGCAAGCCAACACCGCTGATCCAACTCCACGACACAGACCAGCTAGCGTTACACTTTATCGTGTGAAAATGGAGGCCTGGCAAATTATACACCACCCGCTTATACTGTTAGGCTACGCATTCCTCACGGCTAAATGCCTCGTTCTTAATATATGGCTGTGGGATATATCTCACGACTTTAGCAATCGACAAAGACACAGGGACGAGAGATACGGCAAGGCGGCCTTTTTCTACTCTCTCATCTGGACAGCACACTACGGCAGCTATTTTGTCTCAGCCCTCTGCCTACCTCTGCCCAAGTTGCCCAAGTCGCTTAGACTTAAGATGGAAACCCGATTTAGCTCCCTACATGAAATTGCCATCAGAATTGGATTTGCGCTTCGATTTTATCAGTGGCTGTCGTATTTTCGGGCCACTGAAGAAGCAGAGAATGCTTCATATTGCCTTGAATGCATTTTCGGTTTGGCATGGGTGTCATTTTGGCCCATCATGAATTCTTCATTGGACATTTTTTTCAACATTGCCTTTGACATGTATTGGCCATTCACGGCTCAAAATATCCGTCGAGGACGGCCTAATCTGGAATTGAAGGGGGAAGCTCAGTTTCAGGAATTGTTGAGTGTTGAAAATAAAAAGGCAGAAGCCTAAAGGATTTTTGAGGCTTATAATTTAGCCAGGGGAATTCGACAGCAGATAATGCTTGAGGAGATAGTACCTCTACACAAGATGGAAGAGGCTAAGAGGGGCGGTACGGACGGTAAGAAGGGAAGCTGAGAAATATGATCTAAGTAAATGTAGGCGGCGGAGAAAACAATGCGCCTTCTGCATAAAAAGCTATCCAACTGATTGTAATAAATGTATGTTGTGATGTTTTAAAGCATGCGACATGAGCTGTTTGTGACTTGACGTGTTCGATAGTTTGGCTGTATCAGGAGCTAGACTCACGACATTGTGAATGAATCTAATGTTCAGCACTAAATTACCGCTATAAGTCTACCACAAAAGCTCCCTATAACATATGGAAATCGACGACCTGAGAATTTAGTTAAAGACAATAAGGAAATTGACCCCTTTGTTTTCCTTTGAAACCACTGCAAGCAAACTCGGATTGGCGTCATCCCAACTCACCAAGTGAATTCGAACAAAGACAATCCCCCAGACGTAGCATAAGTATGAACGATGAGATGACCATCAACATCCGCAAATCGACGACTTGGGATGGTAGATATGTACAATGTTAAAGAGTGCTGCCTAGGATTGGCCATCCAGTTAAATTACATTATGGGATTGAGGGCGCGTAATTGCAGAGCCACGAGTTATATTCGTGTAACTGTGCGGTTATATTTACGCATTACTCCAACATATTCATGGCGGTTCTTTTCTTTGTCCCATTTGTCCCTTTTGTTACCTATGTTGCCCCTCGAAGCTTCGGCAAACTCAAACCCGAATCATCCTAGGTCACGAGCACAAATTTGAACAAAGAACTTCCGACTGGTCGCGCGTAGATGTACTCGGTAATTTCAGATAACCTCTTACCTAGCGGTAAGGGCGAAGCATAAATACAGCTTCGCTCTGCGCGTGTCTTCATTCAGCTTCCCCCCTTCAGCGCTCAATACTCTACGCCTGCTACGGACTGCCTTTGAACTTCTTCACCACTGTTTGACATCTCTTTAGAAAAGAGGGAGAGATCTCGACACAACCATCTTTCGTTTTGCTGTTGATCATTACTTTGCCAGCCGGAACCTTATCTACACGTTTCAACTATCTCGGCTCAGTGTCTTGTCACAATTCCTCTGGCAATAGTTTTAGTGCTCAAAAATGTACGACAGGCCTCCTCCAGTCATTAGAGGGTTCTTTATTGGACTAGGCATTTACAATGTGCTTGTATTCTCTGCGCTCAGCGGCTGGATGATCTATCTTGTAAGCGACTTTCGCCATCTGGATCGAGTTACGAATCAAATCGAGTGTATTTTGATCATTGTTCTATTTCTTTGCAAGGTCATCAAGGGTCTACTATTTTTCGATCCACGATACGTATCTTCCTTCATCAAGAAGATTCAGAAGGGAAAGCTTCCGGTTTTATACGCTGCGTTCCTTGATACCTTGCTCATTATTCGCTTTTTCGCGTGGATTGAACAGCTCAAGATCAACGATCAGTCTATGAATATCATCTTCTGTTATGGATGCATTGTTTTCATGATAGTCGAACTCCCTTTTAGGCTCCTATGTTTTCTATATGAAGTATGGCCTACAACACTCTGGAGGTATTTGCTGGAAAGAATCCGAAGTAAGGGATCGAGGGAGACAAATGGGAATACCGAGAGGGGCGACGAGATGATCACAGAAGCCCGGATATAACTACTAAAAACACTTGGGATGACTGAAGAGAACCTTGGGGGGGGGGGGCATTGGGACGTATTTGGAAGCGAAGGACATTGGGAATGAGCAAACAAGATAGCAAGGAGGGTACCCGGCCGAGAATGATCTATTGGAGCCTGATTTGTTGAACAAGTTTCTGTTATACAAGTTGATGTTTGGCTCTGCCTACATACCTAGCAAACTATTTTAAGTGAAGGCACATCAAACTGTGTGCATAGAACCTTTGTTGATAAGCCAGAAGATGAATGCCGTAATCGGCCTGCTGCCTTGAGGAGTGCGTATCTGTATCACAGAACACATATAGACGCCACTGAACAATGATGAGAGAGATAGTGTAAAGAATGATCGTCTATGATGATTCTTCAACTACCGTCAGGTCATAGGTCAAGTACCTACCCAAGTGGAGGACAGAGAAACCGAGACCGAGAAGATTTCGAACACCCACGAGTTAAATCATACGCCTACAAAGGGAGTAGCTACTATATCTACATTTCGTAAATGTCTACTATTATATTTATATTTCTCTAGTAACTGCTACTATATCTATATTTATTTACTAACTGCTACTATATTTATATTTATTTAGTAGCTGCTATTATATTTATAGTTATTTAATAACTGCTATTATATTTATATAGGTAATAAAGATCGGGTGCTGGCTATAGGCGTTCCTCTATAAAAGCAGTACTCGATGAGTTAATAGGGTGCTTGTATTACTAAATGTATGCACTTATTCATTTGCGTTCTCGCTTTTTCTGTCATCCACTTGCTACATAACGTCGTAGGTGAGAGGTTCCCCAGCAATGCGTAAGCATATCAATGGTATCTACTTTCCAAATTACAGAACATGATACGAGTACAATGATCAGATGACCATCGACATCCTCCAATGAAGATGTGGAAGTAATCTTTCCATCATTTGTGCTCCGACTGCTGCCTGCTGCAGAAGTTTCGGGTCCTTTGTTCTCCTAAGCGGTACTCTAAGTTTAGATCAGAATCCCTTGGCGTACAAGAACAAGTTTGAACAAAGGATCTTAGACTTGTAGTACCGGAACGTAGTCACTCAATTTTGGCGCAGAGAGTGAAATATAAATACCACTTCATTGTCTCGTCTTTCTACCCTTTTCTTCATCCAAGTTCCATCTTCAACCTCAGCACTCAACACTTGGCATTCTACACCTGCTACTAATTCTTTACCCGAACCACTCTGGGTGATATTTCTTCAAGCATGGAACAATCCACATCAAAGGTATTTCTCTCCATCTTACTGCCGAGCCTCTCTTTCACTCATTGTTACCCGCCGCTTTATCTACCACGGCATTTGTCCCTCTACCCGATACTATAATCCAGCTCCTTGAACTAACGTTATGATAAAAGCCATCTAGAGTTACGGGCACAATTAACCCACGAACGAGTCGACAAAAACTTGTATCTGGATTGGCACTGCTCAAATTATCAGCGAAAATTATCCTCGCCATCGGATACATCTACTTCGAAATCTGGCTGTGGGGACTTATCCGCCAGTTTTACAGTCAGCGCCAAACCGTGGATCTATTCTATGCCATAATAGCCTTTGCCTTTTTCCCCATCACAGCGCTCTACAATGGACTTGGTTGGTATGTTTGGGCCGTGTTCTGCAGCTGGCGTAGAGAGGTCGTCTCAGAATCTGAAGCGGAAAGGGACATGTTCAATGTGAATACTCGTCTCATAAACCTCAGGTGTACCTTTGTTTCGGCGATCCATCTCTCGCTCATTTCGCGACTATCTCTTTGGAGTCAAAATTTTCAGGCTGATGGCAAGGCTAAAGATGCAAAAATTTGCACTTATCTTGTTGTTTTCATAGCATTTGAGGTTCTCTTGGTGATTATGGACCTTGGTAACGCCCTTCATGATTACGTATCGCATGTTAAAGCGAGTGGTGGAGCAAGTTGCAAGGCCACATTCTTGAAAAGTGATGAGCAGGAGTCTGAGAGATGATTGAGAAGTATATCGAGAAGAATTGATGGCGGATTTAGGAGAGAGGTAACCTAGAATGACAGATCGCCGTCTTGACCGGGGTTGCATCGGGCTTGAACTGCAAACGCCTCAGTCAGATGGTCACCAAGCCCGCGGAGAGTTCTTTGTCAAATACCCAGTGGTAGACAGTAACCAACGGGTGATGAATCCATTGATACAACATTGGCCATGAGACGTGTCTTTTGAGAGTCCTTGATACTTTTTAGACAAAGCGACTTTTGGGGTTTCTTTGACTTACTTTCCGCATTTCAGTTATCGTAGCTCTTCGGTCACTCGGAAAGTCTTTTCTGCTTCATACTTTGATCGTCTCCTTTGAACCTCTGAGTGACCAACGTGAAATACTCATTACCCTCTTACATCTTCTGGAGATACAGTAAACCCCAGGATGTTTTTCTGCACATCTCACCTCGATCTCGCCGCTCGGCTCATAATGTCGATTTCCAAGGCGTCTCTTCTTGATCTCGGCGGAGACTGTCTATCGGAGTTCAAGAATGCTCGGAAATGGAACTTCTCGCACAAGGATTAGGTCTTTCAAGCTATTGAGATTGTGTTCCGTCTCTAGGTCCATTCTACTAGTGTTGTAGTAGAATTTGAGATACTTTTAGAGAGGAACTAAAAGCCAACCTTACGGGACCTGAGTGTCTCTGTCTGCACTGTGGGGCATCGTCCAGCAGCTCCATGCTGTCAGGCTACATGGTTTGGTCTTTTATACACCCTCCATTTACAATGGGCATCTCCCTGCATTATTATGGCAAATATTATCCAGCATCCCAAAGTCGTTACCCAACAACCTAGCGACTGCGTGGGGTTCATGTATTAGAATAGAGTGTAAAGAGAATATGAATAGAAGCCACCTTTATACTACTATCGCCACTTTCTGCTACTGTCACTACTTTCTGCTACTATCACTAATTTACGCTACTATCACTAATTTATGCTACTATCGCTACTTTCTTCTAGTGTCTACTGTTATAAATATATTCTTCTAGTATCTGCTGCTATTGCAGTTTTTCTCTAGTATCTGAGATTATTCTTTAGTCCGTATAGCTTTCATGTAAGAAGACATGGGATGCTGGATAACAAACTTGGGTGGCTGAATAACTGCTCCCATTATTATTCATCTAGCTCTTCACGCGGAAGCACTACAGTCCCTGTTGCACAATTTCAGTGAGTTGAAGCACTGCAGCTGCTCCTTACCCAGAGCCATTCAACTGCCTCTCCCTCCGCCCCCATAAATCAACAAACTACATATATCGTACTATGACGCACTGATAGCAGGCACGGCATTCACTCTTCTGTTTGCTTCTCCACACCACTAGATCCATCCATACGCAGCCACAGCAATAGATAGCGGAGCATTGGAGCAGCAACCCCTGAAATTCTCCCCAAGGCTCCAAACTCCCCTATCAACCAGTAAACGCTGTGTACCTGTAATCATCCCAACTCCCGCAAGAGCCAGCAATACAAACGCATTCATTCCCGCATACTTCTCCACTATTGATGATAGCAAAACTCTCCGGGCCAATGAGGTTTTCCCCAACTCTTTTCATTCACTCGCTAGTTGAACCCAACGCTTTCTCTCATTATCTATTAATAAGGGTCCTCTCTCTTCTCTCTTCTTTCCTCCCTTCCTCTTCTTCTTCTTCTCTGCCATCTTCACTCATTATGGTCACATCCATCACTTCTTCCAACCGCATCACCACATCACCCCCATCTCTCCTCCCTACTCCTTTCTTCCAATCACCACATCAACGTTCCAACCAGCTTCTCAACGGCGAGAAGAATGGCGATGGCTACAACTACTGGTGAGTTTGCTTTGGCTTCTCTTCTTCACCTTGCCGCTCGTTGACCTCGATCCCAGATTGATACAAATCCACCTCCCAACATCATACCCTTACAAACGCGGACACGCCCTTCCCCAGTGGCAGTCCTGCCTGTAGAGATGGCCTGTGGCAAGCAGGTGTGGGCCTAGTTTTCGTGCTGGTACCAGACGAGCAGAAGACTAGGCTCACTCAGGCTTTGCCGTCTGCGTAGCCTGTCGGGGTCACAGCTCAGCTGATGCCGAGAATGCTGAGTGAGTCGGTCTTTGTGCTGGTACAAAGACTGGCAAAAGACTGGCTCACTCATGCTTTCTTGTTTATGTTTGTCGCTATTTGGCTCGCTCATCAAACATGGATGGCCTGGTCTTTGTGCTGGTACGAGATTAGCAAAAGACCAGTGCCATCCATGCTTTGTCGTCTACATAGGCTTGTCGGGGTTACAGCTTAGCTGATGCTGAGAATGCAGAGTGAGTCAGTCTTTGTGCTGGTACAAGACTGGCAAAAGACTGACTCACTCATGCTTTGTCGTCTACATGGGCTTGTCGGGGTTGCGGCGAAGCTGATGCCGAGAATGCAGAGTGGGTTGGTCTTTGCGCTGGTACAAGACTGGCGGAAGACCAGCCCATTCATGCTTTGTCGTCTATGTTGTTGCTGTTTCTGCTCTGCCATAAGGTCAGGTGGTGTCTTGTTTTGAGCGCGCGGTAAGTTCAACATGCTGCTTATTTTTCTACCATGCAGTTTTCCTGACTGGATGTACGCAGGCGAGAAGGGCCACATTGACGGTCGGCTGTGTTTTCTCATCGGACTGAGTTTTCTCACGGGTCTGGGTTTTCTCACGGGTCTGGGTTTTCTCACGGGTCTGGGTTTTCTCACGGGTCTGGGAGGATTCATATATGGGAACTTGCTGGTGGAAAATTCATCAGCATTCGTCTAGCTGTTGGAAAGGAATTGAAGCGTTCTGGGAGGAAGAGAGGCTGCAGATCTCTAGGAGGCATTGGGCGGGAAGGAAAGTAGAAATACAATATGAAGTCACATCACACTCGAGTTCAGCCGATGATAGTGTCCGTCATGCTGTATCCTATCTCTATGTTTCGACTTGATCTAGAAGTTCCCCGTCGTATGCCATCTCTGGATACCGTGTTTTATTTTAAGGCATTAACCATATCAAAAGACTCCGTTTCCACCCAAGAGAGTAGTATTAGATCATTCTATATTCGCCGCAAGCTTGTACCGTTTGTCACTATTACCAAAACTCTGGAGCACTCTATAGCGACGAAAATTCAACTCCCCAAATCCCTCCAACTCCTCTAAACATCGCCTCCATGAACCAACTTCCCTCTAACATACACCTGCGCAATATTCCGATCATCTCCCGTCATGACAAACTTCTCCAGCATCCTCTCCGCTGAATCATTATCTTCATCCAAAGGCACATTGACGCCCTCTCGCCCATCTCGCATATCAATCACCAACGCGTCAAACTCCATCCCAACAGCAAATCCACCAACCTGCTCATCGAAGCCCACGACTTTGGCTCCTCCCTTGGTAGCCATGTAAAACACCTCTTCCCAACTCAGTGTCTCTCCTCCACCTCCTTCTTTGCTAACGGTTTCATTCTTCTCGGAATCGAATTTAGGATACAGTGCCTCTCGCGCATACGAAGTGATGAGAGAGTGCCTCATGGCATTCAACATGCTCGAGCTATATCCACCACCCGAATCCGTTCCCAAACCGACATTAATCCCCTTCCTAAGAAACTCTTTGACAGGAGCAGCCATGAAGCCTCCCCCGACAGTCATGTTGGCAGTAGGGCAATGAGCGACGCCACATCCCAAATCTTGCAGCTTATTGATCTCATATGGTGTCATGATGGTGCAGTGCGCAAGGATACTTCGCGGCGTGAGAAGCCCAAAGGACGAATACAAGTCAGCTTCGTTGCTAAATTCTGGAAAGAGAGATAACGTGGCGTTGATTTCCTGCGCAGCTTCATTGAAATGCGTCTGAATTGCCAGAGAAGGATCTTCGTGGGCCATTTCTCCCAAAGATTTAAGCAACTGTGCCGTACACGATATTGCGAAACGAGGCGTCAGAACAGGCTTAACAAGAGAGCCCTTTGGATCAATAGTCCGAATATGCTGAATACAAGCTTTCGTCGCAGAAATAGACTCTTGAGCAGACGTCTCGCAGTAAAACGACGGTGAGTTTCGATCCATGTTGCATTTCCCTATCAGAGCCCTCTGACCTCCTTTCAAGCAAGTGGATGCCAACACGCGAGTTGCCTCCCCATGAAGAGAGCCATAGTACGAAGCCGTCGTGACGCCCTGCCTGAGCATCCCCCGAACAAGCTTTTCGTAGACTTTTTCCGCATGAGACGCATCTTCAAATTTGGCTTCGTTGGGAAAAGTTATACCGTCGAGCCAGTCTAGGATGTGCATTCCTTGGCCGAGGCCTCGCTGCATCCATTGTGGGGCGTGGTTGTGTGTGTCAACGAAGCCTGGGATGAGGAATTGGCCATGGGAGAGTTTGATGAGGGGAATATTCTCAATGTTTTGCTCGACGAGAATTTTGTTGATATTAGAAGATGAGACGTTGGGCTGGAGAGTGAGGATAGTGCCGGAAGAGGAGACGGTGATGAGGGCGTCGGGGATGACGTGGAGCTGAGTGGGAGAGAGGGAATGGATGAGTGTTGCGTAGATTGCCTTGGAGGGTTCCGTCATGATGAATCTTGGTTGTGATATCAGGGGAATCTAATAAAAGTATTGAAGCTGTTGTTGATGATTGATTTCAGTAAGATGACGTTGAGATCAGTGTACCACAAGAAGCCGGAGCGGGGCCGTGATCCTTTGATCCAAACTTGTCATTCCAAGGCGGGGGCTGACTTGGTTCCTTATCAAACAACCTGTCTTACATTAGCCCATTGTTACAGTTGTCTCTTATCGTGATGTCTGTTACCAACAGATTCTCTAAGTTACACGAAAAATCCAGAGCAATTGGTGTAATGCACTCTCAATACTCATTTATCTCCCACAGAAAACAGTCATTGAGCTCTGCACCCATAAGACTCCCGTGGCCCATGCATACAACAACAACCAAACCAACCACCAAAAGAAACCTCACCCCGAACACCTCAAAAACAACAACTTCACAAACTCCCCCAAAAAACATCAAATCATTAAAGAAAAAAGCAAAAAGAATGTCCTCGGTGAGGCTCGAACTCACGACCTTCAGATTGCCCAAACTATCGTTTAGATCATATCGAACTTAATATGAGACTGACGCGCTAGCCAACTGCGCCACGAAGACTCTTTGATGTCCTGCCGATCCACATGATTGGATCATATGGGCTTCACTGATCAAGTTACCAGAATCGCCACCGAAATGGAATATCCAGACATCATTTGAACAATGCTCTCACAGACCAAGTTTCAATAAACCATATACGAGTAGCGAACACAAAATCATTCTCGCAAACACTGGCATCGTAATTCTCAATTCTTATAAAGTCCTGTATAAACCATCACGATACCCCCACAACAAGGAGGACATCTTAAAATGAATATATACAAGTTCAAAAAGAAGCAAAAAGATAAAAAAAGTCAGAAGCGAAAAGGTAAAAAAGGTATTTAAAAAGAAGAAATTTTCAAAGTATTGTAGAATCGTAAAAGTCAATACTGCTACCGTTCTAATAGCCAAAAAAACAAAAAGTTGCGGAACACGCAACACCAATGATGCCTTGTATATCAAAAACAAAAAAGTTTGAGTCCCCCAAGAAAAGAGGCCATACAAATCCTGGATCCAAAGATACATGAAAAAAACGACGATAATTATTTCACTTTCCTATAAACCTCCAAATCTACATACACAATCCCACTGTAAAAAAAATCCAAAGCCTCCTTTTTTAAATTTACAGGGCAATCATGGCACCGCCGGCAAGCATGGCGACACCCATGTACAGGGCGACGGACAGCTCACCAATGCTCAGGAGAGAGGCACTGGGGCGGCCGGCAACAGCGGCGCTCTTGCTGGTAGCAGCGCTCTTGTCGCCAGTAGAGGTGGAACCGGAGCCGACGGGGGAGGTGGCGGTGGCAGCAGCCTTGTTGATGGAGCTGGCAGAGGCGAGAGCGGCAGAGCAAGAAGAAGCAGCCTTGGCGCTGACAACCTGGGCCTGGCCGTTAAAGTCACAGGCGCTGGAGGACTTCTGCTGGGAGTTGTAGTAGGCGTCGAGGACGTAGTCAAGCTTGGCACCGTCATCGCACATGCTGTAGGCACCGTAGACACCAGTGGAAGCATCACCGTTGATACCGGCGCAGACGGCAGGGGACTTGCCGCAGATGAAGCCAAAGATGTCACCGTAGTCGTCAGAGGAGAGGTTGTCGGCGCGGACGCAAGACAGGGAGGTCTGCATGCAGGTGCAAAGGCCGGAGTCAGGGGTGGGGGGGAGGTCGTTGATGGCCTGCCAGTCATCGGTCAGAGCAGGGCAGCTGGCGGGCTTGTTGGTGGGCTTGTAGTCGCTGGAGTCAACACCCTTGGGGTCGGCCTTGGTAACCTGAGACTGGAGAGCGCTGAAGTCCTTGAGCTTGGTAACCTGGTTGTTCTTGACGGAGACGAGACCTGGAATCACGTTAGTTATGCGATATCAAGCCATCTTAAAGAAAAGAAACTCACCGTAGTCGTTGGCCTCCTCGAAGAACATGTAGACGATACCACCGCTGAAAACCTCAGTCATGGTGTCAGAGTACAGGGCAGCAGTCTCCTGGAAGATACGGTTGGCAGCACCGTCGGGCAAGTTGCAGCCGTACTCGGCGAAGAAGACGGGAACGGAGTAGTTGGAGAAGAAGGTGGTCTGCTCGTCGTATCCGGACTTTTGCATGGAGCTCTGGCCACACCAAGAGTAGATGTTGTAGCCCCAGAAGTCGATGGCGGAGTCCTGCTCGCCGCAGTTGAAGTAGTCGGCAATCTCGGCACGGATGTCGACGTCGTCGTTGGCGGCGTAGCCAACACCTTGCCAGCGGTAGTTCTTGGACTTGATGTAGGCCTTGGTGTCGCGGACGGCGGCCTTGACGTAGGCAGAGGCGCCGGTGTTGTTCTTGGCGTTGGAGACCTCGTTACCGGCAAAGTAGCCAATCACGTTGGAGTACTGGGACATCTCGTCGACGACGGCCTTGTAGCGGGCGAAGAGGTCGGTGTTCCAGCTGGGGGTGTCACGGTTGATGGACAGGGAAGGCTCTCCCAGGTCGGAGAAGACGTAGATGCCGGCATCGTTGAGGAGCTTCATGCAGGCGGAGTGATCGGCCGTGGCGTCAATGGCGTAGGTACGGATCACGTTGGTGCCCAGCTGCTGGAGCAGAGGAATGTCACGCTTGCAGTTGGCCTCGCTGGAGAGAGGGTCGATGAAGGTCGAGTTGCCAGAGGTGGTGGTTCCGGCCTGGCCGACATCCTGCTGGTACGCAACACCCTTGATGAAGAACTGGGTGCCGTTGGGGTAGAAGAACTTGGAGCCCTATTTTTTTGACATCGACAATCGACGATTAGTGGTTGATCTTTGGAGTTGGCGAGTTGAAGATCTGGAGAAGGAAAAGTGGAAAGTGGCTGCTCACCTTGGCGGTAATGGACGGCAGATCAGCAGAGAGGGCGCTGCCAGCCAGGGCGAGCATAGAGACGGAGAGCTTAGACAAGCTCATTTTGACGATTCTTGATGGTTTTGAAATGCGATATTTGCGTTGTTTCTAACGATTGGAAGTGCTGAAGAGCAACAAGGGAGTGGTTAGAATGGTAAAAGTTGATGTGGTTGGTGAAGCACCGAAATGATTGTTGTTTCTAAAGAGTGTCTGAAAGGCCAACTGTACGAGGCGGCCACCCTCAAAAATGATGAATTAGCTACAAAATCAAAAGAAAGATGCGAAAAAGAGATCTGGTCCGACCAAACGGCGCCATGGAGCAGGCGGCGAGTGTTTTGTTGTCGCGCCAGGAGAGTCGGAGGATCCAGGGCAAGGGGAAATTAGATGCGACAGAACAGGGGTCACCCCTGGCTAGCAGGCCTAGGCAAGGTACCCGAGCGCCTACCTGCCCTGAAGCCATTGATCAGTGGATGATCCATTTGCTGTACGGAGTACTACATACCTGTAGCCACTTGCACTACTGGGACTAATGGGAGGCGCAGTTGAGGAGACTTGGAAGCTTGTTTTGGGCAGATCAGGGCCAATGGCGGCTCCGTTCAGGGGGTCCGCGACCCCAGATCCCCTGTCACAGGACCCCTGGCCTGCATTTGGACGGTGCGAGCGAGCGAATTAGAAGATCGAGTCGCCACTGTTGCATGTGCCGTCGTTTCTTAGCAAAATATCACACACGAGCTGCCGTATTTTCGCTAATTTTTGCTAAGAAACAACTCTACACGAGCCTTCTTGAAGCCGAATTCCTGCACTGTGTGCCATCAGGTGTAGGAAAGGTGTGGACCCCAGCTCGCTCTGGTGAGAAAATACGGAAAGGGGGCTTTTGAAATGCGACTAAAGAGATGCTCTCCACAGGCGTATTTCCCCTGACTACTGTACATACAGCACGACAATGCGAGGCGAGGCGAGGCACGTTACAGGTCCCGTCTGGGCGAAATGAAGCAATAAAGTGACATTTGACTGCTCGCAGAATGATCTTCACGCTCGCGGTCCTTGCATATTCTGGGCGACTGCGTTCCAAATTAGCATGGAAATGAAGCTCTCGGGGTTCCTAGTGCTTGGCACATGGTTTTGCTTGTCGAGGCACTATTTTTTCTACATTTCTTGTCACGAATACAATGAGAATGCGTGGTGATTTGATTCAGCCGTCTTTTACGAGGTACTTGGCATTTGCTTGGATTTTGCTTGGTATCAATTACAGCCCTCTCCCTTTTTCCCTCGGGTGACGCGTCAAGGGCCTCCAAGTCTCATCTGAGCCTCTTTTCACATGCGACAGGCCGTGCTCGCCTTGTCTTGGCCAGCCTTGTTGGCACATGTTGCTTCATTGTTGCAAAAATATCTGTGCTTGCTTCCATGCTGTAACTGTAACCTCCATACCATACCGTACAGAAAAAAGATTCCACCCTTCCTCCAGCCGAGCCTCTCTCTCTCTCCAACCTGATGCTGTTTCGCATCGAAAAAGCGGCTAGCCCAGGAACCAAACATGCCCCCCGGCCCACCCTCGTCTGACACTCGCATTATTCCCTCCTCTCTTCGCCATTCTTTTTCGCTGCTCCTCTTCTCGATCCAGTTCTATTTTTCCCATTTTCGGGACCTCGGTGCCGTAGTGGCTGAGGAGCTGCGCTACTCCGTTCAACTGCCCTTTCGGACTCGCGATTCGTGAACGTTGCTCTTTTCCTCCCTTTCTCGGAGCCACGGCACACTGATGAGCAGCGCTTCGGATACGGCCCGTTTAGGAGCCGACTATCCGGCCCTGGAAGTTGCTCCGGGGCTCATTCACGCTGCTTGTTCTTTTTTTTGTTTCTTTTTCTATTTTCGCCTAGGTAGGTGAAGATGCGAGTTTGAATGGTGCTCGGGTCATCCGTATCGTAATGCAATCTGCTCTCTAAAATGGGACCACTCGCTTATGCAATGCCGCAAAGTATGAAATCGATAGAAAACATTGAACTTATCCCCTTCGTACTTTGTAGTAAAAGTCGCCAATGCTGCAGAGCACTTCGTCCCAAAACCTCATGGCGCTCCAGTTCTCTCGTCTTGGGCGGTGTCGATCGCGGTTCGACAAGTCCCGGCGGTGGTAGTGCCCACACGCATGGTGGTAGACGAGCTCGCCTTCAGACATATTTAATACGAGTAATACTGATCTGCGCGGAAGTGCGTTGCCACGGATAGCAGATGCCGGAGACTGAAACAGTCTGTGCTTTTTCAGCTGGAGTGATGCTGTGATGTGGTTGCTTTTATTGTATCAATCGGGTGCTGATTGGCGTTTGACAAAAATACGTGTAATTTGAGCTTGCATCGAATTGTTTTGGTGGTGATGGATGCAGGTGTTGATGTCAAGAGATGAAAACAGCAGAAACAACCATCAACGGATGATGGGTTCACCGCTTTATTTATTCTTGTTCCTTCCTGGATTCCTTCTGGCCCAAATAATACATGATCAACTCTGTACGTTTCAACCAGTACAATATGATTCTGCCTCGTGCCTTGGCTTGAAGTCATTTCTTGGTCATCTGCGTCGCCGGCGCCGTGACGGACAGTCACGAAGGATTCCGGCCGCCAGATCGGGTGTCCACTATGCCGATCATATGCATGTCCGAAGGCAAATTCTGTGACCTGAGGGGACTTTCCCCCAACATGCGATCATTGGAGCGCTCTTGTACCGCAGAGCATTACAGCCAAGAGAGGCGCTGGTGGTTGGACCCTACATGCGTTGGCTTGTACTGCACGTTCATGAGGCTTCCAGCTGGGCTCTCAAATAGGCCAGAACCAGAGCTGTTTACCCTACAAGCATAATGAGAGCATCAATTACGGCGCCATATACCAATTAATTGTCATGCGATTTGTCAGTAGAGGGTATAGTATAATATTGTGGGCTTTAAATGAATAGCAATGTATCCATATAGCGCTTGCTCTTCGAGAAATCATAAATGTTGTCTTTTATTACAGCTACCTGATAGAGTGTGCGGTAGCAATCTGGAGATGTGAATTGGAAAACTCCATACTTGAACAAATTGGCTAGCTAGTATTTTACATCATGGCAAATCGAGAAAAGGCACACGTAGCGACGAGGGGAAAAAAAAAAGACATTTCATATCAGTCGCTAAAGACAGCAATACGACAAATTTGGTCGAGCTTGCTTCTGCTCAAGTGCTGTTTGATGCTCCCAACGCAAGGCTGCGATCACCGACCGACGCCCCCACTACAGCTCCTAAACATCAATCATCAATAAATAACCGCCTTTGATTATTCTTGATATAAATTCACTACCGTTCAGGCGGACAGAACGATAGATTTGTTATCAGCTCTGCCCGCTTGTCATCGTGGCTGCTTGTTTCCCAATGGTTTTGAGGTCGGGAGAGGCACGACAAGCCACTTCAGGGCCAGCCACCAAAGGATCCATGTAACCAAAACCTCACACTTCAACCAACCTCCAGGCAGCTCTCCCCGCTTGCGACCCAGCACCTGCAATGGCGAATGCAATACGATAGAAGTATTCACTTCTTGCAGCCTTATTTCTTTCAGCATCAGATACGACGTCCACCCACCTCCAGCCTGTTGCGCGCAAACTGCGCATGACAAAGGCAGCTGGCTGCGATCTTGTCTGCCCCGCATCGAGTGCCGCACGCGATTCACGACTTTTCCAACACAACCATGAATCCAAGCGGCCTCGGGGCGTCCATGTGGGCGTCAGCCAGACGACGCCCCTACGAGCGATCTTTCGACAACCGCTCGAAATCCATGCCCCCCGTTTCAGCCTTGCCGACAGAGCCAAGCTCCGAACCGACGGCCGTCCTACCACCCTCAGCCTCGTCCGCCTCGCTGTCGCCGATCCAGGCCTTTCACAGATTCGAGCAGGCATGCCAGCGCCTGCGGTGGAAGTACATCGATCTTGAGTCCTCGTACCAGCGCGCTCTGTCTCCGCAAGACTACGGCTTCTCGACGCAGGACGCAGAGGTCAACTTCAAGGTCGATTTTCACGAGTTCTACGTCCGCATCGAACAGGCGCTGGTGTTTGTCCTTTTCGTCTTTGGCATCACTGTTCCTCGGGGTAGTGGCGGGCCGAGAAGCCAGGCGGCGCATACATATCATCATAACGTGCTCAAGACGTTGGAAGAGGAGGATAATCCGCTGTTCGAGGCGCTGGGAAGAGGAGATGTCAATCATGCGCTGTGGAAGGCCAAAGAGTTGCGGAATCGGTGGAAGGATGCGGCCGAAGGGAGGGAGACGCCGCCGCTCAAGATGTATGATTTGACATGGATCGTTAGACAAGTGCTCGGAGGCCTGGAGGTGTCATATGGCATCGCGGCTGGGAGGATTGAACAGCTCAGGATGGAGGGTGATGGGCTCGCAGAGAATGGAGGCACAGGCGGCGAGGCGGAGAATGGCGATGGGTGGGAGTGGATGGTAGAGATGGATTGGGAGGCGTAAAAATATATACGTTGGATGAGCGTCTCCATCTGCTGGACGGTTGGAGTTTTCTTGTATGATACAATACCCACATATGCACATAAGCCGGCGATTCTAGGTGGGAGCAAAATAGGTTGCTGTTATAGCACGGTCTTTATATATAGAGAAGCCGAATATTGAAGAAACGCATTTAATGTCATTTACATATAATTTCAGTATTCTTCCTCCTTTAATTTGTCTACTTTCCCCTTACGAAATGCCTTCCTTAGATCGCATTTACCATCATTTCGTCCTCCAGAGCGACACTCGGCGCACTTTTTGCCGTGGTTGACCAACAAGATATGCAGTCCGTATTTGTCTTCATCCGGCACCCTTGCTTCCAAATGTGCCTGTGCCTCCTCTCTGTTTGCCGTGGCTGGCCGCCATCCTAAGAGCCCTGTTATGCGATATACGTGAGTGTCCACTGGGAAGCTATCCCGCTGCAAACAGAACAAGAGAACGCAGCTCGCAGTCTTGGGTCCCACGCCTTGAAACGAGAGAAGTTCGCGCATGGCGGAATCATTAGAAGCGTGAAGGAGATGATCTAGAGAGTAGCTCCCATATCGAGCTTTTGTCTGGCAGAGGATGTTCATGATGACTTTGCTTTTGACGACGCTGAGACCGCCTGACTTGATCGATTGCTGCAGTTTCTCTGTTCCCCCTTCAACAATCGCCGCCCAGTTGTCACTCCCCCCGTATGTTTCGTCCATGGCGAGCTTCGCTCGAGTACTATTCTTATCACTCGTGTTCTGACTCAAGATCGTCCTAACAAGGGCATCGAGAACGGATGGAGAATCCCCACAACCGGCGCGCGTACTTGGAGCGACGACGGCTTCTGCTCGGCGCTTACGCTCGCCGTGGAGAGACGCGAGGATACGATGAGCTAATGAACATTCCTGAGGTGTCGGATGGGGAAAATCTGGGAAAGGAGATGTTTGAGAATGAGCCGTGAATGATTTGAGCTTGCGGGCTTGAAGGATGGCGGCCTTGTCTAGGGATTTTGGTGGAGGAAGTGGTTTAGTCGTAGAGAAGGGTATTTTGGATATGGATAGATCTGATGTGTTGAATTTGGATTCTGATTTGATAGATGAAGCTGCGTCTTTGATGTTGAGGTTGATGTTGGCTTCATGCTTCTTGATGTTGCGGAGGCTGCGCCTTGGAGGCGGCGATTCTATAGCTTCTTGTTTCATGGTTGAAGGAACTGTTAAGAGGGAATGATGAATGATGTTAGGTAGTGATGTATAAAGCTTGTTTCTATAGATTGAAAGCGGTTTCTCTAAAATGTAATATTTAATGAAGCCATTGGCGGTGTAAGATGAGAAATGTCAATGTGAAGTCGATGAGGTCAACGATTGCCACCATGACTAAGCTGCGAATCGGTACAGGTAACTGCCCCTTCATACCTTTCATAATTGCACCCGAATGTCTTACATGGCCCAGAAAACATCTTTCAAATCTAAGATTGATCTACTTACTGAAAATGGCTTTGTAATGATCAATTTGGACAATGAGACTCTGGCCTGACTTGTGGACGCCAATTTAACTGCGACCCAAGTCTTCTATGTTCTTAGCGTCAGCCGTAGTTGTAGAAAGATTGTGCGAGTTTGCGGGCCTGGCTGAAGGGGTACTAGGTTGATGACTCTTAGGTATTTTATTTTATTTTATTTAATTCTTCTTCTTTTTCGGCTTTTTTTTTTTTTTGTTTTTTTTTTTTGGCCTCGATTCGTTGATTGGCATTTTTGATCGGCTTCCCCATCACTACCTTGCCGCTCGAGAAGATGGGTCGAAATACATCATCAGCTTCAGGTACGTTGGTCAAGTTATGTAGCCTGGTTAAATATCTCACTTTTCTTGTGGTGACGCCCTGCATAGTATCCTGGCAAAAATAGCCTACAACTCTCTTCTGGCAAGTGTCTTGACCATGTCCAGGTATCAAGCAGTGATTGCAAACAAATTTCCATCTGGAGACTATGACGATGCTGTCTAGTGATTTAAGGCGATTATACGGCGTACAACTCTGCATATTTGTCTAAAATGTTACTGTAGTATCCTAGTAGTCCAGTAATTGAGATCGGCTTGGCGTTATCAGAGGCCAGTGGAATCTGAGGGGCAGAGTCATTATGAATCATGAGTGTGGATACTACTATTACTTTGCTTGTACCTCCTGACATGTCTATGAAATTTAACTATATCTACTCGATCTATTTATATCTACTCTATCTATCTATATCTGCTAGATCTATTAATATATACTGGATCTATCTACATCAACTGGATCTATTATTGATATGAACTAGTCTGCTCAAATAGTCGCGGTGGTGTATCTATCTTTGTGAGGATTCCAGAAGATATATCGTCGACATATTGGGCGAATATGCGAATTGGTCATCTTCTGACGAAGACGACGAGCTATCATCACCTAAAGACACTCCGCCATTCTCATCATTATCAAGCAGCTCTGGATTTTCGCCATAGTAATCATCATTACCTTTCTCCTCATCGTCGTGGCGTGGCGTTTTATGCTGGCCAGATTGATTATTAGGTCTGCGACTCTGAACATTCAACCGAATCTCGTAACGGCACATCCAGGAGGCGGATCAAGAACGTTCAATTTTTCCACACCGTCTACCGAACCTTTGCTGAATTGCGTATATGTCTTACCCGAGACAATTTGGTATTAAAACGGGTAACCATTAAACTGTGAGTAGGACTGAACAGAAGTGGGGATGAGTATATCTGCATCGGGGCGAGCTCCATATGCTGCCGAGTCCTGAAGGCGGCCTTATCTCGAGATTCCTCTTGGACGGCCGAAACAATGAGCTGAACCACCAAAATGCTCTGGCCGCCGTCTGGGCGTTATATTGCATAAATCGGCTCGCATCGTATATCATTTTTTAAAGCTCCTCTGCTGCAGAGCGTTTCTGCTGTAGTTAGTTTGGTATACCTCTTTATGGGATAAAGAGTCCGCGGCTTACCTTTAGCAATTCGTTGAGCCTCTGGAAATAGTTTCCCTGCGTAGGTGGAATGGCGCTGGGCAAAGTTAGACTAGCTTCTTGGAAGATTGGCCTGATACCGGAGAGGCAAACACCGTTGTTCATGTCGAGAAACGAGTTCAAAACGTCAGCGAAGTCAGCGACTCAATCCAATCTCTCTAAGGGCGACATATCCAAGATGTCAAGGGCTCCGGACGGCAAATTGTTTGCATCGTGGCCAAGGATCTTATCTCAAAATCGGCCCCAATCGATGCACAGGATCTCGTACACACATAACACGATCATGGCGAAGCAACGATAGCCAAGGCGACTTTTGTCTCTGTACACATGAAGGGCTAAGAGTTGTCTGATACAAAGCAGTGAATATACAAAAGTCATCATCTTTGTCATTTTTCCTCTGTGAACTTAAGTATTCATTCCAACGTTCAAATGTGGCCTCAAAGACAAGTCCATGCAGCCATCTCCATTCGCCTTCATGACGCCTCTCAGTGCGCCACGGAACCGAGACTGGGAGTATCCTTGACACACTCAGGAATCGAAAACTCCGAATACACATGAGAAACTATGCATTACTTCATCGATTGGCATGTTTACCCCTCGTTCCTGGTACTTTTGGCGCAAATACTGATACTACCAGATAGGCAACTCTATTTAGCCTTTTAGGAACCATGAAAAGGCCGAAATTGCTGGCCTCAGCCCCCATATGCGGAGAACATGAACAGGGATCACAGCTCCCTCGGAAATCGTGCAGGCTGGGGTATTCAATATGTGCTGAAGACCCGGATTGATGGCCTCATAGTCCGGGATCGTGTCCACTAGCCTTATCCTTAGAACAATGAGATGAAGAGGACCTGGATGTTTTACCTGGGGGTGGATCTGCCAAATATTGGCAAACCCCGAGAACTCCATGGAATGCGCTGCTTTTGATCACGCGCGGCTTGCTCGCAGATCCTTCCGTTGTACTGCCGATTTATCGACTAATGTGTCTCATCGGACCGAAAACATTACAAACTCCTGGTCGTGACGATTTGACAAGCCTCTATCTCCAGTTCCGTGGAAACAGAGTTCTCCAGAAAGTTAAACGAAAGAAATATAAAAGTACTGTAGTACGATGGATTTCACTTTCGATATATATACTAGCAAGGAGTCGAACCTTCGAGGCATTGATCGTGGATAGTGTCTTGTTCTCATCGCAAAGCAACATGCCGTCTCTCAAAACACGCTTCGGCGCTCTTGCGCTGGCCACGGCATTTTTACCTCCTCAGTCATTGGCCACGCCAATTGATTCTTACGACTACATCATTGTTGGCGCAGGGACAAGTGGACTTCTCTTGGCCAATCGCCTGACCGAAGACGCCAATCTCAACGTTGCTGTCATTGATCCTGGTGCCGATGAACGAAACAACACAAACGTTGTCAATCCGCTCGCATGGCTGGGATTAAGTGGGACATCTGTCGACTGGAATTATTCGAGTGTTCCTCAGGAATACATTGGTGGAAGAGTTCTCCCGTACGATGCAGGTAAGGGGATAGGTGGGACCAGCTTGATAAATGGTATGAATGCACGAAGCCCTTAAATGGAGATGGGATCAATACTGAGTCAGCTAGGGATGACATATATTCGAGGAGACCAGGCGCAATTCGATTCCTGGGAGGATCTCAATCCTGGGTCAGGATGGAATTGGGATACCATGCTACAGTACTACAAGAAGGCTGAGCGATTCTTCCCTCCCTCGTCATGGCAGGAGGCTGTTGGCGCACTATATGAAGAGGAATACCATGGATCCTCAGGAGGAATTGACGTCGGCTTCAGCCCAGTCCTGCTCAACGGCTCTTTTTACGGAGACGCCAAGACCGCTTGGGCAAATCTCGGCCAATCTCTCGACAAAGATGTGAATAGCGGACACACGGCTGGATTCGACGTTTGGCCACAGACTCTGAATCCAATCAATAACACACGATGCGATGCTGCCACGGCGTTTTACTGGCCTGTACAAGATAGACCAAACCTGACGTTAATCAACGGCACAGTTTCTAGGATTCTGTGGAAGAATTACACGGGCTCGACTCCTGAAGCGTCTGGCGTTGAGTACGTGATGCCGAATGGACAGAACAAGACTATGAAGGCTGAGAAAGAAGTAATCTTGTCCGCAGGTGCCCTGCGTACGCCGCTTATTCTTGAGCTCTCCGGTATCGGTAACCCAAGTATTTTGGAGGAATTGGGCATTGAGACGGTTGTTGACCTACCAGGCGTGGGAGAAAACATGATTGATCAACCTAACATGGCCCTGTCCTACTCGACCAACACCACATTCCCCGGATACGCACCGTATGCTACATTTGTTAATGCTACTTCTCTTTTCGGGGACGGCTTTAAAAGGGTATCTGATGTAGCAAAGCTGCTCTTACCGCACTGGGCACGGCAGATTTCCAAGGAGACAAACAGAGCTTTAAACGCCACGGCAGTCGAGCAACTCCTTCGAGTTCAATACGATCTAATATTTGAGAAGGATGTTACCATTGCTGAAATACTATCTACTGCAAGTGGCACTGGCGCTTTTTCAGCGTACTGGGGTACTCTGCCTTTCAGCCGTGGGAGTGTACACCTCAACTCGACCGACGACATCAACACACCCAAGATCAACCCGAGATTCATGGCTATAGACTTTGACATGATTGTTCAAATCGCCATCGGACGCCTTGCAGCAACGTTCTGGAATACCCCGCCCATATCTACCAGTATCGAGACTGAGTTGCAGCAAGCTCTTTCGCCAGACGCTTCATGGAATCAATGGAAGAACTTTACAGACAGCACCCTGATATCGAACGCACACCCCATTGGGACCGCGGCGATGCTTCCGAGAAAACTTGGCGGAGTTGTCGATCCGCAGCTCCGCGTATATGGCACGAAAAATGTGCGGGTGGTGGATGCTTCTGTGATACCGTTGCAGATCAGCGGACACCTTACTGCTACACTGTATGCCATTGCGGAGAGGGCAGCGGCGGAATTTATTGCTCCAGCTCGGGATGCTGTGTGATGCGAGATGCTACCGTGATGTAAGGGATGTGGGGGTGTAATGGTGTTGTGAGAGATTTGTCCTGTCAGTTGAGTCTTTACATGCTACATTATGAGTCTTTTAGTGAATCAATTAATGAATGCTGATTCTTTCATATATGATTGTACAATCTATCGAATAACTATTTCGTCACTAATAGTCATGAGCCGGTTCCGCAGTTCTCGTTTCCTCGTACTCCTTGCCACCCCATAACCGTGAATGAGACGTCTACATCAAGGCAGTGTCTCATTGCCCCCTTGATTCGCCATCATCATCCCGTCCAAAGTGGCTGCAGCAAACTCACCTGCATGACATGCCCCTTCTCCGCATCCGAAGGCAATCTTGTAAGCGGGACAAGGCATCGTCCTCAGCAGTTCGACCACGTATCCCAAGCCACGCGATGCCGCGCAACGAATTAAGACAATGCTCTTCAATTCAACAAGCCGCTCTACCCCTCGTGTCAATCGATCGTCCCTCCGATCTAGTTGCTTTCCGAGTTAGAAGAGGAGCTATAGTCTGACAGGTTGAAGGTTAAAAATGTTAGTCGGCTGTCGCACCCGTCATCACGGTTTCTATATGGGGATGTCTCACATGGCGCAGCCAATACGCAGCGTCGGGTTGGACAAGGTCTCCGAAAAAGTATAATCGTGTTGGTATAAATGCCCGTCTTGTTCCCATTCGAAAAAAAAGGGGCGAGGTGATGTGTTTGACAAGGGAGACATCTTGATTCTGCTTATTGGAAGTTTTCGCAACGCTGCTGAAGGGTTTCCACGATGGTGAGCCTCGTCGCTACACTTGCTTCGCCGCGGGATTGGCCTGCTAGCGCTTTGCTGCTGGCGGCTACTCTTGTTATCTCGCTTCTTGTTCGTTTGTTGAGGCGGCCTGGCCTCCCTTCGGGTGCGTCCTTTACGGAATGGGGTGTGCCGTTCATCGGCTCCCTCAACTTCTTCACCAAGAGAGGCGATTTCCTGCGAGAAGGCACGAAACGTAGCCCCAACGGCTACTTTAACTTTTATTATGGCTCGTATCCTATCGTTGCTCTCTCAGGAGAAAAAGCTCGCTCGGCTTATTTTAACACGAGAGGTCTTGATCTGAGCGCTGGGTATGAACTCCTTCCTTGCATAAACACCTGCGTTCGGGGCGAAAGAGACTGACCAAGCCGTAGATTCAGGAAACTCTTTTCTGCTGGCCCTGACATTGACCACATGCTTGGCTGCAATATGAGTGCTTACTTTATAGTACTCTTCAAGAAGCTTACCGGCAAGGAACACTTGGCCACTTGTCTTCCCTACCTGAATAAAGACGCCCGCGATGCCTTCTCCGCAATCGATACGTCTGTTCCCATGGATCCTTTTGTAGTTCTTTATGATTTACTCTACAAATTCACTCATCGCACCGTCGGCTGCCATGACGTTGCCGAAGACCCTGTGCTTCAAGAGAAGACGATGCGGTTGTACGAGAAGCTGGATAAGACTGCCGCCATACAGGTCATGTTTCCGTGGCTACCCACGCCTACGAAGCTCAACAAGTTATGGGCGGGGGCAAAGTTGCATATGCTCTTTGGGGATATAATACGGGAGAGGAGAAAATCTGGCCGTAAAGCAGAGGACGTGATGCAATACCTGATGGACAAGGGAGAGAGCGATTTGCTGTCCTCGGCCGTAAGTATCTGACTTGATGGTTAATGTAATATGAACTAACCGGCTACTGAATAGTTCATTATTGGCGCTTTGTTCGCAGGCTTGATCAATACGGGAGTCCAGTCTGCATGGATCCTTTGCTATCTCGCTTATGACCCCGTTTGGTATGCCAAGGTCAGAGTTGAAGTCGACGCAGCTGTTGAGAAATACCGGACTTCAGACGATCAGACACCCGTAGATGTTCTAGCAGGACTTTCTCTCGAGGCATGGGAGTCAGAATTCCCTTGTATCGACTTTGGAGTGCGGGATAGCATCCGACTGAATCTCATGGGAGCTTCAATTCGCCAGAATACTTCCGGGAAGGATATTGTGCTAGGTGATACTGGTGTCGTTGTCCCGAATCAAGCTTTTGCGGTGAGTTTTTAGCCAAAGGGTAAGAGTAGGCGATGCTGATATTTTTGTTGAAAGGTATATCATGTTTCCGATATCCACATGGACGAGGCCATTTACAAAAATCCTCTCAAATGGGATCCTGGGCGATATTTCCCCGAAAGAGGAGAAGATAAGAAGCGCCAGCATGGATATATCGGCTGGGGAACTGGATTGCATCCATGTTGTAAGCAGATTCTGATGCTCAATCCGTTGTGATTTGGATGCCAAGCTAACATTGACTTAGTGGGCATGAGAGTATGCATGAGAAGTGATGATGAGTGAACAAAAAAGCTAACGAGTTGATAGATTGCAAAACTGGAATTGTTTGTTTCTACGGCCACCTTCTTCGCCATGTTTGACTTTAAAGCTGTGGACAAGAATGGGAATCTGGCGACGGGGCCGCTGCCGTCTTATGATAGCAATGCTCTGGCGGCGAAGCGTATGATTGACACGGTCTATTTCAAGTGCGATCGCAGGTTCTAGGTAAGAATTGCGAACGGAAATAATAGTTAAGATGATGGTAGCGAAGATGGAGAGTGGGTTTCCATATTCCATGTATTGGCGGCGCAGCGAGGAGAGGGACGCGATGTTTAGTCACAGTGCGGCGTATTCTTTTTGAAGAATGAATAGCTTAGGTGTTGAGACTATCTACCTTCCATTCGTGTCTATTGGCTTTGCTTAGGTGTAGGCCCTGATAGGCATAAGTTCTGCTAGGCGGAAGTCTTCTGTTGCATCTCGTGTTCAATCTGTGCGGCGAGTGATGCTGGCGTCTGGGCACCCGTATTGCGAGTCCGCTCCTAGCCACATTGTTAGCAAGATGTCTCTAGATATAAGACCCCATATTATTTACCACAAAGTCCTCCTTGTCGGGATCTTCCAAAGGCATCTTGTTTTGATCTTGTGTCGAAGTGATTTTTGGGGCGAGATTCCGCTGCTTTGCAAGGAGGCTCTGAGATGGTGCTAGATTCACTATGAGCATGGATGAACTGATGAAGAAGGAAGATACTGATAGGGGTTGATGTACATTCCGTTGTGCTCGTGACTGGGCCTGGATAAGTTGGAGGAAGCTGCTGCTGGTAAGCAGATTGGCCTGCTTCGCGATTCGTCATTGTTAATGAGAAGATGGTTTGCAGGATATTGAGCTTGTAAGGAATTTGATACGACCGTGGAGTGTAGAAGGCGAAGATGAAGGTGAAATTCTGCTGTGAAGATGTGATGTTATTGTTGCTATAGTGATATATCGTCTTGCAGTGATTCACTCGACCAAGGTCCCGTGACTTATTAAAGTTCAACATATTCCCTTTTTTACCCTATCGATTAACTCATGGTTTGCATTTAGAGTGATACTTGGGCAGAAAAAGTTGGTCCTTTAGTAGTCCAACAGCGGCACAAGTCAAGCCTATGTCCCTCAAGAAGATGCCAACCATGACTGTTGGTGCTGGCATCTCGGATGCTGCTCCTAGCGGACAATCTCCTTGTCTGGATACCAAATCAAGATGTCGAGATGCACGAATACCAACTAAATCTCTGGCCACTAACGCAGGTATGAATGGCCAGGCAAAAGCATTGCACATGACGCGTTTATATGCAAGTTTCATCTTCCATACATTTTGAGCCTAGCGCCTTTAGTATTTCTGTTTGTTCAACTTTGCCCTTCGCTTTCCCTTCCCTGATTACACTTTTACCCCTTATATAATAGTAGTTGCTTGAGCAGCCCTCGATTCCATTCTTTATTACAGACTGCACGACGAAATCAGCAGCACAGATCGGATGGACGATCCTCTTCTGAAGCCTTGAAATTCGAGATAACCAAGGGCCAGTTAGTCAGACGCCTTTCCCTCAGCATATAGCCAGCCTCTCAGCATGCGATTTCCGTTGTCCGATTTCTGTTAAACAATAGCCTCTTGTCTTTACTAACTTAGGTCGTTAAGTCTAGGTATACTCGCCCCGGTCCCTAACTGACAACAGTATCGGTTTGTTATGCTTAAATAAACCACCTCTGAAAGATACACGAGAACGGTTCATCTTGAAACACCTGGTTGCCAGTCCAGCGTCGGTGCTGCAACTACAGCACAGACGTAGAGGTCGACTTATGTTCCACGCCAGCAGTTGACATTGCACTACTTCTTCATAACGCCCTGATGTGGTTTTCTTGTTGGATCTTGAGCTTTATAGCTCCTTCATCTCCACAACGTTTGATGTGAGTGCTCTTCCAGAGACTACTCAAGTGCAGCTTACTCACTCTCTCTTAGTTCACCTTACTGGACTACGCAGACCTGCCTGTTCAAAAGATCAGACTCGACCCAACGAGAAGCCTCATATGTCGCATCTGCTTCTGATCCAAACTTTGAGGTGTCATGTATGAGCAGTAGAGAGAATGCAAGGTAGTTTGTTCTCTGCAAGCAAAGCATACATGGCCATTTCCCGGTCCTGAGCCGTTCCGTGATGAACCCTCTCTGTCGTGCGATTGGCTTGGCTTGCGCTGCATGCTACTAGGGTATCAAGCGGAGGTCAGACAAAGCGAGACCGCAAAATGAATAAGTGCATATATCCAGCAATATACATGTAAACACCTAATCAGATCATCAAGTTGTGCTTTTGTAAGAGGGCGCCTATTCAGCTAGCGCTGGAAATTTACTATGTAGCTATAGTAGCGGTTACTAGAGAAATATAGATATAGTAGCAGATACTTGAAGAACTGGTGTATAATTTCTCGTTTGGGTGTTCGAAATCTTCGAGTGCCCTCGCTGTTGTATAACCAATTATTTGGCAGCGAGTCCCTGTGTTGCCCGGGCAGATGCAGAGACTGAGGCTCTTATTGCGGTGCTCGTTGCCCGTGGCCATTTTATGCAGTGCCCGATTTGTCGGTAAACCTATGAATGGACTGGCGGTTGCAATTACATCACGTAAGCGTCTGTGTGAAATATTTAATCGTTCTGTTGCTAATTCTTTTCTTTTATTTCCAGCTGCTTATCTTATTTATGTCGGTATTATGGTGTCGTCGCTGTGGACTAGGGACTTTCGATTTCAATGCCGCTCTCCACTACAATCACGGTAACTGCCAGGGTCATTGGCAACAGTTCCAAGATGATGAGTTGAGGGATATCCCCATCGATGTCGCTGCAAACTCATGAACAAACGCCAGACAATCTCGCTGTGGTGGTCGCTGACCGCACTGTTGCTGTGTCGCGTCTTTTCCCACTTGGAGTGGACCGCGATCCTGAGCGTGAAAGGGTGATTGATCATTGCGCTCACTACTCCGTCTTGGCGGATGCGAACAGGGCGGACAGGCGCCGGTGGATCTGTGAATTGTGCCGAAGCCATTTGCCACGACTCTGGGCTTGTACTACTCGCTGCGAGACGCGGTTGTGCATGCGTTGCCGGGATCAAAACCAGTGGGTGAATCGGTGAATATGGTTCATCTACTTTCGGTGTTGCGTGTTCTCTAGATGCAAAGAGTCATTAGTCTAAATGTCACAAAACTCGTTCATAACCTACCTGAAGCTCCTGTTGTAGATTTAGTGTGGCTTTTCCGCTGCATCTTGAGCTTTTACAGTCCCTTCATCTTGAGAACTTGACGTAAGCGCTCTTCCAGACTGGAGACTACCCAAGTGTAGCTTACATGTATGTACTCACTCTCTCTTAGTTCACCCTACTGGACTCGACCCTCGGAGTACGTTTCTGAGGAGAATTCTTTTACGTATCTTGTCGTCTCGCTGGAGACATTCTCTTTCCCCCCAAGGAGAAGCCTCACATGCCACATCTGCTTCTGATCCAAATCGCGTAATCCCGACACATCGTATCAATCTCGCTTCTCCCTCGTTACCAGACGTACGTTCTACAGTCACCATTAGACCAGCTTGGACAGTGCTGATCCGCAATCTCAGATCATGTTAACAAGCACCCAGTCGCGTTTACCAAACCCCACAGACCACTGTGGCTCCCGTTGAACTGCAAGCCCATGCGTGCGCGGACGCAGCTCCGGTGACAGGGGAGAAACCCCCCACAGCCGCTCCGTTGATCAACTTCGCCGCTCGAGAGAACGAGATCGACTACTAGCTCGCCTTATCGTCTGTTCCTGGAATGATACAGGCCGCCGCCGGGATTCTGAGAGTCCAACCCAAGCTGAGGTGACAGATGATGGAGCCCACCACGCAAATTCATCATCATCACTATCATCAAAGGTCTAGCTTGTCCATCTGGGCTTGGGGACCTGGCAGCAACTTACCGTGGCCGCCTGACATATACTTCAACTCTTTTACTTCTTCGTAAAACGTTTTAATGTATGAGCCCTCACTTTCTGAGTGAGCCTCATTACTCAAGAATGGATTGCCCATCGAATTCAAAGTCAATTGTTGGGATAGCAATATCACGCTGACAAATTTTGACACGACCAACAAACTGCCTAGAATCTTGAAAGTGGCATTTTTCATATCTACACACTGCAATATGTCATTTTACCATACACGCCGCATACCAGAATCTCACACACCTATTGGGTGTAATCAGATGGGAAACACGAAGAATAGATTCATGGTCGGATGTTTGTGCACGGACCACTGAACAAACGAGCAAAACACCTTCACCTGCGCCTTTCCTCCCTCCGCCTTTCTCTCCTCTCTACTCTCTTCCTACTCTTCTCATGATCCTTCAAGAATCCACCAAGATGGACGATAAGATCGATCAAGAAACGCTACAGATGATGGTATCCTTGGAGCTTCAGGATGCCGATTCACAAATGAAAGGAAAACACCGCGAGGGCGATCCTCCTCCCGATGCCGAAATCGCAGCTTGGCTCTATGAGCAAGAACTGTTGTCACTGGAGACATTTTACGCGGATCGTGACTTGAATAGCGGGTTTGCATCATCGTAGGATAATGATGACCAGCCTCAGGCCACTGCTGGACCTGCACCCAGACAAGAAGCACTGGCCGATCCGTTCACTACGGCTACCAGAGCCAGCTACCCTGAAGATTCTCAGCTAGACACCCAGAAAGGTAAAGCAAACGAACCCAACCAATGCGATAAAGCTAGTCAAGAGGATGAGCGCATGGTATTAACTGATTCCATTGCAGCCGCTGCTGTTGCCTTCACGGAAGCCAAAGAAGCCCCCGAAGCTGAAAAGCCCAACCAAGCCAAGGAATCCAAGAAAGGACGCTGTATCGTCTGCAAGGAAGAAACCCTCTTCACTGAGACTTTGAAGTACCCTGGAGGTCATATTTATTGTCACGGATGCAATGAAGAACGATTTCAATTAGCTATTCTTGATGGGCTTTTCCCTCCCCTGGATGCTGTGGCCAAGCAACCCCCCTCGGCGTGATACGGCAGGGAGAACAGGACTTGCCACTGAGTCGGACATTTCTGAATACGTTAGACTGGAGATTGTTGGAACTTTGAGGTGTCATTTATGAGCAATAGATTGAATACAAAGCAGTTTGTTTTCTGCAAGCAAACCATACACGACCATTCTCTCGTGTCGGGCTCTTTCGCGACAAACCCTCTCAGTCGTGCGATTGGCTTGGCTTGCGCTGCATGCTACTAGGGCATCCAGTAAGCAGATGCATGTAACAAGGAGCCAAAGGCTATTCCGACTTCAACTGTTCGTAAGGCTTACAGAGCCATTAGAAAGCGCTGCTAGAGCCTGAGCGGCATTACGCATCCTTCAATTTATTCCTACTTGAGGCAGTGCGGCCCGCCAAGAAGAGATCCTGTCACAATTACGAAATCAGCATAAGCATTGCGATCAGTCAGCGCAGATATTACCGTTGCAATTGCCCGGAAGCTGAGATGAAATGCGTACATATATTCAACTGTTCTTTCTGCAGTTGATTGACAACTCTTTTTACAAGTCTTTTTCACAATCCACCACACATCCACAAACTCAAACGCGCAAATTGATTGGCATATCAACTCATCGCCACCATGGCAACCAACACCAAGGTCGAAGAGTACCGAGCGCTATACGACTCATACCTCCAACACTGCAACTCACACAACTTTTCGGGGATGGAAAGTTTCTACACTTCTCCTTTAAACGTTAATGACGAGCCCTGGGACCCAAAGAAAGTCACGGCGCAATTCGAGCCGCTGGTGACTGCGTTTCCCGACTGGCACTGGGAGTTGAGGCATCTTACGATTGAAGGGGATTATCTTGCGTGCCATTTTAGAGTTACGGGGACGCATAAGGGGAGTTTTCAGGGAATTGAGGCTACTGGACGGAAGATTACGACGACGCAGTTTACGTTGTATCATGTGGTGGAGGGGAATAAGTTTGGGGATGTTTGGGATCTTGTTGATATAGAATCTGTTGTGAAGCAGATCTCTTGAGAGGAGGATGAGATGACAGAAGAAAGACATGTTGACGAAATTGCTTTCTGAAAGATGTGGATGGGGATGTGAGATTGAAAACGATGTGAGAGGTTCGCCACAACTTCGGTGCATCTTTACAAAGACTCAACGCTTGATCCGCCTTGTTACATGGGTCCCTTAACCACGGTGACTGTAAACAAAATCTATTCATAACCCAAGTAATCTACTTCATGTCTAAGCTGAAAAGACCTTCTGTACTTTGTCTGTGCATTTCCCAACCTTTCCCACTCTCTTCTCTAGCGCATTTGTCAACGGAGTCTTCGCTTTAATATAATCTACCAGCACCTCATCCAGCGTATCCAACACTACGAAATCACTTCTCTTGGGCAAGATGTTATCTCCGCCACCCGCAACGAAATCCACCGTGGCAATGACGTATTCCTTCTCCGGGTCGATTCTCTGTCCCGAAATCCTTGCATCCATGAGCATGAATCCAGGAGGATTCGATGGGTTATACTTGACGTTGAGGTTGTGCGAGATTTGGAACCAGGAGGAGAGCTTCTGGTTGTTGAATTGGTTGACGCGGGATACGCATCCTTCAAGGATCTGGAGGAGATCTTCGCCCGAGTAGGTCAGCTTGGTGACGGCGTTGCCGAAGGGGAACGAGGTGATGACTTGGCCTCGCGTGATGTTGCCGGCATCGATGGTTGCCCGAACACCGCCTGCGTTGATGAGTGCAAAGCTCGGCCTCTGGTCTTCTGGAGCGTCTGTGGTAAGATTGTAAAGGTACTCGAATGCGGCATCGGCCATGACCTGGCCGAGGAGACAGTCGCCGCTCTGGCAGGCAGTCTGGTCGAGAGTATTCTCAGTGGTGCCGATAATTTCGTTGGCAAAGTCTTCGAATGGGCCTCTCCACGCGGTGACCTTAGCTTGAAGATCGGGCTCCAGCTTGGTCGTGTTGTCCATGTGGATCGGAGCGCCTTGATATGCGAGAGCTTTTCCATCATCGTCAAAGGTGACTGAGATTGACCCCAGATTTTCTCCCCATCTCCACGAAGTCACGATAAAGACTTCGTTGCCAGCCAAATCGTCCACAATCGTCGGATACTTGCCCTGCGCACCCTCCATGTCTCCAAGCAGCGTGTGGCTGTGGCCGCCGATGATGAGGGACAGGCCTTCGGTCTGAGCCGCAAGCTGCTGGTCAATGTCGTAGCCAATGTGCGTCAAGGCTACAATGCGCTTAATGTCGGTTGTGTTGCGAATCTCCCAGATGGCCTTTTGAACCTCTTCCACTGGGTCGAGAAAGGTAGTCAGCTCGCCAACATGCGAAATCGTCGGAGTCGTCGGCGTTGTTGCCCCAATAACAGCTAGCCCATGCTCTTCAAAGATGTGGTAATTCTTAATCGTCGACTTGAGATCTGTATACTCGCTCTTCACATTGCAAGAAACAACAGGAAACGTCAAATTCTTCAGAAACAAGCCGAGCTTCTCATCGCCGCCGTCCCACTCGTGGTTCCCCAGCGTCATTGCGTCGAACTTGAGGTCGTTCATCATCTCGGCAATCTTCTCTCCGCCGTAGAATGAGTAGAACAGCGTGCCTTGAAATTCGTCACCGGCATTCAGCCATAGGTGGTCTGGGTGCTGGGCGCGCAGCTCGGTGACTTTTGTCTTGATGCGAGCGTAGCCGCCGAAGCATCCCTTGGAAGGGTCGGTGCAGTCTGTGCCAGCCTTGACGTACTGATCAAGATGAGCATGGACGTCGTTGACGTGGAAGAAGGCTGTTTGAGAGTGAGTCAGCGTAATAGATCTAGATGGGTGAGTAGTGAAGCGAAGCCTTACACATGTTGTAGTGCCCTTCATCGTCGATGCCTCGCTTGAGCAGCCGCCTGCTGTAGAGCACATCGTCTGCCACTGCACAGCCCGCAAGAGCTGACAGCACGACTGAGGCCTTCATGGTGGTTTTTCTGCCTCTCGAGATGCCCCCCCCACCGACTGGATTCTTCGTATAGCAACGGCCTAGTGAAGCCTAGCTGGAGAATCGCAATCAATCAGTAGCCAAAAAGCCTGGAGGTTGAAGCTCCTAGACAGTATCGATAAAGGCGCAAGACGACGAACGCTCGCTTTCTTATATGCGCTCAACTCTCGCCCGCCACGTTCTTTTGTTCACCGAGACTTGTGGGTTCGAACAGTTTTTTCTTACCTGCCTCCCTTGAAAGAACTTTTTGATGGCCAAGACTTGCTTTGACGAATGGGGCTTGTGTTGCCAAGGTCCACGTGGGTATGTCACGTCACGGTGCGGGAGACACTGTGTCAGCTTTCAGTTGGAGATGGAGTTTAAGCCTGTCTGAGCATTGGCATCGGCATCAGCATCTTATCTCGTTCGTTCATGCATCTTCATCTGCACTGTAACGCTCGCTTCAGCTCGGCATCGTCCGTCGGCGCTTATCCGTGAAGATGCAGGAAGGAAAAGTCAACTCATGGCACAAGACACCGATTGTGATGAGATGATAACATGACTAACATATGAATAAATTCTTGAAATGCTTATTTACCGTGTAGCATTCTGCAGTTGTTTCTCGATAATAGAGATTCATTGTTTAGTACCGGTTTAAACAGCTCCTTCTCCATGTTCTTGCACCCCATATCGCTCGACAAGCTTCAATGTCTCTTCCATTGAATCAATCATTGTGTTCTCCCCATGACAGTATCGGGCAACTTGCCACATGGTTCCTAGGTCGGAACAGGATGCGAAGGAAGCTCTTTAATTTACATCTCCCCAATTTTGTATCTGCCACCATGGCTGCCTTCTTCTAGTATCTATTATAATGGTATCTTTAAATATGAGATATAGGACGCTGGATAGCAAAATTGAGACACTAAAATGTAATTCCATATTTAGGGAAATGGTGGTTGTTGTGGAAAAACGCAGTATTGGTAATGAAGGTACCGCCTTGAACTTGACAGCTGTATGCCACTTAGGTAAAGTAGCTGATGAGCGTGCGGATTGTTTGCCAGCTGCGCGATGCCAGAGCAGGCCTTTTATGCCTGGCTGTTCTCCACACACTATAAAACCAGGACTCTTTTCTGCTCTCTTTCTCCTTTTCTCCTCTCATCACACACCTCAACTCAACGTTGTGGCTCTTGACGAACGCCAACACCAACACCACAACCTCCACTCAACAACCATACGCATTACACTCCCCAAAGCAAATAGGTCACGAAACGATCATGGCAAAACATCGTGATAATGATCCGATAGTCGAGATTTCCGACCCTCAGATCGCATGGGACGAGGCAGAGCTGGAGAGAATACAGACGGAGTTCAAGGCATTGCAGAAAAACTACAACGGCGTTGACGCCATAGATACCCGAAACCTGAGCGAGATTGAGCAGCGCGGATATTGTCGCCAACTAGTGCAAGGCGCATTTCGGCTTCTGCATCTCAGACCTCAAGATTATCCAGAATGTTTCGAAGCGTGCATCTGCAGATGTTTGGCCTCACATGCTCTAGAAGCACAACGTTGGAGCCGATGGGGCGGTTACAACGATGTCATTTCCAAGATAAGAGACATCGCGTACCTTTCCGAGCTACACGGTAGATATCACATTCTGCCTGCTACAAGTGTGGTGGCCTCAATTGTTGTCAAGCGGCTCCGCAAAGTTAACACGGGCGGAGTAGATGAGATTACCTGCCTCATGAAGAGATACAAGGTATTCGAGTTTGCACACGCGTCAGTCAAGCACTATAGCGAGCGAGGAAACAAGATCATACGAACCAAGCACGTCATACCAAACTGGAAGCCTAAAGCCGTGAAGGCTGAAATCCCTGGCAGCTTCGGTGACATGGGATTGACTCAACCAATCCCACATAAGTCTGCTGAGGTAGAGGATACAACGAGTCAGGTTGGCATGATACTCAAGTCTCAGATGCCACTACCACCCGTGGCAATAACGACGACAAAGAAGATTACCAGAGAACAAGCAGTAGATCTGGTTGTCCCCCATATGGTCAAGATCATGAAGGAGTTGTGGTCAACGACTACAAACGACGAGTGTGCGGCAGCCCTAACCAGAGAGATCGTCATAGTGTTGCCCTCGGAGATGAAGGAATGGCTAGAGGTGTGGAGTAGACAAGCAGGGAAGCAGGAAGTTGAAGTATGGGTGAGAGAGGCAACTGAAGACCTCGAGACTTACGAATGGGGAGAGACTCAAGTGGTACAGGGTCGGCCAGCCGCGGAGCCAATCTACGCCGCCATCAACGAGCTGGAAGAATTACACAACGAAAATGTCACATCTGTCGCGGCACGCCACAAACTTCATGAAGGGACGACCATGATCCGGCATTACATTATGGGAATGGAGGAGAAATGGAAGGCGTGGGCATACAAAGAGCTTAGCAAGGAACTGCTCGAGTGTCAGGCAGCAATTGCGACTGATGTGAGCTTCATTCGTCGGTCCCTCGAAGAGAATGACGAACGTTGCTGGAAGAAACGCCGCGCCAACATGGAAAACGCAGCAAATGATGATGGAGAGAAGATAAACTGGCTGCAATGAGCAGATGTCATGGATGGTGATGGTGAGCTAATCTACGGGTATATCGGTATGGACTTGCACAACGGGAATGTCTATGGCGTCTGATTAGAGAAGCGACATTTCATTGGAGCGCTGGGAGGATTCTATTCTTAGGAAGTTATTCAGTTACAAGGCAAGAGCTCGTCAAATCTCAGTCATCAGGTTCTCTTAGAAGTTTTCTATTTTGAAGGAGCAGTTATTCAGCTGTCAACTAATAAAATATTTGATTAAGCTAATGTTGGTAGTAGAGGAGTCGCAAAAACTAGTGTTGCGATAAATACCCTTTCACTCATTATGATTGAGGCTAATGGTGTGAGTGATTCACGCTTTAGGAGAAAAAGTGTGCAACAACAAACAACTCACTTGTGATGATGAGCAGGCTATACGTATCAGCTCTTTCTCGCAAACGAGGCAGTGATTGTGATGTAAATGACATCTCTATATACTCTGACTCTCTCAGATACCCCACGAACAGGCCCAATACCCTCCTCATAGATAAACTCGAAATAACCAAAATGCTCCCTGACCACTTTTGGCCAATTATCTTCTTTCTATGTCTCCTCATGTCTATCGGCATCCTCGCATGCCTAACATATACAGTCTTTAGCATCATTTTTGAACGTAATGCTACCCGCGAGGCTTCTCCGGATGAAAGATATTATACTTTTGAAAGATCGGTCACCGGGCCTTTTGAGGATGAGGCTCCCAGGCGTACCGCTTCAATGTTTGGCATTCCTCAGAAATTCTTGCGCCGAAGTGACAATGCGCCGACTCTTTCACGCACTAAAAGACAACCTCCGCCCAATCAAGTCGGTGGAAGCTCTCGTGATGACGGGAAACGGCGCACGAAACCTTTGAAGACGCCGGCACGACGAGTCTTGTTCAACGCGCAGCAGGGCGGCAGTGTGCGCCATAGGGGTCCTTCAGAACATGAGAGCCTCACTCCGAGAACGCTTCCGGGGCCAAGCAATCAAGCGCTAGATCACAGAGATGTCTTGTCATCAATCTCTTCGAGTTTGGTGGTTCATGCACCTGTGAAAGGGAGGGCCAAGAGGGATAAAGGAAAAGAGAATGAGGGGCAACCGGGGCGAGAGGATTTCTTGTTCAATATGTCAGTCTGAGAGATAGAGAGAGGACGGTAGCAGTACTAGAACTCCCAGACTTATAGTTTATGGCCCATGTAATCTACCCATCATGTAGTCCCATTTGTCCACAGTTAGGATATGCACAATTTTTTCGATTTCACTTCTTCAGATACTCAAATGTCTTCAATGGACCTATTTCTTACTTTATTCGATTATGGGGTGTTTAACCAGTATCGAGTAGGCGTCTGTCACGTAGTCTGAGGTATAGCTCATCGCCCACGACCAGTTCGACTGGCTTACGTTGTCTTATAGCACTCGAGAGAGTTTGATAGTATATGAGATATAATTTATATCATTACTGTCGTTTTAAAAGAAAGAATTATTATACGTAGCATCACAACTCATTTGTTGCCATCATTGGTCATGTACACGTAAACCTTGGTTCACTCATATTCCTCCAGATTCATCAATACGTGTATCTGAAACCAGGCGTAGCATCCTCCTATTCATCGTTACAGATCAGTTATCGTCACATGTCAAAAGCGGGGTGTGTCACTTACATCGTGAGCTTCAAGCAGAAGACCTTCCTTGTCTGCCTTGCTGTTCGCCCTCCAAAACCCGAGATCGAGGAGGAGAACAAGGATGATGTTCAATAAAGCACAAGCAATGGAGGCATATAGACCTGGCTTATATCCTGTGGCGGCATCTTGCTCTCTAAAAACCAAACTGCCAGCAATGCCTCCCAGACCGCCGAACCCAACGAGGGTCGCACTGCAGAAGGCACGCTTCCACTGTCCACGCACGTTATTCGCCTGTAACGACATGGCAGCCGGGATATTGGCATTAGCACCGGCTGTGACAAGGAAGACGCCGAAATAACGAACGCCAGGACTCGGAGCCCAACCCATAATGGGTAGTCCGATGAGGCAGAGTACCATGTTGAAGATGACAATGGGGCCACGGAGCCGCAGTCTATCACCCACCCAAGCGCCTGAGAACATCACAATACCTGCCAGTACATACGGGGGAGCAACGAGACACTGGGACGCTCCGATGGAGAAATGGAGGCTTTGTCTCAGGATCAAAGGGAGGGTGAAGGCCAACGAATAGGTTATCGTGGTCGAAAGCCCAAAAATCAGAGCATATGCCCAAATTTTCCAATCAGTTCCAGCACCAAGGAACTTTCGCAAATTGAACTTTGGGACCTTTGAGTCACCACGGTCGCGCTGGATGCGATGGACGATCCAGTCGAGCTCACGCTGGCCAAGGAAATTCCACGTCAGACGCTTGGAGTCGGGAAAGTCGACGAGGAGCCAGTAGCCGGCGATACCCAGGGCGCAGGTGAGGGAGCCTTCGATGATGAAGATCCAGCGCCAGCCGGTGAGGCCCTCGCGGCCGTTGAGTTGCATAAGCTGTAGTTGATGTGAGCCTTTTGCGCATATTTATAATGAATATATATGACTTACACCGTAGGCGAGAATGCCGGCAAAGGCCGAGGCAACGCAGCCTAGGAGATAAAACATGGAATATCGCTTGCCAACCTCGTACCTAGTGTACCAAGTAGACAGAAGGTAGACACAAGAAGGGAAGAAACCGGCCTCGAGGACGCCTAGGACTGTTCTCATGGCTGCTAATTGCGGGAAGTTCTTGACGAAGCCCATGCCGATCATGACGGCGCCCCAGAGCAGTGTGATGAAGGCGAGGTGCAGACGAGGCCCGATTTTGCGGATGAGAATGGTGGAAGGGGGTTGGAAAACGATGTATGTGGTGAAAAACACGAGATTGGCAATATTCTAGAGCGTTTGTGAGTTGTTTGTTCTAAGAGGTGTGGTGTTGAGAGGGGACTTACATAGCGGTTGTTGATGAGCTTCAGCTCAACACCCATACCTAGGGGAATCAGCTTGTGGCTTTTTACGTCGAAACAGTGAATATACCTGCTATATTCGCGGCGGATAAATTTGTGCGATCCATGAGCGAGACACTTGAACGCGTTAGAATGAAGTCTTATGATCGATTGGGATGAATCTTACCAATACATGGCTCCAACGGTAACGACCAAGCGCCTGTCGACCTTCCACAGAATATTGCGCTGCTCTTCAGGTGTGAAGCCAAAGTCCTCTTCGCTGTCTTGAAGCGTCATGGGCTTGGCATTGCTCTCCGAGTCGCGGATCGGATCAACGCCGACGTCCTCGAGCTCGCGCTTCTCGAGGTCGCGCTTCTCAGACTCAGCCATTGCGTCTATTTCTCCTCACTTACGAGTACGAAGTAGAAGCGTTCAAGTCCTGAGAGATGAGAAAACTAATGAGAAAAATAAAGAGGTAGAATGTTGAAAGGTGCTTGTGTTCCCGCGCCCGAGAGACATGGAGAGACACGCGAAAAGGGATCGGCAGGGAGAATCATGTACACGCATATCGGCCTATATATACACAAAAGCAGATGCGTCGCCAAGATCATCCCCCAGCAACTTGGCGGTCTCTTCCGTATCTTGGACCAAGGAATTAATTCCCACGCGGACAAACCATCCACATCAACGCTCAATCCATACTACTAGTTCCCCCAATACCAAGACAATTATCCAGCCTACCTATCCTATCTCATCCATGTCTATCCATGTGGCGAGCAAACTAACGTCCCCAATTCCCCTCACCCCCTCCAGCAGTACATAGTAACAACAGCACACAGCTAGAGAACATCGAATCCCTCGCAAGCCATCCCTCATCCCGGTTCTCGCCAAGAAAAATAAAAAAGAGCCGGGCCCTTTCTTCCCCCAGACTTTTCCAAGTGGGGTCCCCGCCCTTTTTTTAAGCTCCCAACTGTGAGGGTCCAGATTCTGGGCCCTACTTAATAGTAGCCTATTTTATGCTTATACCAGGGTGTTGGACCAGGCTTCCGGGGAGGGGATATACTCGTACATCCATGTTTGCCGCTGGGGGAAGCCGGGCAACGCACGCTTGGACATTATGCGGACCGAGCAATGTCTTGGCTGAGATATGCAATGTTGGTTGGATAGCAGATAGGTATGGATACATAACGGGGGTTGCTTCGTACACCTATAATACAGCGGTGACGAAGCCGCTGTCTTTTGCAGTGTGAGACACCCACCAGTTCTCGGAAATAGACGCAACATCTCGCATCCAGGTAGATTTCACCATAAGATAATCCCCCAAGAAACACAGTAAGCAGTCCCTCACGAATCACACTCCATCATCATACCGTTATACCATCAAGCAAACGACAAAAATCTCGTGTGTCACAACCACCCCGGCCATCATCCCCATATTTGGAAGTTGGCCCATCCGCGGGGAAGAAGCAGGCTAGACAAGACTCTAAAGGCCCTAGCTGCGTAGCTTAAATGGCTAGCCCCGTGTATATCACAACAGCAAAAAGTGGCGATGCTTCTCCATTCTAGGGTCTTGGGAGTTTTGCTGTCCTAGGTCGAATTTGGCGATTCATGCGTAACGCTTCATGTTGGGGTGCATGAAGATGGGGGCAATTCTGTGTGTATGTAGCACCAAGAAGCGAAGGAGTCGGTTGATGGATCATCCAGATTGAGATGCCGTGTTGTACTGGACTGTGCGTTTGCATTTGGCATCTGTGCTGCAACACCAGATTCCCCCAACTGCCATCTTGATCACCACCATCCTATGAGAACCTCCAAGAGTCAGTACACACACCCACAATCTCATAACCCTTTCATTCCACGCGTAAACAAACTCCCGACACTCTATCCACTCTCTCCCCAGGTTCCCCCCCCAAAAAAAAGAACGCCACATTCTCCTCTCCTCCCATGCTTCTCCTCTTCTTCTCCTTTCGACCAATTATACGCGTTTCTGGCCTCGAAGATGCCGAGGCTCGCCATCTTCCCCGGTCCCATCTACCCGCCCTTCCCCAGAGCTAAGCTAATTTCAACAACGACATGCTCTTGGTTTTCAGCTCAGGCGATATTTACTCCAGACTTTTGGCATGCGAGATGGTAGCCAACGCCGACATCAGCAAGAGACACACGAGAAAATCCCCGATTCGCTGCTCACCTGCTGGTTTTCCTGCTTCGCAAGGTTCGTGTCTTTCCGGCAAGTCCGGGCTGCGACTATTTATTCTTGGCATCCAGTCACCAGTCTTTCTTATACCAATTCCATCTGCGATTCGGTCGAGCTGGCGTTTTGAGGCTTGGTGACGCGGCGCCTCATCACTCGACTTGCTCCGTCCATCTCCTTTGTCCCCTCATCCTGACATCTTCTTCCTCGGGCATCAACCGATCGAGCAGCAAACTGTCCAATGAAGAACGCTTCATTATCTACTATTGCCACTTCGAAAGTGGTACTAAATCCAATACAATCCAATCAACCCAAGCCAAACAAGCCAAGCCCAGTCAAACCCGATTCCTTCCATTCACCATGATACGCGATGCCTCGGCAATTCATAGTTCATCCAAGGCAAAGTCCCTCCTCAAACTCCGCACCATCAGAAGACGCCCAAAAGTCTGCAGTTAATCGTCTTGATTATCCTGCCCCATTGGTTATCCAAGAAAGAAAAGATAAATCCGTGCCAGAAAACATACCATACTAACGCTAATAAAAACCACAAACATCGCCAAAACGCTCTTAGGAAATGGTTTAAAGGTGAGGTGCCAACGGAAAAGGCTATTCTCCATTTGACAACCTCAAACCGATAAACTTCACTCTACACAAAGATGCCGAACCTTCTGCCGACCGCACCTCCAAATCGCTGCAAATTGTGCCAGACGAGACCAGCAATGCCAACAACAGAGAAAACCTGCAGAATCTCCAATGGAGTCTTCGTTTGGACCTTGGTCTCGATAAAGTCGACCTTGGATCCGGCCATGGTAGGGAATCGTCCTGTGGTCAGGTACTGTTCCATCAATGCGTCCTTCTTGTACCACTCTGCACGCAGCCAGGCATCGAATTCGTCTGCGTCATCGAGTGGAATATCTGAAAGCTTGAATTTTCGCCAGTAGAAGTTGACGGACTTGGGTGGTCGGCCCTGGAGGTAGGTACTGGAGAGTGTAAAGATGTTCTCGCCGTATTTGCCTCGCCTAGGTATTACTGGTCAGTCATCTTTGGTCCATTACGGTTTCTTCGGTTGGATCAAGGTATCTCAGAACACTCACCCAACACCTTCATACGCCACTGTGCAGTCGTAGACATATTCTACCGTTCCTCTGAGTTCGTTGAGACAAAAGAAGCTGCCAGTGCTACGAGGGAGCAGCACGTGCTCAGGATCTTTCCACCCTTTCTTTTCTGCCCAACTAGCAGACTTTCGTCGACCGTTTCCAGAAATGTTGGTGCCTTCAGGGAACAATAGCAGCCACATGGGTATGCGATACTCCTTCCCACTGGGATCGGTCCTGGTCTGCTTGAGCTTCTTCAGTCGGTAGGCAAGTCGGGGCTGATCTGTTGCCATTTTTCGAGACATGAAGATGAAGCTGTAAAACGTCATGCCCCAGCCGATGATGGGAATATACTGCAGTGACTGCTTCAGAATGATGTAGATGTGGCCGTGCGCCGAAGCTCGGTTGACGTAGCCAACCCACCAGAGGTACAACCAGTCGGTATAAATCTGTCAAAGCTCGTCAGTTCAGTATTAAAAGTAGTCTCTAGGAACACTAGGTCGAAACCAAGTGTCCTCGTACGAATGAGATTGCATATGAGAGTAGCCAATCGACTGGTGTCGACGCTGCCGCATTCCAGAGCTTCTTACCTGATGGTTCGCTATCATCACCAACCGCTCGGGAAAGTTGAACTGCACTCCGCCACCTTCCGTGGGACGGATCTCTCCCGCGACTGACTCATCGCCGCTGATTCGGATCGTTACCGGGCCCCAAATCTGCGTCATCCAAGTTACGACTATGGCAAACCATCGTTTGGTCAAAGCCATGTAATCATAGTATATCTCGCGGTTCACGAAATACAGCCAACACCCAAGAACTTGCGAAGCGACAATACTGCATTCTCGTAAGCATTGGTTCTATCCAAACTCATGATATGATCACTAGCCCAGTGAATCGCAAACGTACGTCACACAGCAGATTAAAAAGTACACAGCGAGAGCCAGACCTCGTAGTATCTGCACTCCTCGGCCATGAGCCCGCTTGCCCGATGGATGAACATCGTGGCTCGCAGCGCCTTTTCCAGGCGTCTGAGTGAGTCCCATGGCAGCTGTGGGAGCAGGAATGTTGATGTCGGACCCCTCGGTATCAACCGCCATAAGCGTAATGTTTAGGAATATGTATATGCGTCGTTCTAAGGTGTAAATATAGGTCAAGGCGCGCAAAAAGGCTCAACCCAGCAATCTGGCATGAGCCCCAAGGCAGATAAAGGACAGTTCCAGAAGAGAGGCGGTGATGTGGCTTCCTGGTGGTGAAGCTCGCCTTGCAGCAGCTATTGGGCCAGGTCAGGCAGGCAGCTCAGCCCGCCAGGCAACGCCTTTCCTGATAGGATATGCTCACGGATGTGGACTGCCGACAGCCTCGATCAAGCCGGGCTAGAGCAAACGGCCAGTCAGGGCAGCTGGTCAGATGCAGGACGGAACAGCAGGCCAACGGAGAGCGGTTCCAGCGCCCTCGAGACACACGACACCCGTTGCTTGTTCGCTTTTCCGCTTTGAGTCGAGTCGAGGTCAGACGGTGTAAGGTGAAGGTTTGGCCCAGCTCGAGAGCAGCACATGATGACGCAGGTGTTGCGGCTGCTTATTCGCTCCCTTGCTTCTGCCTAGCTCGAGCTGTCTGTCATAGTGTGTTAGCGCTATTGGATTGGCCCAACCACGGCGGATTCGTTCAGCCCTGGGGCTAGGCCAAAGCCCAAGCTGCTGGGAGGCTTAGCGGGAGCTTCGGGGTTTTCCAGAGCCCGTGAGTCGCTGGCAGTGGATGGCAAAGCTGGTGCGACCACAGAAAAAAAGTGGTCGTCGTGGCAGTAAAGTGGCTACAGGAAATGATTGATGTCTGGCATGGATCGGATAGGATTGGATGTGATTGGTGTTGTAGACACAGGCATTATTGATAGTGGACATGTAATTCTGGGCGGTGACTGAAAGCGGCGGCGGATTAGGCGGGACATATTGCTGAGGGTACTTGTTCCGGTACTTGACATCTGATGTACTGTTTCAGCGAGTGACCTGGTGTTTTCTCTACTGAAAAAAGGTCATCTATCTCAACTACATAAACTCTTGTGACGATTTACCCATTAGCGAGAAGCCTTGTTCTCCTACTTCATGCAACCGTGAAAGCTATTACTGAGAAGTGACTTGATCACATGCCAGTGCGCGGGTCATCCAGTTCCTCCGTCCCAATATCGCAAAGCTCGTATCAGCGGTAGCTCGTCAATGCAATACCCCGCCTGCTGCTTTCGGCAGGCGGTGGCAGCTTGTATTCACTGAAATGGAGCCAACCAGCCCGATAAATCCGGGAGGATCACAATGAAATGAACCTGTGGAGTTATCAGAAACGTAATTGAACTATTATTTAATAGTAATTCCAGGCTCTTCAACGAGCTAGGTTTCATTTGCCATTGATAGCAGTGGTTAATCCATATGCCGTTGATGTTAACAGCACGTGCCCATCCAAGGGAAGTAGGTACATGTATTGAAGCGACATGTTCTTTAATCACGTATAGCATCAGAAGATTTCAAGACGATATGATGATAACAGTGGCAACGAAGAACCTAGAGTAGCAGTAGAAGAAAATGGCTAACACCCAGAGCTATGAACCGAGCTTGTTTTGTTCTAGAGAAACCACAAGCTGAGCAATTCCTATCAGAACGCTGAGCAGCCCAAACGCCGCCGTAAGAAAAAGACCTATGAGGGCCACCGTAAGTGCAGTTCTCTCCGATGTGTGCCTCTCGACCCATGACACGAGATCATTCGATGGCGGAGGGTGATCCACGGCTGCTTGTAGATTCCTCAACCTCCTCGTCCAGTATACAAGCTTGAAGGAAGGCGGTGCCGTGCGAAGCGAGCCGTCCCATACAATGAGATTTGGATCAAAGGCAGAGTCGGACGAATCATTCAAACCATACGTTGAAGTAAGCTCTCTTGCCAACGTATCCGACTCATCGTCCGTTACGTATGGGAATAAAATTTCGTAAATTGTGTAAAGGGTCTCGAAAAGAAGCCGTGGAGGAAGAGTCCCGCTGTTTACGAATTAGCATTTGCATAGGTTCCTACAAGGAAATATTGAGATGGCAAACTTGGCAAAACTCATCTCTATGCTCTCTTCCAAGCTTCTATCTGCTGTATATCGCACTTGGGCCTTGAGCCACTCGACTTGGTGAAAAACTGCCAGTGTCTTCCTCTTTGGGTTGTATACAAGATGTTCGGCCAGATCATTGGTAGGAATTATCTCGATACCCAATCTCTTTCTCAAGCTCCATGCCATCAGACTCGTACATTCCGTGTTACTGTGCCAACAATCCACTGACTCAGTGGGAAAAGCTGCATGAAAAAACTGGATAAATGTCTGGTTTGGCAACCATTTGACAGGGTAAGCATCCTCATTCTCGATTCTGTATAGCATGGAGTAGATATCTCTTGATGATGGATCAATCATGAAAGCTAATCGGGCGGTGATTCTTGCCGCCACTTCTCTCTCTTTAGGTAGACAATCCGGAAAAGCAGCCTGTTGAAATGCTTCCAGACCAGCTGCTTCATTGCATAGAGACTTTAGCATATCAACGGCCCCAAGGATAGCAGTGTGAGATGTTAGCCCCGGATTGCCACTGTAGATGGAAATGTCGCCAGTTTGCTCATCCGTGTGTGTCATCTCGTGATAAAATCGGCGAAAAGCAACAAACTGAGACTTGGTAGGTTCGGCTACATTGCAAAGAGCTATAATAGCATCATTGAGAGATGTTATTTGCGAGGAGCCCAGAGTGCGAAGTTCCATATTAACCACGAAGATACAAAAATAGCTCAGAACTTAAAAGGGGATCTTCTGCAATTCCAGTAAGCCTCTTGATAATGCAGAAACACATAGATAGATACAGGAAGATGCACATGAAGTATATGTATATATATGTATGTCAAAGGCTGGGGCGTAGCCTTCCTCTGACCTAGCTATTGCAGCTTTACTGACCCTCTTCTTAATAAATATGACCTCTATATATATATATATGTATGTATATAATGAGAAGAGGCGTATATCATTCTCTATACTATGTTTTTTTGTTAATTATTATTGATTCATAAATGGTTTTTTAGTTGGAAAATTGGAGTTTCGTTTATGTCCTCATGAGCTCTTGTTGGCGACTTGTAAGGGCGAGACATTCGAGCTCATGAAAACGGGCATTTGCGTGAGAATATATATCCGTGGACCTCATACCACTAACCTTAAGACTTGATCGTTTTAGGAAAATAAGGCGTTTTGTTGTAGGCCGCGCCCACCGCCAGCCTCACCGATAATTGACTGCATGTACGCACAGCCGCCGCAGAATGCAACTGCATGTTGGTCGTGTGCAAGCATGTATGTGCTGCATCTGCCTGCCTCATTGGCTCATGAACATCACCATTGATGCAATCTGCAGCAATTTGCAGCAACCAAGCCACCGGGACCATAATTGGACCAATAGTCAATATACAGGTCATCCATGCTAATGCCGGTCGGTCATCGCAGAGCCTTGTGAGGAGAACTGGAATTGCCCACCGCCTCTTATTTATCTATCGAAATTTACTTCTTCACCGCCGACTTTAGTTGATTTATCACATTTAGACAAAATGTATGTAGTCGATATAATCGCATGGTGGGTAAATCTGAATGCCACTCAATATTGCCCGCATTACGTTACTTCGGACCATACTCTCAATCTCAACCAACGGACATACAAGAATACGCTTCCAAAGATTCGGTCCTATATTCTTAAACATATTTAAAACGTCATTAAAATGCCTTCTCATATCTCGGTTGAACCAACGCCTCTGAATTCAACGCCTCTGAATTCGGCTGGAACCAAGAGAACGCGAAGTGGGAGCTCGAGCACCGGAGGACCTATCAAGAAGTTGAAAAGTTTGCATGCAAGATTCAGCTATGGTTCGCAAGCTTCGGCTTCAGTAGCAAAGTCCCCTGCCACGGGCTCAACAGCATCTAGCGGCGCATTGCGACCAGACGCACTCCCTAAAGAGAACAACCCTGGTGCAGGAAGGTTGGTGCCAGGCTCCACGCAAGTCAATGCACCAGATCAGCAGTTGGTGTATCAACACCACACGCACGCTCATGCTCCCGATGAAATTCCTGGTGCTACTCATCTGGACGGCAGTCGTGTCTATGTTTTCCCTCGTGCGAATTGGTGCATCCCCGAGGATTACCGCAAACGATATCTGGTTGTCAAGGATATTTTCCAAAGGAATCTTGAAGAAATCGACTTGACGATTCTCAAGCATCCGGCTAAAACGGACTACAAATTGAGAATGTGTGGCACTAGCATAGACAAGGCCACGCCTTCGATCTTGATATACCACCCTCAAGATGATAAAAGCATGGGCCAAAGGATCCTGCGCCATCTACATCGCCCGCAGGTCCGGAAGCAATACAATTCTAGCAAAATGGCTGTGAGTTTCGAAATTTACTGGTATAGCGGGCCTGCTTGGAAGTATTTGGGGCGCCCAATAGATGGCCTCAACATTCGAATGGAAAGTTCGTACATTGCTGGAGCATTACTATTGGATGATGATTATTATAGGCTTAGTACCATCACTTGTGGCATCCGGTTTCCAAATGTGGATGACGCTATTTTTCTTCTATCAACCGCTCATGCCTTTGAGGAAGATGACAGAAGTGGGGATGATGATGAGGATGAGGAGAGTGTCGAGCCTAATGGAGGCGAAGATGGAGATGGGGATATATACAGGTTTGGAGATGTAGAGTATGACATGGCTGAAATTAGGGATATTTATGAATGTGATAAAGAAAACCAAGCGCCCCAAGCTACCGGACAGCAACAAGATCGCCCACGACACAAACAAGACCTATCCAGTGACCTTGTTTGGGATTCTGGAGACACAGCTTCTGTCAGCCCCAACCGAGTCTGGGGCCGATCTCGGGAAGCTGAATGGAACGACTCTCTCAATCTGGACTGGGCGTTGATAGAGATTAAACAGAGCGAACAGTGGAAGACAGAAGGACTCCGTCTAGCGCTGCCTGATATCCCTGGCTCGGGTTATCAAGAACGGCGCGTGGAAGTAATGACATCTCGGGGCGCGCTCTTTGGCACTATTTGCAGCATATCCTCATTTATTGCCAATTCCAACAAGCTTAGCAAGCTATGCAAAGTTTGGACTGTTTCTCTTCTAGACCCAAGTATGGCTTTGCAATCTTCTTTCTACTATCGCTGCTAATTGCATGCATGGCACAGGCGAAGTATCTGTTGGAGACAGTGGAGCCCTTGTCATAGATTGCCTTACGGGCAAGCTTTATGGATACATCATTGGGATCAACCACTTTCAAGAGCTATACGTCATTCCATTACAGTCCGTTCTGGAACAGATAAAGGAGATGATACCTGATTCCTACGGTAACCCGGAAATATTCATGGAGCTCGTCCAACGCCGTACACCCAGAGCGCCTCCTAAAACTCGCAAAATTCGTGGGCTCACCAGATATTTACATCAATACTGGCCAGAGAGAGATTTATATTATATTAGGTATGAAGCAGCAAAGGATCGCTCAACATCATTGTGGTGGCGCTGACGAGTTTCCCAGTTCATTAAATTTTGAGCCACGATGGCTTGGGGATGATTCGGATGATAGCGAAAGGTAAGAAGATGCTATCAGCTATTGCTGAACTAGAACATCGGTATTAACGCACACTACTTTAGTAGTAGCAGCAGCCACTACGTTGATTGTCCGACCAGTCCTATGCCGAATTATGCCAGTGAACCAGACACGCAGCATCACTCTGTGCCAACTAGCTTTGGTTCATACGACGCAGTAATAACGCAGTCGCCTGCCACGCAATTTTCGAGCTTTCAGATATTGAATGACTCTATGGATGAGAAAATTGAGAACTCGAAGTCTCCTAGCCCGGAACCTGACGGTGATAGCCCTCCTTCTTCGTACCAGACCGCGGAGGACGGGTCCAATTCAGCGCCATCTAGCCAAGAATGAGACAATTTGCAACCGTTTTTTTTTTGTTATTTAGTCGCATCTTTTATTCTTATCGTTACTACATGGAGTTACGTGGGTAAATAGACGAAAATCTGGGGTGGTACAAGCAGTAGAGCTGATGCAAAGGGGCCATAGAGTGAATATATTTAGTATCGTTGTGGCATGTGACGATAACTAGTGGAATAAACCAAGAGAGCAAGAGATTAAACACTATAAAACTCAGTATTTCGTTATTATCATTACTATAGAACGGAATGGACATATTTGCTATCCCCATTACTCTGCATATATGAAGCCAAGCAGCATCTCTAGATTGCATGCAACTCTTTTCTAGCCCAACAATATTTCCCTCCATGTCTCTTCGTCATGAGTAAATGCCGTCTTGAATACCTTTCCAAGAGCAACCCTTCTCCAAAGGCCTTCTTGGGCATGATATTCAATAAGCAAAACAAAGTATATATCCCACTCCGACTCAACCCTCTCTTTAGGAATGTAATATGTCCACTCTGGCATTTCTTCTGTTGTAAATGACTTGGCCTCTGAAATGGCAATGAACCGGCATTGGCGCGGCAAGGGTTCTTTTGCCAGCCATTCCGAGTCAACCATAATGGAACCACAGCGGTCGCCTCGTCGGTCTAGGATGTAGCATTGACTGAGAGGTCCTTGGCTGGAAATGCTTTGCGCGCCTGTTGGTGGTGGAGAGCCGTTAGGGAGCTTTTCTTTTTTCGTGTCAGAGGTGACATCAGTCTCTTTGACCGCGATGCGCAATTTGTTTGACCAAGTAAAGAATTGCAAAATGGGCAAATCTGGAAATTCTCTGTGATCTCCAGTCCGACACTTAGATTCTGCAGCGGGGACGTGGAAAGGGTATTCTGGCAAGGTGAGCGCAAAGGTAGGCTTTGTTGGATTCTTGACGTTGGCTCTGGCCGATTCCTCCAATGGACGGCCAAAAGGATCAATAGCTGGGGGTCGTGGCAGTATTTCCACCATAGGCCTGTAGTCCCTGGCACGGCGATCTTCGTAGTAGCGGTGATGGCCGTAAGAGGGCCTCAGAAACTCTGGAGGAGGCCGGGAAGTCGGAATCCGGTTGAGTAGTGCTCTGTTGGTACGACTTCTCGATTTCTGCTTCGCTGATGCCCAGATTTCTGGATGTGAAGCCTCGCTAACTTCTCTGCTGCTCCTGCTCATACTCCTGCTTCTACTTCTACTTCTGCTCCTACTTCTGCTCCTGCTTCTGTTTACGATTCTGACCATGGCTCTGTTTCTGGTGCTGCTGTCCCGACTCCGGCTCCGGCTGCGGCTTGGATTCCTGTCTCTGGCCCATCTGTAGCCATCATTGTCACTGTTGCTATTGTCGTTGCCACGGTACCCTCTCCATCTTTCTTCGGTGCTTCGGTCCTCTTTTGCCCAGGCGTTGTCCCAAATTCGCTGTGGCGTTCCATAACCGTCTCGAATATGCCAGTCAATCCAAGTGTGGTCCCTCAGCCAGGTACGTACGTCTGACAAGCATCCCTCAATCATTTGCCGGTTATATAGTACGCCCTCACTCTTCCATCCACACCATGACCAGCTTGGGAACTTCATATTCTGATACTTTTCGTCTTTCGAAATGGGTTTATCGAGTATAGACGATTTGCCGACTGGTTGCCACAGAAGAGCGAAATCAAAGTGCGAGGTCGGCAGTCCGAACGTGAAAGGTGACCTCAATGTCCCTTCTATGAGCTTGCACATTCCGTTGAACGCTGCAAGGATGTCAAATGGCTCATAGAGCTCTCTCTTGGTGTATAAGCTGACACAATTTGCATAGAACCATAGAGCTCTCTGCCTCAGCTGCGTCAGCGTCTGCAAAGGCGCTCCAGTGAGATCCAAAGACCAACCCTGGCCGGTTTTGTCGACAAAGATGTCTTCTGACATTCCAGTACTTCTGCACTGGAAGTAAACTTGTCCCTTGGTAAATATGAGGCATCTTCTAGAGAGGAGACGCTCTTGAAATGTCCAAGCACGCCGGTTCCACTACTCAGTGTAAGTGACTGACAGTTTTGGCTGATCCCAAAGTGCTTACCACAGAGTCTTCTATGTTGGATTCTGGCGACTGATGTAAGACCAGATGAACGTCAGGGGCAACTTGTCCAATATTCTGCTCTACCGAATGGTTCTTATCAATAGCCCTTAAACCTACTTCAGCACTGGCACCATCCGCGGCGCAAATAGTCAGTGTAGAGTTGCCATAAACTGCAGACTGTAAGAATATGTCCTTGAAGATGGGATGATGAAGTCATACTTAGGTGCATTGTGCGAGAATTCAAGTTCCAGGAATGACTGCTATCCTGAATGATGCAGAGAGAGTCAATCCAGATGTAGCGGATACCCAAGTTCTCAATCAACTCAATACTCTGTTTGAGCGCCACAGGCAGTGCGTCGATGGTTGCGGCCAAACCTCCAGACTTTAGTCGGTCTTGTATGTTGTTTAGAGTCGTTCTATGATCACGAATATTGCCCCATACATAGCTTACCGTAGCGTACGGTTGAAACGAGAGATAATCTTTGTTGTTTGTGTAAGGCAGTGGAACCAAGTTCTGGTTCTGAATGTCGATGACTCCAAAATATGACTGCTTGAGTGTCTCAGCAAAGGGATCCTCGATACCAAGCTTTCCGGTGCAGCGCTCATCATGGTTGTTCTCGCATAGCCTAAGAAATTCTCTAATCAAGTTTCTTTTATTGACAACTGGTCCAATCCGTCGACCCAAGAACTGTGTTTCCTCATTTAGTAGGAGAGGGTAGTCCAAATTAGATTCGTCGTAGGAAGCAGGTGCAGCAAGTACGAGATATGCTTCATAAGCTTTGAGACGCTCTTGACTCCAACGAATTCTTAACCGCCGTGTTCGTTTTCTGCTTGAGGGATCGAGAGAATCGCGACCGTCTAGTTCCCACACCAGACGACAAGTCGTGTTTCTGGCTTTGACCTCCGAACGAACCTCTGGAGGGATAGCAGCGGCGATGATTTTGCAAAGTGAACACTCGGCAGCTCTCGCCTCGATTGTTTTTAAAGTGGCAAAGAAGGGACTTCCATTACTTGGTCGCAAAGACTGTGACGACGAGGGGCTGCAACTGTTGCCGCTGCCAATCTTGAACATGTCAACGCTAAGTTCAAGCCTTTGACACTGGTCGCATAATTGGTAGCTCATGGCGAGGTAAAGTGATGCAAGATTTGAGATTAGGATGGGTAATGAATGAAACAGGTAGGAGAATTATTTCACGATGTGTAAGTAATGGAGGAGTTGAGATTAAATATGTATGTATACCTACGGATGTGTCTATAGATACTTCCGAGGCAACACAGCTTTGTGTGACCACAAATTGCCTTCTACATGTAGATAGAACATAATGAACAGCCAATTTATAATCGTTCATGGTCAAGATTGAGTGGACAATCAGCCTAGCATTCAGCCCAGCGCAACTGAGGATGCTGCAGGATTCCATCTCAGCCTCAACTCTATTAGCACTAACGTATCACTCTATGCGCCTAACTGTCTGTACATCATGCAGCCTGACGTACCTACAGTGCAACCCTAAAAAATCGCCTGACATGGTTATCAAAGCGCACGAATATTTGATATCCATCCAATCTAATATGAATAGGCAAGTATTAGAGAAATGTCGTCATGTGCTGCTGGATTGTACAAGCACCAAATGGTAGCATCGAAACGGATAGTTGGGTAAACCACGCTATGGCAATACGTCTCCTCTATATGAATAAAATTGTCTTTTGCTAGACATCTGCTCGCTGCAACGCTAAGAAATTCATCCACAGCAGAGCTCCATCATCATGGAAGCCATCTTTACTCTGCTGCAAAAGAGCCTGGCTCACGATCCCGAGATCACTAAGTCTGGCCGTTTTCTTCTTGTTGCGTTGCCAACATGATAAGCACCTCTTGATCTAAGTCATGTCTACACACTTTCGAGCTCTCCGAGGACCATGGCGCCAACTTGCTCAAGCTCGGCCAGCTCGGCTGCCGTCGATGGCCTCTAACCGGCGACATCTATCCACCACAGATGCTTTAAGGCCCGCGCAGTCGCGCAGTGTTGCAGAGCTTCCAGCAAGGACGATTCCCCGATATCTTCAGATTTCAAAGCCTGGCTCGTCCTTGCTGTCACTAAACTGGCCGCGGCCACCCCGCAATCTGTTGCTGGTGCAGAAGCTCTACTCCCCCGAGGTGACCGAGTCTGTCGTCCAGTTTGCAAAGCATATACGAAGCGACTATCCCGAAGTCAACATTGTTATTGAAGCTCGCGTTGCCGTCCCGATACAACAAGAGCTCGACTTCCCCATCTTTGTCGTCGATAACGGTACCAGCATCGCCGACAAGATCGATGCTATTGCGACCTTTGGCGGGGATGGCACCGTTTTGCGTGCCGCAAGCTTATTCAAGCTACACGGATCCGTTCCTCCAATCTTGGCCTTTAGTATGGGGACCTTGGGATTTCTAGGAGAATGGAATTTTGCAGAACACAAGAAAGCGTGGAGGGAAATGTACATGAGCGGAAGCGACGTCAGTGCGGGGCGCAATGCAGCGGTGCCGAGAAGAAGAGATGATGGCATGGACACGAGCAGAACCGTTGGTGAGGGCTGGGAGCGAGTCAAAGGCAAGAGTATGGGAATGAACAGAGCATCTCGAGTCTTGCTGCGGCATCGGATCAAGGCCGACATCTTTGACAGAGCTGGTAATAACATCAACCACCAAGTCTCCAATACTTTGGCGAGCCAGCCAAAGTCGGGGATTGCTACTCCAAAAGAGATATCACCTCCCCTGCGCGCCATCAACGAAATCTCAGTCCACCGTGGCTCGCACCCGCACCTGGCCATCATTGACATCTACCAAAACGGCCATTTTCTGACCGAAACGACGGCCGACGGCATTCTCATCAGCACCCCTACAGGCTCAACAGCTTATAGTCTAAGCGCCGGAGGGCCTATTGTGCATCCATTGGTAAAGTCGTTGCTCATTACCCCCATCAGTCCTTGCAGTCTCAGCTTCCGATCCCTCGTGCTACCGTTGGATACAAAGGTCACACTTCGGATGAGCCCCAAGAACAGAGGCCGTGAGCTAGATCTCAGCATCGATGGCCGACGGTGTGCCGGTGTCTCACCCGGGTCGGAGATTCACGTTGAAGGCGAATTCGTCGGGCGAGCAGGGCCTGGCGAGGAGTGGCATGGCGGAGTCCCATGTGTGATACGAACAGAGGATGACGATCCATGGGTTGGCGGACTCAATGGACTCCTTAAGTTCAATCACCCCTTTGGCAGAGAGCCCCCCAATGAGGACTTTTCTGACTAGTGGTATAGGCCTAGTGCCTCGTAAATCTATATTGGATACCTCGAAATCCACGAAATGATACCCTATTCTATTACTCGCTGAAGTTTCAGATGTAGTATCGTTTGCTGTATCAACACCATCATGTAAAAGTGGTGGTATTCGAAGGATCAAGCAGATGCAATGGGAACGAACTGAGTAAAAGGTTTATTATTGACAAATCTCAACCATTATTTGAAGGCAGTTGTAACTTGTAGATATCGATTCAGAAGAAATCAACCCAGTGAGAATATCAATTCCATAGCCCAACACTGGTTGATCCGTTGCGGTTGAATGCATCTCCAACCTCCAATGTCACCCAGCTAGCGCAAAAAACCCGAGGTGAGATGGTTCAAGTTGACGTCAGCTATGACCCCATAGAAGCTCCAGCTGCCAGCTATGGGGAGCTACAGCGGGTGGTAGCGGGACTTTTGTAGGCCGCAGGGCTCCCACTGGCTGCAATTCTAGCGCTGCTGCACTGAGCTGCACATGACACCCCACACTATGGACGGTACCTTGCTTTATCACATTCCTCATGATGCATTGATCCTGTACTCTAACCTGCATCTTTGTGCTTCACCAGCCAGCCAGCCTTTTTCTTTCTCTTCCTCCTTTGTTCTCCCATTTCCAACGCTGAGCGTCTCGATAGGCGCTGGCCAAGGGATGACGCATGCGACCTAATTCCCATTATTCTTAACCCCTACGCCCTTCAACAGCAATTCTGACATTGTCCAATTCCATCGCTTGCGCCGCTAGACCTCATCCGCTCGCCGAGCCGCAGCTCCTCGCGCTCGTCTTGCATCGTCCCATGATCGGGGCGCTGCTCTCCGGGTTACACCATTGTCATCTCTCGATCGAAAAATCACCATGAAGTTCCTCAATCCGTTCAGCTTCAGTCCGGGGCCCGTGACCTTCTGGACGACGGTAATCTACCTTGCCGTCACCATACCGCTGATTTACGTCCACGAAGTTGTGCCGCCTGTTCCATCCGCCCATTCTCTCAAGCAAGGGTTGAACCTGAGCGAAGCGTGGTTCGACCTGCAAACCATCACGAAACAGTACCATCCGTACAACAGTCGGGCAAATGCTGAAGTCCGCGAATACTTGATCAAACGCTCTCAAAACATCTTGGACCGGAATGGCGTTCCTTACAAGACAGAGACATCTGGAGGAGTGATCTGGGACGACAAGTTGGTCCACCGAGAATATCTAGGAGTCGTTTTCTTCAGATTGTTGACAAGTATCATAGGTTCGAACAATCTGCTGTTAGAGATACCCTTGACGCGCCGAGAGCCAATCGAGCACCAGGTGCCACAATCTTCGATGACCGCATTTCGAACGTGACTTGGACCGTCGACTCGCTGCTACAAAGCACAAAGGGCGGATCAAAGACATGGCAAGGCTACTATTTCGAGGGTGACAATTTTTACGTCTATATTCACGGCAAAGAAGACCCCGAGGGCGATTGGTGGTCCTCTCAGGCTGGTGCTGCAAAGTACAGCCAGTCAGGCGGTGTCCTCGTCAACTGCCATTTCGACTCGTAAGTCCATATGCCGATTTTCCCTTACTCAATTGATAATGAATCATCAGTATGCTTACTTTTACAGTGTGTCAACCGGATATGGCGCCACTGACGACGGCGTGTCCTGCGTAAGCATGCTACAGTTACTGAGCTACTTCACCACCGAGGGACACCAGCCGAAGCACGGTGTTGTGCTTCTCTTCAACAACGCCGAGGAAGACGGTCTATTGGGAGCTCGTGCATTTGGCTACAGCCCACTTCTCAAGTTTTGCCACACCTTTGTCAACTTGGAGGGAGCTGGAGCCGGAGGCCGTGCTATGCTTTTCAGAACCACGGATCTTGAAGCTGCCGAGGTCTACTCCAAGAGTCCTCATCCCTTTGGATCTGTTGTTGCGGCAAACGCGTTTGAACGAGGAGTCATCAAGAGCGGGACGGATTTTGAAGTATTCGCGCCCAACTTTGGACAGCGAGGCATGGACATTGCCTTTTATCATCCTCGCTCACGCTATCACACTGAAGATGACGATGCTCGTCACACTTCTGTTCGCAGCATTTGGCACATGCTGTCTGCTGCTCTGGCCTCTACAGAGAGATTCTCTGAGGTTACTGGGACAGTCTTCAGCGGCGATCGCCCGGACGGTGATAAAAGCTTGGCTCAGACTGGCAAGCCCACCGAGGGTGTCTATTTTGATTGGTATGGCAGTGGATGGTCAGCGTTCCCGCTTAGAGGGTTGTTTGCGTGGTCGCTGACGCTGCTCATCGTGACGCCACTGGTCCTTGCCGTTGCCACGTTTTTGCTCATTCGTTCTGACAAATATTACTTTTGGGCAAAGGACATTCAGCTGGAGCACTCCGAGATACATGACGACCCTATTGCTCTCAGCGGATGGCGTGGCTTCTTCCGATATCCTTTGGCCCTCATTTTCGCCGTTGGTTTGACAATTGGTGCTGTCCTCCTCGTTGCTAAAGTTAACCCACTCATCATCTACAGCAGCGGATATGCAGTGTGAGTTTTACCCCCGTTGTATATTTATCGTTGTTTTCTTTCAACTGACGTATTACTAGCTGGGCTCAACTGTTATCTCTGTTTTACTGCAGCTTCTGGCTCATCATGAGAGGCGCCAACTTTGTCCGACCAACTGCTCTCCATCGCGGGTTTGCCCTCATTTGGCTGTTTATCCTCTCTTGGATTGTTCAAGTCATTGCCGCCCTGGCTGAGGATCGCATGCACATTGGTGGTATCTACTTTACAGCATTCTTCCACACGGCCATCTTTGTGTCGCTCTTCATTTCGCTGGTCGAGCAATTCGCACTTCCAGGAAAGCAAGAATTCGCCAACCAGTATCAAGACGACGCAGCTCCAGAACACACCAGGATTACCAGCTCCGATAACACCATCACCGGAAACGAAGACGATCAAGATGACCAAGGGTATGCAGCGGCAGAGAGTGCTACAGAGACGACGCCGCTGAGAGCTGGAGAGCAGGGTTATGGATCGAGCGACCAGCCGACATTTGCCAGCACTTACCGACGTTCGGCTCAGACATATGATCAACCTGCTCCATCGCCTCTACAGAGTTATCCCCCGTACGAACATGAACAGTCGTGGTCTGGACGGCTACCAACTTGGACTTGGATAATTCAGTTCCTCCTACTCGCCCCCATCCATGTCATTCTGGTGGGCAACCTGGGATTGGTACAGACTTCCGCGATGGCCATGAACGGCGCCGATGGTGGTAGTCTCTTGCCTCCCATCATGGGTGTCGGGATCATGTCAATTTTGCTCCTGCTCCCTCTGACACCATTCATGCACCGCATCACTCACCACGTACCACTATTTCTCTTCGTCGTCTTCGTCGCCACATTCATCTACAATCTTGCCGCTTTCCCATTCTCCAACAACGCTCGATACAAATTGTATTTTCAAGAGGTCATCGACGTGGATGCGGGAACAAACGTGGCTTCTCTGTCGGGCATCTATGAATACGTCCACTCAGTCGTCTCAACTATCCCATCTGCTACTGGCCAAGAGGTTAATTGCAAAGCTTCGACACGTTCAGGACTTACCGCCTGCGAGTATGATGCGTCATCTCTCCCCCCGTATCTTGCGAATGGCACAGAACTGAAAGACCTGATCACTGCGACGAGCTCAGTGTCACTTGACGGCAAGACTGCAATTCTCAAGGTGGATGCTTTGGATACCAAGATGTGCATTTTGAACCTCTCTCAACCGGTATTTGGATTTGAAGTCAAGGGTGCAGCCCCCGCAGACCGCCGATTTGGCACAATCCCGCGCGATGGATTGCGAACCATTACTCTCTTCCGACGAGAGTGGGAGGGGCCGTGGGACCTTACCTTGCAGCTGGTCACCGACGACGGCCGCGTTCTACTGGGCGATGATGATTTGGAGGTGACTGTGAAGTGTGCCTACAGCGATATGAATGACGACAAGACAATACCAGTGCTGCGTGAGCTGTACCAGTACATGCCCAAGTGGGCAGTCATCAGCAAGACGGCGGTTGGTCTTGTTGAAGTTAGGAAGAAGTTTACTGTATCATGATGAAGATGAAGCGAATTAGTTGGTTTAGCAGCTATTGAACTTGTATGTATCATTATTGTTTGGCGACATTGTGGATATTCAAGCATGACTAAATATTATGAATTGTTTGGCCAATTATACTCGTATGCTCGAAGATTTGTATATACGCAAGTTGAAGCATGTAGTGAATCACCAGATAGGTATCTAAATTGTCATATTTTGCTGCCAAACAGTGGCACTGACAGTTTCAACTACTTACGGGTTGGTGAAGATGGGAAGTTTGCGACAAATCATGTACGCCTTCAGAAATGGCCGATGTATAATCCTTTGTTGTTCTCGTAGCCTAGTTCATATCCCTTTTCATTTGACAATTTTATCGTCAGCACATGATCAATAGCCTTCAATCCACATGTCTCTGTCTGCTGGATGTGCACGGCTCTCTGCCTCTCATGGCACGAAGCCCATCAGCTGCCAGACAGCTGTCTAACGTTCTTGCAGCTGCTTCTATTCTGCCGGTTTCCACCTTATTCTACTTCTTCTTTTCCCTTTGCTTTTTTCTTCTCTCTCAATTCCTCTCTCTTTCTTTTCCCTCCTCGTTCATCTCCATCGAATTTTCTCGCATCATCGCAGAACAAAGCCTTCTCTGCTCACCTTGTCTTTGGGCTCCCTGTCGATCGCTATCACAGACTGCCTTCATGGGAGATTTTCCCCAAGGCTATCCACCGGTGAGTTCTCTTTGGCAAGAATCAATTGTCCACTCTAACGTTAGGTGGCAGATGACCATAATTCGATGCCACGTATGCAGCCTCACGACACCATGAGCCGAACGAGGGCTCATGGCAACTCGATCGACGGTGGCAGTCGCGATATTGGTGGCAACCTTGGCTTCAATGATGCCTCCGTCTCAGATAATCCGACCACAAACGATCGGCGTGCGGATGAACGCTCCTGCAAAAACGAAGTTATCGACCTGACATATTCGTATATCGCTAAGGAGGAAAAGGACTGGTTCGGCAAGCCTATCTCCATTGTGCAGCCCAGACTCGAAGGGCTAGTTCCAAATGATTCCGGCGACAATTCATTTCTACTCGCAATGAGTCGTTATGTCTTGGCAATGGTATCCGTGGATATCGATATTCTTCTTGCTGAAAACATGACTTCCGCTGTGGGTCTGAAGCGAGGCCACTTTCAGCAACTTGTTCAGAAGCAAAAAGAGGTAGCTCGCGTGATGGCGGAGCACGCGTCTTGGGCTGAAAGCCATCGGGCTTGCGTCGACAATTTTGGATTTATATACGTGGTAGAGAACGATCCAATGAACCCATATTTGGGAAAACTGGAACTCGGATTCTTGATCGATATGCTCGAAGCATCCCGAAAGCATTGCGCTTGGGAAAATGCAGTAATCCAAATCAGTCGTCTCTATCCCCTCAAGAGACCAATTTCGGTACACAAGGTCCTTGAAATCTTGACTGCGGCCCTGGAAACAGCTGGGCGCGATCAAAAAAGACTCCTGGGCCTGCTAGAGGAAAGCTCCTGGAAGCATAGCAGTTTGAAGGAGTGGTTGCCACATACTGTTTGCCGAATGTTTGGCCAGGAGGTTGAAGATGGAAGTGTCTCTGGTGAATGGACCTTGCAAGGAATAGATGGAGACGTCTACAAAATAACCAAGCTTCTAATCGATATACAAGGGATGAGCCTGAAGACATCTGACATACCGAAGATGCTAAAGTATGTGCATCCATTTAACCGCCTCATCCCATCAATCTCGCTACAGCAGGAGGATATCGAGAGCGAAATTGAGTATCTCAGAAAGAAGGCTCAGTATATGGCAATCAAGATCGAAAGTCCCGAGCCGGATTAATAGTTCACCAGAGACAAGCAAGCAGGCTAGGTCTAAGCTACGATATGGATTGGAAGGGATTTAGCAAAGGAGAAAAGAAAATTTTTGCGTCACGACTCGGAAAATTAGGGTTTTTAATGCAGATATTCAGCAATAAAACTTCACTAGTGTGGCTTTTCTAGATACTATGCGCTGAAAACATTGCATACCAAAGCCTCTTCTACATGATTCATGCGAGCATCCATCCTCGACCACTGCAATTCGTTCAGATCAGTGAGATGAAGTTAATCAACCTGCCTCGAGATTGAGTCACACAAGCAAATGCGCACACATTACAAATAGTAGATTATTATTTGTTATCGTTTTATTGAACTATAACTCTCAACCGGTAGGACTTCTCGCCGCATCAGGGATCTCCAGAAATTATTTACCTGGTCAGAAGCAAGGAGTTATCATCTACTTCATGTCGTGACCATGCCACGAGTCAGGCGACAACAATTCGCTTGATCTCATCATCCGATATGGTGTAGTGGCTAACATCGCTCGCTCTCAACTTCAGTTGAAGATCCGAGCAGCCCTGGGTTCGATTCCCAGTATCGGAGAATTATCTTTTTGCACATGATCCCAAAATATTCCGATTCACTCAAAACGTCATAATTGAATACATCCACTATATTTATAGGCCAACTACTCGGAACGTTTTTTGCCAAATACACTTGCCGCATACAGTGTATGCAATGTGAAGACCTTGTGAGTGGGAACTGCCACAATAGACTGCAACCCCTTAAGTCTAAAGCAGTAACACGGCATACGGATGAAACTCTTAATCTTGCACGTGGTAAATTCATAAAGAAAGATCTACAGAACTTTGGCAGAACGGCAGACACAGAGGCTCAGGCGAACCAATACCTCTCAGAAAGGCCAAACCGATGATGAACTCTTCTCATGAGTGACTGTGGAAAAAGAGTCAATGACGATGGAGTCAAAACAAATGCCGGAGGAAATGGAACTCGAGTTTCGGATAGAATCCTGAGTTCGGATAGTTTCTCTGCTTTTCCGGACCCAAACTTACTGTAAGCGGATACCAGTCTTCAACTCATCGTACTAGCGTCTTAGTATATCTGTGAAGTTTAATTCTTCAGTCACTTAAAGATACCAATTGCTTTTTGGAACGATTCAGTGATCAGTCGTGATAAGCGCTAGTCACTAACTTTGTGAGCATGCAAATGATGAATGCTCCATCATGTCGAATGTACCCAGCTGTTCAATATCTATATCTATGAGCCGTTCCAAGCAACAGAAAACAAGTCTGCAATATTGTTTAATATTCTCAAACCAAATCAATTCTTAACAAATCCTCAGTTTTGAAGTTCTGTGTTTAGAACAATGTCTTCCCAAGTCTCGTCACATAAATCAACCGGCGGCGGCACAGCTGCTCCCCAAGGTTTTCAAGTGGATCAGCGAATGGGATTCCTGCCACCACAAATGCCACTATCAAGGCTCCCTATTGCATGGGAAGCATGGGAGGCGACATTGGATGCCGCAACTTCGCAACGTTTCAAGGCAGCTGAGCAACTTGTAGCGTTGGATAGCCCACAGAAGCTCGTCGAGGAAGAGAAAGCTTTAGCGTGGAGGAAGTTGGTCGACAAGGTAAGAAAATCTACTGCTATGTAAGGTCATGTTGTTCTAATTCGACATCAGATGCCACTATTATCGATCGATAACATCAAAGGATGCGAAAGAGGGCTCAGAAGAGCACATCTTATTCTTACCTTTATGGTTCAATTTTACGCACATACTACTCCTCCAACGGAGTCCATTACTATTCCTCGTTCACTTACTGTGCCTCTGCTTGGTGTCTCATGCGAGCTGAACCATGCGCCTTTCGTTACTTATTCCGATCATAATCTTCATAATTGGTCTCTCAAGGACCCTCACGGTCAAGACACTATCCCAATGCGTGATAATATTCAGTCCCAGCTCACATTAACGGGAACTCCTGACGAAGCCGGAATGTATCTTGTCGGTCTACGCATGGAACTCAAAGGCGCTGAAGCCCTTGAGTTACTGGGACTATCCGCCCATGAGATCGAAGCTGGCAATAATATCGAAGTTGGTCGTATCACAACGTATCTCACGCAAACAACTAAAGTCATTGAAGAACTGAAAGGTATCTTGATGACTACCAAGGAGCTGGTTAGACCTGACATATTCTTCAACGACATTCGACCATGGCTTGTTGGGGCCGATGCCGACAAGTGGAATCGGAAGTGGGTTTGGGAGGGTGAAGATGAGGTTGAAGACTCGGAACAGATGCTCACAAAGGTTAGCAGTCCGACTGCTGGTCAAAGCCCCCTGATTCCTACTCTGGATGCGTATCTTGGCATAGAGGAAGACGACAGCAAAAGATCGTTCCTGGATCGTGTGCGAGTTTATATGGATCATCAACACGAAGAATACCTCCAGAGCCTTCGATTGAGAAAGAAAATCATTAGATCGTTCGTTCAAGTCATAGCAGAGGAGCGGGGGACCAATGCGCCAGTTGTGGTTGCATACAACGCTACAGTCCAGGCCATGAAGAGTCTTAGAGACGCACATCTGGTTATTGTGACGTTGTACATCATAATACCTTCAAGAAAGATGGCTAAAGCCTCCGAGATGGGCGCCAAATTATCCAGTGTAGATACTAGTCCAGCCAGTGGTATAACAGGAGACTGCTTGCATGAAGGAAACTCTGGGGTAAACAATGAGCGCGCTGAAGAGGCAGCACCAATGGTTGATCAAGTGCCCGAGTTGGTGAAGATTCTGAAAGGATTTAGGGACCAGACCGGCCAAACCTGTGTAGAATAGTTATTGGATGGACTATATTCTGAGACTTCGATGCCTGAGGTCTAGGCAGGCTATTTTAGTGCTTTCAAGTTGCTAGAGAATGTTGTATAAAAGTGTGTAATAGGTGACAGTATTAGAGGCGACGTTTTCTCTTTCCAGTGATGCGAAATGATATTGTACCTGTAAGGTCCTCGGAAGCTCTCTCCAAAATGTCACCATTGCCAACGACATTGAGAGGCATAGATGTAAAAGGTTGAAGAGTTCTAAGAATTGTTCGAATAGAGAGAGAGAGAGACAGAGAAGAAAAGGACAAAAGAACTGCGGCAAGTCGAGATGATATAGGTATCGATCAGGCAATGAATGCGCCCTGTGAGAGGGAGCCTTTTCTGCAGAGGACTTGGTGAATTCACATGTGATGCAGGTGCGTGATTCCGTCGATAAGAGATGTATTTCGAATTACGACAAATTTAACTCTTAACTAGCGACGGTGACTTTGATGACAGCTGCATCTACCTTTATGGAGGATACAAGTTAATTGAGATGGATTCAATTCAGTGCATCTACAAGCTTGGAGCCTCGGCATTGACCCACTGCGGGCTGTTATCAACGTTAGCTGCCGTCATTCATTCCAATGCCTCAACTCTGTTCCGTACAGTCAATGCAAATCGCTCTTTATTCTCATCATCGTCAACTCCAATAATTAACAATTTACAGGTTATTAATAGAACCCATGCGGATACAAAGACTTTACTAATAATTCTCAACAACCACCAGCCAAAATGGCTCCCGCCATTTCACTCCTCGCCAAGCCACGGCAAAGAGGCGTCCGTCCCTACCAGAGACACGGCCTCATCTACTTCATCTGCGGCAACCCGGGACTCGTCAATTACTACGCCGTCTTCCTAGATTGCTTGCGCGGAATGCTCGATGCGGAAGACGAAGGCTCCGGTGGCACCGCCTACGACATCTATGGGCGCAATTTGTTGGGATTCAGTGATGATGAGCATGAGCCGTTCAGCGCCAGCAACGAGCCCTGGGATCTCGACGGCCAGATTGACGGCATGTATCGCGATGTTGCATCCAAGACCGTCATTCCTGACGAAGCTGGCGCTGAGGGTCAAGAGGGAGAGGCAGCACGGCCGTATGACTTTGTCGTCCTCATGGGCCACTCGGTAGGCGCCTACATCTCAGTCGAAATCTTCCATCGGCACATGCAAGATCCATCTAGGGCGCCGCATCTCAATCTCCGGCACGGCTTCTTGCTGTTTCCGACTCTCACCCACATTGCCAACTCGCCTAAAGGGAGGAATGTTGGTCTGCTAATGAGCATCCCCGGGTTAGAGAACAACGCGCAGCATCTAGCAAAATTCATCCTCAATTGTATTCCATATGCGTTTGTCTTATGGATCATCAGACATGTCTTGGGTTTCACGCCTCAGACAGCAGAGGTGACGGCCCGGTGGCTCAAGAGCCAAGGTGGTGTTTGGCAGGCGATTCATCTAGGCCTTTCAGAGATGCGCACCATTTGCGAGGAAAAGTGGGAGGAAGAACTCTGGGAGACGACGGCCGAAGACGATGATATCAACAGTTACAATTACTACCACGGCAAAGGCAAGATTTCTGCTAATGGAGAGTCTGAGAACGGCACAGAGACACCTCAGCAGCAGATTCCAAAGTTCTTCATTTTTTACGGCAAAAACGACCACTGGGTGGCGAACTATGTCCGGGATGCGTTTATCGAGAAGAGGAAGAGCGAAAAGGGACATACCAAAATACAAGTTGACGAGGGAGATATTCCACATGCGTTTTGCGTCAAGGAGCGTGAGTTTTGTCCGTCGAGCTGTGCTTTTGAAAATAAGAGATGTTAACTTGGGGGGATTTAGACACAAGCTGGGTAATTGCCAAAAGGGTGTACGAGTGGGTGAAGGAGATTGAAGACGGTCAACGAACATTGTAGACAATTTAGACATTAGGTGACTCCATAATCTATATTTTACGCAGACTCTTCTAGAATTCTTAAAACGTTAACCACGTGTAATAGATTCGGCGTGATTGGTTCGCGTAAGTGAGGCTGAATACTACATGCACATTTACCCTTGATGCCCAACGACAGCCCAATTCTCTCTCCTACAGCAAATTCAGAATATTCTATCTTTAATCATCAACTCCAACACTACTACTCGACGTATTTGAACAATGAAGGATAACGCAGGGCGCCGAATGGGCACAACACGTGCGCCAGCACACTCTGCGAACATCAGCGGATCTAATTTTGGGAACAATATCCGAATACAACAATCATTCCTAAACATCTTCCATAGGAACCGGAGAAGGTCAAGTGAGTTTCGGAACTTCTGCTTATCATAATCCAAGCTAATAAAACGCAGTGGTCTCCCCCGAAAGCACCGCGTCCCCTATAATACAAGCTCAATTAAAAGAGAAAGAGAGGACGGGTCAGTTAATTAATCTCCGGAAGAGATTAGAACTGACCTTGTATAGACTGTCGGCGTTCTCTCAGCTTCCACGATCGTGACGCCCGCCTGGAGAATATCTCCCCGGTACAGCAAGATACCTGCGAGTGGATATTTCAAATGCCGGTGTTTCAGAATTGGTATGAGCATACCGAACGCGATAATGGATTACTTTGGATTAAAGGGAACCCTGGTACTGGGAAATCGACATTGATGAAACATATTTTGAAATACTGCCAGGCTGAAGCAGATTATGCTATCGCGGCATACTTCTTTAACGCTCGAGGAGCCCAACTTGAGCAGACACCTCTGGGTATGCTGCGCTCCTTACTATTCCAGCTACTCGAGCATGAACCCCGTCTATATGATCAACTTCTTCCAATACATCGCAAAAAACAACAAGATTACGACTCAGATGATTGGGAGTGGCGTGAGCCAGAGCTCAAAAGCTTCTTCCTGTCAGAGATACCAAAATGCCAGTCAAGACCGCTCCTTTTGATCATAGACGCATTGGATGAGTGCAGCGAACTCGATGTGCAAAAGGTGGCCGAATTTCTTGAAGATCTGAGCAAGAATGCAGTAAATTCTGGAATTACGCTCAACGTATGTTTATCAAGCCGCCACTTCCCATCCATCCGGTTTAAAAAATATCAACAACTGGTGTTGGAAAAGGAGAAGCAACACGACGAAGACATTATCAAGTATATCTCTTCCAACTTGAATAAAAAGGATGAAGATATTGAAGAAGCGATCAGAAAAAAGTCGTCTGGTATTTTCATGTGGGTTGTGCTCGTCATCAGGTTACTGAATAGGGCACATGAAAATGGCAGAGTCGAGGCTATGAAAAACGTGTTAGATGAAATGCCCAACGAATTGGAGGAAATGTTTGCGATGCTACTTGATAGGGACAATTCTGACAAGGATGAGACTATCTTGATCTTGCAGTGCGTCTTGTTCGCAAAACGACCATTAACGCCAGAGGAAATATACTTTGCTATTATCGCCGGCACAAATAGCCATGTATTAGGCATGTGGGATCCATTGAAGATAACACCTGATATTATTCAACGACGCATCATCAGTTCATCTAGAGGGCTTGTTGAAATATGCAAAGGCGAAATTGAAACCAGCGGAGGCGGCGATACAAGTAAAGGCGACGATACAAGTGAAGGTGACGATACAAGTGAAGGTAGAAGGGAAACAGTGCAGTTTATTCATGGATCCGTCAACGACTTTCTAGTTCGTAACAGCAGGTTACAAAAACTAGACCCAAGGCTTACACCAGATCCCATTGCTGAAAGCCATAATCGCCTCAAGGGTTGCTGTATGGCATACTTGATGATGGAATCACTAAAACTTCAAAAAGTCGAAGGAATAGAATCTCGCTTCCCTTTCCTCGAATACGCTTCTCGCTATCTGTTTGACCATGCCGAAGAAGCGACATTAGAGGGCCAAACTGAGTTACTACGGACTTTAAAGGACGACGCCGTATTTAATCGAGTAGAACGTTTCCATAACTATTTCGTGGACTACGGTCAAAAGCGCGCGCATCTCAACCTACTACAGGTCCTGGCAGCCAGTGACCTCCCCAAACTGGTATTGCGCCTGCTTGACGGGGGAGCTGACATCAATGCTGAAGGAGTACCTTGTGGGACTGCGCTAGAAGCGGCTATACAGTTTGAAAGCGAAGAGACTGTTAAAACGCTGCTTAGCAAGGGAGCCAAAATCGAATCCCATGGAAGGCCCTATGGTTGTTCGCCGCTATATAGGGCATTCGAGAAGAGCAACCGAAGGATTCTGGCCATGTTGATTGAAAGTGGAGCCAAACTTAGTACCTTGGAAAGAGCTTTAGGTGGTAGTGTGCTTCACCGAGCGGCAAAAACTGGTGATAAAGATATCATAGCAATGGTGCTCAATAACGGAGCAAATATCAACGCCACTGCGGCTCTAGGCGGCGCTCTCTGCACAGCAGCTGCAGAAGGACATAAAGAGATTGTGGAAATGCTTCTTGAGAAAGGGGCGAAAATTCATAATTGGGGAGTTGTCGGCAGCTCGCTTGCATTTGCAGCAATGGGTGAAAACATGGAGATTGTGAAGATGTTCCTCGAGAAGGGAGCAAATATTCATACTCGAAGTCTTTTAGGTAGC